>NW_027185761.1:60221358-60306958 GCF_028583685.1 Petaurus breviceps papuanus | reverse complement strand
CACGTGCGTGTGCATGTCCGTGTGCGTGTCTGTGTGCGTGCACGTGCGTGTGTGTGTCTGTGTGCATGTCTGTGTGCGTGCATGTGCGTGTGTGTCTGTGTGCGTGCACGTGCGTGTGCATGTCCGTGTGTGTGTCTGTGTGTGTGCACGTGCGTGTGTGTGTCTGTGTGCATGTCTGTGTGCGTGCACGTGCGTGTGCGTACAGGGCCTGGAATTCCTCGTGCGTTCTCTCGTTCTTCTTTGCGTCTTTGGCCAGCTCCCCGACTTCATCTCCTTTTCTATCCCTGTTGTGTTCCTTTTCCCCTCCCTTTTAGAGGTAGCTGGTAGCATAGCAGATGTCATGCTGGGCCTGGTATCTGCACGATTCGTGTTGAAATCCAGCTTTAGACACTTACTCTTTGGTGCCCCTGGGCCAGGCGCTTGCCTCCATCTGCTTCCTTTTCCTCAAGTATAAAATGGCGATGATGGCAGCCCCCCCCCACCCTGCCCCCACAGGGCTGTGGGGAGGATCCAGTGAGGTATTTGTATGGAGCTCACACAGTGCCTGGTATGCAATAGGTGCTTAATAAGTGCTTATTCTCTTCTTGACCCTTCTCTTTGATCGCTTAAAGCCAAAAGAATGGAACATAGCTCTGTCTGGGCCTGGCAGGTAATTTTTTAAAATAGGTTTTCCCTTAATGTCCTGTTTCCTGCATCATCGTAGTTTTCCCCAGTATCCAAGATTAAAAAAAAAAAATGGAGAAAATCAACATAATGCATTAACACAGTGAAAAAAATGGCCCAATACGTGGCCCAATGCCGAGGCCGGGCGGGCTGGGGAGGGGAGGCTTCTCCTCTCTCTTCATTGCTGTCCTGGTTGATCTTGATAATTTTGTTGCATTTACTTTGGATTTTCCAAGGTGCCGTTCGGCCTGTTTACATTCTTGTAGTCACTGTGTATGTTGTTTTCTTGGTCCTGCTCACTTCCTTCTACATCAGTTCGTGTAGGTCTTTCCAGGCTTCTCTGTGTTCATCACATTCATCATTTCTTACAGCCCAGTAATCCTCCACTACCTTCATGTACCACAGTGATTTTAGCCATTCCCCACTTGATGGGCATCTGTTTTGTTTCTAATTCTTTGCTGTCACAAGAAAGTGACGGGTATTTTCTTCTTATCCATGGCTTCCATGGTGTATAAGACCAATAACAGGCCATTCTAGTTCAAAGGGTATGGACATTTTAGTCACTTTGTTTGCATAATTCCAAATTGTTTTCCAAAATAGTTGTACCATTTCACAGCTCTACCAACAATGTATTAGTGTGCCTATCTTCCCACAACCCCTCTAATGTTGTTGCGTAGTCTTTTCTGTTGTGCCCCACTTTTTATGACCCTGTTTGGGGTTTTCTTGGCAAAGATACTGGAGTGGTTTGTTGTTTCTTTTTTCAGCTCATTTTACAGATAAGGAAACTGAGACAAACATGGTTAAATGACTTGTCCAGGGTCACACAGCTAGCAAGTGTCTGAGGCTGGATTTGAACTGGAGTCTTCCTGACTCCAGGTCCAGCACTCTATCTGCTGCACTGCTTATCTGGCCTGTAACACTGACTACTGCTGTATTTTTGTGGGGTGGGGAGGAGTGGGGAGGGAATCCTTGCCCATTTTCAGGGTGTGGGGTGAAACCTCAGGGTTATTCTGATTTTCATTTCTCTCAGTACTGGTGATTTGGAGCATTCTTTTGTGTGGTTGAGAACACTTTGCAGTTCTCTTGAGCTCTCTTTGTTCATAACCTTTGATGACTGACCTGTTGGGAAATGGCATCTGTGGTTCTGTATTCTTACAAGAAGCCGGTGGGATTCTGAAGGAACCCTTGCTTCTTCTCTTCCTGTGTTAGAAGGCAAGCACTTGATCTCCATTTAGACTCTCTCTGCTCCAATGTATTTTCCTCCCTAGAATTTGTCTGTCTCCTTTATTTATGTTTCAAAGATTCTACTTGGCTTTGATTATTTTTGTCATAAATGTTTGAAACTCCTGTTAAAGGTCTATTTTTGTCCTTGTAGAATTACTTCCTCAGTTTTTCCAAACAAGATATTCTTAGAGGTAAACCCTTTTCTTTTACTTTTTGGTCCTTTCTCCCCTTTTTTATATCATATTCCAAGATTTCTGCGCCTTTATTGTAATTGGCAACATACTGTGATTCTGACTCTTATGGCTCCTTGGTACTTGAACTTTTTCTTTTTAACTGCTTTTAGCATTTTTCTTTGACCAGGAAGCTCTGGATTCGGGCGATGACATTCCTGGGTGTTTTCAATTTGGTGTTTCTTTCAGGAGATGATCAATGGACTCTTTGTCTTTTCCTTTGGCCCTCTGGTTCTCCCGAATCTGGGCAGGAGCCTTGTAGGAAGTGTTGTATCCAAGTGTTTTGTTTGGTCTTGGTTTTCTGGGATTCTCTCTCCTCGACGTCTGTCCTCAGTGAGTTGTTTTTGATCATGGATGCCCCACACATTCTTTCTCGTGGCTCAGTCCTTTAACCTGGGTTCTAATATTTCGATTGCCGATTGAACCATTGATGTCTGTTTTGCTCCATTCTGTTTTTCAGGGAGTGTGCCCTGCTTGGGCCTTGCTTCTCCCTTTGTCTCTGAGCTGTTTGTTTTCCTTGGGGTTCTTTATTTCTTAGCTTCCAGCCGCTCACGGAGTCCTCATGGCTGAGCCATTTTTAAAAGCCTCTGCCTGATTTCCTCTTGTCTTCTGGGTTACACCTTGGATTCTCTTACCTCTTTATTGTCTTCAGAATTTTGTTTTGTTTTCCTCCTGTCTCTGTGTGTGGCTTTTGCTTCTTCATCAGGACTTTGTTCCTGAGTTAGACTTCTCTCCATTCCACATTCTTGGATCCCTCTGCAGTCTGTATCTTGCTCATCTGCCATAGTCTGGACGTGCCCTTTGGTTCTTGGTTTCCCTTCTGACTCTTTCACAAAACCTGGCCTGAGACGGAAGACTAAGCCTGGCACTGGCACCGTCACTGGCTTCTGCCCCCTTCTCTGGGGGCCCAGCGTGGGTGTTGACGTCTGCCCCATCCCTCTCTGTGTGCATTGGCTAACCAGAACCAGGCTTTGTTCCCCTGCACTTGTGACAGACCCTGGCCAGAGAGCAGGGCTTGTGCTTCTGGCTTCAGGCCTCCTGGACCAGTTTTATCGATCTGCTTCCTGTGGCATCATGTGAAATCTTTGCTGGTCTTGACTCTAAGTTTCCATGTCGCTGTCTTTATTGGGAGTGCCTCTCCTTATCTATCTTTTTGTTGTTGAGCCATTTTTCAGGTGTGTCTGCTTCTTCATGACCCCATTTGGGGTTTTCTTGGCAAAGATATTAGAGTGGTTTGCTGTTTTCTTCTCCAGCTCATTTTTACAGATGAGAAAACCGAGGCAAACAGATTTAGGTGACTTGCCCAGGGTCACAGAGCTAGGAAGTATCTGAGGCCGAATTTAAACTCCAGAAGATGAGTCTTCCTGACTTCAGGCCTGGCACCCTATCCACTGTGCCACCTAGCTGCTCTGTCTATCTTTTATGACCTTCAAAATGAAGTGGTCACTTCCTCCCAAGGTTTCTGTAATTTTCCCCTGGCTTCAAGTCCTTGCTCATTAGAATTAGGTCCAGGGTAACAGTTCTCCTCAACTTTTCTTCCATTTGGAGAATGCAAAGATCTTTAAGGCAAGTCAAGAATTTATCAACTACTGTGTCCAAAATAGAAAGAAAGCTAGCCCAGATGGCTAAGTAGTTGAATTTATGTAGACATGTAATTGTGTGCCTTACAAGCCACCCACCAAGCTAATTAAATGCTTTGGTGGATACCCACCCATCCATCTATCATTTTTGAACAGGGGAGATGGCATTCGGAGCCATGTGGTCAGTTCTGTAATTATTAAAATATCTTCATCGAGGAATGCCATATGCAACATTAATAAAAGGGTTTCTAAACTTAGAAACCATTCAGATCAGATCTCATTGATGTTGATTTTGGAAAGGGAAGTCCCCAGAATTCTCTATGGCTTGTAAAATGAGCTATGACATTGCCAACCATGCAGTTGAAATTTAAGAGCGATCTGTTGAATAAGTAACTTTATTCCAGCGAAAATTCATTCTTCTTTTTACAATTTGATTCCATTAATTATTATTTTAAGACTAGGATTTCATTTTACTATAGGTAGCTTTATGGAAAGGGGTAAAACTTTGGTCAGCCAGAAAAAAGGGGGAGGTAAAAATAGAAGTCAGTTTGGGGAACAAGTTTATTTTTAGCGCAAAGCTAACCCAAAAAATGGTGTTAGTTTCCATTCGGCTGATTGAGGTACTTGTCCACTTGGCAAATAAATTTTACGAAAAGGGTAAAATTTGCCTCAGTCAGCCTAGCCACGCATGCTTGTCTTCCTCATTTTATGCGGCCATATTATGACAGTATGGATTTAGAAATACCAGCCAAAGCCCGAAATTGTCTTTTTGCAACTGTTGCCCACGGCCACTAGTTGGGCTTTTTGGGGTCAGCAAGCACTTGAGGCACCCAGATGTCATCATGGAGTAACAGTGAAAGCAGATGAAGTTTCTAGGCAGAGGTCAGTGACCAGTAGAGGTTCTGAGGGATAGATGAGTCACACGCCCTCCTCACAGGAAAGGTCCCCCCTTCGAAAAGGCATCTCTCCTCCGTCCGCAGGCCCCGCTCTGCAAGTGACCCCTGAGGCCGTCACCAGGCCAGACCTCACGGATGCCAGAGATCTGGAGACGCTCAGGAAAGTTTGGCATTCTTGCAGCTGCCTTGGTGATCTAGGCTTGGGCTCCAGCTCCGTCTCTGCCTCCATGCCTAACTCCTGCCACTGCTCCTTCTTTGACTTTGCTCTCAGGAGAGGAGCTGGAGAAGTAGTTAAAAATCCAAGCAGTTGCCTCCACTGCTGAGCCCTGGGGGCTGGACTGCACTCTGCCTGGCATCACCACGACCAAGAAGAAATGCTGGAAGAGGAAGGTGCCCAAGATCCTGAAATCAGAGCTGGATGAGTGGGATGAACACCCCGTTTGAGGCTGCCCAGAAGTCTGGTCTCCTGATGGAAGGAGGTGGATAAAGAGATCTCCCTCCCTGGATATAGTGTTCCTCCTTGCTTTACCCCCTTCCAGGAGCCTAGACCACAATTGTTGGGCGCCCCCTTTGCCCTGGTGGAGATATGTCTTCTGGAGAGGGGCTGGCACTTGCCCTTTGGGCTACCTTGGGTCTCTCTGACCCATGAACTTTCATTGTCAGTGGGGGATACAGCAGGCTGCTGTGGGCTGGGGGCATTATTGAGGATTGCCTTGTTACCACCACTTTTTTTAACTACCCCTCCAATAGCTACCATGCAGACAGTGCTTGGGTTCATCCCGATGTGTTTGGAAGACAGTGTCCTGAGGTGCCTCATCTCCCCTTTCCCAGATTTTAACCAAGAAGAATAAAGATGGCAGTTGGAAAACAAAGCTAAAAGTGGAGCTGGTAGTCATTCATCCAGTAGAGGTTCTCCAGCTGGGGCTTGCCAGCCAGGACAGTTGTGGGGTGCTTTGGATCGTTGGACCCAAGGGGGAGAGGCATCTAGAAAAGAGTAGATGGTGCACGCATGCACATGGGCGCATGGGCATGCCCATGCATGTGCGCGCACACACACAAACACACACACACACACACACACACACCAGGAGACAGTTCTGTGGTTTACATGGGCCCTCATGTGAGCCCTTCGGCAGTGGTTTACTTAACTGTAAGGCAGAGTCAAAGTATGACTTTTCCTTGTGCTGGCTCTTAGGCCTTTTTGGAATGGCAAAACCCTTATTGATCACTCACTGTATGCAAGTTCTAGTAAAGTCAAGGCCAAGTTATGGACCATTAGGTGGGAAACAGCTGAACTTTTTGGTCCTGACTTTGTGATCTCTAACATGCTTCCTCCTATTTTTAAAGTAACTTGTTTTCTTGCTTTTAAAATAATGCAAATAGAAAAACAAGGAATATCCATCTCAGGGAGTAATATATCACAGGAGGTTTCAAGAGAACAATTTATCCCAAAGTTATGTCTTTAAAAGAGAAAATAAAATGACTAAATTAATGAATAAAGAGAATCCAGTAAGTACAATTTATATCGCTTTTAGTGAAGCATTTGATATAGTTTCTCTTGAAATCCCCCTCACAGAATTAATTAAGCTTGGCTAGAAAACAAGCCTTGTCATGTTGAATGACGGCTGGTCCAGGCCCAATAAAGAAAGATGAATGAATGATAAGTTACAGTATGTTGGTTTTGGGGCAAGAGACAATATCCTGCTACAAGGACCGGGTAGAAGGACCATTCTGCTTTCATGTTACTGTCTAGTCCTGTTCAAGATAGAACCTGGCAATATTCCCGTGATTTACAAAAAGAAAAAGGCAAGCCCTCAGGTGAGTAGATTGAGGAAGAGCAGGCAAGGGAAGAATGGGTAAGAAAGCAAATGTAAGTTGAAAAGCCGGGCCAAGTCGATACTGGGATATCTGCTGAGTAACAGAAGCCGAAGGACAGGAGACTGGGTGGATGATATCCCAAGCAGAGGGAAGCCAAGGTGCAGAAAGGGTCAGGAGTTTCAGCGTTTGTCTGACTCAACCTGATTCCCGAAAGCTTTGGTGTTCTCTGATGTTGGCTCCTTGGGTTCCCTGGCCAGGCCTAGCGATGATGTGGTGGGTTGGTCATGGGTGGAGTTCACCAAGCTTCCTCCTGACTCAGCTTCCCCCATCTGGTGGTGCTTTCATTCAGTCTGTACGAATCTGTTTGAAGAAGCAGAGCAGAACTGTCCAAGTATTGCTTTGGAACACAAGGAGGATGAGGAGTAATGTGTGCAGGAATCTAAGAGTACACAGCTTGAAGATAATCTGCAGCATAGCATGCCTGTTCATAAGTTGTTCGTCCTTCCTTGAAGAGGACCAGTCCATCAGGGAGGTGATGCCGTGACATGCAGGTGAATTGGATTTAAGTGAAGGAGGATCGTGCAAAGTAGCAGCCTCACCTTCTCCTCCAGGGCCATCTGGGTCCGGTGGCAGGACATAGATCAGGACGACTGGACATGGCCCTGGGTGCAGTGGGGACCTTGGCCTTTTTAAGCTAAGGTCTTTAACAGGTCTCATTTTGACTGAGGCAACAGCCATTCAGTGATTAAGGCTAGGTAAGAAATGAGGCAGAGAATAGCCTCTTTTTCCTAGTTCACACGCACACACACACACACACATACATACATACATCTATCTGTCTTTCTGTCTGTCTTATCAGTCTGGGAGGAAAGACCCTCTGAGTTTCTGGCCAAAACAGAAACAATTTCTATTTATATTCATTCTGAACCATTCAGGATCCACTATGTGTCCAGGTGGCCTTGGGCTGGGACCTATTGTTAGTCATATGCGCCTAACAATGGAGAGTTACCTGAATTAACAAATTTTTTTATTGATGCTAATTCACTATGTATGCTTAAATATAGAATATAACTTTAGTATAGTATAATATCATAACATAACATAACAATATATATAAATTCCAAAAGTAGCAATTCTTGGTAAAAGTGATAATCCCTTGCATTTCTTTGGTGTTTTGTGCCTTTTAAATGCCCTCCTTCTCTTTGTTTCCCCTCAACAGTCTTAGAGGGTCAGTGATTCTTGTCTGGTTTTAGAGATGAAAGCTCCCAGGTGGTATTTCAGGAGCCCACAAACACAGAGTTGGGTAAGGCTCTTGAAAAAACCCCTTTGTCCCACATGTTCCTGACTAAGAATCCTGTCGATGGCATACTCAGAATATCCAAGTGGTCGCCTAACCTAGTAAGGGGAGCCAATTCTACATGAGAGAACCTATTACACTTTGGGAAATGTTTCTGTATTTCAGTTCTTAAGCTGCCATTTCCAGCCATTGCTTCCAGTCTAGCGAGTAGGACCAAGCAGGACGAAGCAGACGCCTCCGTGGGTGACATCCCTTGAGTTACACAAAGACAGTTGTCATGCCTCCCCTGGCTCTTCTCTTTTCTGGGCTAAGCATCCCAAGCACTTTCAGCTAATCCTTACACGTCTTCAAGTCCAGACCCTTCGATTTTCTGGATGCTCTCCAGCTTTACAATGCCAGCTTCACTGACACTGGCCAGAACTCACCATTGTGCTTCAGATGTGGCTGATCAATCAGTCGACCAATCAGTAAATATTTATTAAAGGCCTTCTATGTTCTAGCAGATACAGAAAAGAGACAAAAGACAGTCCCTGCCCTCAGGGAGCTTACAGTGGAATGGAAGAACAACACGCAAGCAAATATGTACAAAGCAAGCTATAAATAGGAGATAATTAGCTGAGGGAAAGCAGCAGAAGTAAGAGGGGTTGGGCGAGATCTCCTGTAGAAAGTGAGATTTTAGCTGAGACTTAAAAGAGGCTGGAGAAGTCAGTGGTCAGAGTGGAGGAGAGAGAGTGTTCCAGACACGGGACACATCCAGACAAAGTGCCCAGAAATGGGAGGCCAGCGTCACTGGATTGCAAGGGGAGGAGGGAGGTGGGTTGTGAAGGGCTTTGAATGCCAAGCGGAGCATTTTGTAGTTGAGCATAGAGACTATCGATGGAGAGCTATTGGAGTCTGTTGAGGATAGGGTGAGATGATCAGACCCAAGCTCTAGGATAATTACCTTAATGACTGAATAGATGCTAAGTCAGAATGGGGAGAACCTCGAGTCAGGCAGACACCCCCTCCCCAGCAGAGTACATATCTAAGAGATGTTGCAGAGGTAAAATGAGCAGGCCATGGACCATATTGGATATAAGAAGGGGAGGGAAAGAGAAGACCAGGATGCCATTTTAGGTTGTGAGCCTGAGGGACCATGAGGATGGTAACACCCTCTACAGTAATAGGGAAGGTGGGAGGGGCGGATGGATGCAGGCAGGGTATGGTGGGAACAGAGAACATCTCCCTAGTTTAGGACACTGAGCTTCTCTTAATGTAGCCTGAGGTTGGCTTTCAGTTCCCAGAAGCCCCAGATCTTCCCCAGGTGAATTGCTTGCAGGCCATGCCTCCCCTATCTCCCAGTGTCCATGATTAGAAGAGTCTTTAAGATCTGGAGGATGCAAGATCCAAAGTCATGTCCGTAAGAATGCTAGAGCTGAAGGAACCTTAGCAGCCATCCAGTTCAATACACTTGTCTTATAGGCGAAGGAACCTCAGTCCTTAGACCGTGGGGGAAAGCCTGGTGTGGCCCAAAGATAGGGACTCAGTGGAGCCCGGAGCCAGGGCAGCTGTTTCCCTGACTCAGGTCTCCTTCTCTGCCACCATAGTTTGTATTTCTGGAATTATCTTTAGCTTTTCCATGTGAAAGGATTCCATGGGTCCTCAGGAAGGATTTGCATGAACACAACTTTAGCTCAGCTTTTTAGAGTTTTGAAACCTAGGAAAGCTCTGACTTCTCATTATGATGTTTAGTTTTCATTGGTGACAAGACTGGCTTCAGAGCCCCGCTTAGCTGTGCTTCTCTGTCTCCCAGACTACCAAAGAGACTCAATCTGAGGTTAAGAGAAAGTTTCTGAATAGTCCCTTTTTAGTGCATCTCCAAAAAAGGAGAGAAAGCCCATGTTGATACTGTCTCATTGGTTCTAAAGAGGAAATCTGTGATGTTGATAGCAGTTCTGTTAATTTGGGGTTGTTAAGAATGACAACAGCAGCAAAAAACCCACAACAACAACCTATTGTTTATGAAAGAGAAATTCTTCAAAATCTCCATCCTTTTAAAATGCTTTAATTTCTCTTGGACTCCAAGAAATCAATTGAACAGGCACCGGTCTAGGCACTTTGCTTCTAAGGAGATTATGCTCTCCCAGATAGTACAACACATATACTGATAAGTAAATAAAAAAATATGAAAAGTGGATGCAAAGTGACTCGGGGCGGGGGGGGGAGTGGGGAGGCTCCACTCACCACTTAGGGGATCAGGAAGGGCCTAAAGTAGGAATTATTACTCCAGGTGAGTCTTAAACAGAGATAGGGATTCTGGAGGCAGCACAATAAAGAGAAAGAACATTTCCAGCATGGTAGGCAACTTGGACAAAGGCAAAGGGGTGGGAAATGGACTGACAGGTACAAGGAACAGAAAATAGCATGGCTTTGGTGACACATAGCATGTGTGAGGGCAATAGTCGCTAGGGAGGATGGGAAACCAGAGAGTCCGATGGAGCTGCTGAATGACTGAGTCCTGACAAAGCTCCTGAGCAGAAGAAGAGCATGGCTAAGCCCTACGCTTTGTGTCTGCAGGATGAATTGGAGAAGGAAGAGCCTGGATTCTGGGGGGGTCAGTTAGGAGGCTGTAATTCAGGCAGGAGAGAATGAGGGCCTTTGGGGCAAGCAACCAGACCAAGCTGAAACCCTAGAGATTCCGACTTCACAGTTTTAAGTGACTGACACCATCGGGCAGAATGCTTTCTAGGTGTGGGCCTGTTTAAGTCTCAGTCCTGTGAGGCCTGAGGGTCAAATCCCAACTCTGCCACCTTGGGCAAGTCACTCAGCCTTTGTGGTCCTCAGTTTCCTTTATTGTAAAGCGAGGGGGTTGGGCCACACGGACCCTGATGTTTCTCCCAGCTCCAGACCTTGGTGACAGAACGGGCAGTGGAGTTTGGGTGAAGACGCTGGCCCTGGCCAGGTTTGGTTGTGTGACTCACGTCTGTTCTGCCGCTGCTTTTCTGTAACCAATTTTAGAGCCTGTCTTGGCAGCTGGAAGTATTTGGGATTAATTTCACACCAATTTTTATGAGTCAGTCCAGCTTTTCCCCCCCGAGCAGCTCCCTGGGTGGGGGCGGACGCCGCTTCATCCTTTGGCGTTCACCAATATGGCACTTGGACGTGGACATGTCCTCTGGGCTTTCCATTCGATTTGGAAGCGGGAACCAAAGACGGCTCTATGCATTGTGTTTGAAATCATTAACATTTATTGTTTCCTTAAGTCCTTTGGTGCCCAGGGAATGTGCGCGTGCACGCACACACACAGAGACACACACGCTTGCACACACATGTACATACATGCACACACACTACAGCCATGCAGCTGGCCGGTCTCATGTCTGGGTTCAAGGTGAACTGTGTGATGTCCCACTGCTTTGTCAGAAGGAGCGGTGGCACTGAGTCACGTGACCATCCCATGCTTTAGAATATGCTGTCCTCTTCCAGTGCAGACGTTATCACTGGAGATTGGCTGCCAGCTGGTGAGATCGTGCAGGCCGGCCGGATGTTACGCCAGGGATACCCACACCAAGTTCTTGGGTTCTTCCTGGGACTTTGGGGTTGTGGTTGACCCTGCACTGCTTCTGCTTGGTTTTAGATGGCCTGAGGCATCCCAAGACCCCTCCTAGGTCATTACTTTTTGTCCGGCCTGCTTAGGACTGAGGCTGTGTCCTGGGATATTGCTTCCGCAAATAGCCACCTCGACACAGGCACATTGGATGGAGATGCCTGGGGCTTCATGCAGAGACTGATCCCACTCTTTTGGTGATCATTTGCCTGGCGGTGGTGGGTGGCAGAAGAGCTGCTGGACTTGGGGTCAGAGAGCCTCAGTTTGATGCAGCCTTGACCCTTATTATCTGAGGGACCTCAGGGAAATGGTTCTACTTCTCATTGCCTGGGCCATGAAAGGAAGGGTGAGGGGATGCACTAAAAGTCTCTTCTGGATCACTATCTGCAGTCCCAATCCTACATTTCACATCCTTCCAGATAAGCAGGAGCCCAGAACGTTAGTGCCCCTTTAGGCCTCCATGTTCTTCCTTTGACTGGTCTTCTCAGTGAAAAGCAGCCATCACAAAGTGACAGATCAGCAATGGCCTCTTGGGGACGTCATTGTCTGTTTATTTGATGTTCCCTCCTAGATGGAGGAAAGCTCGTCCTCTAGTCTCATTTGGCACAGGGACCTCTTAGGGCAGGAGCTTCCCAGCCACATGCTCAGTCCCCCAATCCATTTGGAGGGATAGGCCTTGCCTTACACATACACCTTGTGTATCTAAGCAGGGTGTGCTGGAGACGGCTCATAAGAGCTGATTGTTAAAACGTGAACATTCGTGCCTCAGAAATTGGCAGATGCTATTAAATCAGGGCTTGTTTTTTGTTTTGTTTTTTTCTAGACTCAAGAAAATGATGGGGAAAATGCTGATAGTGTAGGTTAAATGTCAGAGAGTGTGCTGCCTGCGTGGAGGTAATAGAGGACTTAGAGCATCCTCTGCCCTGGACTGTGGTGGGGTTTCAAGGAGATGATGTCTTTAGAGTGACCGAGAAGGGCTGCCTCATTATCATCCTCCATGGGGTTTCTGGAGGCTCTGGGAGCACAGCCCCAGTCTCTCCCCCTCCCCAAGGAAGTTGGGCCCACCCAGCCAGGGAGCCGCCCAATGACTTTCCATCATGTTCCTTGTTCCAGCTCCCACCGGCCTCAGAGCCGTCCCATGCTCTGGCAGGACATACAGCATGAGGAATGGGCAATGCTTCTTGGAGGAGTAAGTGTATTCCTTTTAATGAGCACAGGATTCACCAAGACGTTAAAATAAAACACCCAGGGTAGCCTGGGATGCTACATTTAATTGTTTCTTTGAGTTCTTTTTTCCACACGAGCATTCAAAGACGCCCACCATCCAAGTCAGCCCTGCCAGTTTTGTCCTGAGGAGATTTGGCTTCAGAAAGCAAACACACCCAACTGAGTCTTCTCCTTCACAGGTCACCGTGGGCCAGTGCCTGACATTTGTGTTAAAAATGACTTCACTCAGCCAGCTTTTTGTTAGAATCTCCATCCACCTTTCAGGTGGAATCTGGCAATGTGGTGTTGCAAATGGTGCCAGTGGTGGGTATCAGGGGGCAGTTCTTTCCATCATGTGCACTCCCTGCTTCCCTCTCTTATAGCCTTGTTTCCATTCAGGTGCCACCTCCTGTGTGAGACCTACCCAGATTCCCTCTTCCTCAGTCAAGACGGCCCTCTGCCCTTGAAATTAATGACCTTTGTGGGTATTTTTGTTTACTGATCTTTTCTGTTTACTGATCTTCTCTCTTTTCTCACTAACATGAAGATAGAATAAATGAAGTTTATTTGTGGAGGGTACTCGTGATGGAGACCAGAATAATGTCATTTCTTGGGCACAGTTGTATTGCTGTAGATTTTTGAGATTAATCTGATAGTTTGGAAAGTCACTGGTGCCCTCCTTTCTGTCGAGCACAGCAACCCTTCCAGTCATCCATGTTTTCAAACTCAGCCACTTTCATGATGCTTTACTCCACCATTGGTAATCCATCGCCAAGGCTTAATTCTGTCTCCACGGCCTCTCTTTCATCTGTCCCATTCTCTGCACTCACAGAGCCACCACCCTAGCTCAACCCCTCAACACTTGTCTCACCTAGAATATTACAGTAGCAGCCATTGGTCTTCAGGCCTCTGGTCTCTCCAGTCTTCAGTCCATCCTTCTTCCGGCTGCCATGTTAATGTTCCAGAAGCTCTGGCCTTGCCACGTCATTCCCCTTTTCATGAAGCCCCAGTGGTTCTCTGTTGCCTCTTGGATAAAATATACACACCTTTCTTTAGCATTGAAGCCCCTCACCGTCTGCCCCAGCCTCTCTTTCCAGGCTTATTGCCCATGGCTCCCTTTCATTCTACGGCCCAGCCAGACTGGATCAGCCATGCTGTGTTCTGTCTGTGGACTTTCTGCCTTGGCCCTGGTTGTGTGTTCCCTATTCCTGGAATGTGCTTCCTCCCTAGCTCCGCTTCTCACCACTCTGGCTCAGTTCAGGTGAGGCTACACAGCTTCCCTTTTCCTTAGTCAGAATGGTCCTGCCCTTGAAATTACCTTTTCATGTATTTTTGTTCGCTTATCTTTTTACATGTTGTCTACCCGGATCACACGTGAGCTCCCTACGGCAGGGATTGTTTTGTTCTCACCTGTCTTCCTGGTGCCTGCATTATTATTGTTTGTCCTTTATTCTCAGAGCACCAATCATCAGGAAGGTGGTGTCTTCACTTGAATGTGTGGTGCTTAACACATGCCTGTTGACTGACTCACTGACTCCCCGAATGAATGAATGGCAGTAACCATGAGAACATAGATCCCATTGCCACGTGGATTGAGGATTATTTTTAACATGTTTGCTGTAGCATGAACAGAGTGAATCGACAGTCCCATTTATTACTCCTTTAGTTTGTCTTTATGGAAGATTAAGTTTATCAGCTTGTCCCAGATGAAAACAGGTGTGTGCCCAGTAATGCCTTGGTTTCAGGGGCTCAGCGATGACAACAATGTTCTGCTTTTGCTGTTTCTGCAGGTAATTGCCCTGGCGGATGCTGCAGAGGAGAACCATAGTAACCTGTTGCAGTCCTTCACCCGTCTGAAGAGTGCCACCCACCTGGTGATCATGCTGATTGGGCTGTGGCAGAAGCTCAGCGCTGACCAGACCGCCATTTTGGAAGCCGCATTTTTGCCACTACAGCAGGACTCTCAAGAGTTGGTAAGAGCCAGTCTGCTTGGCACAGGGAATTGGCACGTTGATACAAGGGGTAGCACATGTCTGAAGTGGTGCATAATCCTTGTTTTCTTTTTGAGGCCTACCTTTCCCACTTTTCTGAAACCATGATAGAAATCGGGAAGCTAGGTGTATTTTTTGTAGCTACTTTTAGTGCATGTTTTCTTGTGCTCTTCTGTCACCTAGAAACCTGGGAAATGATTATTTGAGTGGCTGAGGGCTGCCATTAAGCCATCCAGTTGGCTAATCCTCACTCCTCTGACCAATGAAAACACTGGCATGATTTTTGTTTGTCATTCTTCAATTTAAACATCTATTATATGGGTAAGACAGGGCTCAGAGCACTTTGCTAAAATGAACCCTGAGCTAGAAATTGGAACAGCTTTCCCAGGAGAATGGGAAATCAAAAACTGCACTAGAGTTTGGGGAGATCTAGTAAAGGATTGTTTAAATTAGAGGTTTTGCTGTCTCATATCTTAGAGTTCATAAGAAAATGGATGAAATGGTTATTAACCCACCAGAAATGATTTTTTGGTTAAATTTTTCCAATGCCTGTGCTTAAAAAGATGACCTGGGGGGCAGCTAGGTGGTACAGTGAATAGAGCCCCAGTCCTGGAGTCAGGAGGACCTGAGTTCAAATTCGGCCTCAGACACTTAACACTTACTACCCATGTGACCTTGGACGAGTCACTTAACCCCAATTGCCCTTCCCCCTCCAAAAAAGCAAAAAAAAAATAAAAGATGACCCTCTAGATTCTAGGTCTGGAAATTTAATTGAGCTCAGTGAAATACTGGAAAGGTGCTAGGAAAATGAACACAAAGTTAGTAGGAAAAGTAAAAAAAGGAACATGAGGTAGGTAGCAAGGAGCATGCCTTTGGAAAGAGCAGGGCAGATCAAGCTGGCCTTATGTCGTTACCTTTTGGGCTAATACAAATGGATGTCCTGTTTGAGTTCTTATTCTGCCCTGGACATCACAGGGATCCATCAGTTGAAAACATGTATTTTTTATTAGCTCTCTCAAAGAATACAGCTAGCCAGAGTCAGAATTAATGGTAGCCAAAATCCTCTTAGGAAAGTATTCTGGAGCAGATAGAATGAAATCAAGTGGGTATGAGAGATTTGAAGAAATCCACCATACACAAGATTGGCTTCTAAGGGGTCTCAGCTGATAGCAGAAGGAGGGTGAATCACCAGGTGTCCTATTTTGGAAACCAGGAAACCATGGGCTAAGATGGCCCAAAAAGATGTTTAGCCTTTGGGAGCCATCTTGGGTCATTCCTGTATGGTCTAGCAGTGGACACAGTATTGGGAGAAAACCATCAGCTTTAGGGCTCTTCAGAGAGAAGTATGGGAAGGATTTGAGACCAGCATGGGGGATTGGAAGATGAAGCTTGGTTCTTTGGTTTGGTGCTGTTTGGTTGGGAGACAGGAACTGATTTGCTCCCTTTTGGTAGGGCATACCTCTACAAAACTTCTCTCCTTGCCCCACTGAAGTTTGGAGGTACATGTAAGGAATATGGGGGCTGGACTGGATGGGGTCTAGCTCATGATGTCTGTGAGCCTGTGATCCTGAGTTCTTAAAGGCTCCGTGAGCACGATATAAATTCTGACAGATCCTGCCAAGCTGGCAGCTCCATGACAGCCAGCATGGCCATATCCTCAAATGGCCAGGTCACAAGAGGCTCAGCCCTCAACTGTTGGTGGCCAGGTGGTGATTGTTGTCCACTAAGGCACAGGGCAGGGTCATGGGAACACATAGGTGGCAGGTGAAATGATGTTGATTGAGTCACAACTTAGTAAGAGGTTTAGAACAGAACAAGCCCAAATGGACTTTGGTTATGGCGTGAAGAAGAATTTCCTGACAGGGAGGGCCTTTAGTTTTCCCAGTAATTGAGGGCCTTTCTCCCTTCTATAAACAGGATCAGTTCTCACACTGAAAGTCGCTCAGATACAGCCACTCCTCTGGGCCAGGGAATGAACTGGATGGGTCACCCCCAAAGGCCCTGGTGGCCTTCTGGCCTGGGACTCTCTTGTCCCTCTGGGAAGGCTTCTTCTGCCTTTGGTGGTGGCAGGGGAGGGTATGCACCCTCTAGGTTTGTTGGAGTCTCTTGGTCCCTTGTTATGAGTGAGGTAAGATGTCCTAAAAATGCCACGTAGGGCAGGATGGTATCTGAAGACATCTTCATGCCACTTTTCACACTCCTCATGTTCAGCTGAGTTTTGAGGTTCAGTCTGGGTCTTGGGCTATTGAAATAGCTTTTGGAAGAACAAAAGGAAAGCTCGTGCACATCCTGAAAACTAGGAATCCTTTTTCATTCTTGAAGACAGAGTCATTCTGTATGTGGTTTCGATAGGGTTGTTCATAATCCCTCACATTATGTATTTAGACCTCACAAATCAGTGTTATTGAATGGGCACCCTACTGAGAGGCTAACATGAAGGGTGGAAAGCTAAAATTGCTTGGAAGGAAGGGGAGCGTATGGGTGGAGAGAAGCCACTTGCCCGAATGTTGAAAATACATCCCATATTGAAGTGATTAAGATACCGCAGAAATCTGAAAGTAATTTAGACATAAATTTGGTTGCGAGGGGGTGGGGGAGCAAGTGGGGTGTAGGTGGGGTGGGGACGCCATGGACATGTGGCTGGTATTTACAGACAGAAGCTCTCGGCTAGTGTGCAGATTTCCCCACAAGCATTTGAGAAGAACAGTGGTGAAAGAAAGTGCTTGGAAGAATGTTTGCTTCCTTTTTGAACGACTTCATGCTGTGGGATTGTTGTATTTTTGTTTAGATGGAACGTGTTGGGAGGCAGGCCAGACCCAGGAGGTCCCTACACAGTGGTCTTGTGCTCCCTTGTGCTCACCAAAGGAGAAAGTTGTGAAGCTGTTGTTATCAGCAAGTGCAGAGTAATGCAGGCTTGGGGTGATGGGAACTCAAGTTGTTGTATGTGCCAAAAATTAACGTGCTTGCATATAAATGGTGGCACAACGTGTTTAGCCAGCTCTGTTGATGTTTTGAATTAAATTTATAATTTATCATTATAAAAAATAATGTTCACTGCAACATGACAGTGACATTTTTAATTTTTATGTCACTGCCTTTGGGACAGAATTCTTCCTCATGTCCCAGGGCCAGCTGTCTCTCCGGAAACACTACCCAGCGCTGAGTTTCCCAGGATCATCGTGAGACAATTAAATCCTGCTGTTGCAGACTCCTGGGTGTTATCCCTCCTTTGTGCTTGGAGCGTCCATGCCAAATGTCCCTTTTTATTTTGTCTTGAGAAAAATGTGGACTGGGATTCCAATCCAGCCCTCCTAGCAGGACTCCAAATAGGGAGTGCATCAGAGGAAGCCCTTCCCACTTCCACGAAGGGCGTCATATCTGACAGTCTTATTGAGCACGAGGAATTTGCTGATTGCCTTTGTGCAGTGGAGTCTAGTTTGAAAAATCGGCGTGATTGACTTGTGTGGGAACCCTTCGAAGATGCCTTTTTTCACCTGCTCAGGAGGTTCTCACATGGCGGACCTCAGGAGGGGTGCCCCTTGCCTCCTCTAGGTACTTTCTCCTCTCCTTTTTTTCTGTGGAGGGCCCGCCAGACAAAATGGTGCAATCTTCTCCAGGCTCTTCTTCCATCTTCCACATGCTGCACCATCCTCACCCTGCAAGTCCAGCAGTTGGTAATCACAAACGCCTGATCTCTGAGGCGTCCCCACGTGCCAGTGCCCCGTGGCCCAGCAGGGCCCTCCAGCCCTCCCCCCACAGAGCTACAGGAGGAGGTTTGGCCACAGGCTCTTTAATATACGTCGCAGACAAGCCTATACTCAGCATCTTAGAGGCGCCTGCATAATCCAGGGCTCTTCTTTCGACGACAGCCGTAGAAGCTGAGCATCTCACAGGCCATCCTCTCTACAGCATCCATCGAAATGGTCATCCACCCTTCGTGTAAAGACGTCCAGTGGCAAACTTAATCCATCTGATAGACAGCTTTAACTGGGAGGAATCGAGCCTAAATCTGCCGCTTCTCAGCATCTACCCGTGACTCCTAGGTCTGCTCTTTGGGACCAAGGAAGATCTCTCTAGTTTCTTTTCTTTATATTTTAAATTTTAAAAAACATTAATGAAATCGATTTTCAATCCCTCCCACCTCGCCCTTACCATTGAAAAGAGAAATAAAAACAAAACCCTTGTGAGATTGCCCTAAGGTGCCTCAGACCAGGGCAGGCTGGAGCCTGACGGTGGGAACACTCACACCGGCTGTGCACCAGGGCTCCCCAGATTGTTGTGTTGGTCACCTCGACTTATAAAAGCAGTGGACAAAGTGGTGATGCTGCAGATTAAGCTTGTGACTGCGTCGCATATAAACATATGTAGTTATTATAATTGTCCTTACTGTTGTCACTGACTTGCCATCCTGCCCCTGCCTTGGTGACTCCCCCTCCCGCTGGTGCATCCCTGCCCAGAGCTCCCATGTGAGAAAATGCCCAGGCCCAGCCCACCCCATGACCCTCTAGATTCTGGAGGCGCGGGCTTCCCCCGTTGGGAAGCTAGGTTCCTTTTTGCTTGTATTTACGTTCCTGGCACCCATCACAGCGCCTGGGCATCAGAGGCACTTAGTTAATGCTTTTTCTCTCTCTGTCTGTCTGTCTATCCAGTATGAATAGTCAAGCCACCTTGACTGTATATCAAAAATACGTACCTCCCTCTTTGCCCCAAGTCCCAATGTCCCTGTCAGGGGGCGGGCAGCGTCCTCTCCAGTCACGGGTGCTAGCGCCTTGGTCAGAGTTCTTTCTGTTTGTTGTTACAGTGGTGCTGTTGGAAAACTTGTTCTCCTGGCTCTGTTCACTCTGCCTTAGTTCGTACAAGTTTTCCTAGGTTTGTCTGAAACCGTCTCCTTCGTCACTTCTCATAGCATAATGGGATTCCGTTACATTCACATACTATAATGGGTTCATCCATTTCCCCAGCTGATGGACACACCCTTAGTTTCCAGTTCTTTGCTTCTCCTATAAACTTTCCCTTTTCATATTACTGCCTTTTAAATATCTAAAGACAGCTACCATGCCCCCCCCCCCC
Organism: Petaurus breviceps papuanus; assembly: GCF_028583685.1. Lineage (NCBI taxonomy): Eukaryota > Metazoa > Chordata > Mammalia > Diprotodontia > Petauridae > Petaurus > Petaurus breviceps. Next base: position 60,287,397 of record NW_027185761.1, on the reverse strand, counting down.
AACTGGTGTCTTTTGCAGAGTGAACAGTGCCAATTTCATAGAATTTAAGGGGGAAGATGCTTCCATGAGTCATTCAGTCCAACTCATATCCTTTCAACCTGCACAGCAAATGGCTATCACTCTCTTGGCTTGAAGAGCCCCATTGTGGTAGAATATAGACCCATAGATCCCTTTATCGTCTGGGTGGCTTTACTGCCTTCCCTTCCCCCTGTGCTGATGGCAGCAAGGTGGGGCAGTGAATAGGTCCCTGGGCCTGGAGTCAGAAAGACTTCTCCAAAGTTCAAATCTGGCCTCAGACACTTACTAACTTTGGGACCCTGGACAAGTCATTTAATAACCCTCTTGGCCTCCATTTCCTCATCTGTAAAATGAGCTGGAGAAGGAAATGGCAAAAGCTCCCCAGGATCTTTACCAAGAAAACTCCCAATGGGTCACAAAGAGTCGGACATGACTGAAAAATGCCTGGACAACACTGTCTGAGCCTCAGGATGTTTACTAGTCTTGTGCCTCCCCTCAGTGCCGAGGGCCCTTTTTGTCAAGCCGCTGCTGTCTGACTCCTCCGTATTTATCATCTCCAGTCTCTCCACATTTATCCTGGGGATACGTCTCAATGTCCTTGTCTCCCTTTGTAGGGTGCTGGCTCCTGGTAAGTAAGGAGAGGTGGTTTCTTCCCTCTTATTTGTGTCCCTAAACACCTGGCTCTTGGCATTTGGCTGTTAGGTGAGGGGATTTGAGAACTTCTTTCTGGATTCTTATTCTCTTCTTTTCCAAACCATTTTTGAGAGGAAGATTTTTTCCAACACATTAATGTGGTTTCTGGTATAGAGCACATGTTTATTGTAGGAAATCCTTTTGTTTGAGAAGAGACTTGTCAGGACTCACTTAAAAGGCTTAAAGTGTTCAGGCGTCACGGGATCATTTTGATGTAATGACCACGGCATGGTGTCTGGGCCGAAGGATGACTCAGATGCTTCATCATTACCATTATTAATGGCTCTTTTCAGAAGACTCACAAAAGAAGGAAGTGCTTACAATCTGCAGTTGAAGTGGAATCTTCTTATTTCTGTTACAATGCCAGAATGACTTTAACTGTCTATGGGAAATTTGTGGCAAAAGTAAATATTTTGCTGTTATCTCTCTGGTAGCAAGAAGGGCACAGACACAAATGTGCACACACACACATACATCTACACACTCACATACACACACTTACATGCTTATACACACACATGCAGACTTTGTCTCCATGATGACCAGAGATAGCTATGGTTCAGGATCTGGAGGCTCTGCAGTTGACTTCCATTTGACCCTTTGATGGTGGACTTTTCAATGGTGTTGTGGGTCCCGAGAATGGCCAAATGGAAAGGTTCTCTCCGGACTCCTCTTGGAATATTCTTTTCCTATTTTTTCTTAGAAAAGTGTAAATGCATTAAATAAAATATAGAGAGAAGAAAACGCACAAATTGACATATGCAATGTACCCCTGTTACTCTGTTTTAGGTATACTACCCTGGGTGGGTTTGTATCATAGGAGCCAAGTGAGTGAGGATTGAGTCATGGCAGCTGTCTAAAGCCTGCTTTAGATGTGAGGGAAGCAGATCAGTCACTTGCCTGTACTTGCAACTTGGTCTCAGAGAGTGCCCTAGCCTAGGGCCTTGGGTCTGCATCAAGCATTTATTCTGCCTCCATCTAGGCTCAATGGAAAGCTCTTCCTTGGAACTAGGACTCGAAAGCACAGTGGGAATGCTCTTACTGAGAATGAAGATGGAAGACAAGGAGAAGGAGAAGCTGAAAAAGAAGGAGGAAGAGGAGGAGAGAAGGAGGAGGAGGAAGAGAAGGAGGGGAAGAAGGAGGAGGAAGAAGAAGAAGAGGGAGAAGAAGAAGGGAGAGGAGAAGGAGATGAAGAAGGAGGAGGAAAAGGAAGAGGAGATGAAAAAGGAGGAGAAGGAGAAAGAGATGAAGATAATGACAAAGTTTCAGGAAAACAAGACTCACACATTTCATGACAGGCTTATAATTTCATCAGCTTTGATCCAGAGTTGGTTGATGTTCTTGCTTTCTTGACCAAACGAGCTCATGGCAGGTTTTTCTTTCTTACTTATTTTTTTAGACAGCCCTTTGTGCCTCATGGGTGTGTCCCAGTGTCTGTGCTGCTGGAGGCATTCCGTTCCGTGTATTACCCAGATCTCATTTTGGTCCAATAGACTTTGAGGAAATAGCACTTTCCTCTCAGCCACCTTTGGGTTGAACTGTCAGCGGTGCTGCTGTATCACCAATCTAGAGGAACTTAGAAGCAAGTGCATTTTTTTTGCCCAGACCCATTTGGCGTCATTTTACTTTTTGACCAATTTTCTATTACAAGACTTTATTATAACTTCCAAACATATTTTCTCACAGCATGTGAAGGATGATTTTTTGCCTTATTTTCTTCTTTTATTTGATTAAAAAAGATGTTTTAAGGCCCCTGGAGTCCTTGTGGTGCATTACATTGCAAAACTGTAATTCTGGTTTGGGGCACATGGATTTCCTGCTGTGTTCTATATCTTCCTAACCCCTTCCCCCTTAAGTCCAGTGGAGTGAAGGGTAAGCAGTTTCTGCTGAATGGAGACAAGTCTTGGTGGTAATGTTGTAACAGGTGGCCCCGTTTGGGTCTATGTAGTGAGGATTTATATTCTTCCAAAGCACATCAGCGTCCACTCAACAAAATGGAAGTGGATTTAGTCTGGGATGACCATGTGGACAGGCCTGCGCTGTCCCCAGCAGCGAGTAAAAACTTGCTGATGAATTGTTGGTTTTGTTAGTAATGATGTACTTTGCGTTCCTTCTTTAGAGGAGCCAAATTCTCCAGACTCCGAGCAAATAAAATCCAATTTCTGGTTTTGGCAGTGGGTCTCTCTCCATAAGCCTTTGTGGCTTTATAGCCATTGAGTCTCATTTCAGAGCCAGCAGTTTTTCCAGGCAGTTTCCAGGGATGTCAGGATCCAATGCTCATCCTCTCTGCATGCATCACCTTCTTTCAAGTCTCGCTGACTTGAGTAGGAACGTGGTCCTACTGTTTTGCTGAGGAATGATTGTTTTATTTAAAAAAAAGAAATAAGAGGCTCATTTCGCCCTTTCTCACCCAGTGAGGAAGAAGGCACCCGTAAGGAACGTGAAGTCTTTGGCCCAGCTCTCATTTGACTATTTTAATATAATGTGACATAAAGTATAGATGATACATTTCACACACACATACATGTCTCTGTGTGTAATATATAAAGTATGTGTATATATGTATGAGATGTGTATATATACATATATATATATGCATGTATACACAGATACATATATGCAAATATATCAATATATCCAGGATGGAAAAGTGTGCTTTCTTTTTCTTCCCCCATGCCTGTCTCTTTCCTTCCTTTTCTTTCTCTCCCCCACCTTTCTCTCCCTCTCTCTTTCCTCCCCTCCCCTCTATTCTTCTTTCCTCTCCCCTACTATTCTCTTTCTTTCAATGCTATCAAAGCAACCTGTTGAAGAGTGACACATTTAGCCACTGAGCTGTTTGTCAAGCAATGTGAAATTGAGAGTGTCCAGTTTTGTATTTTTCACTTTAAAAAGCCAAGGCATTTAGGTGCCAACCTTGCTTCGCTGAAAGGTACCTTAGAGGGCTTCCAGTCCAAGCCCCCAGTTCAGAACATTATTCCCTCCACGAGATCCCCATTCCCTTGGGGCAGTGTCATCTCTTTCTACTATCCTTGGAGAAGAAGGGACTCTTTAGGAGTGGCTTGATCTGGTCTCAGAAGCAGCAGTGGAAGGCCTGTGGAGTCCTGATCAAATCATAAAGAAAGACCTTTAGATGTGGAGGGGATTTTAAAGGTCTTCTGGTCCAGACCTTACATTTTACAGAGGAAGGAGCTTTGCCATATTGAAAAAGCCATAAGGGTGGATCACCAGCAGCTGTGGTAGTTTCCAGAATTATCAACCCATAGACACTAAGGACAAAGTGAGAGATCAGTGTGAACTTTGGGAACAGGGAGTCCGGGAGTGCGGTTCACCCTCTGCCCCCGGAAGGAGAAGTGGCTGAGGCCAGCAGTCGCTGCCATGTGGCTGCCTCAGAGCTCCTGGCCTGCAGATTGTAGGGGGACAAAGAAACCAGTCTAAGGAGTAATCACTCTTGCTTTAACCTGCTTGGATCTGGATTGCTGTCTAGAGTGGAGGTACTGGGGTGAGTGACCAGGTGCCAGAGCCAGTGGAGGTTTCAGAGAGGGCACCCAACTAATAGCTCCGGCAGCTGAGAAAACCCAAGCCATTTGGGACAAAGCTCTCCTCTCTGAAAGCAGAGTTCTACTGTGGCAAAAAGCTCAAAAGTCAAGTAATTGAGTGGCAACATGAGCAAGCAAAGGAAGCAAAGCAAGCACAGCAGTCCAACTTTACACTCCTATTTTGGGGGCAAAAAGGATCAAAGCATGGAACAGGAGGAAGGCAGCGAAGTCAGAACTCCTGCACCAAAAGCTTCCAAGAAAAATATGAATTGGTTATAGGACATAGAGGAGCATAAGAAGGATTTTGAAAACTAAATAAGAGAAGTGGAGGAAAAATTGGAAAGAGAAATGAGAATGATGCAAGAAAATCATGAAAAGAGAGTCAACAACCTGACTGAAGAAAATAACACCTTAAAAAATGGAGTAACTCAAATGGCAAAAGAGGCTCAAAAAGCCAATGAGGAGAAGCATGCCTTAAAAAGCTGAATTTGCCAGATGGAAAAAGAATTTCAAAATTCTTTGAAGAGAATCATTCCTTCAGAATTAGATTGGAGCAAATGGAAGCTGGTGACTTTATGAGAAATCAAGATATTATTAAACAGATCTAAACAAATGAAAAAAAAAGGCAATGTGAAATATCTCATGGGAAAAACCACTGACCTGGAAAATAGATCCAGGGGAGATAATTTAAAAATTATTGGACTACCTGAAAGTCATGATCATAAAAAGAACTTAGAAATCATCCTTCAAGAAATTCTCAAGGAAAATTGCCCTGATGTTTTAGAACCAGAGGGCAAAACAGATGTTGAAAGAATGCACCGATCACATCTTGAAAAAGATTACAAAAAGAGAACTCCTAGGAATATTATAGCCAGGTTCCAGAGTTCCCAAATCAAGGAGAAAATATTACAAGCAGCCAGGAAAAACAATTAGAATATTGTGGAAACACAGTCAGGATAACACAGGATCTGGCAGCTTCTACATTGAGGGATCAAAGGGCTTGGAATATGATATTCCGGAGGTCAAAGGAACTAGGATTAAAGCCAAGAATCACCAACCCAACTAAACTGAGTATCATGTTTCAGGGGAAAATATGGCCATTCAATGGAATAGAGGACTTTCAAGCATTCATGATGAAAAAACCAGAGTTCAATAGAAAATTTGACATTCAGATACAAAGAAGCAAGAGAAGCATGAGAAGGTAAACAGGGAAAAGAAAGCATAAGGAACTTATCAAAGTTGAACTATTTACATTCCTACATGGAAAAATGATAATTGTAACTTATGAAACTTTTCTCAATATGAGAATAGTTGAAGGTAATATAAATGTGTATATACATATATGTGTGTGTGTGTACATACATATATATGTTTATAGGAGGGTATGTGGGCGTATGTAATGGGAATGTAAATTTTTAAGATCTTCCCTGCCCCTAGGCTAAAGTGCACCTGGAGCCTGGGGTGGGAGGCTTGTTTTTCAGTAGATACTTTTTGATTGGCCAGTGGGTCCAAATGGTTGTTACGTTCTCTGAGCCAGGAGAAGGCTATATAAGCCCTGATGTGAGGCTTTGTTTTGGGGCTCACTTTGAGAAGTGTTCTGTGATTTGATCAGATAAAACTCTGGAAAGCCATTTTCCAGAGCCCCTCGGCTTTGAAAAACCCAGATGTTGATTTGCAGATCCAAGAACCTGTATGGGCAGCCACCCTGAGGACGCTTGGGGTGCTTGCTGCTACAGCATATGAATACATATGTGAGTGTGTGTATATATGGGTACAGGTATATATAGACAGAGGGCACAGTACCAATTGAATAGGAAGGGATGATACTTAAAAGGTGAAAGTGAGATGTGAGAGAGGAATATAATGAGAGGAGATGGGGAGAGATAGAATGGGGTAAATTATCTCATGTAGAAGAGGCAAGGGAAAACTGTTGCAATGAGGGGAAGAACAGGAAGGCAAAAGGGAATGAGTCAATCTTATTCTCAATGAATTTGGTTTAGGGAGGGAATGACATACTGCGATAGTAATGGCAATTAAAGATTCCCTAATTAACACTAAATAGGGTATCTCACCCTACAGGAGAGTAGGGAGGAAGGAGATGAGAGGGGGGATGATGGAGGGGAGGGCAGGTTGGGGGGGAGGGAAGTTGGAAGCACCCACTTTTGAAAAGGGACAGGGTCAAAGTAGAGAATAGAACAAGTGCGGGGTGGGATAGGATGGAGGGGAATACAGTCAGTCTTTCGTGATATATCCACTATGGAAATGTTTTGCATAGCTACACATGTACAACCTATATTGAATTGCTTGTCTTTCCAGTAAGGGTGGGTAACAAGTGAGGAAGGGAAAGAATCTGGAATTCAAAGTTTTAAAATCAAATGTTTAAAATATGTTTATGTGAGAGAGAGAGATTATTTTTTTTTTACCTGCAACTTGGAAATAAGATATACAGGCACTGGGACAATCTTGCCCTACTGGAAAGTCGGATGGGGGATGGGAGAGGATATAGGAGATATAGGAGAGAGCAGATTGGGGGAGGGGGTATTCAGTGGGATTGCTGTTTTGGGGTGGCGGGTAGGGAAAGAATCGGGAGAAAATTTGTAACTCAAAATCTTGTGGAAATGAATGATGTAAACTAAAAATAAACAAAATTTAATTCAGATTAAAAAAAAAAACATCAGGACTGCTGTGTGATTGGCCGTTCAGCCCATTTACCCACACCCCTACAGGTATTTGCTTCCTCTCCACCACCACCCCCTCATTGGAGTCCTAGAGGAAAGTGACTAGAAAGACAGCCCCTGGGTCTTCATGTAGGTGTCCTATGCCCATTGATGGCCTTAATCAGCCAAGAGAAGGGCAGGCACATCCCAAAGCAGCTGAATTTTCTGGGTGGTCCTTAAAGCTCAAACTAATTAAAGGGAGAAGAGAAAAATAAAGAAAAGAATCCTGTGCTACTTTGTACTTAAGTAAGTGGTTTAACATATTTGGGCGATTTTTTCCAGAGTTCGTCACTCGTTCCTCATTGTGGTTTGTTTAGGATACACCCTAGTATTTGAGGGGAGTTGATCCTTAGAAGCTTTGTCTAGAGGCTCTGATGACTGAACCCTCACAGATACACACACACACACACACACACACACACACACACACACACACAGTCAATGCGCTATCTCAGGAGCTTCAGGCTAGACCCCTCTGAGAGTCCCTATTTATGTGGAATATCTATCTGTACATCAAGGGTCAGAGTGGACATGCCAGAACCTTAGGCAGTCACCTAGAATTCGGAGGCAGTAAAATCAGACCTGCCTGTTGTTGCTGCCCTTCTCACGAGGGTGGCCAGGCACCAGTAACAAATACCCAGGGTTGGAGGTGGGAGGGTGGGGCAGGAGTATCCAGTCACATTGCCAGTCTGCACTCGCTTTTGATGAAGTAAATCTGTATTTGTCCAAGTACAGAGGAGATACCTTGTGGCTTATTGATAGCAAATTTTTTGTTTGTGGTTAGTTTTTCCTGTCTCCAAGCATGCATCAACATTTTGCAGTAAAATTCAATATTGAGTAATGGAAAAAGCCGCAGTTGGAGCCGGCCCACCTGGGTTCTGGACTGGCTTTTGCCATTAACTTGTTGCACGACTTTGGGCAAGTCATTTAAATTGGAGGTTGGTGACCTTTTAAAGGAAAAGAGCCCTTCTGGGGATAATATTTTTCATTGGGAGAACTTCATTTTAATACAATTTTTTCAATTGAAGTTAGAGAGATTTTGTACAAATCCCATTTGTACTAGTCTGCCCATTTTGATTATTTGATTTGATTTACCAGTCAGTCACCAAACATTTTTTAAGCGCTTACATGCACCAAGCACTTTATGGGATAGTCCTGACTCCAGCCCTCCACCCAGGCCACATCATGGCATGTGTCCTCCCTGAGTGGTAAGGTTTGGGGTCTGCTTATCACCAGTCAGTAGCCACCTAGGGTAGGCAAAGCTACCCTGGATCTAGAAATCAGGCCCTGTTAAAAGAACAGAAAGCCACCTTCCTCAGTCCAGTCCTCATGACAACCCATGAACTGTCTCTCTGTAGATCAGGGGTTCTTAACTTGAGGTCCATAGAAGAGGTTTATGGATAGATTTTAGAGGGTTAGTGAACTTGGATGAAGGAAAAATACATTTATTTTCACTAACCTCTGACTGAAATTTAACATTTCCTCCAGTTATTTAACCCAGCAATCGACTGGATTTGGGAGTCAGAGGGAGGAGTCTGAGCCTGTGAATCCGAGTGACCTTAGTGACAGGAACTTGTGAGTTTTTTTACAAATGAGGAAACTGAGACTCAGAGGGGAGGTGGCTTATGCTACATCACGTAGCTACGTCTCCTGATTCTTCAGTTTCCTGGGTTTTCTTCCAGCCCAGAGGAGCAGTCATGGGGTGGAGTTGGCTTTAGTGTTAGGGACGCTCAAGTCCTAGTTAGTCACCTCCTGGCACTGTGATTCTGGGAGGCCACTTAGCCTTTTTATGTTCTAGGTGGTTCTAGGTGGTTCTAGAAGAGGAGCAGTATCAAGAAGGTTCCAGGCTGTGTCAGTTATCTAAGGGATGCTGCCTTCCAAACACTGGGTACAGGAACGGAGTGGAACTCAACAATCCGTGTGTGGGGCGAGCTGGTCTGTGAGGGGAGGAGGCAACACAGTGAATTAGACCTGGTAGAACTCAAGGGAATTCAGGCCCCTCTCACTAGGAGAAGCTGCAGAGGGTGAGACGATGGGACTATTGTCTTATAGTCCTCTCTCCTCCCCACAAAGCTTCCAGCTCCCCCACCTCGGTGTTGGGTGTTGTCCAAAGGTGGGCCCTCGGAGTTCTGCTCTCTGGAGCATTTAATGAAATACCAAGAGCTCCGTGGATCCCCTCTTCTCATCATCCTCCACCAAGAGGCTGCCATTAACGTTTCTTGAGCCCCAGAACCGGAAACCACTTCTAAACCTTCCATCAAAGTCTCTGTAGAAGGCCATCAGGCACCTTGGGTTTCGGGTAAGGCTGACACAGGATTGCATTGTCTTCCTACAACTGAAACAAGTCTGGGTTGGAGGGTATGTCAAAAAGAAACCTTTGGATATAAGATGAGGTAAGGATTCCGTGTGTGTGTGTGTGTGTGTGTGTGTGTGTGTGTGTGTGTGTGTGTGTGTGTGTGTGTGTGTGTGTGTGTGTGTGTGTGTGTGTGCGTGGTGGAGAAGAGGACTGTGGAAGGGTGTTCTCCTCTGCTTTGTAATTATCCTCTATCTAAGCTCCAGTAAGGCCAGCCAGCCTGAGTTTGACGAGGAACGTTGAGATTTTGATCCACTCAGACTAACTGGACCTCCATTTCCCAGGGAGACTCGCAAGCTGGGTGGCTCAGACTCCATTCATGGCAGTCTTTGCACTACTGGGTCTTCACTTGGACTTGACTTTGTCCAAAAGGGCCGAGAGAAGTAATCCCGGGGTTTACACAGATCATTTTATGAAGCTCCATTGGAAGAGATGAGAGTGATATGAAGAAGTGAGGCTTGCTCCTTGACACCACACTAGTCATAATTCTTGGGTCAGTGTAAGCTAGCGGACCTGAAAGCACCCGTCATGTTCTGGGTAGAGTTTTCCGGGGTTTAATCAGGGCCTCCTTAGAAGAATTAAGCTGGAATCTTTCTTACTGCATTTGTGAGCTTTTGTAATGTTCATGGTGAAAACATGCTTCTTATCTGGATGGCCCAGACTGTGTAAGGCCAGTCGATAAAATAAAGGAACGAGACTTGAACATTGTTTTGCCTTAAAACATCTAATGAAAGGCCGTTTTTATGAGGCTTCTCTCCTCGCCCCCAAACCAGGCTAGAGGTATAATCTCTGTTTATTCAATCAGATTCTTTCCTTGTCTCTTGCTTGGAGTGCACGGCACTGATATTGGGTGATACATGTTCTCCCGGGGTTTTCTCCTCTGCCTCGGGAATGAAGGATGGGATGATGTTTGGATTACAAGCTTGCTTGAAGGGGGAAAGTTGCACTCATACTTTGCATGGAGATTTTAGTCCTAAGTGGTGTTTTTTTAGAATCAGGTTTTGAAAAAAGGAGAAAAATATTTGACACGTGACCTTTTACTGAGGATTTCAAAATACATCATAGGTGATTAAGCTTCACATCTCCTGGATAAACTAGTGATGGTAAATATTATTATTCATCTCTTATGAAGAAACCAGCTAGACTTGGGGGCATGCACTGCTAAGCCATGATGAGGCTTCAGAAGGGATGTCTCAAATGAGACCTAGAGGATTTACCACTGAGTTGAGATGAAGGATTCCCACCTGAAGAGGGAGCGCATCTCTGCACAAGTGATTGGCAGAGGAGTTTTTATAGGATTAAAATGGGGTGGGGTGGAGAGAGGAACAGAGACAGAAAGGAGAGACAAAAAGATGGGGAGAGAGAAGGGGGGACAGAGGGGAGCAAAAGAGAGAAGGAGAGAGGGAGATGGGTGGAGTGGAGAGAGGGAAAGAGAGAGAAGAGGAGAGAGAGAATGAGACTATTTTCCTCTTTTTCTCTTCTTTTCCTCTTATCCTCTTTCCCTCTTCTTTCCTTCTTTTCCTCTTTCCTTCTTTCCCTCTTTCACTCTTCCCCTCTTTTCCACATCTCAAAACCCCTTGACATTGTCTCAGCTCATTTCTTCACTTAAACATTTATTAAGCACCAACTATGTGCCAAGCACTTTGCCAAACTGTGGGGATAAATATAAGAAAGATAAAGACAATTTCTGCCCTTGAGGAGCTTACCATTTAATGGGAGGAAAACAGCACACCAAAGGAAGCTGGAAAAGGGGGAGCCCCTAGGGAGTACCTGGCCTGGGAGCATATTATTCTGTGGAGTTGAAACCAATCAAGCTTCAGATGGAAAGTGGATCCTCTGTGACCTCCTCCTTTACTCCATGCCTTGAAGGAGAGGTTTTTCTTGCCAAGGTCAGCTGCTTGGGTCCAGGGTCAAGGATCCCTTGATTTCTTCCTGTCTTCTCCAGTGGGCAGCCCCCTCTGTAATCCCTGCTTCCTCCCTCTGGTCCTCTGTTTCTTTTCTTGATGCCTACAGTCGTGCCCAAATCCCTTCTCACTAGACTAGACCCTATGACCCCAGCAAGCCATTGTCCCATGTCTTTCTTCCCTTTCTCTAAAAGCCGACTTTGGAGCCTTCACTGGTTCTCCTTTCACTCTCTTCTAAACCCTTTGCCTCTAGTCTCATCACTCAACAGAAGCTGCTTACTCCAGAGTTGTGAATGCTCTCTCCTCACCTGGTTGGTCAGATGGCTCTTTCTCCTATCTCATCCTTCTTGAACCTTCTGCAGCCTTAGAGAGCGCCGTCTTCTCCCCCTGCACAGTCTCCTCTGGAATTCTAAGACACTGCTTTCTCTTGGTTTCCTTCTTGTCTCTCTGACCACTCCTCATGTCCTTTGCTGGCTCATCATTTCTGTGTCTTATTTACTACCTTCGAGGGGACCCAAGGTTCTGTCCCTGGCCTTGTCTGCTCTCTCTGCTCTTTCTCAGTCACTTCAGCAGTGTCTGTGGGTCCAGTTGTCATGGTTAGGTGCGTGACTTGTACATCAGTAGGTCTAGCCTTAGCCTCACCCCTAAACTGCAGTCCCTTATCACTAGCTGATTGGACATTTCCAATTGGATGTCTGTGGGCATCTCAGACTCACCCTCTCTAAACCATAACTATTTTTCTCCCTCTAAACTCACTCTCTTCCAAAACATCCCTGTTACTTTTGAGGGCTTCCATTCCTCAGGTCTATAACCTTAATTGCTGTCCTTGACTCCTCACTTTCTCCCATGACCATTCAGTGGTCATATCCTGTTTCTACCTCTGCCTCATCTGTCCTGTATGTCCGTTTCTTTCTCTTTGACCCCAGGGCTCTTCTGAGGCCGCGGTCAACTTTGTCCTTCAGAACTCATTCATCAAATACAACAGTTTCTTAGGGGGAGTCATAAGCAAAATTTGTATGTTAATCCACCAGGAAATCTTTTTTTTTTTTTGGAGGGGGGAGGGCAAGGCAGTTGGGGTTAAGTGACTTGCCTAAGGTCACATGGCTAGTAAGTATTAAGTGTCTGAGGCCAGATTTGAACTCACTCCTGACTCCAGGGCCGGTGCTCTACTCACTGTGCCACCTAGCTGCCCCCCAGGAAATCTTTTTAGGGGAATCTGGGTGTCACCTAAACAGAAGGGCTGGCTGAGCTTTAGTGTACAGGAGATGGAAGGGCCTGGAGCAGTCAGAGAGAACCAGGGAAGTCTAACATCATGGAAACCAACAGGTGGGAGGGCCTTGTTGGCTGCTCTGCATTGATAGACTGATTCCCAACGGGCACAGTGCCCACTGGCATAGCAAGGGCTGACCGATGCTAGCTGGATGAGCCTCCTAGAACTTGCTTCGAGCCATTGGGATGGCCAAAGTATGGAAATGACTAAAGATGTCTAAGGTTTCAGAGTTCCCCCTCTACATTTCTGTATATTGTCTGTCAGATTCTCTTCTTCCAGAAATGCCCTGGAAGGACCCCAGGGACAAAGAACAGCAATGCACATGTAACACTCAAAGGGGCAGAGCGCTTTCCAGGCACCACCGCGTTCGAATCTCAGAACAGCTCCACATTATTATCCCTATTTTAGAGATTGAGAAACTAAGGCAAAGATACATTTTATGGTGAGTTCTAATGCTTTGATCAAAATTCCAGTGGCTGCCATCTTCATATTACTCGTCTGTCTGGAGAAATTGTGAAGACTGTTGGAGTGGGAGTCAGAGGACTTGGGTTTGAATCCTCCCTCTCCATTGTATTATTCTTTGTGACCTTGGGCACCCCTCTGGGCCTCCCCTTTCTCCTTATTATAATGGAGGCATTGGCCTCCATGATCTTTATGGTCTTACCCAACTCTAAATACCATGTGTAATGTTAATATAGAATTGGTAGCTGGATGGTGACTTTTTGAGGATGAAAAAACACTTCAAAAATCCTATGAAGAGCTTGTTGGGCATCCCTCACTTCTCCCTCTCCCCTCCTGCCATGTGCCTGTTCTCTTGGTCAGTCCAAGAAAGCAGAGGAACATACACATTTAAGCAGTGAGTCTAAGCCAGCGGTTTAGCAACATGACAGGCAAAAAGAATGTTTTGGGGGGACGCTTGGTAGCCCCACACAGGCAGGCCCTCCTGGGGATCTGGGCGGTAGGATGGTGACTTGTTCTCGTCGCTGCTTTGTGATGACTTTCCTTTGGTGGATTACACGCATCTTTCCTTTCTGTCGTGATTACTATCCTGGCAGTAATCACCCTGTGTACCAGAAGTATTGGAGCTGAGGCTCATCATGTTACAGAAATATTCAGCCAAATCTTGACACAGGGTGGATGGGAGACTTGCTTAGATGTGCACCTTGGTTGTAACAGCCCAAATTATGACGTATATGCGTCCCTCCTCCAGCTGCCAGTATCATGTGATGCCAGAATCTTGAGAACGTGAACTTTTATATCTCCAGGGTTATCTCATTTGATCTTTAGAAAACTCTAGGAGGTTGGGGAAACTGAGGCAGACAGAGGGCAAAGTGACTTGCCCAGGCTCACACAAATTGCAAGGGGCTGGGGCCTGATTTGAACTCAGATCTTCCTGACTCCAGCCCAGCAGTGTGTCCACTGTTCTACCCTGGTGCCTTTCCATTAGGGTAAAGGAATTCTGCCTTCCTACCCCAAACTTACTGGGTTTTGGCAATGGCTCCAAAAGCAAAGTGGGAGCACCTCCTCTCCACAAATATTCTGTAACCAAAAGTGCCTTCCAAGTATATTTGAAATACCAGGTATGTTGCAGGAGGCCCTCTGGTGTTGGTGGTGGTTAAGGTGGGTTACGCCCAGTCATGAATATTCATTGAGAGTGTTTTATTATACATGGCCAGGTAAGTGGCTGAGAGTCAGGAAGACCGTGACCTTAGGCACTTATTAGCTGTGTGACCCTGGGCGAGTCATGTAACCCTGTTTGCCTCAGTTTCCTCCTCTGTAGAATGAGCTGGAGAAGAAAACGACAGATTGCTCCAGAATCTTTGTTAAGAACCCCCCCCCCCGTGGGGTCCCACGGAGTCTATTGAGACTGAACCGATGTCGTTGATGTGCCACATTGCTTTCTCATTTCTGACCCCTTATGGTAGGCTTTTCAAGTGTTGTGGGAGGATCAGGCTTTTATTTCAACATCCCGAGTCATTGGCAGCAGATGCTTAGTTCACCTGTTGCCACCAGTGGCCAGTGTGTAGGATAGACAGTCTGACATCCCCCTGCACTTGGCGGTCAGGGAGTTTCCACGGGGTGGCTGTCCTGCCACAACCCGTCCAGGCCTTCTCGTCCTAGGAATGCCTCCCACCCGGAGGAGCTCCCTAACACACTGGGCCCTTTTCTCCTCTTCTTTTGGTTAGGATTCCTGTAGAAATCCTCCCTGTTCCCATATTGCTGGTGTTCTCACTGACCTCCACTGCAAACTGACTCCTCTCCTCAGGGCTGGGAGGAAACAGTGGACGCCGCCGTGGCTCACCTGCTGAAGACTTGTCTGTCCAAGAGCTCCAAAGAGCAGGCCCTGAACCTTAGCAGCCAGCTGACCATCCCCAAGGACACGAGCCGCCTGAAGAAGCACATCACCCTGCTCTGTGACCGCCTGGCCAAAGGGGGCCGTCTCTGTCTGAGCACTGATGCCGCAGCGCAGCAGACCATCGTCATGCCAGGTAAGACAGGCGTGTGCGTCGTCGCAGGAGAGGGAGCTCCTCGGGTTAGAGCTGGGGCTTCAGCTTCATGGGAGAGCCGCGATGGCCAAGAAAATTGCTCCCACATTTTCCTCCAGCTCCCCTAGCTTAAACACTTGAACAAATATTCTGAGGGTATTTGCTTGCTGGACATTTTTAGAATGGTATGGCTTTCCCTCCCCTGCTTTGGAATACATGATATGTTTTGTTTTTCTCCTAACCAATAGAAAGTGGATTAGAGAATCAAACTATTTTTAAGGTAAAGTTTTACTAAATGTGATCCAAGATACTATATTTCATGAACATAAATAGAATAATATACCAGCTAATGAAGCCCAGATGAGACCCTTGTGCAGCTCTCTGGGATTCCAGGCATCAAAGTCAGTGAGTGCAGAGATGCTGAGCCCAGTGCCACAGGCAAAGACGCAGGCCCATTTGGTCCTGGGGGGTTGGGAGGCCCCTCCTGCCTTTAGGCTTGGCCTGGTCCTTCTTAACACTTCCTGGCCCTGGTCACTCATGGCCATGACATTCAGGGATGTCCGCGTGTGAGACTGGCTCATTTTGCATGGCATAAATGCAGACCCTGCTGGGGGCCATATCTCTTTCCCATGGCAGTCAGGACCACCTCCCATGAAGCAGGGTCCTGGTTTTGGGGCGGCATGGCCTTCCTCAGCCTCTTCCCATCCATGCCCCTGGCTCCACCACTTACACCTTGGACAGATGACTTCACTCTGCTCAGCAAACAGAAATGCCCTTAGTTGTGAAATGAGGGGGCGATGCAAGGGGTCTCTTCTCTCTTGGTCTCTTTCTACGTTCTGCTTTCTCTTGGAACATAAATGAACATGTAAAAGAATTAAGAAATGAGTCAGACTTACTGCCTGTGCGTGTAGCCTAGACACTGGCGTCTGTACCCCCCATCCTGTTTGTTTTTAAACACGCATGTGCCAGGTTCTTTGCAAGATCAGTGTGTGTCACTGAGAGCCCACTTTCCCCTGCACATGTGGCTGGGTGCCCAGGCTAGCCCACATGAGTAAAGGTCATTCATTCATTCCTTAGGCTAAGTACTTGCAAAGAGAAACAGTAGACAAGAAACCTTTGGCAGTTTGGAGTGGGGGGGGGGGCTGAATATATGATTACTTTGGTACAGGGAACCCCAGGTGAGAAAATGCCTTTTATCAATGAGGATCAGCACCAAGAGCACCGTCACTTGTCCACTGTGAGCTAAGTGACTTGTCCAGGGTCACGCAGCCAGAGTCAGAGGCAGGGCCTGACCCTCAGTCTTTTGAGCTCCAAGGCTAGCTTCCCCTCCTTTGGCATAAGAGCCATTAAATAAATAGAAAAGTATCAACATTGAATGAATAAGTGGTTCATTATTTTGAATACTTGGCTCCAGGTTATTAGTGGGCTTGTTGTTCTGGTTATTTTATATATAGGACCTCTGTCCCCCAAAGCTTTCTGGGATGTGTAGTCAGCCTGGAAAAAGGTCTACCCCAAAGTCTTCTGATGAACACTGGTCTCTTCATCAGATCATCTAAAGGTAACATTTCATAGTCTACATCGAGGGGCTTCCTAGGAAAACAGAGTCTTAATCCATGGGGCCCATAGGTTCAAGGGCTGGAGCAAAGTTGAGCTGAAACCCCAAGCTGTCAAGGCTTCAGAGCCTGGTATTGGACAAGTGTTTGTGGGGAGAGCTTTTATTGGGGGGAGCACAGAGGGAAGAGAGTGGAAACAGCCTCCTCCTAGTCAGCCCAGCCAAGGGGTAGCTGGGAGCCTTGCCAGCACAGGATGTGGCCCTGTTTGTAGAGTTCTTCCCCTAGAGCTCAAGCCCTGGCCTGGGAGCTGGTGGGCAGCAGGGAAGTGGAGCTTAGCATCATTGTGGGGAGGTGGAGTCTGGGTGGAGGAGACTCCCATCGCCCTTCTGCCCCTGACTCCCATCTTAGATTGTGGTCCTTTGTTCTTCTGCCTGGGTGTCCCGGGAGGGAGAGTGTTGGTGAAGCAGAGGAGAGAATTCCTTTAGAGAGTACATTTAATTAGGAAGATGAAAGGGGCTTTTAATAGAGTAAATGACTCCTTTTCTCATTTGGTTCGGTATTTCCATTTGATTTATTCCTTTTGTGGCCATCTATACCCTATGAAGGCTGTCCCACCTGCTTAAACCTTGGTATGTGGCTGCACTTTTTGGCTAGTTGAACACAAATTTTTTCACTTCCTTTATATAGTTCCCTGTGATAGGAAGTGACAAGTAATGTATCCCTAACATATATATATATATATACATATATGTATGTGTATATGTATATATTTAAATATATGTATATACACACATATACACATAATGTAGATTTTACATGTGTAGGCCTGGGGGCGCTTTCCTTAACTCAGAGGGCAAGCTCTCCAGTAGACAGCTATCCTAATTTCAAAGTGCTCTGTAGATCCATATTTAAAACCGTAACCCATGAGCCCCCGCCAATGTGTTTACATTCAGCTAGAGAACAATGCTCAAAGAAGAGGCACATGATGAAATAACATGGTAAGAAAAGGAGCGATAAAGTGTCTACCCCTAAATCTGGGATGCCATTTCCCACAAACACACGTAGCACTCTGTGTGAGTAATGGATTTACTCTCACAATGTACGTGGGATGGATAGGAACGGATAGACAGCATGCACACGTAGATGGTCATACTTGTAGGGATCACAGATGCCCAGGACTTGGGCATTGAGGGGCAGCTCACCCTTCTCCTACGTGACTGCTGATCATTTTTATTAATGTAATTATACTCTTCCCCACTTGTCTCTGCTGTAAACTGTTTGGCCTGACGTGCTGCACATATACTTTCTTGTGAATGCTGCCCAGCTGTGTCCTCCAGCTTCTAACTCATTTGAAACCTATAGTTTTCTGTTCCTTCTCTGAGGAGATGTGCTATTCGACTTTCCTGGCGTAAAATCTTTACAGGAAATCTTTGCCCCAAGATGCTCAAGAAACCTCCTCTGTCTTGTTCCCCTGGATCTTGGCTCCCTGTGCTCCCATCTCCTCTGCAGGGCCTTCTCAGCCACCCAGGTGCCAAGTGCCTTAGAAGAAAGACCAAAGTCTGCTCTTGGATTGGTCTTGCTATTCTAGGGGCTAAATCCCTCTTTCTGAGTCCTTACCATAGCACATGCTTCTCAAATTTCAACCTTTGAGTGCTGTACTGTATGTCAGGTAGTAGCTATTTGCCTAATTACCAGACAACCCAGGAGTTTCAGTTTCTCCAGTTTTCAAACTAAGTCTCTTCTATTCTGGAAGTACATTCATAACCCTGTTTCCCCTTCCTCTCTTTGGCCATTTTGTCCAAAAGTCTCCATTTTTAAAAAAGCTCCCAGACTAGCCATAGATCGCCTCCTTCCTCTAGAGACTTCACTCCTGACTCTCTGGACTTTCCCTACCTTGCTCTAGAAGCTTCTTTACCCTGCAAGTTCACTCCAGTCCTGAACTTCTCACACTGGGAGGTTACTTTGCCCCCCAAGGTCCCTTCCCTGATTGCTGCTTCCTTCCAGAACCTTCATTGTAGGCCAGCCATGGCTTTGTTCCTCTCCTGGTTCCACTTTGGACATGCTCTACCATGCCCTTGTATGATGGTCTCCTCCTTTCTGCTTGTCTTTGGTGTGTCTTATCTCATTAGAATGTTAGCCCCATGAGGACAAGGGCCGTTTGTCTTTCTGCCTGTTGCTCTGTTGGGCTTGGCACAGTGCCAGCTATGTGGTCAGCTGTAACAGATGCTTGTTGACTTGTTGGCTGTTCTCCCAAGGAGATGCCTAGGTGAGGAAGTGTAGAGAAAGACACGACCATTAGTGTAATTGTGCTGTGGTTCAGCTCCCTTCCTGGCCCTTTCCTTTACAGATGAGCTTAGTCAGAGTGTGACAAGGGCTTTACTTTGTTCCCCAGATGGACAGTTAAATGGTCTTCCCAAATCCTCCCCTTGAACTTGAGAAAGTGGAACGTTCTGACATCTGGGCCGTGGATTGCACTTCCTACTGGTCTCAGTTAAGTTGAGGAGTACGAATCTCTGGCTTATGGAGAGAGCCCTGGATTTGGAGTTAAGAGAACCTGGCCAAGGCTGCTTAGTCTTCTGGCTTCGACTGGCTGAGTCCTCTCATTTCTCAGGGGCTCAGTTTCCTTACGTGTCAAATGGAGGTGGACTAGGTGACTGAGCTTCCTTGAATTTCCAAATCTGGGATACTCAATATATTTAGAGGCGGATTGGTTTCATGTGTAAACTATTACCATTCTTTCATTTCCCACTTAAATTGGGCCAGCTGGGGGAAAGGAACAATTTTTTTGAAATGTCCCTTCTTTCTTATGGGGAACATCTCGACTATAACCATATGAAACTGATTGGATCCTGGGGTTATGTTGGTGTTGCCTGTGATGGGCCATGGCCAGGACATCAGCTGTTCAAATGCCAAGAGTTCTTTCTCTCAGTCACACAGGCAGTCTGTCATGCTCTGGGCCATGCTATTTAAACAACATTTTACTCATAAAACATCAAGTGAAAGTGGTATGTGAGAAAAGATACACTATAACTCATAAAATCATAGAATGTTTTAGAGTAATGAGGGTTCTCAGAGGACACCGAGACCAGCCCATTCACTTTGCACACGAGGAAGCCCAGGGCCAGTGAGAGGAAGAGACTTTAGAGTTTGTATTGTGAGCTATGAGAACGTCTGATTTCACCAGGTGGCCTAGATGTAGATAAGCAGATCCTCAGAGCACGGTGGCCCTTGGTCTGTTAATTCAGCCTTCGGGATTTTCATCCTCTGTCCCACTTAGTGGAGATCACACCCACAACCTCCTGTCTGATCTCTAAGGATTGACGTTGTTTGAAAACAGGCTTCCCAGCCCTTCCCTCTCTGAAGTTTATGGAGGCTGTCAAGGTCTCCTGAATGGATTGCTGCAACCTTTTCCAGTTGAATTCTTCAGATTCCCGAGCTATCCAAGGAGCTTTTCCCTTATCTCTGACCTGAGCTACAGTTTTTGTATACATGGCTTTCTGCTAGGGAATATGGTTTCCAGCAGGCTAGTTTCTAGCGGTTGTCTCAACACATTCCTTTTCCCCTTGTTTCAATTCTGTGTTTTCCTCTCTAGATTTATGAACCCCTAGAACCTTCTAGCATCCATGGTTGATACAGTAATGGCCCTAATTACCTACCTAATATCTCCAACACACATATTCAAAATGTACTGTGTCAGTGGGCTTAGCCCATGAAATATGGAGACATATTAATATTGTGCTCATGAAAAATGCATGGCTTTTATTCCTTTCTTAAGGTCTTTCTTCCCAGTCACCTTACCCCTCATTTTGCTGACGTTTTTTCCACCGAAGAGTGATATGGGGCTAGTGATGTCACAGTCAATGTGGTCTCGGTGATCAAGTGGTCTGGACCCAGAAGAGAGAGAAAGCTATTATATAAAAAGTGTAGTGGCCAAGATCTTAAATGTCACTTAGTCTGAGTAAGTGCCTCAATTATTTAGGAAGCTAATGCAAACCAAGTTAGATGACTTATGAATGTGGTCAAATGAATTATAAGCCATATCAGGCTGTATCCTCAGCTGTGTTGTCTTTGACACTGGCCAAACTGGGAGCTAAAAAGGGCTGGTAAATGGGTCCTTCTGAGTTATGCATTTGAGCCAGAACGGACTCATTGATAGTAGTGAGATCCATCCACTGAGCTCTGATTCCCACACTGCACCGTGGATAGGAATGTCTCTTTTAATGAAGTACCTAGCTGACCCTTTTTTTTGCTGGGGCATTTTTAAACTTCCCTTTTAATATTTAAAACTGTCATTTAGTTAATGGTCCACTTAGTGGTTTGATCTCAGTTTGAAGAACCTTCTGAGTCAGTCATTTCATCGGTTTGCCTGAAGTCTTTCATATAGAACAATCCCTTATCTGCCAAATAAGACACCTTAGGACTTGTTCCATACAGTAAGGGTAGCTTTCTTTCCTATTTGTTTAATGGCGACATTATCAATGCTTTTATGTGACTGACTGGTCTGCGGTTCTTTATTAAATTACAAGGCAAATTGGATTTCTTTCCAACTTAGGAAAATACCCACGAACAGCAGTTAAAAAGCTTTTGAGCATATTTCTTTTTCTTTTGGAAACAATAATACTTAATTTATAAATTAAAGAGGAGTGGGACTAGAAGCCAGCCAGTAATTCTGCCCAATGTCATGTGAAGGGCAAGGAGGAAGGAAAACAGTGTTTCCAAATATTATCTTTATACTTTTACCATTAGATGGATCTGTGATGTCATGAATTAATGAATGAATGAAAAAGGCATGTATTAAGTGCTTACTCTGTGCCTTAATCCTCAGTCTCTTTGAATCCCATAAGCTTCTCCTTGTGTCTACCTCAGCCACACATGGGGTAGTCTGGTTGTTTCTGGGCCTCACCATTACCCATTTAATTACAATATCTGCCTTTCTTTGTCTGCTCATAACCTCCTGTCATCCCATCTTTCCCCATGACTCACCCAGCTTTCCTCTTCTTTGCCTTCATCTAGACCTTCTCAGTCCCTCAGCTACACTGTCTTCCCCTTCCAATCCTCTTTCCACTGTTCATTGTTTGGTGTCTTGTTGACAGGAGATTTCTAAATGTTTCTCAGTTATTAGGATAAAGAAACCGGAGCTATGTTTAGCATATTTAAGTTTGTGGGTGACACAAAGCAAGGAGAGTCACCTCAGACATTGGTGGCCATGTCAGGATCCAAAAAAAGATCTTGGCAGATCAGAATATTGCCCTCAGCTAATTTGTGGGAACTTTTAAAGTTGGCAGGGCATTTTCTTCACAATTGCCCATGAGGTTGGTAGGTTTTTATCTGTCGAGGAACCTAAGACTTAGAGAGATGGAGGGTTTGGCCCAGGATCACCTTTTCTTGGCAGTGAGACCCAAGCTTTATGCCTCTGAGACTAGCATTCTTCCCAGTGCACCTGTCTGTTGTGAGGGTGCTTTGCCCACAAAGGAACCATAGCAGGGAAAGGGGACTCTGGAGGATCTGGGAGCTGTCCAGCCTCTCTTTCCCACAACCCTGCTTTGAACAAGTCCTTCCTCTCCTGGAATTGTTGGAAACTGCTTCAATCTGGGAAGGAGGCTCTGAACCAGTTCAGAACACATACAGTGGCTGTGAGCTTGCTGAATATGATTTCCAGTGCAGTATAATTCTTGTGTAGCAGGACTGGTTGGCCATTCAAGCTAGCTTCTTCATTGCCCTCTTCATTGGTTACTTCATACGGGGCTGTCTCTGTCCAGCCATTTTCCCATATATTTACATGCCTATCAATGCATATTCACATGAGGTTGGGATAGAAGGGCATCTCTGCTTTTTTATATGTTGACATTGCTTATTTATAAATGTATGGTTTAAGCCAGGCCATTCATTGCCATATATCCTAATCCTGTTCTATCCTGATTAATACAAACCCATGTGTTTTTCCTACCTCCTTTGTTAAGAAGATAATTAAATGTTTAAAGTCGTCTTTTAAAAAAAAAATTGATGCCTTAAAAAAAAATCACATTCCTTTCCAAATATGTGACCTACCCATCACTCAGTGAGCTTTCACTTGGTTTAAAAAAAAAGTCATTTATTTATTTTGAGTCTTCACTTGTAACAAAAGTTGACAAATGAAAAATAATTTTGCCAAACTAGCCAACACATTGATTGGGTCTGACAGTATAGGCAGCAATCTCTAGCCATAATCCTCTCTGCCCCCTCATTACTGAATACAGGCAGATGCATTTTTTCATTTCTTCTCTAAGGTCAGTCATAGTCTGTAATTACACAAGATTCAGCTTTAGTTTTTGTGGTTTTTTCCATTTCCATTGTTGTAGTCATTGTGTATATTTCTTCCTGGGTTCTGCTGACTTTACTTTGTGTCAGTTCATATCAGTTTCCCCATGCTCCTATGAATTCTCCATGGTGATTTTTTTATGTCACAGTAATAATATTCTATAACGTTCATGTGTCACAATTTACTGACCCATTCATTCAATCCCCAATCACTTGGCACCTACTTTAAAGGTAGCTTGCTTTATGTAAATAATTCAGGCTTCATAGTATCAGAAAATGACTCTATAACCTACTTTTGCTTAATTATCTTGGTAAAAGCTGAAATGCTTACTTAGAGCTATCATTTAGAGGACTTCTAACACTTTACAAAGCATTTAACCTAATTTATCTCTTTGGAATCTCACAATGACAATGGTGATCTCAGGCCCTCAGATACCATATTACACAGTGTCATTATTTTGTTCTTTATTTTAGGAAGAAATGGAAGATCAGAAAAATGAAGTGATAGCTAGTAATAATTAGAATCAGAATTGGAACCCAGATCTTGAAGACTGTTTATTGTGATCGGTAGAACCGTACTGATAGTATTAGGTTCTTGACAATAAATATATCATCTTTGATATATTTATTAATAGCATTTTATCTAATTCCTTGATTAGATATGTTTCTAAAATCCAGGACAAATTAATCAGGCTTTTCTAAGTGTCACTTTTGTGCTCTTGATGACACACTTTGATGTCCCAATGGCCCTGACCAGGCCAGTGGTTTCATCTAGAGTGGGAGATAAGCCAGGCATCTCGCTCTTTCCCCACTTCACCAAGTCAAGAAGAGAGAGGCTTTTCTTGTAACTGAAAAGGAACACCCTCGATTTTATAGCCTCCCATAACAAATTTCAGCACCAAAGTTCAGCTCCCCTTTGGGTATGACACACGCTTTTCACTGGAAGTGACATAAAGTGTACCTTTCACAGCTAAATGTCAGAGGATAATTTTCCATGAATTCTCATCAGAACCTTCAAGAGTTGTCACTTAGAGCCCGTAGTCTCACCTCATTTTAAAATCCACCCGCACTTTGCACCCTTGCCCCTAAAAAGGTGTTCTGTTTTCACCGAGGTGTTTATCTGACCTTTGTATGGAGCCAGAAGTCTCCACCTAGCTTCTTCCTGTCTGTCTGTCACTATGGCAGACTTGGCTCATAGCTTGTGGGCAGTGGACTTGAAACACCTCGAGCTTGGCCACATTGCCTCATGTTTCTGAAGGTTCCCCGTCTACTTACATGATAGATTTTCAGCGTATGCCTCTGTGTAGTGACTGCACCTGAAACTCAAAACATGGGACGTGATTTTTAAAAAATACATCCCCCGAATGATAAAGGGTGACTGACATCAGAACCTCTATACTTGATAAAAGTCTTCCTGTCATTATTTGTCTGAGTCAGGAACCACTGAAGATCCAGTGTTTGTCACTGCTATATTTGTGCTGCCCCCTCCAATTCCCCACCTCTCACCCCTGGCATTCCAAGGAGTACTTTGGGATCATTAAAAAATACTACAGTTTCTCAAGGACAGCCCAGACTGTATTCTTCTCCCACCCAATTTTCAGCCCAGGTCATTGTCCATTTACAATGTCCAGCCATGATGCATGCCCATATACACATTTGTGCGTGTGTATATATGTAATCTATATATAATGTGTCTTATAGATATACTATTAATGTGTAAATTATAAAATTAACTAATTAAATCATAACATTAATTAATTAAATTGTAAAATTAATTAATAAAATTAAAATTATAATAATATAATATATAATATAATGGCTTATAGATATATTAACATTCTGACACCATTTACGATGTCTAGCCATGATGCATGCCCATATACACATTTGTGTGTGTGTATATATATAATCTATACATAATGTGTCTTATAGATATAGTATTAATATCCTGATGGATGAGCTCTAAAGATTGGTCTTACAGCTGCAGGCCTTAGTCTGGACAACAGCCATTTTTCATCCACTTGTTTTTTCCCATGTGGATAGTTAGACTGACTTATTTTGAGAGATCACGCTCTCTTTAAGAGCTCTTCAGTGTTCTGCGTTTTAGTGCATTCAGCACAATGTCATCCACAAACAGTCATCTATGGG
The DNA here is from genome assembly GCF_028583685.1 of Petaurus breviceps papuanus. Lineage (NCBI taxonomy): Eukaryota > Metazoa > Chordata > Mammalia > Diprotodontia > Petauridae > Petaurus > Petaurus breviceps. Next base: position 60,262,422 of record NW_027185761.1, on the reverse strand, counting down.
AAATCCCCCTTGGAGAGAAAACAGCTGTTGGTGTTAAAAAATAAACCCTTTTCTATGTTAAGAGGTTCTGATTTGTTTATTGTGCTGATTTCATTTAGACTTGGAAAACATCAGTGATTACACAATTTGCTATTTAGTAAATACTGACTTGTGATGATTAGCAAAACCCTTGAAACAGACATCAAATAAACACTCCTTGCCATTGTGAAGAGCATCTTAATGATGAACATGATAGTTGATAATACTTGATTATAGAGTGTTTTCACCTTCAAATGAGTCTCCAAGAATGGCTGTATCTTTCATGTTACATCAGACAACCCAGATCTCCATCAAAGTATGTCTTTCTTGAAGTAATGTCTATATAATGGCATCATGGACAGTGTGGTATAGTGGGTGGTGCTCTAGGCCTGGCATCAAGAAGACCAGACCAGGCGCCAGCCAGTTCAACTTCAAATATCACACATGTTTCCAGTGATGAGCTGCTTGTGAGAAGTCTCTAAAGACGTTTATCAAGGAGATGTAGAATTGGCAAAGGAGGCCAGTCAGCCGCATGCCAAGAGCGAGATGCAGCCAGCGGGTAGTCCGAGTAGCACAGTGGGGTGGTAACGATGAAAGAAAGGCCTCCGGTGTGTGCGGTGGCACCTCTAGTCAGGAGTGGAGGAGAGCTGACTGGGACGAGAAGGCTAAAAACATTTTTGCCTGGAATCTTGTGAATCTTAGCACGGGATCTTTAGAGTAAAAATAGAGAGGGGGATGGGAGGCAGGAGGAGGAGGCCTGCTTCCTCATCCAGCCTGCTGGGCCAGATGCCACAAAGAGTTAAAGGAATGGGGGTAGAAAGGATGCCAGTGATAGGCAGTATCCAGGGGGAGAGCCAGTAATAAGATGCGTGCCCCCAGATACAGGGTTACACGTGGACAGAGTGTGGGTACTTCACGGGGTGAAGTACATGTCTTAATTCAGAACAGTCCATGGGACCTCACGGGTATGCCTGAGATTTGGTGGGTGTGGGCTCCTGACTGGAAGGTGACCACAGAAGACTGCATCGTCTTCAGGTGGACTAGGAAAGATGAAGGGCCTGGCAAAGAGGCGTGAGAAGAAACACTTGTGTGGAAATCCAGGACCTGGAAGGGGGGTGGGGGAGGAGAGGGACGGGGTGTAGGTGGAGAGCAATAAAAGGCATGGGACTGTAGGCATGTGGCAGGGCATCTGCCCAGCCCCGCTACTGGCTGAAAGGAATAGGAGGGAGCAAGGAAAAGAAAAGAGAACCTTTTCTAGGAGAACCAGTGGCATTTGTGAGAGTGTTTCAGCATGGCCGTGTTAAAAGGATGCTTTGATGGGTGTAGTCCCAGAGAGAGCTGGGTCAGACGATCCCCTGGTGGTCGTCAGCATCAAGGCTGGCACAGGGCAGGAGATACGCACCCCAGGCATCCCCTCTGTCACGGAGGGAGTCTCACACAGTGTTTAAATGAAAAAGGAACCCCCTTTTCCATTAATGAGGCTGCTTAGGAGCCCATGTTTGTGGATCACCTTGTACCAGTTGCTCCAAATCCCAGGACCCTGCCGGATTCACTCTTCGGGATTTAGCCAGTTTCCTGTTACATCAGTAACAAGAGACAGGAGTTCATACCTTCTGTTTCCCCAACAGAGGCTTGATCAGTTACTAGGTGTTAAGTACCTGCTACTTTTGCCAACACAAAGGGATCTTCAAATGCAAAATTACATTACCATTACATGGAAGGACCTTCATTAAATAATACGAAGGGGGAAAGTGAATGCAAATGCATAGGAGAACATAGACCCCAGATGGAAACTTATAGGGAGGGACTCAAAGGTGTTGGGCTACTTTCTACATTGAAATTGGCTGCTGAAATGCAAGTAGTTACAGTACCAGGTTAGTCAGCTTGTTATGGACAGTATTACGTTTTAAGAAAAAGTGGGAAGGATGAATATTAATTTGAATTGAAAGCTTTTAAAATAGAGATAATTGGGAGAGTTCAGCCTGGCCCCCTGTTGAGGTGTGAGAGTTGCCCACAATGAAAAGGCATGGTCTGCAATCTGCATCTTTGGAGGGAATATCCATGTTGATGAACTGGGCAAATGAAAATATCAAAGTAAATATATTTAATAGAGGCTTTCTGTAACTTTATATCTTGTTTTAAAGATATGTGTATATATATATATCCATACAGCTATAGAAACATACATACCTATATCTAAATCTATAATCTATACATATATCTCTGTACATGCATATGTGTGTGCAGCACGTACATGCGTGTGCACCTTTAAGGAGATCTCATTTTAGAGGCACGAGCGTTGAATAGTTAAGTCCCTGTTGTTGGAGTCAGAGAACTGGATTTAAATCTGTCTCTGGCACCTTATCCCTGTGTTAGCTTGGGAATGTCACTAATGCTCTAAGCTTCAGGGCCCTCATCTGTAAAATGAGGTGAGACTAGATGACCCCTGTCTCATCCAGATCTAATTCTCTCATCCTGTGTTGGAGCCACCACGGTGTACATGCATACTGGATACATTCAGAGGTTTGTGTCTTAGACGCAAAGCAAGTTCTTTCTCATCTCTACCTCAGATAGAAATTCTCTTGTAATTCAGTGGAATTTCATTTAGAGCATCAAGTCCAGTGGAAAGTCAACAAGAGGGTTCATTTTTCTTACTGTCTGATATTATTGAAACCTAGACTAATTTTTATGGGTTAATTTGTAAGCTCAAAGTTAGCCCTAAATGAATTGTTGATTATGGGCCAATAGAATGCTCTCTTGTGCTTTTTTTTTTTTTTTAGCAGGGGAGAGGGACTGGACCCATGACAACACATAGGGAACTCCCAGGAAGGGAGTTCAACTCCCAGGAAGGGAGTTCAACTCCCTTGACCAATGCAGGTCAGCACCTTTTCTGTAACTTGTCATCATAATGAGTTTCTTACAGCACTGAGAGTGAGGGGCCTGCCCTGGGTCACATGGATGGTCAGAATCAGAACTTGGACCCCCCAGATCTGACTGGCACCAAGGCTGCACTCTGTCCACTGGGCCACACTGCCTTTCCTAATTTTATTTAACAGGAATTAATGTACTTTACTTACAACTTTGCCAGTTGAAGCAAACAGAAGTGATTTAATACCAAATAGAGTCCTTGGTGGTTTCTGCTTTTTGTTCCTGGTCTTGGCATGATGGTGATATAGGCAGGCCAACAGAAAGCATGTTTCGTTGTGTGTTCCCAGGCAAGGACTGTGTAGCCGAAACACTTCTTTCAGGCATCTGAAGAGGAGTGAAAGTGCAAGGAGGCTAACGCAATCACATTTACCGAAATGAATATTTCAGGAGAAGAAAATCATGAATAATATATGCCCCAAAAGAGATCCCGTGTGCAGGGAGAGCTCTATCACTTTCATTCCTCTACATGGAAGCTGTCTCATCTCCATCAATTAGGAGTGCCTGGGTGTTCAGACTCTGACTGGGGCCTTCTTGTATTGGAACCATTAGATGTTAATGGGTCCAGCTTAAGTGTCAGTGGTCAGGGCTGATTCCTAATGCTGCCTTGTGCTGGGTGGGGGGAATAATTCTCAGCTATGTCCATACTCATCATGGCAGTGTCTTTGTGTTTGTGGGAGACCACTGGCTACCTGTGTGGCACGTGGTCAGTGACCCAGCAGAGGAGCTGATACTCTTTGCTCCTGGGGGAGCCTTGATGAGAAGGAAGAAGGGTGGAGCTGGGGACATTTTATTTTTAAATTTTTACTTGTAGAAAGGAACACAAGATGCCACATTCCGATAGTTCTTCCTTTATAATAACCAAGGAGGTAATTTTATTTTTAAGACTTGTAACCTGGAAACTGTCTGCAGTGATAACATCATAGTACCATTAACAGAGTATTAACATTAACACCCTCTTAGGTTTACAGAGACGTTTTTTCATGGCAGCCCTGTGGGAGCCATAGGGAGAAGAGTCAGGGAATGTCTTCTGACCCTTGTGGAAGGCTGGAAGTGAAGGCAAGGTAGGAGGAGGAAAGGACAGTAACTTCAGGCTAACTGTGTCAAAGATTCAAGTGAGACCTGAGTATCTGGGGAAGAAGGAATTCTCAGAAAGGGACAGACTTAAGAAAAGACGTAGTTGAAGGAGCAAGGAGAGGAAATAGGAAGGAATGGAATCAGATCTTGGGTGTTTGTCTGATGGCCAAGCCTTTCACTGTAGGTCTGATCGTGGGACAGAATGAGGCACTCACAAGTCATGGAGTAGTTAACAAAAGGAGATTTACTTTGCCCTTATATAGCAAGGATATGCAACTAGGGCATAGTCACCTCCCCCTTACCCCCCACTGCTGTCTAGACTGAGTCCTGTCATGGGACCGTGGTGACTCCGGTGGTCTTCAGAAACCTGCCAAGCCTAGCCTTGCCTCTGGCTGGGACTTTTTAGGGGACCTTTAGGTGGAAGTTAGCTTAGTTCAGTCTCATACCCAGACTGGGTGGGAAGAGTGTCAGTCACCCCAGTTCTTAGGATCAAGATCAGGAAATTGGTCTAATGAAGGGAAGGAGGAAAGACCACATGTGTCTCATAGCTTTAGGAAGAAGACCCAATTCATATATGAATGAGTCCCATTGAGCCCCTCAGAACCAAGGTAACTGGGTCACCAGGCAATCACTAGATAATTTGTCTGTTCAACTCCATAGGTGTGAGCTGCAATCTCATGGGAGTCCCACCCTAGGCTTTTTTCTCCAGGCACATGTGCTAACTCATCCTAACAGCACAGTAGCCAATGCTGCTCAGACCAGGGTAGTAGTCTCTGTCTCCTTGCCTTTGTTCTGTCCCCTCTGCAATCCTTCGTATGATTCCCAACATAATCTTCCTAATGCATAAAACCAACCTCATGACTCAACTGCTCCAGAATCTCCAGTGGCCTCCCACAGGGGCTGCTCCCAACCCACCTTTTAGCTACAGGAAATAAGGGGGCGATTAGAGTAGCAGCATGGAGGGTCTTTAATGGAGGTAAGGGAATTGCACTTTGGGACACCACACAGCACCATATATTGGAGTGCCCTCAAAAGGCAGAAGGGGTGGGGTTTAAATGCATTTCAGTGGGAAGGGAGTCTCATGGAAGTCACAATTTTGTGAAACAGTTACAAAAATTATTTTGCATAACAACCATAGAGAAGGCTGGGGAGGTTCAGGGAGTGGTGACATCTGGGCAGAACTGTGGGATCCAGGAGCTACAACAGGGAGTTTCAAAAGATGGGCTCTAACCGTTTGGGACCTGCTCCAACAAGGGGGTCTGTGGGGTTGGGGTCAGGTAGCCCCTTCTTATGACTGCATTCACCCCTGTCTATCTGTATCTGACATGCCTCCTTCTGATGCACTCTACATTTCAGCCAGACCAGATAGACTCCCCATGTCCTGATTTCATCCTGCCTCTCCAGGCTTTTGCTAATGTGGTCCCCCATACCTGAAACTATTCCCCCTCCCCCACCTTTGTTTCTTTAATTCCTTCCCTTGCTTTGAGGCGGGTGCTTCTTCCATGAATTCTTCCTTCCTCACCCAACTTAAGACATCGTCCCTCTTCTCAAATCTCTCCTATGGCTCTACTCAAGACTCTCATATTTACTTTTCATCTTCTTTCTGTTTCTGTGTGTTTGACTTACCCTCTATTAAGACGTCAGCTCTTTGAGGGCAGGAACTACATGTCTTATCTAGTCTGTATCACTGGCGCCCGTGCCTTTTTACACTTCTCAAATTAAAAGAGAACAGATTTTTTTTTTATTCTGTGCTCCTGGGAGGGTGGCTACTTGTAACCATTTCCCAAGGAAGGCATTTCTATGACCTTCCCCATAATGGGGTCCAGTCTCTCCCCAAGCTTCTCACCAGAAAGTTTTCATAAATGTCTTACCTACATGCCGCTTTTGGGGATGAAAGCGCGCTTCCGTTGGCCTGAGGCCATCATGTTCTTCCATGAAGTATCTCCTGATGTGCTGCCCCTGGGGGGACCCTTTCAGTTTTCCCTCCTCTAGGTTCTGTGACAGTAATTACTGTTGCCTGGGGGGTGGTTAGGTGGTGCAGTGAATAGAGCACCGGCCCTGGAGTCAGGAGGACCTGGTTTCGGATCTGGCCTCAGACACTTAACACAAAAACTGGCCATGTGACCCTGGGCAAGTCACTTAACCCCAATTGCCCTCCAAAAAGCAAAAAAAAAATTACTGTTGCCTCGATTCTTTGTGGATCAGCATTCTCATCATCTCCACCCAGAATTATGGCTCATGACCCAGCTAGTCCATGTGCTGCCATGTAACTCTTGCCCTTATCCTTCCTTAAATCCTCTGACCAGGAGCCATACTCACCAGAAACCTCCAACAAGGTCTTTTAATTTCTCGTTTCACGCTACTGTTACCTGTCACTCATGGCCTCCTTTTCCAGACACGAGCCTCGTCGGTGTTCTGTCTGTGATCTGCTTCACCCTTTTCAGTCCTCAGTGGGGACATCTGTTGGCTGGTGCTAGGATTTTTTTCTGTGATGCTTCTGAGACCTTGGTGTTAAGCCAGCCCCAGCCCTTGTTGCCCCTCCTCTTCAGCCATCTACCAGGACACCAGGCCCTACTGAGCTTGGGTCACTTCGCACACGCCCCCACCTCAACTTTACACCCTCTACTCATAGTCTGCAAATGGTCATTTCAGTTGGTGTCCCATCACTTGGCATACTCCTCTGCATATATGTTTACTAAGTGCTTTTTCACTCTTATTTTCTCTCCAGTGCTACTGCTCTTGGAAAGGGCAGAACGGTCTGCTGCCTCATGTCCGCACTCCCAATCCCTGTGGCTGCCTAGATCACCATTCCCCCGTCTACGTGTTGTGCTCCTCCAAGAGAATATAAGGTCATCGAGGGCAGTGATGGTTTCACTTTTGTTTTTGTATCTCTGGCACTTAGTGCAGGGAATCAATGATTGATTGATCATTCACCATCCTATAGGTGATCATGTTTCTTCTCTCTCTTTGGCCATCCCTCATTATCTGGACTTTTCAGAAAGTCTTAATCACTTTCCTTGGTCTAGAATAGGGGTGGGGAACCTGTGGTCTTGAGGCTACGTGCAGCCTTTAGATCCTCAAGTGTGGCCAAATTTGGGTTCAGTCAAAGGGCCTAGAGGACCCCATGTGGCCTCGAAGCCACAGGTTTCCTACCCCTTGTCTAGAAATTCAAGAAATGGGAATTTTCAGTTCTGTCCTTGAACCTTTTAACCTTTCATTCTATTTTCCAAATCAGTCTGACTTTCCTGGTCTGTCTCAGGGTACTGCTACAAGAAATGAGCAAAGGCACCTGAGAAATGTGTTTCTCTTCTCCAAGTTCAGAAAAGGAACAGCTTAAACACCACTTTTTAACCTGTTTTCAGGTTGAACATGAATCTTTAGAGTTCTCTTTTATGGCACCCCTCTTTGAACAGTGGAGGCCTCTTGAGCTCTGTTATGCCCAGCCCCTGATTCCTGAGGCTAGTGCTGCCGTAAGGAGAGTGAGCAGGGAAGGAGGGAAAAAGCTTTTCCCCCTGGAGGTGGAAAGACAACAGTAAAACTGGGAGATGAGAAAAGAAAGCCAAAAGACATAAAAATAGGAAGGAGGCTCGGGGACTGGCAAAGAGGAGAGAAGAAGAAAGTCCTTTTTAGGATTCCTGGATTGTGAGTCATGGTGCAAATTTCCTAAGAAAGTTAAAAAAATAGAAGACATCGGCATCCCTGAGAAGAATAATGGGCTTGTATTAGGTAAGATCGATGTGCTAGCCTGCCCTTCTGTCATGGGCTGTTATTGGAACTCCTCGTGATAGCTCTCTTTCTAGTAGCCATCCCTAACTTGATGAAAGCTGAGCTTTGTAAATTTTGACCCCTTCTGAAGACTGAACCTTCTAGCACTTAAGTCCTTGGCTGTAAGTTAGAGTTATCACTAAAGCTAGTGCAGCTTCAAAGGGGGCATACGATTAGCAGGACATTGGACTAATTGTATTTCCATTTTAATGATGCACAGTCTTCTTTGGAACCGTGAGCAGCTGAGCTGTGCATTTCAGAGAACATTTACTCAGACCTTCAACTTGACATTGGAGACTAAAGGGGGAGTTGGGTGATGGATGCGTGGTGGATGGAGGGGTCCTGGTCTACCTGCAGAGTCAGAGGCACTTAGGGTTAGCGTTAGGATTTGGGATGGTTTCCAGCGACCTCTTTGGGGATTTGTTTTTTTTAAAGGAATGATTTCCATCTTGTGGGTAAATTTCTGTTGCTTGGCATTGTCTGGGATTCACAGTGGCCACCCAGGAGGAAAGCTAGGCAGGTCATCTAGCCATCTCTCAATTTCCTCCCTCCCTCCTTCTTTAGAATGTTTCAGAAGGCAGTGGGATACTGCTTGTTCTATCTGTATTGACTCAAGATCCCATCAGCATTTTTATTATACAACGGGACAGAATTAGATTTTGCCTAAGATTATTCTGATTTACTCTAATCAAACACACCCTCTGTTGTTCAGGTGGGCAAGTGCCTATGGCGGGCAGTGATGAAGTCCTAGGAAACCTCATGAAAGTTGGTGAAGCTATGAGGAGAGAGATTTAGTGCTTATGGGAGCAGAAACGCCTGTGCCCAGTGCCTGGGGTGCCCTCCCTCACCGTTGAGTAGAGAGGGTGACACCTGAGTGGTGTATCCCTCTCCTTCCATGGGGTGTATGCTGAGATCACTCACACTAGGCAGAGATTCAGATCATCTGGATGGGAGTCATAAAAGAGACAGTTTTCAAGAAGAGAGTACAGACATTCACCCAAAGTTAGGATTTTGTGCATGTTGTCCACTGAGCAAGAACTTGTCTTTGGTCTGTCACTTTAGTAGCTGTGGTGGGAGCTGACACCAGGCACGAGCTCTCACAGGTTCTTCTCCTCTTCCTCCTCTGAAGAGGCCTGCCCCACAGGTACAGGAGGCCCTCCTCATTTGGAGTGTCACTGGCCTAGTTCTAAGCTGAGATCAAGGTGATTGATCAGAAAGCAGAGGCTGAGAATGCCCCCTCCCAGTATTTTAGCACAGGTGGTGCTGCCAAAGAAATGATTTGTGTTGTGACCCCTTATCCGACACGTGAAAAGCAGCTTTCTTCCAGGCTGGTGTAAAGTGGATTCTCATGCAGCTAACCTGATCCTTTAGACTCCATAAGGAGAGGTCCCCCGCTCCTTGGTCATTTTCACTGTGCTCTGAGTGATGGCGGCCACCAGGAATGTGTGAAGAGGAGTGTGGGGCAGCCCTGCACGGCCCATGAGGCCTGCTCAGACAGATTCCTGATATGGGCAGCCAGCTCTCCTTTCAGCACTGTTTACAGTCGTCCACCATGTCCGAGAGAGCAGTTGACTTAAAGTTTAACATCTCTGGGCACCGCTGCCAATGGGACAAAATATTTACTGGAACTTATGTTTTATTCATTCTGTCTTTGACATGCATTTCTTGTCTTGACCGGAATGCACTGCATTTTTTTAAAGAATGTTTTTGCTTAATTATGTTACTCTGACTTGTTTTGGAGATGAAGCCATGATCTTTTATACTGTCTCTTCTCTCCCCCTTCATTTTGCGGGAAATGAAGGCGCCCTTTGCTCTTGGTCTCATTTACATAGTTTATAAATAGCTTTATCGTGTCTGCTGATTCCCTTACCGTCCTCTTCTGAAGCCTCACTGTGGGCTGGGGGTCTCCTGCTGCACAGCACTGGCGGGTACTCCAGTGCCTACCAAAGGCTTGGCGGATGAGCCCAGCGGCACACTGGGTCTGGGTTTTCAGGACCAGCCCAGTGAGGCTGAGAGAGGCCCAGTGTCAGTAACAACTTGTGAAGACTGCTTTCTGAGGCCCTGAGAAGTTATGTTTTGTGTCTAGGTCCTCGGGGGATGGACCCTGATGTAATCAGAGGGCCCTGAAATCAGGAGCACGTGTGTTTGCTGCGTTTCCAGCAGCCTCCTTTCTCTTCCTTTGTAGAATCTCCCCGTGCTCCATCTCCACATGGCTTGAATTTCAGTATGGTGGAGAGTAGCTCTGCCCTCTTCTGCCAGATGGTCTAATACTTCTGTGAAAAGTTCTGTAAAGAGAGGAGTTCCTGGCTTCTGATCAGTCTGGTTGGAAGACTGCATGAGGTGAAAAGCAGAATGTATGCTCATCCTCTGACCAAAGCAGTAATCTCTCAAGTATTTCTAACTCTTTTCTCTGAAATTTGAGATTGGAAACAGATCTGGTCTTTTCCTCCAAAAACTGAATTCACTTTTCAGGGATCATCTGTTTGAGGCAAGGAAGAGCTTGTCTTCTTTCTTTGGGCTCACCCCTTCCGAGCCAGAGACCCCAGGAGCCCTCACTGCAAGGGGCTTTGAGCAAGTCACTGTGGGCCAATGAGGGCTGCCCCTGGCGTGATCTCTGGAATCTATTCCAGTCCTAAAATTCTGTGACTCTTCTTCCTTTGTGGGTAAAAAGGCAGATGTCCCCACTTTGCCCATCAGCTCCTCCTCTCTCCCCCTTACCCTGCCTTTGCCAGGGAGGCACTCCTGTGCTCCTCACCTGCCCTCTTTGCACTGGCTTCCCCACCGGTGTTTTCAGAGGTACTGATGAGATGTGCACCATTCTGCTATTAGCTGGTATAGATTCAGTGGCAGGAAATAAGGATGTGAGTGGTGGTGAGGACAGTGGGAGCATCACGTAGCACAGATTAGAAAGGGAAGGGACCTTCTTTGAACCCATGATGTTGATAGACTCTCAGAGAGAGACAAGAAGAGGGTCCAGGACAGAGGACCATCATCTAGAGAGCAGATGTTACTGACATTGTTCAAGGGAGTATTCCCACTGGGAGCACAGCTGTAGGCACTGGGTGTTCTTCCATCCACTGGGAGACAGCAGCATTTACCCAGAAATATACGTAGTGTACAGGGAAGACTGAGGAAGGAAGATCAGGGAAGACTTCATGGAAGAGGTGGTACCTGAGCTGGGCTTTGAAGAAAGACCAGAATTCTGAGAGCTGGAGATGAGGAAGGAGTCATCCAGTATGCATTTATTAAGCGCCTGCTGTGTGCCGGGCACTGCAGGCATGATCAAGATCTGTGATTGGTGTGAAATGTTCAGGGAGCAGCTTCCAGTCTGGGAGGCAGCCCAGTGTGGTTCAGAGGACCTGGGTTCAGACCTGTCCTGAGTGCTTAGTACTTAGGAGACTTTGAACAAGTCATGCTCCCTCTGTGAGCCTGTTTCCTCATCTGTGTGGATCATGTGAGATAATAATTGCAATGCATTTAGCACCATACCTGGCACATAGCAAGTACCATCTAAGGGGTAGTTACATCGTCGGTCTAGATGCCCTCAGAGGACCCTGCTCTCTCCAGGGTTGAGTCTGTGAACGAGTGAACTGAAGTGAGGCTGGAGAAGGGCGTGTGAGCCAGCTCTTCTGAGCAGGAGGTGACCTGGTCAGACCCACGTCTTAGCAAGATGCCTCTGTCAGCTGTGGGGGTGGTGGATTGGAGAGAGAGGTGGAATGGGGAGACCAGTTAGGAAGCTCCTAGAGCAGATCATACTGGAGCCTGTACGAGGGGACGGATGCAGGAGATGTTATCAAGAAGGATAAAACAGGACAACCCTGTGGTTATTAACCTGGGTGATGACATGGAGTAGGGAGGAGGGAATAAGCATTTACGTAGACCTTTTGTGTACCAGGCACGTGCTCAATGCTTTACAAATATTGACTGCCTTTGATAGAAACAGAAAAGTGTGGGTGGCTCCAGGGGGAAAAAGAATGAGTTCCATTTTGGACATGTTGAATTTGAGATTCTTTTGGGACACCCAGGAGTTGGTGATGATGGATGGCTGAAGTTCAGGAAAGAGTAGGCTTGGGCATACAGGTTTGGGAGGCATCTGCATACAGGTGATCCTTGATCTTATGGAGATGAGGAAGTCTCAGAGCAAGCGAATGAAGGCCCTAGGACAGAGCCCTGGAGAGCAAAAGGATGGGAGAGGACTGATGATCCATGGAGGAGACTGAGAGGGAGGGATCAGAGAGGCAGGAAGATAGACCATGAGAGCAGTACATGAGAGCACTGGCCAGACCAGCATTCGGAGAGTCCATCTATGCCAAAGTCCAGAGTGTTTCATCACCAGATTAGTTTGGAAAACTCCATCATAGCCTTTTCTCTTCTATTAAAAAAATGACCATTTGACCGTCCTTATTTTGGAGTCGTTTTGCATTTGTGGGGATCGCTTCAATCTGTTTAATCCAGACAAACTCGATTGGGGATACTCTGCTGTTTAAGGGGGATAATATGGATCGTCACCTTGTGATATTTGCATGTTCAGCGATCAGTACCCACAACTGTATGACAGCTAACATTCATGTGGGAACCAAAGCAGTGTTTGGATCAGTACAGAGCATTAAGGCTCATGCCTCCTGAAGATAAAGTATCTGTTGTAAATATGACTACTGAACATGGCTATAAATAGATCGGCTCTGTGATGCACATGAATCGCCAGGAGGTGGGGGTGGCAGCACCAGGGACTGGATCTTAGGACTAATGGCCATGAATCTGAGCTGACTCAGCGGGATTTATGCTCCTGTCTTGGGCCGATCCGTGATCTCATCTCTGGATGCTGATTCGTGCCTTATTTTCTTAGGCAAGTGCTGTTCCTCTGACATTCCGCGATGATGTTTTATAAGTGTGTTGAAAGCACTTTACACAGTGTAATAGAACTACAGAGTCTTCAGGCTGGAAGGATATGTTAGAAATATGTCCCCTTCATTTAACAAATGAGGACACTAAGGCCTGAAGAGACACACTCTGTTCTTTTGGTCAGTGGGCTCATTGGCCGAGGCTCAGTGGACAGAGTGCTGTGTTTGGAGTCCCAAAGATGTAAGTTCAAATCCTGGCCCATTCTCTTCCCAGCTGGGTGGCCCTGAGTGAGTAATGGAACCTCTCCCAGACTCACTTTATCTGTAAAATGGGGATAAGCCCATTTTTATCCCAGGGTTGTTGTGAAAACCAAATGAGGTAGATAACATGTGTAAAATGCTTTGCCAACCTTAAAGCATTCTAATCTTTTTTTTTTTTAAGCAATTGAGGGTTAAGTAACTTGCTCAAGGTTACACGGCCAGCTATTTCTGGGTGTGGTGCTAAGTATCTGAGCCCGGATTCGATCCCAGGTCATCCCGACACTAGGGCCGGTGCTCTTACTCACTGCGCCACCTGGCTGCCCCTTACCTTAAAGATTCTAGAAATGCTGGTGACAATAGCCATGAAGCTGGCTCTTCCAGCTCCTAATTCTGCCCTCCTCTTACTACCATGGTGCCACCCATTTGTAATCCTCAGAGTCCCAGAGTGAAAGCAGCAAACACAATAAGAAAATACAGGGGGGAAAGCATTTAGTTCCTGGACTTCCAGAAACTGTTTGTACCATTCAACTCCTCACCCTTCAAGGAAGAATGACCAAAGGACAGATTGCTTCAGAGGCCAACCTGCTGCTTACCTTGGGTTGATGGAACAGACAGAAAGATGGTGTTTTTTTTTTTTCCTGGGATCTTACCAGGGACAAAGCCTTGTGTCCTTGGAACTGCAGAGAGCAGTCCTTCTCCTTGGTAGCCACTGGCCTAGGTGATGAAATGCACATTTTCCCAGATACACATTTAATCTATACTTTCCTCCTAACCAGCAATGGGCCTCTCTCATTGTCTGTCTATGGTGCTTGTCCGATATATACATAGACGTAGACTAAGGCAGTTGGCCGTCCATCCGGTTAAATGACATTTGGTTTTCTTGTGTGGATTGTGTGCCTTTTCTCTTTTTCATGCTGTAGCTCTCACTGAAGAGTCCCTCTTAGCCTAGGGTTTTGTGCGTTCAGTACGACAGCCTCTTCAGACAGAATTTTCTGATGGATTAGGCTTCCACAGGACAGTGGCAGACACTCTGGGTAAGCTCCCTGATTCGAAGCTCATGATGGCAACAATCTGAAGATTTTTGATGAGTGACTAACCTTTATTGTTACATCTATTGAGGAATCATGTATGATCGCATCATATTATGAGGGCGCCATATTGGAGGAAACCCTTTGGGGCGGATTTTGCTGCATGGAGTCAGATGATTAAAAAAAAAAAGTCACCATAAATTATAACGCAGAGGTCTTGTTTTTCCCGAAACTTTCAGTCAATTGTGTGATGGATGAGGAAGGCTGTGCTCCACTGTAGAGAATCCTTCGTGGAAGCCTAACTATTCTTTTCACACATTTTCACCAAGGACACCCTGGATTCATGTTTAGAACATCTTCCTTAAGATCATGGAGATGAAAACACAGCCACATAGATTGATTCTCTTTATTAATTCCCCTTGCTCAGTACTAATTATACTGTTTGTGATTTTCTCCATTGCCCACTATGTCCCATCCATCACCCCCCTCCCCTGCCTTCCCGGCAGCCAGAGGACGGAGGTGTGAATATCCAAATGTAACCCTTTTGCCATCGAGAGATAGGCTGTTAGTGGACACACTGATAGACTGGTTCCAATGTTTTGTCTGTATCCTGTCCTCCAAGTTTCAGCTATAAATACTTATAGGATGTTCTAGCTTAGGCTGGATCTTTCATCAGGTTTTCTATAGAAGCATTTCTTCTCTACCAGTAGAGGATTAAAAAATATGGTAAATTTAATGCTAGGATTTGATTCGATTTTGCATGATTATTTGAGTCTCACCTTGTCCGTGCCCTCTGACTTTCTTAATGGGAGGCATCCTCAGCACTCTTGAGTGGTTCAGTGTAATGGAAATGCAGATTTAAAGATCTTCCCTGCCCCTAGGCTAACATGCACTTGGAGCCTAGGGTGGGAGGCTTGTTTTTCAGTAGATACTTTTTGATTGGCCAGTGGGTCAATAAGGTTGTTACATTCTCTGAGCCAGGAGAAGGCTATATAAGCCCTGATGTGTAGCTTTGTTTTGGGACTCACTTTGAGAAGTGTTCTGTGATTTGATCTGAATTCTGGGAAGCCGTTGTTGAGAGTCCCCTGGCTTTGAAAAACCCAGATGTTGACTGCGTATGGATGTAATGATTGGACAGTTTGGAAATCTGTCTACTTGATCTGTTTCTGTCTTGATAATTCTGCCTGTATGCTTTGAAGTTCGGGGTGCTGACCTCTTTCCCCTGAACAAGGTAAACGATATATGTCTGACTGATTAAAGTAAGCTTGTTAACCCATTTTGAGTTGCTTTCCTTTAACAAAGCAGATCCAAGAATCTGTGGTGGCGGCAAACCCTGAGGACGCTTGGGGTGCTTGCTGCTACATTCAGCTTCAGACATGGTTATGATGGAGATGAGAAGGCATTGCCATCTGCCTTTCTGTTCCCCTTGAAAGGACCCCAGGCTTTTCTATCCACTCTGCATCTCAGCCTTCCTATGTTCATTGTCTCTCCAGTTTCAATGAGAGGAGGAATTGTAATGCTTTTGCATTTGTAATCCCTAACCATGTTTGGAATGTAATAAGCACTTAATAAATGCAGCCTCCTTCATTTGTATAGAAGATCTTTGCAGCGTGTTACCACAAACCCTTTGGCTTCTTGGGTCTGGGGGCTGAACCATCTTCTCCAGCCTATTTCCTCTCAGCCCCCTCTGCCCTGAAATCATTGAGCATCTGATTATGTTGATTCTAGGGATGTGTATCTTTGGCCTCCTGAGCAGATGTGGGTCCCATGAGCCGTGGCCACTGAGCACTGCAAGGAAGGATCACAGAGTGTCCCAGGAAATGATGTCTGTTATTTCTATAGGGCCCAAGATGATGCCAGCTCTTGAGGGGAGTGTGCGCGCCAGCCTCCATTCACATCTTCTGTTTTCATTTATAGTCAGAGTGACTCATCACAACACAGAGAGACAAACTCTCCAATCAGAACCAGGCTGCTTCTCGGCTCCTTCGTGTCATCCAGCCACATGGAACTTGAAGAGGCTTTGTGTAGGATGATTAAATACTGTGAAGACAGGGACTTTTCTGACTAGTAAACATTTGTCTTTTCCAAATGAAGATGACAAAACAGGGTCTAGAGAGGAGTATGGAGTGGAGTGGATCCTTCTGACTCTTCTCCCTCAGAAGTTGCTTTTGGGGGTGGAGAAGGACAGAAAAGCGATGGATTGGCCCCGGGTTCCATCTTTCCCGGCTCCTTGACGTGCCTGGCGCCCAAGGGCACTGCCACTGAGTTACTCTAAAGGCTTCAAACTTGATGCTAATTACCCAGAGACTTCCAGGAGCTCCATTGGCTCCTGTTTCCTCAAGGATAAAATAGAGACTCCTCTGTTTGATAGGTATTGCCCTACACAGACTGATTTCAGCCCAGACCTTTTTTCTCATTGCCTGTGTTCCAGCCAGACTGACCTGTTTGGTCCTCCCAATACACACATCTCACATACACATATCTCCTTGCTTGTACACAGCCTGCCCCCATGCCTGGAATGCACTCCCTCTTCACATCTGCCTCTATTTGAGCCTTTGCTTAAGTATCACCTGTTATATAAGGCCTTTCCTGACTCCCCAGTCTCCCCAAAGTCACTTTCTATAAGTGGTGTATCTTCATGGTGCTTTTCCCTGTAAAGAATGGAAGCCCCTGGAGGGCAGGGACTTCCCCACTGTTGCATCCCCAGAACCTAGGGTGTTGCCTTCCATAGAGTAGATGTTTGTTGAAGTGGATGAAATTCCAAGATGCTTCATCCCTGGCGGTTGGACTGGCAGCTCCATGGGCTGCTACTCTCTTGGTTCCCAGCATTGCCGAGTCACCTGAGCTCTCAGGAAGACGAGCAGGAATCACAGAGAAACCAGCAGAGCCTGTGTCCCTCCTTAATTTCTTAATTGCTCCTGCTTTATTTCTTGGGTTATGTGGACCAGACCAGTGTCAGTGGGTGCTTCCACAACACTCTCTGATGCTTTGCCCAACTGAGTAGTCATTAACCTGCCCTTTGCTCCTGAGGCAAGATTCATCAGGATCCAATTTGAAGATTTGTGAGCTGCTGTTACCTGTTAGAAACCAGCCCCCAGCTAGCAAGGGTGTCTGTGCCTTCTTTCTCTCTGGGCCAGACTCCAAATCCGTCAATGGAAAAAAAGCATAAACCCCAGGAATGAGACTCCAAGGAAAGACTTGGGGAAGTGTTAAATCATGAACCAAACTCACACGAGCTTCCAAAGGGGGCGGCTTTCTCAGATCCCGTTCACCGCAGCCTGAGTTTAGCCTTGCCCTGCTCAGCTCAACTGCTTCCCCATCATCACACAAGACTCAGCATTTGCTTTCCTAGCCTTCAAAGACCCCAGAAAGCACAAACTGAGTTTTTCGTGTTAACTGAGCACTGACAGCTTGAAAATCTTAGCATTGGGGTCACCATATTTTTGAATCCTTGTTAATCCTAGGTCATTTTTGAGGGACTCTGTCTTTTAGTGTTTAGTTTGGAACTTGTCCTGTCCCTTGGGGGCCTTTCAGACCAAAGACTAATAACACTTCATTATGAATTAAAGAGTCTAGCACAGCAAAGGGGCTGTCTTGCCCAAACAGAATCAGAGAGTGTACTGTCTGATTCTTAATATTTCAAGGTCCTGGAGGGGGTCGCCAAGCCATTCAGCTTCCAAGTTGGCATTAATTATTTCCATTTTGCAAAGGGAAATTTATTTTCTAAACTACTAAGCAATTGGATGTATTTTTTACCATCTTTGGTGAGCTTGGCTTGGATGTGTTGTACAGCCCTGTCCTGAGGCTCCCTGGGAAGTTTGTTTTCCATTAACTGAATCTCAAAGATAAAACAGTATTGACAGCATCTGGGCTCTTACCTGTCATGCTTATGTTCAGATGCAATCAGAGTTAGATTATGGCTTGAGGTAGATAGCAACCAGACTTCCAAATTGACCATGAGAGAGACACTGTGTCACTGCCCAGCCAGAGAAATGAAATCGCTTCTGCCAAGCTAAACAGAGCAGCTGAGTATTTCAGGGTCGAGATTAGAGAACTTCTTGATGCTCCAGATCTCCTTCCTTGAAAACCAACAGTTTATTTCTTAAAGTTAAAAAAGAAAAAGATCAATGTCAGTCTGCAGCGAGGTGAATTTTATGCTGTTAAGTGAATTTCATACAAGATGGGGCTGATAAAAAATCCCAAGCAACAGAGCTAAGCATTTCGTAGTTATTACTTTTCTTAAAAGTGAATACCCCTGATTGGGCAATGATATGGTAACAACCCATTTGAAAAAAACAAAGCTCACAATTTAGTTCAAGTGTAGACATTCTAAAGTATGGTGGTGTTCAGTCCTGTTTGCCAAACTTTTGCTTTCACAGAATCTGAATTGGTAGGAATTTCAAAGATCATTCAGTCCAGCATGGCCCTATCCACCTTACCGTATAGCTGGCACGGGGTCCTCCAGTGTTCACCTGAAGATCTTTGGAGACAAGAAACCTACCACCTCTTGAGATGGCCACCCCCCACACATGGAAAGCTCAAATAGTTAGGAAATTTCCAATTAGCTTCTTGTTAACCTGGCATTTTTCATAATTCTCTCTGAGGCCAAGGAGAAATCAGATCCATCCTTTAAATGATAGCAATTTCTTAAACTTTTCTTTGAATCTAATTAGCAAGCATTACTTTTCTTTCCCATCTCACCAAACCCCTCAATTAAAAAAAAAAGAAATCAAATCTTACAAATATGCATAGTCAAGCAAAACAAATTCTCCCATTGGCTGTCTGTAATTTGTGTATCATTTTCCACCTTGAGTACATCACATTTCTCCCAGGAGGTGGAAAGTAGATTTCCCATTGGGGCCCTGGAAGCATAGTTGGCCATTTCATGGATCAGAATTCTTGAGTCTTTCCGAGTTGTCTGTCTTTTTGTTGTGATTGGGTAGATTGTTCTCCTGGTTCTACTCACTTCCCTCTTCCTTAGTTCTTAGAAGTCTCCCCAGACTTCTCTGATACCATCACTTTTCATCATTCCTTATAGGACAGTAATACAACACTACATTTATATGCTGTACTTTGTTTAACCATTCCCAAATCGACTTCAGTTTTCATTTCTTTACCACCACAAAAAGAGCCACAATAAATATTTTTATATGTGGATCATTTCCCTTTTCCTTTGATCTTTTTGGAGCCTTGTATTTGTATAGCTGGGTCAGAAGATACCCACAATTTGATAACTTTTGGACCATGGTTTCAAATTGCTTTCCACAGTTGGCCTGACCATTTCCCAATTCCACCAACAATATACTCGTGTATCTGTGTTCCCACAGCCTGTCTCAACATTTGTCATCTTCCCTTTTTGTCATCCTTGCCAATCTTCTAAGTCATATGATAGCTTTTAAATGCTTAGAGGTAGCTGTTATTTTCCCAAAGTCCTCTCTGATCCAAGTTCTTTCAACTCAGTGCTACTGTGTCATGGTCTTTGAGGTTCCTTACCAACATCATCATCTTCCTCTGGACTTTCTCTGACTTGTGATTGCCCTTCCCAAGACTTGACTCTTACATTTCGTAAAAGACAAAGTAGGAAAAAGGGAGAAGGAGGAAAATCTCTGTTTTCTGTCCTGTGTCTTCATGAGATGCCCACATAATGCAGTGGAAGCCACTGTCAGCATAGAGTTTAACAATCTCAGGCTTATTTGAAATTTATCTGCTTTTGTCCAGATCTGGTATTCCTCAGATCATGTCGCCTGCCCCTCACTAAGTGAGGGTGACTGGTAAGAAGTCGAGCATTGGCATCATGGCACATTAGACAGGAGCGACTTAGGCAGAAGTCAAAATAGTGTGTGATCTCATTTGCTCCACACAACAGCCCAGGGAGACAGGTGCTTCTAAGGACATTGTCCCCACTTTGTGGAGCTAAGGCTGAAACAGTGGCCACTGCAGGATTCAGAACCAGGTTTTCCTGGCTCCACATCCAGCCTTCTTTCTTCTGGGCCATGCTGACTCTCTAAAGCTGTGGTAGAATGGAGGATTGTCCCTCGGGCCATTGGTCTGTGATCATAGCACAGGAGGCCACTCGGACTTCAAACCAGAGGTTCAGATTATGCCACAGACGGATTGACCAGCTGCCTCTCTTCTCAGCTGATGGCTGGTAGCCAAGTCCAGGGAAAAGGAGCCAATGTAACTCACTGGGGGACTTGTACCAGTTCTGCCCTGTGGAAAAACCCCAGCCTTGTAATTGCATCTGGGGTCAAGCTGGTGAGTGGCTGCTTCTTTCTTCATGAAACTGAGAGGGAGAAAAAGAGAAAGCAACAAACCACTTTTGATAATAAATACAGAAACACGTAACTGGGATTTGAGCCTCCCTGGTTCCAAGGCCAGCCCTCTAGCCCTGCCCTGCCATGTTCACTCTTTTAAATTCCTTCTGTACACCTGTACCTCGCTTACTCTTTCCTCCTTCCCTCCCTCTGCCGAAATCTTGGTTGCTAAAGGATTTTGCCCCAGTGCATCCAAAGATCACATGTTGTTGTATTTTTTCTTTCTCATTGCCAAATCTTCGCCCAGGGCCTCTGAACCTGTATCTGTGAATTCCTATCTGAAAATCTGACGATAATATTTTAACCTAATTGGTTTCCTTTATAATCCTATATATTTTATTTTATGCATTAAAATCATCACTCTGAGAAGGTATCCCAGGCCTTGCCCAGACTGCTATGGGGCAGGATAGTGAGTCCTCAACCTAGAACAGGGCGAGACCCCGTGCTTCAGAGAAAGCCTGTGCCTGACCCAGAGCTCTCTACTGCATCCTCCAGGCATCAGCCATGTAAAGCATCCCATGTGACTCCTCTGCTCTGTCCTTCTCCTATTTCCTGTGGCTTCTGAAAGATTCTTTTAATTTTCTCATGCTTAAAGCCATCCAATACCCATTTCCTGATGCAGGTTCCTCTTTGTTTCCTCCTGTCACGTGTCCTGGATTTCCTAAGTCTTCAGCAGCCAACAGCTGCCTCTTCCTCTCTCTTCTTTTTTATTATTTTGCTTTCTTCTGCAGTTGGGCATCTTTTCTCAGGGTGGAGTGCTCTTCCCTTCAGTAATTTAATAGGGGCAGGTGGAATTTGCTGTTCCTACCTCCAAAACAAATCGAAATGATATCATCCTTGGCCTCCTGAACATCAAAATGTAAAAACCAACAGTGTGCCTGGCACATGGTGAGAACTATATACTAGCTGTGATGATGATGATGATGGTACCTGTTTTTTTCTGCTTCCCTGTGAACCTTCCTCTGAGTTTTCCCTTTTCCCACTTGGTTTCAGAACGTGTACCTAGCAAAGAGATTACAGCTTGTGTGGTGGGACCATGCAGAATCACAAGGGTGTTTATGGTCCTTGGGACAAGGGGTGTGAAGTGTTCCAGGAGCAAAGTCGAGAGAGTAACCTATGACATGGGACCCCGTGGAAGGTGATGGAGAAACTCTCAGGGCCCTGTGGGCAGGGACTCTGGGACCCCAGGAGACATGAGAGGAAAGGGACGGAGCTGATCCAGGATTGGGGAAAGCAACCCAGGGTGTCATGGCTAATCAGGAGAAAGTATACTTCTTGTCTTCCACATTTTAACTAATATTCATGGTAGATGAGTGTACAAGAACCATTGGCACCAGAAGCCAGATGACTAACCTTACCCTGCTGGTGATTTAATACCTCCACTTTTCCCACTTTCTTTCTTCCTTTTTTTTTTTCTTTAATTTCCATTTCCCTATTTTATTTTACAACTTCTTCCTAACCAGAATAGATTCCAGGAAGTCATAAACTTCTGTGGTAGTCACAGAATATCCCAGCTGGAAGGAATCTAGCATAACATTTTTCTCTCTACAGAGGAAAACTGAGACCCAAAGGGCTAGTGTACCATACGATGAGTTAATGACAGGCCTTGGTCTAGAACCCAGGTTTCCTGATTCATGGTCCCCATGCATTAAGTCAGTAGCTTACCAGTTCATCTACACATTGGCTTCTACCCTCAACAACCTTGTCCCTTTCTGCTCTCTCCATCAACACTTGACCATCTCCCTTTTCCATTTGTATTCTCTAGGTACTGAGGCTGCTGGAGGAAGTCACACCACTGAAGTTACATGGAAAAAAACTTTTATTCTTTCCTGGTTAACTCACTCTCACACTCCTCTGAGGGGCTGTTCCAAACCTTTCTTTCTCTCTGTAAGCCCCCATGTTTTCCCCAGGTCTCTCTCAGGAAATCCCTCTGTCTCCTACTTTATGGCCTTCAGGTGTGAACCTTCTTCTTATCTAACCCATGCTTCAAAGCTTTCTGCATTGTCACACATTCTCTCCTCATTGGTTCCTGACTTTTTCCCAAGGCTGACATCTGTGCACACTCTCATCTCTTCCAGGAGCTTGCCCTAGTCATCATTTCCCCTCTCCTTCTCATTAATAATCTCTCCTTATCTACTGATTTATTCTCCACTGCTTCCAAACATGCGCAATTCTCTCCTGCCCTTAAAACATCCTGCGTCTCTCCTCCACATCACATTCAGTCATCTAGAAGATTCATGTGTAATGATTGCCTCTGCTTCCTTGGCGTTCACAGGTTCTCAATCCCATGCAGTCTGGCTGTTAATCCCACTACTCAACTGAAACAGCTTTCCCCAACATCACCCACTAGCTGGGATATGCTGAATCCGGTGGCCTTTTCTACATCCTCATCCATCCTGATCTCATGGCAGCTTTTGATACTACACACTCCCCCCTTTCCATCTACCTCATGGATGCTCTCTCCTTCCTTCTATGATGCTACTTTCTCTTGGTTGTCTCCCCATCTTCTCATTCTTGACCAAAATATCAGTCATCTTCTGCCTCTTTAGTCAGAGGGTTCTCTGAGGCTCTGTCTCAAATCCATTTTTCTTTTCTCTTTATAATTTCCCTTTTCAACTTATGAAGCTTCTTCATGTATTCAAGTGTCTTCTCTACTCAAATGACTCCCAAAGCTCTCCGTCAGTGTTTCTGTTTGTCTGTCTGTGCCTCATGTCTGTCCTGAACTACTGTCATACATCATTAGCTGCTGCCAGCTATCTACTCCTGCATGTCCCATCAACATCTCAACTTCAGCATTTCTAAAGCAGAACTTATTTCCTCCCCTGACCCTTTCCCTCCTGTACACATCTCTGTGTCTGTTGAGAGCATCACTGTGACCTCAGAGGCACCTCTGGCTCTTCATTCACCCCCCCCCCCCCGATGTCTGTCTTCCCTGCACTACACCTCATCTGTCACTTCCTTACCACCTCGTATCTGAATTAATTGTATGGCCTCCTAATTGGTCTCTCCTATGTCTAGTCTTTCCTCTTTCTAATCCACCTTCCATCCCACTGCCAACACAATCCCAAGACACAGATCTGATCATGGCACTCCCCAGCTCCAAAACCCTTATTCCTCATTGCCCATAAAATAAAATGCAAACTCCTTAGCCCCACCTTTAAGGTCCTCCATAATCCAGCTCCCCCCAACTCTCTTCACTGACTTTATTTCACATGCTTTTGTGCTCTCCATGTTCTGGCTGAAGGCAGTCACAAGCTGGAGGTTACCTGCCCTCTCCCATTAGGCCAGGTGGGGAATATGAAATGACCAATGCCCTGGGAGGCCAACCCCCAGGGCAGGAAGACAAGGAGGTTGAGAGTTTTCACAAGCTTAAGAGGAAGACAGAGTAATGGAATTAGTTTTGGGAGAAGAATAGGAGTGGATGTCATGAACACAAGCTTTACTTCCCATCCTCTGATTGGGTGGTCACACACCCGTTGGGGAGTCATGCCATGAGACACCCAGCTTTGGAAGACTGCTGATCTAGTTTGTGGGAGGAAAGTTTACTGAACCTTTTTCTTTTAGGGGAATTGAAGAGGGGTTGAATGTGGAAAACTCCAACTAATTCTGAACTTGGAGGAATGGCTAATTTTTTCCTCTGTTTGTTTTGGGGAAGGAGAGGTGTTCACGGATGCACACAAGTTGGGGGAAATATAAAAAGCCTTGTGCCGTCAGAGTAAAATATTTTACAGTTGTTTGCTTAAATTTTTCATTAGGTATCATTTAATTTTGAAGTAACATGGGATAATGAACTACTGAGGGTCACAAATTGATGTCTTAATGACATCAAGGTGGGTTTTTTTTTTCATTCTTGATAGGAAACTCAAGTAGAAGGAGGCTTGGCAATGGCCATTCCAGTTTCCTGTTATTACTTTTCAACTCCATTTTCTAAGTTCACATTAGCTCTAGATACGTGTGTGCACATGCGTGTGTGTGTGTGTGTGTGTGTGTGTGTGTGTGTGTGTGTGTAAGGAATGTTTGTGGCTGAGTGATTCTTTGGAGCAATATAAAACCTAGACAGGCCAGAAGATCTGTATGGAAATACCAACTTCATCCCTGCCTTGCCACATTACCTTAGGAAGTTACTTAATCTCTCTGAGACTCAATGTCTCCCTATGTAAAAATGGAGAAAA
This sequence comes from Petaurus breviceps papuanus, assembly GCF_028583685.1. Lineage (NCBI taxonomy): Eukaryota > Metazoa > Chordata > Mammalia > Diprotodontia > Petauridae > Petaurus > Petaurus breviceps. The sequence continues at coordinate 60,238,021 of NW_027185761.1, read as the reverse complement.
TAATATTTGTGGCACTGATCTCAGAGGAGCTAGTTGAAAAGCAGTGATTAAGGCCAGTCCGATGAGAAGAGCTCTAGAAGGATGCCCCAAGTCAGCAAGAAGCTTCCTGTATGCCAGCCATCAAGCTCAGTCCTGGAAATAGAAAGAAAGTGAGAAACAGGTGAAAATCAGGAATCTTCTGGTAGCTTTCCACTGCCGTTGGATTAGCATGCTCAGCAATGGCTGTTCCTCCCAGGCCCAGGCCTCTGGTGCTTGTATATTAAGTATATTACTTATATGATAATGTACATATTATATCTCATACCACATATTATCATATATAATTTATATTATAATGTATATTACTTATCCTAAGTCTATTATATTAAATACATTGTATACATTGTTTTATATAGCTTATACTATATATTATATAATTTATACTAAGTATATTACTTACATTATAATGTATATATTATATCTGATACCATATATTATCATATATAATTTATATTATAATGTATATTAAGTATATTACTTATTATTACTGAGTATGTCACTTCTTGCTTTAGTTGTCCACATTTGCAGAGGCTGGGTTGGAGTGAAAGCAGCCAGAGGTGATCAGGGTAGCAATATTAACCCCTCAGACTGGGCTAAGAAATCCCTGGGGTTTAAGAATTTGTCCAGGTGCTTGGCCCAGATCTGTGGTTCTGGCTGTCTACATCATCCATAAGGAATCCCACAGGAGTGGATCTTTCCCGTGCAGATGGTGTCTGGTCCCACCGCCTTGGGGACCACTCTGGACACTCCAGTCTTAGCTTTTCAAAGTTGGGGCTGTAATAGAAGAGAGCCAGTGGCATACAGGGTTAGTTCTCAAAGCCTTTTTCCTCAGTCTCCCCACACATGTGCTATTGGGCAGAGCAGCGAATGAGGGCCTGAGCCAGAGCCTGCCAGTCAGCCAGGGCAGGCTCAGGAAGTCCATGCCAGCCTCTGGCACACAGTGGCATGCCTCCTCCTCAGGGGTTGAGCCAGTATACTCCAGGAGCAGGTGGCTGGTCTGGGCAAAAAGAGAGAGGAAGAGATTTGGAATAGCTGCTGTGGCAGGTGGGGTAGGGAAACTGTTAGGGAGGTGTGACAGGATTGCCTTGCTGCAGTGAGGGCCTGTGTGAGGTTATGTAACAGAAGTTTGTAGGGAACCTGGGCAGGTCAAAACAAAGGATGCAGCTGGTGGATGTGCTCCAGTGCTGAGGTTTGGCAAGAAATTACTGAGAATAAGGCAAGGCAGGGGCAGGGGGGCAAAGGACAGAGTAAAGTGAAGAGCTGACCCGATTCGCCCAGAGGAACAGGACAGGGAATGAGCCCCCATCAGTATGCTTCCTCCCCTAGGTTATCAGCTTATATCAATTAGTTGGACTTCATTAACATTTAGAAAGGGGTATTTACTAAGGTGAGAAGCTAGGTGGCACAGTGGAGAGTGCTAGTCCTGGAGTCAGGAAGACCTGAGTTCAAATCTGGCCTCAGACACTTACTAGCTATGTGACCCTGGGCAAGTCACTTGACCCTGTTTGCCCCAGTTTCCTTATCTATAAAATGAGCTGGAGAAGGAAATGGCAAAGTACTACAGTATCTCTGCCCAGAAAACTGTAAATGGGGTCACAAAGTGGCGGACATGACAAGAGAAATTACAGCCAGTACAATGCATGCCCCCACAAGTCTGTGACCCACAGGGGAAGGTGCGCTCATAGTTAGAGGGTGTATGCAGCGGCGTGGCAGCCCCAGCTGCTGCAGCTGAAGGGCCCTAGAGATGTGAAATCACCTTCTTCTGGGATCCTGGTTGGGTCCTCATGGGGCCTAGTGTCTCCACAGCTCTCAGTGCAGACCCTGCCATTGGCTGCCGGCTGTTTTAGGGACACTGTTGGATGCTGATGAAACATCCATATTCTCGGATCCTCTGAAGTTCACCAGTTCTAGGAGACTGAGGCCTTTGCCCCCTCGTCCCTAAGGGACTCCTCATTGCCCTTAGTGAAAATAAGCTGAAATAGCCCAGAACTGGGCTCCCTTAATATCTGATACAAAACCCACAGGGTGTGACGGAACATCTGTATGCTTAGCACCACTGACAGAAGGATCGATCCATTAGAGGTGGTCTGTCAGAGCTAACAGAATCTGGGGCAGATGGTGGAGGGGGAGGGCAAGCGGAGGGAGTCCTGGTTCCAGTTCCAAGGTTCCAGGCTTCTGTGTTTTATTGTTTAATAGATGGGCCCCTTGCTGATATCTGTTGTCTTTGTCCAATATTTCCTTGACCATGATGTTTGGCCTTTGATGGATGTTTTAAGCAGGAATTTCCTGCTGGCCACAGGACTTCCATCAGACTGGGCAGCCTTTTAGCACTTAACATTACCGACTGTCCCTTGGGAGAGGCATTTCCCCCATTTACACCTGCAGGGATGTCTCTTCTCTAGCAGCTAGGTTGCATAGTGGTTAGAGCACTGGGGCTGGAGTCAGAAAGACCTGAGTCCAAAATTGGCCTTAAAAACTCAGTAGCTGTGTTATATCGACCAAGTCGTTTAACCTGTTTGCCTCAGTTTCCTCAACAATAAAATGGGGAAAATAATAGCATCTACTTCCCAGGGCTGTTGTGAGGCTGGGATGAGATAATCCTTGTAAAGCTCTTAGCAAGGTACTTGGCTCATAGTAGGTGCTATATAAATTATATCCATCATCATTGTCTTCCTCCTCCTCCTCATTATCATTATTGGTCTTATACTGTCTCTTCCTCTCTTTGACTTCCTTCCACACTGGGATTCCCAGGGTGAGGGGCATGGAGCTTTAGAACTGAAAGGAGACCTCAGAAGCCAACTAGTTCAACCCCACTCAGTTTACAGAAAAGGAAACCAAGGTCTGAGGAAGTTAAGTCACTTGCCTGAGGTCGCCCCAGTTGTAAGCATCAAGTGGGATTTGGACCCAGGTTTTCTGACTCCAGAGTCGGGGTTCTTTCCCCTGCAACACACTTAATTAGAAGGGCTGTATAAACATGTGGTGAGGGGAATTGGTGCAAAGAATAACAGGAAACACTGGGAAGTTTTGAGGAAAGTGAAAATAATGGTGAGAGGGATTTTACCCCCCACAGAAAGAAAATGTGAAAAAAATGACTAAGTTTCATGGAGAAACAAAACAAAACAGAGGCTTCTGGGTCATTATCCCAGAATATTTACTAAGCCGTCTTGGTAGGACGTGGCCAAACCATGGTCATGAGATATTGGAGTGGCCTGGGCGCCCGGCACTTTAGGGATGACTGATGACTTCCACGACTTTGTTTTCCACCCAGTCCCATGAAATACTTCTCAAGTCAACAAGTGCCTACCATTTGTAAAAGGAAGGCATCACTTTCTCTTCATTCTTTCACTCCGTGTGTGTTTATCTTCCTCTGGGAAGCCTGTTTGCTTATCAGTGGACTGTATCACCAGCTGGACAGTGAAGCTAGAAATAGGGATCTTTTAGAGTACAGCTTTTTGACATACTTCCTTCTGAGAGCACAGGTATTTGACCAGTCCCACATCCCCAGGCTTTCATTCCCAGAGTTAGTGGGAGAAGAAGCTGCTGTATCTTTCATTAGAATACTGTCTGCCGAGAAGCCCTCCAGCCCTCATCGGGTGGACAGCAGATTTGTAAATGCCATTTGCAGATGATGCTTAATGCAAGGTGTACTCTGAAATACATTGTTTCTGTTCACAGACTTCCTCTTTGAGAAGTCCCTCAGAAGTCCAACCAATGACCATTGTGATTTCTTGTGAGAAAACAAATCCACCCCATTTTTTAGCCTCTTATCTTAATTTTTCATCTATTTGTTTTCTGTTATCTCGTAGTTTTGCATTTCTTAGTTGTGGTGGAAATACTGGTAAATAGAAAACCATGACTATCATTATCCCTACTGATCATTAGAGAGTGAACACTTGAAAAATTCACATTGCGAAGTCTACGTCCCTCTAAGGGGAGGTGGGCTCAAAACCACAACCTGGAGGGTCCTTAAATGAATGTCTCTTACTACCAGACTCTGGTTTTGGGGAACAGTACAAAGCTGCTAACCTTGGACTTTCAGCTTGGGAAGATCAGTCCAGTGTTTTTGTACTGTGCCTCTGTTTCTTCCCCAGCTTCACTCTCCTCTTTTTTAGAAGTGAGGGTTTTGTTTTAAGACGCTGTATTTAATAGCTTTGGGGCCTCGTGGCTCCCAGTTTTGCTTATGACTTATGGAAGCCTCTCCTTTTCATCTGTTCAGTGAGTCTCTGTGACTGTGTTTCTGACCCCTCATGGTGGCTGTGCCGGGTTTCTGCTGGTCAGCTCCTTGGGTCGGGCTGCACAGACTTACTCTGCCTTCTGCTGTCCTCATTTTCCTTGTTTGGAAAATGACTTTAAATGACACTGTTTCTTGGGCAGCCCCTGGAACAGCAGATCTTTATACCTACAGAGCCACTTTGGCATAGTGCCCAAGATTTTATTCTGTTTCCTTATTGTATTAAGGAAAAAAAAAAAAAAAAGGACAAAGACTCCCTGTCAAGGTGTCTTTTTTTTTTCCTTCTTGCGACCTGTTTGTCCCCGGAGTGACTTGGCCGAGCTGATACTTTGGCAGCCGGTACCCATTCTGTATAATTTCTGAAATGGCCCAACTGGGTCTGGATTCTGACTTCAGCTCGGGCTGTGGACCGATCTCAAGTGGAAGAAGCATTGCCAGATGATGACTTTTGGGAAGTCATCATCATTGATGCAATGGTTTTGCTCTGGAGACTTCCTGCATCTCTTGTTCAATAGCCAGGCCAAAGGAAAGTCTGTACTTTGGGCTGCAGTGGTGATTATTTTCTTCTCTTCCTCTTGATGATCAGGGGAGTTTAGATTGAAGTCTTCCCAGGACAAGCTGCTCTTCTGGTACCATTCTCTTAGGTCTGGTGTTCTGGGAAATATTGCTCAAGTGCTTAAAAAGCATTGATTGTGGTAGTTGAGTCAAAACTTCGGACTGAAAGCTCATTGTCTGATAATTATCATTAGTAGTCTATTATTATCATTACTAATATTAGCTTTTTTCTGACTCTTTGAGAGCTGGGGCCTTGTTTTTACTTTGTTTCCATGGCCATGCTTTCTTTCCCAGGGACCAGCACATAGTGAATGCTGACTGTATACTTGCTGCCATGACTTCACACCTCTAGACTCTTCACTCTACCATTCTATTTCTCTTTTTGTGTTTGTCCTTTTATAAGAGGAGCACAGGTTAGAAAGCATTTGGAAATGGCAAGATCTTGGAAAGGAGTTTTTTCTCTACCTCTGATTTCTCTATCCCTAGGGCTTAGTGACAAAATAGAAACTTAAACCCAAAAGGAGAGAGTGTTTTTGTCCTGGTGAAATACCGTTCTTATCATTCTGTTGAAGACTAAGCCCTAAGAAAGATCTCCCATTCCATTGCCAAGGGCCTTCGCTTTTGATCAACAGGCCAGGAAAAGTAAATATTAACTTTCCCTCCTTCCTCATTTCCAGACACAAATTGAAGACTTCTTTCGTATTCCTGTTTGGGACTTTTAATGGTCTTGTTAACATGTGTAAAAACATTGTGTTTGGAGACTCTCACAAAGCTGTTGGTACCTCCCCCCCCCCCCAAATACTGTTTATATTCTTTCTGGGTGTGTGTCTTTCCAAATTCTTCAGATTAGGAACCAAACGTGTTACAAAAACAGATGTAACGCAAATGAGTACATTCTCATTTACTTCTGGGAGCAACATTGAGAGGACTTTGTGGTAACTTGAAGGTGCTGTCACCCTGTGGGATGCTTGTACTGACCAGAGCCTCTCTGCCCCCAGTTTGACTCTTTGTAACTGATAAAAGATCTCCAGTGTCAGACAAGAATCCAGGCACCCAGGGTTGGGGGCATTGGGAAGCAGCATTTTCTCGCTCTCGCTCTTGCCAGCAGCTAATGGGGGAATTCACTTTATGAAGCCCTGTTTACAGACTGACATCTGGAGAAATTCTTAAACTGGACCCATTCCAAGCTGTCAGATTTAGGCGCTGCTCTTACTTTTTGTAAGTAGAACTATTTTCCCCCTGCTTGGTTCAGTTTCCTGTAATTACCAGTAGACGAAGATAGTTGTGCTACCAGTTTCTTAATCCTTTGTAGCAGGTTCAGTGCCAGTTTTAAAGGGTGGGCACGCTAACAGATTGTTTGCAGAAGGGACCTTAGAGGCCACTAACCCCCACCCCCAGTTTTTTAGGCAAGGGCACAGACCCAGAGAAGGGAAATTCCTTACCTAGAGTCACACAGCAAATGTGTCTCCAAGGTGGGATTTGAGCCTAGGTCTTCTTCATTCCAAGTCCAATACCCTGTTCACTGCACCATGCTACCTCTGAGTGAGTGTGTAGAAGATTAAACTATCTCGTAGCAGTGTTCTAAACAGATGCTTGCCTGGGATCCCAACTCCCTATGAGATCAGGGCTTGGCTCTTAAACCAGATAGTGTGCATCTCATTCAGGTGCTCTGAAAACGTTCTAGACACAGTCACATTCATACATTTGGCTTCTGCTGAGAAGTATGACATGGAAACAGGCAAAGCCTTGAACAGAGTTTAGGCTCTGACTGTGTGTGTGTGTGTGTGCGTGTGTGCGTGTGTACGTGTGAGTGTTGGGGTCAAAGGATGCTTAATAAGTAGAGGAATTAATCTCTGGGGTTTTCTACAATAAGACCATCGAATAATAATGGTCACCTCCAATGTTTCTCTGTAGTTATTATAAGTAATAATTAATATAAATAATATGACATGAGTAATAACTGGTGATAAGTAACAACCAACATAGCATAAGTAACATAAATAACATAATTACTAATGCAATAATGAGTATAAGTAATAGCTAGCATAAGTAATAACTAATATAAATACCTGTTGTAAGTAATAAATCACATAATTAACAAATGATATAAATAATTAAGATAATTAATAACTGATATAAGTAACAGCTAATATAACATGTAATATAACTAATAGAAGTGATAAATAATAGAAATAACTAACAGATATAACATGTGTAACAAATAATAACTAGCTTACACAGGTAACATCAATAACTAATACAAGTAACAACAAACATAAAATATATAGCATAAATGAGAGCTAATATGACCTAGGTATTATAAGCAACATAAGTAATAACTGGCACAATTACTAGTAAAAGTAATAACACAACAGGTCATATAAGTAATAAATAACATAATGACTAACAGACCACATAAGCAGTAATGAACATAACTTATATAAGTAATGAACTAATACGAGATGGAGGGCATCAGGGCATAGGAAACAAGCCTTTGGCTTGGAGTTTGGAGCTGTGGGCTCTCAGAGCAGCCGTCAGCACTTGCTTGGGGCAAAGAGAGTGCGGTGGGTGTAGCAGAGAGAGCCTCATCCGGAGCCGTGGGCCTGGGTTTGGGTCTCCGATGTGCCACTTTGTCCCCCTGTAACTGCAGGCTAGTCATTCACCCTTCTCACACAATGGGCACAATAAATATTCTGACACTATTCAGGTTTCCCAGGACCTTAGATTCGGACCTGGACGTGATCCTGGGAGTCATTCGTCAGCTCCCCCATTTTGCAGATGTGGAACCTGAGGTCCCAAGGACCAAGCGACTTTCCCAGGGGGTAGAATGGAGATTCACACCTATATTTACTGACTCTGAATCTGAGTCCAGTGTACCAGGCCTCCTCTTGTGTAGGGAAAATGGTTCTGACCTCTAAATGGGAGTAGTTGCTGCCCTTTGGAGAGATTGCTATGGTTTCCTCATGTGGCTGCCACGGGGCAGTCCAGTGCAACACAAGGGAAGTGGGGGTGGGGGCAGGGAGGCAGAGAAGCTCTAGAGACGATTTCTCTTGGAACTCGAGGCCCCAGGTGCTCTCTGGTACAGTAAATACAAGCAGAAGAAGCTACGTGCAGGATAAAGTAATTATCAGAGGGAGACACTGGGGTTAAGGGTGCTAGGGAAGGTGTCCTGTAGGAAGACAGAGAGGACATCAGTTGGAGCAGAAGAAGGAGATCCTTCCAGGCATGGGGGACAGCCAGGAAAAAAGTCCGGAGTCCGGAGATGGAGGGTCTTGTTTATGGAGCAGACAGACGGCCAGTGCTGCTGGACTGGAGAGTACAAAGAGGACTGGTTTAAAAGTAGGAGGGGCCTGGGTCATGAAAATGCCCAACAGAGCATTTTGAATTTGATCCTGAGGTAGTAGGGAGCCACCGGAGGTTACTGAGTGGGAGGGTGTGTGGGGTACAACCGTCCCTGTGCTTTAGGAAAATCTCTTTAGTGACTGAGTGAAGAATGGGTTAGAGAGAGGAGAGACTTGGGGCAGGGGGACCTAGCGTCCAGGTGTGGGGAGATGACTGTGGCTGAGGAAAGAGAGGGGAGTGTTCTAGAGATAATAGTGAAGATAAGGCGGTCTGAGGCTGTGGAGAGTCCTAGATGCCTGTGGGCCTGGGACGATGGTGTTGCCTCTGCAGTCGCAGGGAAGGTAGGAAGGGGTGAGAGTTTAGGGGATATCAGGATAACGAGTTTGGTTTTGGACATAGTTCAGATTGTCTACTGGGCACCCATGGAGTGTGTCTGAGAGGCAGTTATATGTGCAAGGATTACAGTAATGTAATTAAAAAGAACACTGAATGCTACATAATTATAATGATCATTCTGGGCCCCAAAGTAGCCTGTGAAAAGGCGCCTTCTTCCCACTTCCTTGAAAAAGACCGAATGTGGAACACTGCATTGAATGTCAGACTTAGAAGATTTGGCTAGTCAAGATTTTGTTTTCTTTTCTTTTTCTTTATTATAAGGAATAGCTTTTTATAATGGTGAAATATAGGGGAGGGATAAATCAGGAAATGTAGGTGTTAGAAAAACAAAAATATTTTTTAAAACTTGCTTGTTAAAAAAAAAAAAAGAGCGAGAGATGCCCTAAGGAGTGTTGAAGTCATTCAAGAATCATGTTCCTCTGCAAACTTCTCCTTACAACTTGTAATAAAAATAAAAAAAGCTTCTCTTTGCCTATGGCATAAAGCCCCTGACCATGGCCCTCCACAGTCTGGCTCCACCCTTCTTGTCTGGCTTTATCTTAAATTCTCCCCTTTTATGTGTTCTGTGTTTCAGGAAAAAAAAATGGAACCGCTCTGCATTCCCTCTTCTCATCCTGCCCTCTCGCATCTCTCTGCCTTCCCTCCCCTCCCCCATTTGCCCAAGTCCTTCCTTTCCTCCAAAGCTCCCCATCGTGACATCTTCGGGATCGATGCCTGGTTATCTCTTTGCCTTTTATTTCACTGGCCCTTTTATCATGACTATTTATGTGCTTTCCCTCCCCACCCCCATTATGTGGTAAATGTCTTGAGACAAGGGACAGTTCCCAGCACATAGTAGGAACTTTATGTTAAACTTAATGTTTAGGTCGCTGTATTGAATTCACAGACTTGCATCTCTTTCCTCTTTCTTTCCAGGATAGTATTTCTTCCCTTCTCTTCTGTACCAAACCTCTTTGTCTAGATTTTTAAAACCCCCATTGAAGGAGACTACACTGCATTTTTTTTCCTGCTGCCCATAGCAATCAGTAAATGTTAATAATTTTTCTAAGCAGCTATATTTTCCCGTCATACTGTCTGGGAGAGGAATAAATCGGCCCTTAATGTTTTACATGGACTGCTAAGGAAATCCCTTTTCAATAAACAGGCACCTAATACGTTGGAATCTTGCCTCCATTGCGCTTATTTGTCAAGAGAGATGGTTGCTGACTACAATTATAGCCTGGGCTCACTTATTTCCTCAATATAGTGTCTGTTTATGATGTTTTCACTGTAGTAACAAGACGTGTACCTGGATTTTTGGCAGCTTTCAGCGGAAATCCTCTCTGCCAGGTAGACATTTAACAGCGTGCCTCTGTAATTATCCTTTGCAGACACCCACTGAAGATGGAAGCAAGGGCAGAGACCTGGGGACGAATGGCCCAGTCAAAATAATATCTCCAGTACTGAGGCTTTTAGTGGTTGAGAAGGCAAAGGACAGCCCCAGGGAATTCAGAGGGGTTGGGACAAGAGGAATAACAGCAAACAGCTGCCCAGAATTGATGTTGGGACAGACATTGAAAAGCCCGTGAACTGAAGGGAAAATGCTGTCCCATGATAGAGAAGTGAAGCAGGAAACAGCCTGGGCCAGGATCATGGGCAAAGAGTAGAGGCCAGGTCAGGAGGGCTGCCTGGAGCATGTTGTAGAGGGCCAGTGCCCTGACTGGAAAGCCCCGCGAGATGGGCCTGGGAGAAACCAAGGCCAAGGTCTAGCCTGGGACAGGTGGCCTGCTTCTCCCAGGGGCTTGTTTGAGTTCAGCTTTCTAAAGAAGCACCTCAAGACTTCCTTCCCAGTCCACTTAAGGACAACCAGTCTGTCTTAAAGAGTCCAGGCCGTCCCAGTGCATTGCCCTTTAAAGCTGCCTCTTTGTCTGTCTTTGAAGACAGTGCTTTGTCCTTCCCAGTGGAAGGCAGCAGTACTCTCCATTGAAACCATTGTCCTGAGGTTGTGCCATCCTGACCAGGTCAGCAGTGCCAACATCCGTGGCCCATGAGCTCGAGCTGGCCCCAAGCCTCAGATCCGTCTATACCCCCATCTTACTTTCCACCTAGGCCATGTCCTGGCCATCCACCCTGCTGCTGTTCCCTCCAGAGCACAGGACCTTCTGAGGTCCTTCCCAGGGTGACTGAATGCCAACCCTGCTGCGACTGAAGAGAAAGCCCTAGACGGGCACATCCTGACCAATAGGAGAGTATTTAGTGAAATCGGCCCTCGCGGCCATTTTCACGCCAGTCTGCATCTTCCAGTCTCTTGTTCTGGGAGAAGGAATTGAACTGGTTCTCTTGGTGCTTTTGCAGAGGACACGCCAAGGGACTTCCTCAGGCTCTGTTCCCCATGGGATCGCGGGGTTGGGGCTTGAGAACTGGACGGAGCTTTCAAGGTCATCCATCCAACTCATTGTACAGATGAGGAAACTGTGTCTTAGAAGGGTTAAGCGGCTTGACCCTGGTCACACAGACAGTCAGACGAGAGAATGGAACTCACATTTTCCTGACTCCAAAGTCTGGATCTCTCGACTGCGCTTTTCCCCAAATCTCTGCCTTCCTTTTCCTGGGACTCCCCAAATCCAAACACCTCTTCTCGGCCACTACTCCCCTGTATGTGTTTCTGTATCTTGACAGCAGAGTCTGATTTGCCCTCGATGGATCCCTGGCCCTTAGCACGGTGCCATAGTAGTAAACACTTAATGAATGCTATTCATGGATAAAGATATAAAAAAATAATAATAGCTAACACTTATATAACACCTGAGTGCTCTATGAGTCTTATCTTATTTGATTCTCACAAACCCCTGTGCTGTTATTATCCCTATTTTATAGGTAAGGAAACTGAGGCAAACAGGCTTAAGTGACTCGCCCAAGGTCACACAGCTCAGAAGTGCCTGAGGTTGGATTTAAACTCAAGTCTTTCTTACTCCAGGCCAAAAAGGGGAGATTCAGATTCCCTGTAGACACAAATTTCCCAATAATTAGAATTACCTCACAATGAGGTGGGCAGCCTCAGTGGGCGTAGTGGGGGCCTCTTCCCTTGAAGTCTTTAAGCAGAGTCTGGATGGCTGCTTTATTGCTGTGTTGTAGTTGGGATTCTTGTCCAAATTCATGCTGGGCTAGATGGCCACAGCGGCCCCTTCCCATCCGATGGTCTGTGATTTTGGGGGGCAGGGACACATCGCTGCCTTGGAGCCAGAGACTGTGTGGCCTCTTTCTGCCTCCTCACTGCTCAGTACATAGTAGGTGCTCAGTCAATGGACTGTCACATGCTGATTTCATACAGATACTGTTGAGGTCAGATGGCCTGGAGAGCTTCCTCTCCCATTTTAATATCCCGTGACATTTTATTTTCTTAATTCAGTTTTATGTAAAAACTTACCTGTTGGTTTTCTATTACGTGAAGAGATTTTATGGCACATTGTTAGAACTTAAGAATCATTCTTTAGAAGCTTTATTGGAGAAAGAAATACCATGATGTTTGGATTAATATTGTGAAAGGCTGCTTGAGAGTGGGCCAGGAGAGCTTTGGATTTGGAAAGTACTGAGTGCTTGACCTCTAACTCAGAAGGTGCCAGTTCTTTTCCTATAGAGGCCCATTGGCTTGGATGCATCATTGAAAACACCATTGGCGTTGACCTGTAGCTATGGTTGCTCAAGACCTCAGTTAGGACAGCAAGTGCCTTCCCTTATTCCCTGGTCATAGCCTGGGATCAACATTTTCAGTGAAGAGAGTGGAAGTCTGGATCAGGGGACAAAATAAAAAGCATTTTTGCCCCTTTGTTTTTTATTTATTATATATCTCCTTAAAACTCATTGGAGTATTTATGCTAACTGTCTGACCGTAGAGCTCCTTGGAAAATGTTTATCTTTTCTGTGGCTCTGATGGCGGAACTGACAGTGTCATGACTGTATTAGGATGCCAAGATCTCGTTCAGCAAGCCCCCTTCAAAGACTGACATCTCTGTTCCTCTTGGCCAAGCAGATTTCAGTAGAGATCAGTTATGTTCATTTTAGGGTCAGGGCATTTTTTTTAATTGATCCAATTTTTGTTCTTTTGCAATAATCACTTCCCATTCAATGCTCTCCCACCCCTTGGTACTTTCCTCTTAAAAATGTGTTTGGTTTGTTTTTTTAAGCCAAACAAACCCAGCTAACATAGTGATTGCAGTGGATAGTGCTGGTAATTTACCATTTCCTATCAGAATAAGGAAGTGTGTTGATATCAGTCATTTGGAGCCAGTGCTGACCATTGTCTTTGGCCTGAGTTCCTCTGTCTCGCGATGTGGTCTTTGTTTAAATCACTGCGACCACTGCATCCGCTGGCACTTCAATTCTGTTGTCCACCCCCAGGTCTTGCCCTTGTTCCTTGTGGTGCAGGGATACTCCATTACAATCTGGTGCCACAGATCATTCACGTGTCCCCCCAGATGATGGGGATCAGACGTTCTCAGAAGTAACAGAAGCCCCTGACACTGAAGCTTCCTTCTAGCCAGTGCCTTCCTCCTACTGTACCGCACGCATTATCATCAACATTTAAAAGTACCCGGAGCACACACACCATTGTTCAAACATTAAGGAAAGAGGAATGTTCAAGGAGCGCTTTAAAATCTCCTCTGATTTCCAAGCAACAAGAAAGAAAGAAAAATTGGTCAAGAATCTTTCTATTGTATCAGAAGACGCATCTAGCAAATTAGAACATTCTGATTAAAGGGAGACTGTCGTTCAGATGAACAAGATGTGGCCTGATAGACTTTTTCTTCTGAGATGAAGCTGGGGGATAATGTATACAGAGACAGCCTCAGCATCAAGAAGACACGGTCTTGAGTACAGTACCACCTCTGACATCTGTGTGACCCTGGATAAGTCATTTAAGTACCCCAGGCAACTCTCGGAGACTATGGAGAACAAGGCACATCCCGATCTCAGTTGGCGAAGGGTGTTTCCTCACTTGGAGTTCCTTAAGTCCATTTGAAAAATTTAATAATTTTTAGGGGTAGCTACGTGGCGCAGTGAATAGAGCACCAGCCCTGGAGCCAGAGGATTTGAATTCAAATCCGGCCTCAGACACTTAACACAAAACCTGACTGTGTGACTTTGGGCAAGTTACTTAACCCCAATTACCCTCCAAAAAGCAAAAAAACAAAAACAAAAAAGGAGAAAAATTTGGGGTGACTATATGGTGCAGTACATAGAGCACTGGCCCTGGAGTCAGGAGGACCTGAGTTCAAATCCAGCCTCAGACACTTCACACACACACACACACACACACACGCACACGCACACACACATTCATACACAAACTAGCCATGTGACCTTGGGCAAGTCACTTAACCCCAATTGCCCTACCTTGCCCCATCCAAAAAGAAAAAAAAATAATTTTTAAAAGTCTTTAACTGATATAAGAAATTAGGGAGAAACTCAAGTTGAATAGAGTCCTAAGTAGACAATAAAACCAGGACGGAGGGGTTGGCTTTGTTCTACCCTGGCCCAGGGAGCAGAACCAGCAGCAGTGAGGCGAGCTACAAAGAGCCCCATTTAGGCTTGACTCCTGAGCAATGTTCCTAAGACTGAGAGCTGCTCTGGGAGGAATGAGCTGTTGTGGATGTGTCCATCTTGGAAATCCTCCAGCAGGAGCTCAGGCACCTTTAGGTCGGACACGGGGTCGTTGGAGCTCCTTTTCAAATCCAGGTCAGACAAGACGGTCACTGAGGTCCCCACTTCCTCCAGAATCCTGTTTCATGTCTACCAGATGTAGGAGGTGGCAGCAAATCGATCTGGTCAGGTTATAGGTGAAATTCAAAAATTCTCTCATTTTTAACAAGTAAATCCCCAGGACCTTTATGGCGAGGGGTTAGAAAAGCACTGTTGCACCCCATTTTCCTGGACTTGCCTCTGAAATCTGCCTTGTGGCTTCCTGCTCTGTCCCTAGGGTACGTGCCAGACAAAGTTATGGAGTTTAGACATAATCTAGTGACAGGAAGGGGCTGCCATGGAACCCGCTGGAGAAGCCCGACAGGTGCTGCCGCGTTGCTCCCGCTCACCCTCGTTGTTCTTGTTGTGGGTTCCCATGATCTGGCGTGGATGGGGATTCTGACTTGGAATTCGATCCATTAGAGTGTGGAGGCATGGCCACTCTGTCTCGAGTCTCACCTGGTGGGCGCAGGGAAGTGGGGCGTGCTGGATGCTGGCTCAGACTTTTGTTTGGTGCCATATGCCACATCGCTTCTCACCTGTCTGGTCACACGCTGAGCTGTCACCACTGGTGGGAAGGCAGATTCTTTTCTGGCCTCCCCTTCAGGCTTTCTTCTTCTTGTTCACCCAGGTGGTTGTGCTACCATCCCAGAGCTAGACCCAGACGAGAGAACGGCAGTGCAGGACTCGAGAGGCATGTTCCACGATCACAGGCACCTGGCCGCCCAGACCCTCCAGCCAGGTAAGAGGAAGGAAGCCCTTTGCCAGCCCCAGTCCCACTCCCCATTCACCAGCAGACCTGAGGTTGAGCATTCTCTGTGCGGGAGAAGACTTCAGCAACCTGAATGACCTCAGCTCCCTAACGTGTCTCCTCTGCATTTAGATCTGGGGTTCTTACCACTTTTTTGTACCATGACCCCTTGGGCAGGCATTCTGGGGAAGCCTATGGACAGACCCCTTCTCAGGATAACATTTTTTGAATGTCTTAAGTAAAATATACAGACTTACAAAGGAGACCAATTATATTGAAATACAGAAATCAAAATATAAATTTGATTAAAATGTTCAGACCCCAAGTCTGTGATGTAGTCCCGAGTCATTGGATCTTAGGACTCTTGCCTCTGCAGCTGAGGTTGACCAACCTGTCTAATTTCTTAATTATTTAGTGCCTCTTCTCCTCCTTTCTTTTCCAGAATCTTCTCCCCCTCCCACATTTCTGGAATAATCAGAATGGAGCCATCCATTTGGGCAGGAGCTAAGCTTCCTCAGGTTGGCCATGTGCAGAAGCAGCTTGGGAGTGGTCTCAGGCTTGGAGCCCACTCCCCTCTTCGAGGGGAGCTTCAGGTATAGCAGGAAGGAAGACATCAACCCTGGGAAAGGCTTTGTTGTTGCTTGTAGATCCGTTGGAACTTGGACTGCACAGCATTCTCACCCCCATGTGCCTGCTTTGGGGGATGGAATCCAATGGCAGCATTGGGGACAGTTGGTTCCCTGCTGAATTCTACAGCCCAAAGGTTCCCGGTTGTTGGGAATGACCCTGTCTAGCAAAGGTACCACTTAGTAAGGCTGCGGAGCCTGGATTTGATGTACCGTCTGAGGCTTCTGTTAGCTGACGCTTGTCTAACCTCCCCCATCAAAAGGGAGAGAATGCTGGGACCCTTCTGATCCATCATAAGATGTTAAAAACACACAAACACAAGCTCAGACTTTCTTCCTGGCTTAGTGCATGCCCCTCTCCTTGAAAGAGGGAAACTTTGTTCTGTCCCAGAAAACGGACTTTACACGTTTTCAAGGTACGGAAGGTCAGCCTCCTGCCATTCCTTTTTCCAGGGCCCCTGTTTACATAGGGACACACTCTTTATATAAACTTTAATGGATTCAGGAACCAGAAAAGTTTCCTGCCAATTCTTTGGGCTTGAAGTGACTTGCTCAAAGCCATTTTACTCCTCGGTAGACATGTTTACACTCGTCTCGAACCCCCCCAAACCCCCAGAAACCACTGTGGGGAGGGGAGCATATAAAAAGGTCCAGTAACAAGTTCATTGTTGATCTCTTTTTTAAGGAATTGAAAATCAGCACCGACTATGTTAACTATTTGTTATTACTATTACACGTCTTTGAAAGAAGCAAAAGTTATTTTTTAAAAAGTAAGCATTTATAATTACCCATTACCTAGACCCAAAGTGGGGCAGCTCCCACCACCAGCTTTAATCACATTCAGCCCATGATGCATGTACCAAAAGGCCATGTCCCCCTTGGCCTACTGCTGCAAGAACGCAGCCTAGCTTGGGAAGGTTAGCTTGGCAATACCCTACAAAGCCATGGGGTGGGGGTGGGGGGGAGAGCGAGATGGACCAACACAAAACCTGTCCCCGGTCTCTG
>NW_027185761.1:60163465-60221348 GCF_028583685.1 Petaurus breviceps papuanus | reverse complement strand
GCCGCTTCCTACTCTGGGCCCTCACACTTACCTGCCTGCACAACCCAGTGGCCACATGCCCTCTCCTGTCCACTCCTTTCCCTGCCACATTCATTCTCTTTAAAGCTCTCTCTATCTATTCATGTTTTCCTTCTGCTCTAAACATGTTGGTGGATTGCTAAGCTACCAAATAGAGCTTGAACTCCTTAGCATGGCATTCAAGGCCACCCTGTCTTGCCAGCCTTGGTGCCCAAACTCATATGTATGTTTCCTTAAACTGAAATATATAATGCTACTGCCCCCCTTCATGGGGCAAAGCAGATGGTAGCATCAAATCATCATGTGCTTTCCTCTAGGTTATTTTCTTGGTTTCTTCTCTACCTCGCTTCCCCTCCTCCAAAGTCTGTCTTTGATTCACTGCTTGGTCCCCGAGACCCTCTTTTTCCAGCTTGGAACTGTGGATTTTGTTTCATTCACTTTGAACCTGGCCTGTCCTCCTTTCAGCATTGCATGCCGACCTCACTCCTTTATCAGCCGATCAGACCAACAGTCACAAACATTTCCAAGTGTCCACTGTGGGCCAGGCCCTACTGAGTGCTGGGCATACAGAAACATACACTAAAATGAGGTCTGCCTCCAAGGAGCTCTTCTGTCAGACGAGTCTGTTGACTCATGACAATCAGATGGGAGCCTGCCTGAGTCAGGGAGCTGTCGGCATCCACTCTGGTTCAGGCAAACATCATGGTCATTGCATACCACATCCATGTGTAGGGCCAGCCAAAGGCAACCACTTGTCACCCCCATGTTTCCCCCTCTCCAGACCTGGGCTG
The DNA here is from genome assembly GCF_028583685.1 of Petaurus breviceps papuanus. NCBI lineage: Eukaryota > Metazoa > Chordata > Mammalia > Diprotodontia > Petauridae > Petaurus > Petaurus breviceps. The sequence continues at coordinate 60,220,539 of NW_027185761.1, read as the reverse complement.
TCCTCTGCCCTTCATTTGCTCTCTCCCATTGGTCTTGACTGCCTCACCCATTTCGTACACAGCACCTTTGCACCTCTCATGTCTTCTTCATACATTATTTTTGCCCTAGTCTTTTATGTGTATGTTGTACCTCTTACTAGACCCTAAGGTCTGGGAGGCCAAGGACCAAGGCATATTGAGTCTTTGTACCCCATTCAGTGGAAAAAACAGAGTAGATTCTTCATACATATTTGTTGAGTGAATAACTGACTGCCCCCTGCACCTGGGCTGTGCAACTCTCTAGTCCTGACCTCTCCTTCCCCTTCATCTCATTTCTCAGGCTATGATATAGAACTGAATTATATGGGCTTATTATTTGTTAAATGTATTTTTAAGTTCACTGTTCTTAATTTTAAAGTGCATGAATGGAATATTTTGTACTTATTTTTATCTCAAAATAAAAATAATATACATCAAAATCAGAAAATTCAGTTTCTTTTTTTTTAAGGCAACTGGGGTTAAGTAACTTGCTCAAGGTTACACGGCCAGTTATTTCTGGGTATGGTGCTAAGTATCAGAGCCTGATTTGATCCCAGGTCATCCCGACTCTGGGGCTGGTGCTCTTACTCACTGCGCCACCTGGCTGCCCCTAAGCAATCGGGGTTAAGTAACTTGCTCAAGGTTACACGGCCAGGTGTTTCTGGGTGGGTGCTAATGTCTGAGCCCGGATTCGATCCCAGGTCATCCTGACTCCGGGGCTGGCGCTCTCACTCACTGCGCCACCTGGCCGCCCCAGAAAATTCAGTTTCTCATCATATGGGTAGGGGGGAGATAGCAGAAAGAACAGAGGCTTGGGAGGCCGGGCCTGGCCTGGAACCCGCCGTGTGTGACTTTGGACAAGGCTCGTCCCTTTCCGGGGCCTCAGTTTCCTCAGCCAGACCAGATAGTCTCAGAGGTCACTGCTAGCTCAAGATCTGTGATCCAGGGTGACCATGGCCTTTTCCTATGGGTCGTGACCTTCAGCATAATGAAGTCTCCCTGCCCCAGGGAGATGGTGTTTCTCTCAAACCATTCTCTCTCAGTTGCCATTTCCCCTGACTTCCCTGTGCCACTTGGATTATACATCCAGGTCTTCTGACTTCGAGGAGTTGTTTGGTTTGGAGAGCATTCTGATTGACCAAAAGATACTAAAGTCTCGAACAAGATGACCACAAGACTCCCAGCTAATATCTGAATCACTTTAGAGTCAGCATTTCCATTTACTGGCAATATGTGTCTGATCCCTTTTCATTTTTCACTGCTTGGCCTCTCAGAAGGAAATGTTAATGCGCATTTTTGAACAATGTCAGATGTGGCATTTCGGTGTTCTAAAATAATTGGATTGCCTGGACAGAATTGCTTTTCTAAGTGGCCAGATGCCAAAGGGCATCCTAGATGTGGACCTAACCAGCTTTCACCTGTCACTGATGGTGCCCTGTTGCAACATTTACCAAGCTCTCTGCCAAGCCAAGGGGAAAAAGGGGTCAAGAATCACATTAAAACATTGCCCACTTTTCATCAAAACTCACATAAGTGACAATATTCCTTCTCATGTGACTTTTGCTTTACTTAAAAGTTCTGAAGCGTGGGACCCTGTGTTTGGATTACCATGTTTCAGATGGGAAGGGGCTTTCAAAGGTCACCCGACCCAAGCCATGCTGAGACCAGAACCCAGGCACTAATGACGTCCTCAGCAAGTGACCATTCAACTTCCTCTGGAGGCATTCGTTCATGAGGGATTCACCAGCCACATAGGACGAGCTCTTTCCTAACTGCACAAGTCATGGCCAGGGATTTTTTCCTATCAAACCAAATGTGACACCTGTGATTTCCACCACTGCTTCCAGTCATGCTCTAGGGGTCCAGATACACATGTCTAATCAGCACAACAGCCCTGCACATAACTGACTTCATCCTTTTCCCCATATGCCATCTCCCTCCAGCCTATCCATTCCCATTTCCACCAGACAATGCAAACATGGGATGATTGTGAATTCTTTCCTTCCAGGAGGCTCCAGTTTGTCACCCTTTTCTTAAAATGAGGTGCCTAGAGTTGGGCACAATGGTCTCCTATTAGGCGCCAAGCTCCCCATAATAGAAACCAAGATGGTGTTTTTTCACAAAGGTGATGGTGAGGCATCACTGAACTGTGAAAGGGACCATCCCTGAGCAGAGGCCTGACCCTGAGGCCAGAGAGGGCCTTCTTCTCTCATGCTCATTCCCCATGTGGCAAGCCCATGGTCTCACCAGGAGAGGTGAATGAAAACTCATGTGCTACTCATGTTCTGGTGACCTTTATTTAAGAGTATGTCACAAGTGACCAGATCTCAAGAGGCACTAAAGGCACAGGAACATTACTGTTAAAGGTGCTTTCACATGCCACTTCTATCTTCTCTGAGAAGAAGATTCTGTCCCAGTCTATGAACACTGACAGCTTAGGCCAACAGCCAGGGCCATAGGGCAGCAAACGACATGGGTGTCACGATGTATTTCTTGTCCCATACGCCCTTCTGTGGGGCTGGCTCTGGTGTGTAATTCTTAATCTGATTCAGAACTCCTAGCGCTTTGATTGGTAGAGAGCTGGGATCTCTAAACCTGTACCTTGAGATGATGGAAAGGTGTAGACTCATGGTCTCTCAAGTGTATCAAGCATATCCCAGAGATAGGAGCCTTTGGCTGGTCTTAGAATTGGGAGGCTGGCAAGGTGAGGTGCTTGTGCTGCTCAGAAATGCCACAGGCAAGCAAAAAAAAATGCAGTTTGTAGTCATGCCTGTAACCTTGTCTATGATGATAACGATGCATCTAACCGGCATGAAGAAGCATCAAAGAATTCTGTTCATGCTAAGACAAGTGTCTGCCTTTGCTGTCCTGTGTACAGAGAATCGTCTTGCATTTTCATTGTGATTTATGCATGTGTAATCGGGGAGACCAGATCTGGAACAACCTTGGAGGGAGGAAGACCTCGGTGTGAGCCCTTCCCCCATATCCTAGCCGTATGCCCAAGCCACACAGCCCTTCTGCCTCTGGGTGCTCAGGCCTCTCCATGAGACTCAGTCCCCAGTGCACCAGGGGAGGGAATCTCCATATGGAGATCTCTCCAGATGAATGAAGTCGCAGGTTCAGACCCCGCATCCATGATTTTATGTACATCCACACACATGCATAAGGATGGAAAATGTGATTTCATAACTGCCTTATCTACTATAGGTCAGTGCTTTCTGTACAGCTCAGTCTTTAAAGAGTTAGACTCACAGGGTAAGTGACTTGCCCAGGATCACAGTCAGCACAAATCAGAGACAGCACTTGAACCCAGGTCTTTCTGACTCCATAGCAGCTCTCTGTTCTCTGTGCCAGGCTTCCTGTACATGTATTTGTGTGTCTAGAAACATATGCCTGTATATCAATATGCTACATATATGTGTACATGCATACACATGCAAGACATCCTCAAAGCCTTAGTCTTTTGTCCCTAGTTTTAGGGACACCTTGTGCATGTGCATATATATATGTTCACATGTAGACATGTATATCAATATACACGTGTATGCATGCATTTGTACGTCCATAAACACATGCCTCTATATAAACATGCTACATACATGTGTTTGTATGTATGTATATACACATGTACACATGACATCTCCAAAGCCTTAGTCTTTTGTCCCTAGTTTTAGGGACACCTTGTGTACATACATATGTTCACACGGAGATAGGTATATCAATATACACATGTAGGTGTGCATTTGTATGTCTATAAACATATGGCTCTATAGAAACATGCTACATGTGTGTATGTATGTATATACACATACACACATGACATCCTCAAAGCCTTAGTCTTTTTGGCTCTAGTTTTAGGGATACTTGGTGTACATGCATGTGGTTACATGTCTATATATATACATGTATAGCTTTAATACATGATGTAGCTTTATAATGTATAATAATCATAACATAGCATTATATTAATATACTGTATATGTATATAATGTATAATATATTGTACAACATATTGTATAGTTTTATAGTATATAATAATCTTATAACATGTATTACAGTATATGATGTATCTTTATAATATATAATAATCCTAATACAACTTTATAATATGTATTATAACATATAACTTTACAGTATATAATCATCATATAGCCTTATAATATATTACAGTGTATGATATAGCTTCATAATCTATAATATACATACCTCAGCTTTATACTATACCTTTAATATAGGATACAGCTTATACATTTATGTGACTTTAATAGCTTAGAACTGACCCCAGACTTTTTGGAATACCCTGTGTGTGTATACATGTATATATCCATGTCTCTGTATACATATACGTGTCAACTCATGAAGTTCCAGCAGCCACCAATTCCAGCCAGAGTTTTCTTTTCCATCTCCTCCTGGATTCTCAGGGGCTCTGAAGGTTCTAAAGGAGGGTTGACTCTGGCTAGGTTTTATGAGCTCGGTGACAGACTCTTTCCGCTGTCTGAGTAAATAGCTCGAGTAAACTCATGTATTCTTGCTTATCTGGCAGCATGTGCACATGAAGTCATGCCTTCCACCATGGGCAGAACTTGGGTGGGTGCTCCCAGCTGGGGTTTGATTTTAGGATGAGGAATGACCCATGGAGCCCATGAGTCCTGTGTCCAACCCATGCCTGCAACCCAGGCTTTGAGTTCCCTTGAAGCAAGGAACTAACAACCCATGGACTGATTGACCTTTTACTTATGAGTAAGGGGATGGCGACATTTATTCCCCATTTGTTCCATCCCTTGGATGACCAATTAGGTAGTACAGTGGATAGAGGGCTGGGCCTAGAGTCAAGAAGGCCTGAGTCAGATTCAGCCCCAGACACTTAGTAGTTGTATGACCTTGGGTAAGTCACTTAACCTCTTGATGCCTCAGTTTCTTCAAATGCAAAATGGGGATAATAGTAGCACCTGTCTCCCGAGGTTGTTGTATGGATAAAATGAGATAGTATGTGTAAGGAACTTAGCACAGTGCCTGGTACACAGGAGGTGCTTAATAAACGTGTATTCTCCTTTTTCTCTCTAGCGTTCCCTATATCCCATCCCATGCCTGCCAAGTCTGACCCTCAAGATTTAAATGCTGCACCTGTAGAGATTATGAAATCCTGTTATGGTGGATTTGTGGACTTTTCCTAATTTTGTGGATTCATTTTTGGGGCAGAAAGATGGAGTAGATTGAGGGGTCCCACACAGCACCAGCAGCAGCCCACGCATTCAGCAGATGTCCACGGATTTGTATCAGTGAAGCCGCTGAGGCGTCTGGGAATCGAATGGGGAAACACTGATTTCAGCCGAAATAGAAAGTTCACCTTCTCAGCCCTAGCATTGGCTGTTGGTTTGTTGACCTTCCCATTGCGTGATTCACCTTCTGCTCCTCATAGTGCATGGCCACCTAGAGCTGTGCTCGCCAGCTAGATCCCAAGCTGCCCTGGGCTTCTTCCCCAGGTCAGGAGCATTGGGGTGTACTTAGCACACCCAGTGATTAAGCAAGTCTGACAGCAGGAATCCTGGCCAGCAGGATCTCCTCACTGACCGCACTTTAGCCTCTCAGCTGTCACCTCTGCCTTGTTAGACAAAAGCAGCAGCTGCCACGGAGCCCGGCCAGCCTCCTTTATTTCCTTTGTGCCATGGCCGTGTCCTCCCTCCCCATGTGTCTGTACCCATGGGCTGCCCTGGTAGCAGCACCAGTGGTGGCCCCATGACATGATTCCTCTGCCTCCTGCAGCTTCTTTCTCTCCCTTTTTCTCAGATGACACATCCAGTCTTCTCCCAACCCTGTGCCATGGTTCACACTTCCTCATGATTGCCTCTCAGTCCTCCCCAGGATGGAAAGAAGTAGGTGCCCTCCAGGCCTACATTTCATGTAACTAGGCTCTGAGAGCCTTCGCCCTCTACCTGTTAGAGGACTCAGTCTTGCTGAAACCTCACTACGTACATAAAGCCCCTGCAAACTCTAAAACGCTATATAAATGTGAATTGTTAAGATTAATAGTTTGCTGTTGAGTCATATCTGACTCTTTGTGACCCTATGGACCAGGTACACCAATACTGTCCATGGGGTTTTCTTGGCAAAGGTACTGGAGTGGTTTGCCATTTCCCTCTCCAGTGGATTAAGACAAACAGGGTTAAGTGACTTGCCCAGGGTCACAAAGCTAGTAAGTGTCCGAGGCCAGATTTGAACTCATGTCTTTCTGACTCCAGAAACCACTGAGCCACCTAGCTGCCTTCTAAAATTAATAATAGCCACAGCAATAATGACAATAAGGTTCCCATCTATAAGGTGTGGATCTTGCCTTCAATACAGCAATAATAACAAATAGCTCCCTTGGAATTGTAAACTCTTGCTTCACCTGAATGCTAGTCCCAATGGCAGGAGGCAGTGGGAAATCAGCTTTAATGGTACACATCCATGTACCCCTTTCCCTTCTCAGGTCCACAGCATCTCAGGCTCCTGACTGTATGACCCCTTCAAGCACCATCCTTCTCCTCTCCTTAGGTATCGAGGTCATAGGATTTAGAGCTAAAAGGTACCTTCTGGGTCAACTATCACAATACTTTCATTGTCCAGATGGGGAAACTGAGGCACAGAATGACTTGGCCAGGGCCATACAGAGCAGGCCTGGGGTCTAAATCCAGATGGTCTCCCCAGAACTTGTATTCTTTCTGCTGAGTCCCATGGGAAATGACCCCACCTTGCCGAAAGGAAACTTCTGTGTTACTTCTGTGCTGTTGGTCTTGTCGGGAAGGAGACCCCAGTGGCTTGCCCTGCATGCTTCTGTCCAATGTGAACCTTTTATGAACCTATTTGTCTTTGAAAAGGCCCCCTATTTTGTTACTTCCCCCAGTAGCTACCCCAACAGTGGTGAGAGACAGAGGGACATTTTCCATTATAAAGCACATCTGTGTTTTCCTTTTGCTTCTTCAATCCAGCAACCCTTAAAAAGGCCCTAATCCAGCCTTCCCTCCATCTCCCCTGCCAGTTCCTCAGTGAGGTTTATTTTTTTTAAGAAAATAAATAAAAGTGGAGAATTAAGTAGGTCCGAACCCTATCATCATTCAGATTCTTTCTGTGATGGACTAGCTGGCAGGGCTGGTGATAACTAGGGGCTGGGCCTCTGGAGGGCATCCAAGGGCCTAAATATTGTCTTTTTAAAATGTTAAATATTTATGTTTAGAACTGAGATGTTTGCATCTGTTGAACAAAGCAAGTAAAGGCATGGCATCGTGTCTGTAATAAGGAGTCTGGTCTAAAATGGGTCTCAGTCAAAGTGACGTATGGCTGAGGAGCAGAGGCTTCCACAGCTTGGAGGCTGCCTGCTGTCCCATCTCTTAGCCACAGTGGCCACCTGGCATCATGGTTTTACCTGGGCCGCTGAGTTACCTTGATACAGACCCCAGGCTAAGAATGATTCAGAAGCCTTTGAAAAGGCTCCTGTTTTGTCCTAAAGTTCCAGTTTTGTGAGGTTTTCTAGTTCCAGGATCATAGAACGACAATCGTCCTCGAACCATGCTCAGAGGCTTTGCCGTGACTTGCCTTCTTTCCTATGTACAATGCCCCCGGCTCAGAAAGCCTTTCCTCCTGTATGCTGGATGCCAGGAGCTGTTTTTGATTACAACTGGTAATCATCCCATGCATGCCTTTGGTCAGTGAATTACAGAATAAAAGCTGAAAATGAGTCTGTTCTTAGAGAATTCCATTCCTGAGGCTAATGTAACAAGCCATAGGTCAGTGGGTAAACTTCCAGTACTATGGCACCTGAGCCAAAATGAATATTCTGGAATGTTTCTGAGACAAAGTTCAGCTCCATTCAAGGAGCCAGTGAAGTACAGGGGAAAGGATATCAGCCATGGAGTCAGAGGAAGCCAGATGGTTCAGAACACGTCTCTGATGCTCACAACTTCTGTACCATGAGCAAAGTACATCCCCCCACTAGGCTCTCCTTTTCTCATCCATAAAACAAGGGGGCTGAATGTGATGACCCTGGGGCATCTTCCTGCTCTAAATCTGTGATCCTGTGGTTTGTCAAACTAGGGGGTTGAATTCGATGGTCACTGAGGGCCTTGCCAGCTATAGACTTCTGATTCTGTAAGCATTGGTTAAGCTCCTACTATATGCCTGGGACTGAGGATACAAGACAAAAATGAAGATCTTTCTGTGGGGTTACAGAGGAGGGAGGCATATGGTGTGGTGGGAGGTATTGGATTGGGAATCAGCAGACAGGGCTTGGAATCACAGCTCTGCCACTTACTAACTGTGTGACATTTGGCAAGTCATTGGGCACCATTTTTCTCATCTCTAAAGTAAAGAGATTGGATTGGAGTATCTTTGAGTTACCTGCTTTTCCTAAGTCTGCAATCTTATGAATACACAGGAACTTTCTTTCATGATAAAAGGCATTTAACAGTCACTCCAATCAAGTGAAGCAAGACCTCCAAAATGTGGTAAAAATGCTTCTTGCCTCAATATCAACTCAGGGTTCCAACTCTTCCTCTCATTGTCTCAGTTTCCCTAATTCTATTTGAAGGTGCCACCATCCTGCCAGTCTCCCATCATTCTTGACTCTTCCGTCTCCCTTACCTCATTTACCAATGTCTCCTTTCACATCTCTTCAATCCACCCCCTCCTCTCTGTTCCCATAGCGACCACCCTAATTCAGATCCTCATCGCCATAGATGATTACCACAGCCTCCTCATAGGGCTTCGTGCTTCCAGTCTTTCCCCACTCCAGTCCGTCCCACACACTGCTTATCAAAGGGATTTTCCTTAAACCCAGATTTGACCATGTTACTCCCTTACTTGGCCAACTCCAGTGTCTTCCTCCTACCTCTAGGATAAATTCTAAACTCCTCCATTTAGCTTTTAAAATCCTACACAACCTGGTCCCAACCAATCTTTTCATCCCAATTGTGCATTCTCTCTGGGCCTCACACACATCTCTCATCTTCATGCCTGTAATGTTAATGGAATCTGAAGATCTTCCATGCCCCTTTGTATTGGCAAGTAAGCAGGTACTTAGCACCTTGTTTCAAATTAAGCCTCTGTAAAGAAACAGGAGGCATGAACCCCTGTTGCTGACATAACAGGAAGGGGCTGAGTAGGGAGAAGCTAATAATATATATAAGGAATAGCACAAGCTGTAGAGACAGAACTTCTTGGGATAAGCATCGTGGAGGCAGGGCAGCTGCTGCTGGACTGAAGACTGAACTGAGAATTGAGAAGAAGTAAGAAAGAGCAGAACTCTTGTGGTGGCAGAGTCAAGAAGGAGAAAACTTGTGGTGTCTCAGCCCTCTGTTTGTCTGCTCTGTGTTGATGTTTGTTTGTGATACTGTGTACAGAAGCCCTGGGACCTTGCTGGAAGCCCTGAAAGAGGATTTGCTGGTTGTATGTTTACAGAAGTCCTGGAGGAGGGTTTTGGGGGGCTGGGACTTTACTGATGATTTGTGCTGACTTTGTGGACCTTGTTTGTGGGTCTGTGTTGATTTCTACGTTGATGATTTGTGTTGACTTCTCATACCTTGTTGGTGGATCTGAGTTGATTTCACAGGCAGAAAGTGAATCGATGATGGCGCTGACAATGTGTATGAATATTATTGTGGCTCTGTCAAGTTTTGTCTTTCCAGTAACAGGAACTATGAAGGACTTGAGTTGGACTGGACACTGTGAAGTTCAGCATGGAATGGGAACTGGATGAAGAACTGGACAAGGAACTGGGAGCTGCCTCCCTTTGAATCCAGGTGACAGTTGGAGCTGGGACCATGGAAGAGGAACTGTGGAAGCTGAGAGCCAGCCTCAAGTCAAGCTGAAAGAAGAATTTACTTGGATACTGTGTATTGACTGAGAAGATTATGATTTACTGTGACCTAGGGGTGGAGAACTTTGACTTTTGTACTTTGTGATTAAATTAAGGATTTTGTGATTGTCTAAATGAATGTGCTTTGTTTAAACTATGTGACCACTTTGATGAAAACTATGTGGTCATTTTACTGATAAGTTGTTGAGTTGTGACATGGTGAATGCTGTATTTTTATTTTCTATGAATGTTTTGCTCTGATTTGTTATTGAATAAATAGAGAGCTCACTATACTATGTAATCAGAACCTTGAAAGCTATTCACAGCAGCAGTCCTCTGAAAAGCTGTTCGTGTGTGGCTTTACAATGTCTTTGCTCCTCTCTGGACCTTTGCCTCAGCTCCTCTCTTTTTGCATTCACTCCTAACTTCTGGATCAAAGAGGGGGCATCTCTTCTTCAAAGATTCAGCTCAAGGACCATCTTCTGTATGCAGTCTTTCTTCATCCCCTCAGCTTCTAGGGTCTTTCCTCCTAAACTACCATATATTTAATTACTTTGTATATATTCTCTTTATGTGCAATTGGTGTATGTGTATCTACACATGTGTATATAGTCAGATATACAAACATGTGTCATGTTTATATGTATACATACATGTACATGTTTATGTATGTACACATGGGTGTGCATATATACATTTGTATATATGTACACCACACGTGTGTGTGTCCTGTTAGAAAGTAAACTCTTTGTGAATAGGAATTGATTCACTTTTTAAAAAAATCCCCAAAGCTTCTTCCAACTGCCTACCCCACAGTAGATGCTAAAATAAATACTTAATTGATTGATTTAATCCCTATGCCTTACCCATCTTGACATCAAAAAATTCTTAAGAACAGAAAACACACCTCTATTATTTCAGGATTACTTTATAAACTTGAAGCAATATATAAAAAATGCAATGTTATTCATTTGTTCAACATCTTTATTTTAAAATGTTATGGGTGGCTATTACTTTGACAGCACCTACCTTTTCCAATATCTGTCCTCCCCCTCCCAACCACCCCTTATAACAAAGATTTAGAAAGAAAAAAAAAACCTCAGCAAAACTTAACAAGACATCCAAAAAGGTCTGAGAGTATATGTGCCATTCTGTACCCAGAGTTCCCCGCCTCTTCAGAAGTTGAAGAGGCACCTTCTTTTATCTTTTCTTTGGATTCAAGCTTCATTGGTGTAATTTCACAGTATTCATTTCAGTTGTTTTTCAATAAACCTTTATTAAGCACCTACTGTATACAGAGTATTGTACCATCTTTTGATGATTGCCAATGATGTGCACAATGACAGAGTTGGACTCCATGGCCTCTGATGTTCCTTCCAGCTCTCAATCTGCAGTCCCATGACCCCATGGAAGGAAGTCATCTACTTTTTCACTATCTGATAATGATGCTCTCTATGGGAGTGGATGGGGGTGGAAATGGTGATGCTAACAGTTTTTCTGTCCCACCTGTATGAGGTGACATCCCTGCCTGAAATGTGTCGGGCTTGTGTCTGACTAGGATTAATACTGTTCTTTAATTTTTATAAACTTCTTAATATTGATTGTCTCATTTTGTCCTCACAAAAACTCTGTGATATAAGAACTACTCCCATTTCCCATTTTATGGATGAAGAAATGATTCACTTCAGAAAAGTGAATAGGCTTTTACCCACAGACACACAGCTTGAAGTTCCAGAGGCAGAATTCCAACCTGTTCTCTCCTGATACCAAGTCCAGCACTTTTTTTCACTAATTGATGGCCCTATCTCTTCCTCACTAGCCATGGGGCTCCTTGCCTCAATGGTGGGGGACGGGCATCATTGCAACCCAATTACAGCATGGTAGCAGAACAGATGGTGGGAAAATTAAAAATTAATATTAGGTAAGCTGTGGAAATGTGTGGTCCAAAGGATAGGGTTTGACATATGGAATCCAAGCTTCCCTTAGGGCACAGATCTACCCTCGCCATCCTAATTCTCATAAAATCTTCGAAATGTGGTGTTGAAAGATCTTGGTGGAGATTATATTTCCCTAGAGTTTTCAGTGAGGTCTCTCATAGGCAGGGGTGTTTGAAGATGAGAAACCATGAGAGCTAAATAGGACAGATTAGGAAGCCCATAGCAAAGAATACGATCTGGTCTCATCACAGACTTAGATTGGATTTCATGTTGAGTGGAAGGGAAGACTGACTTGTTAATTGGGCTGGATATGGTTAGGAAGCAATTGGTTTCTGGTCAGGCTGGTTTGCCATGACCAGCTGAAGGAATTCCTTTAGCAAAAGCAATGTTTCCCTTTTGTAGTGATGAGACAGGAGATAGATAGAATATGGGACCTGGAATCAGAAACACCCAGGTTTGAACCCTGTCTCCAGTATTTATTACCTGTGTGACTCTGCTCAAATCATGTGACCTCTCTGTGTCTCATTTCCATCATTTCTAAATTGAAAAGATTGGACTCAGTGGCTTCCAAAGTCTCTAATGGTCTTCTGGCCTTAAATCTGTGATTCTTGGATGGTCCTTGGAATTCCAAAAGGCAGAGGTGATGACAGAGAACACTCTTAGCATGGGGAATATTATCTGTATAGAGGTACAGAGATGGGGGATGGGAGGTGGAATGTCATGCAAAGGGAATCATAAGTAGGCTGTTGTATCTGGAATATACAGTATAGGAGAAGAAAGAATGCTCAGATGTCTATTTCTGGAATGATTATATATATAATATATATATATATATATATATATACATACATATATATATATACATACATACATATATGTGTGTATACAATATTGGGGAAGACTTTTAATGCCTGAGTTGTTTATATTTTGTCCTAGAGGCAGTGGAGACATTTTGAAAATTTCTGAGAATTACACAGTCAGATTTGTGCCCTAAGAATGTCATCTTGGGAAACAGAATGAAAAGGTTTTGGGAAATGATGTCCTCTTTGGGACAAGTACTGTGAATGAGTCTAGGAAGCATAGTAAGCCCATAAAGGCATAGCCATTGATTAGATTAGATTTAGTTGGATTTATGAGCCCTCTAAAGTGGCATTCTTGAAGCAAAGATGTGCAAAGGAAAATCATCCCGAGGAAGAAAAGGCAGAGTTGTCCAGAGGCCAGTGTACCTAAGGAGCTCATTGGCTAACCTAGAGATTTCAAGATGAATAGAAGATGAAGAAAAGGACAGGTAATGGGATAGATGTGGTCATTTCTCCTCAAGATGAAACATGCCCAGTTCTTTCCCCTGGCATGGACTCAAGAGAATCTCCTGGTCCCAAACCCTTGGATGTTCTTCAGCTTTTCAATGTCTTTCCTGAAAGGTGGAGCTCAGAACTGGCCACCCAACCCCCCGCGTGTCTTGACAAGGGTAGGATATGGAGACACTAACATCAACTTCTTCTTCCTGGGCCTGAAATCATATCATGCCAGCCTCTTTGGTGTCCATACCACACAGTTGACTTTTGTTGGGTTTGTAGCCCACCAAAGCCCTCAGATGATTTCCATATGAAAAGTTGCCCAACCTTTCTTTGCCTGTGATCTCACCCAATCACCTTCTAGAGAATGGAAACAGAGAGCCCCAAGGGTTGCTTTTGGAATTTGCATTTCCAAGGCTTCATTCAAGCCATTTCCAAGTGATCTCCCCACCTTTCTTTTCATTTATCACTTATTTCTGGAAAGAACAAGATGATTCAAATCCCTCATATGGCAAGATTGTACACACATATGATGTGTGTGCAAGGGTCCCTGGACCACTTAGGTCTCCAGTCCCACTAGATACTTAGTAGAATACACAGAGTCAGACCTACCTACCATAAGAGAGGGACTTACATTTATTGACCCACACACTTTCCCCACTTCCTCCATGGGCTTATACCTAGTGACTCTTCACCACTTCTACCACCCCCAGTGTTACTGATCTCACATCACTGGAATGTCTGCATGAAGAAAGACTGCCAAGGTCTTAAATTGCATTCATTAGAAAATCAATTATTCCCTTAATCATTTTCAGTTTCATTCCTCAAAAGATGGAACTGGCCTTAATTTAATAAAAGTTAAAATGTAAGTATATATCTTGACATATATGAGGCCAGAGAAGTTGGAAGACTCCCCTGGGGAATGATCCTTCCCTAGGATGAGGATGACCTCAGTAGGCCTCTCCCATCTCTTATTTCCCGGACACCAGGTCAGGGTTCATTTCTATGCATCTAATCTCTTTTGGGAGAAGTTATATCTTCTTCAGGTCAATTCCAGTGTTTTTTTCAGCAAATCAGATTATGGCTCAGTACAAGTTTCATTCTTCAAGAGGCATATTTCTTTCCTAGCAAAGAATGGATTCTTTCATTTTTGTTAAAAATGGAATGATTGGTTAGGGAGGGGAAATACCTGTTTTTATGAAAATCTTGTTCCTTATTTCATTCTCTAAGTTCCTAATGTCATGTAGATTGTCCCTTAAAAGCACAGTATCGTGTCATTATATCTATGCCAATATGATCGCAGCTAGGTGGCACAGTGGACCGAGCATTGGACCTGGAGTCAGGAGGACCTGAGTTCAAATTTAGTTCAGACACTTACTAGCTGCATGACTCTGGGCAAATCACTTAATTCTGTTTGCCTCAGTTTCCACATCTGTGAAATGAGCTGGAGAAGGAAATGGCAAACCATTTCAGTATCTTTGCCAAGAAGAGCCCAAATGGGGTCACAAAGAGTTAGACATGACTGAAAATACTCAACAAAAACAAGGAGAGGAATGGAACAATAGTTATGTAACTTTTGTTTGCCTTAATCTGCTGGAGAAGAAAATGGAAAACCTTCCAAAAAAACCCCACGGACAGTATGGTCCATAGGGTCACAAAGAATCAGAAATGACTGAGCAACAACAGCATTAGTGGTAAGTCTTCTGAATTTAGCACGTGAATTTCAGCATATTATTGATGTCAAGGCAAGTCAATAAATATTTATAAGGTGCTTACTATGTGCAAGGCACTGTGCTAAATTCTGGGGATATGAATACAAGCAAAAAAGACAGTCCCTGCCCTCAAGGAAATTACATTCTTATGGGAGAAGGCAGCAAATAAAAGGGATCTAAAAAGTAGAGGGTTGGGGAAGGCACCGTGCAAGTCATGTCTTTTATACCACTTCTTAGGTACAGTTCTTCATCAGGAATATGACTCAGCCTATTTATGATCACCATGCTTCTCTTTAAACCTTTTGGTTCACTAACAACTTTGGAGACTATGGCAGCCCATGATTGGCGGCCATGTGGCATCACTAAAAGAGTATCAATGTTTAAAAGATGTGTATTTGTTTCAGGGAGAAGTTTGTAGCCATTGAAAGCTGCATGACTTATAAATGCAATTAGCCCTCTTTTTTTTCTACTATCCAAGGGTAGGTCAAGTTGTTATTAAATCATAATGTTAGTCCAAGATACATGTGCTGATAAACCAGCTCTATGGGCTGTCCATTCTACTGAATATCCATCTTAGTCCAGATAATTGGCATTTTTCATCCAGTTGATTTTTCTTGTTTGAATGGTTAGGCTGAGCTCTAGTAGATGATTTTGGATATAAGTTAGGAGACTGTAATGTTCCAGAGCTTGGGTGTTATCTAGAAACAGAAACCTCTAGAAGATCTTGTCATTAATCGGGGTTCCCACTTCCATTTAGATTATGTTCTGAACATTGTCCATCATGATTAAATATACTTTTATTGAACATATATCATTGTATTTTATAACTCATTTGATACTAATAATTAGAATCCTCAAACAAAGTTAGTTCTCTTACATCTTTGAAGGAATCTTGTATGATTTTAACATATCCATGAGAGAACTTTGATGGAGATTTTAGGGTGGCATTTTGCTCTACTCAGTTGAAAGCTTTTTTTATAATTAACAAACAGTAAACACAAAGAACCTTTAACTCTCTGCATCTTTCAGTCGATTTTGTGATTAGCTGTGGAATATCATTTGCAAAAGCCTGTCTGTTCTCTTCTCACAGCTTCAACATGGATACCATTAAACAGGCATTCGTTTTGCTCAGAAAAATTTCATATCAGGCACACATGAGTTAATATTCTAACTTTTGTTGCCTTTGCCTGCCACCTGCTTGTATTTTGCAAGGAGATCAAGTGTTTGCTGACAAAGGCAGTTTCTAGCCCTCTTGGTCCCCTTATTATGATGATTTTTCTAGTTCAGGTAAGCTTTGTTAGCAAATGGTGATGGTTTGTGTCAGTGTCTATTATTTTATCCATTCCCCATTTGGAGGTTGTTAACAGCTTCTTTAAATAAGTCATTTTGGAACTCTTTTAATTGTGTGTGTGTGTGTGTGTGTGTGTGTGTGTGTGTGTGAGACAGAGAGAGAGAGAGAGAGAGAGAGAGAGAGAGAGAGAGAGAGAGAGATCTCACATTTTATTCTTCTTATTTAGCATTTATCTCAATCTTTGCTCTAAGGAGATGATGATCTGACTCTATATAGTCTGATTTGGCGTCCATATCACTAACCAGTCATTTCTTATCAGTTAAGTCACTTTCTTTTTTTTTTGTGCTATTATTTGTTGCTTAACATGTACAGGGTCTGAGCCAGAAAACAGATAAACATCAGGACTATAATAATTTAAATTTAAGAACTAAAAAAAATACAGCTAAATTATGTATAGCCTGAAAGCATTTCTCCTTTTTCAGTTCTGATTCATATTTTTCTAACCCTTGTTTGCGCATTTTCCCCTATGTCCATCTTTGTACTGATATTGCAAACTCTTAAAAGTATATGCTGATTTACCTTGGAGAGTAGTATTATTGGCTTCTTTGTAGGATTCTTCCACCTCTTCATCTGCTGCAATGGATGTTGGTGATCTTTCCACAAACAAGCCCTGCAATATGAGATGACCAAGTATCTCATGAAATGATGTGCAATAAAAACAACTCTGCCCACTCCTGTCTTTGTTCCTTCACAGAAGACCAGCAAGCCTTCCTTCCATTTGTCTGCCCCCAATTTCCTTTGATTGTCTGCTTGCATTTATGATGAGAAATCGATATAGATATGGTTGGGTTCCTCCAGTCGTCTCTTCAGTCACTGGTCATTAGATAAGGATCTCCCTTAGAATACCAACTACTGTTTGACTATTCTCAGTAGGGTTTCCCCCCGCAAAGTATAGAGAGAAGCAATTCAAATTGTGCAACCGCAGTCAGGTCAAGCAGCTGTTACCAATTATTAACCCATATATTCTAGGTGTCAGGGAAAACTCATAAGACTGTCACTAAAGAGGATTTTAAAGTGACCTCCTATACAGATGAAAACCTCCTGCTTTGTTTTTTCCCAAGAGACAGATCACCTTTTGAACAAGTTAGAAACATGTGCTAAGAAAAAATCAGCTACTTAGACTGGAGGAAAAGATTCCGTGGGCTTCTCAAAGAATGTGAAGTCATTTCCCAGGGAAGACTTTGCCAACACCCCATGCTACAAAACCAATAAAAGAGGAAAAGACAGCTCAAATCCTAGGGGCCAGGAAGACTCAGGTGAGTTAGATTTGGCTGACTAGGAGAGCTGGTGACATTTTTATACCATCCTGTACTCTGTTCAAATGGAGCCCCTGGTTCCCTTCTCTCCCATACTTGAAAAATCCTTTGCCAGTCACCCTTTGGGGAGCAGGATTTATATTCCTTCCCTGATTTCTGCTAAGGGACTAGAAGATCATAGGATCTTGGATTTAGTGTTTGAAGGGACTTGTAGAGCCATCTTGTTTAATCTCAACATTTTACAGGTGAGGAAAATAAAGCCCTGGGAGTTTAAAGAACAGAGATCCCAACATCATAGAAAATAACCACCTGCCATTGTTTGGAAGCAGCTTGACCTCTTTGCTCAGCACCCATCAACATGCACGTGATGGTTACTGCCCAAGGAGACTTGGCACAGAGAAGACAGTCAAGGTCGCTTCCACCCCACCCTCACACTCCACTAGCCTAAAAAGTCATCAGACAAAGACTATATTGAATTTGGGGCTCTGGCAATTCAGAGGACATGGGTTGCAATCCCACCTCCAGCATTGTCATCTGTATTCCTCTTCACGTGTTTGCAATCGGCCCCCAGTGTACCTCGCCTGAGCAGAATGTGTTGCAGTGCGAAGAACACTGGCTTTAGAGTCTGAAAACTCATATCCAAATCCCACCTTTTGTGCTTAATTCCTTTGTCATTTGGAGCGACTCACTTCGCCTTTTGCAGGCTTCAGTTTCTTCCTCTACAGAACAAGGGAGTTGCATTGGATAACTTGAATGATTCCTTCCAGATCAATCGACTGTGATCTGGTAGATTGGATATGATATTGCTTCCACTTTCACTCTCCAAACTTGCAGGAGAACTTTGCTGGAGGCTAACTCTGGGCTACCATGAGCTCATTCTCTTGGCAGGTTTTAGGCATGCACAAAACCCTTCCTATTCCTTGTTCCATGCACATAGGCAGCCCAAAGACTTAGGAATCTTCTTTTCTATAAGCCAAAGGCAAGTGAGCCCCAGTGGCCAGGGGACTCACATTTCTACCTAAGTCATTGGCCATCTCAAAATATTACTGCAGGGCTTCACCAACCCTTAGAATTGTCAGTGAACTTCATGGAGTCATCTATCTCATGTGAGAAGCGACCTGAGAAGCTGTCACTTCCACCTACCTCTCATTTTATGGATGAGTAAACTGAGACCCAAAGAAGTAAAAGTGATCTTGGCCAAAGTCACTATGGCCGTAAGCATCAGGGTTGAGATTTGGATCTAAGTCATCTGATACTTAAATCTGAGTATCCTATCCACCGTACTATGCAACCTCCTCAGACTGACCCCATTTTTTGAGGAGAAGGACTTTGGCGGGGGGTAATTGCAAACATATAAAATGGGATCTGGGAATACACATAACTACGCAGATGGAAGCCAAACCCAATAATAAAATATCCACACAATTGATAAGAAAAAAAAAGACCCTGTTAATTGACTATTTCTTTGTGACTTTGTTATTGTTGTGCAGTTGTTTCAGTCATGGCTGACTCCCTGTGACCCCATTTGAGGTTTTCTTGGCCAAGATCCTGGAGTGGTTTGCCATTTCCTTCTCCAGCTCATTTTACAGATGAGGAAACTGAGGCAAACAAGTGAAGTGCCCAGGGGCACACAGTAAGTAAGTGTCTGAGGCTGGATTTGAACTCAGGAAGATGATTCTTCCTAACTCCTGACTTGGCACTTTATCCTTTGCTACAAAGGTGCCCATTCTTTATGACTAGGTTGGCATATATATGTATGTATATGTTCACCTATATATATATACATATGTGTATATAGAAATATATACATATATAATAAATATATACATATATAATGATAGATCATATTTTTTCTACTTTTCAATAGTTAAGACCCAAAATGACATTATAAAAATTTTCCTTCATGGTGCCTGAGAGTCTAAAGTATTAACCTGATTGTCAAGACTTTTCTCTGTCCTTTGCGTCCATTGAGACCATGCAACAGCTTCCAAACACTTGGGCCTTTTGTCTCACACAGACAAAGTTTTCATTTATGGTGCTAGTGATCCTTTTTACATATAATCTGGATGGTTTATTTTAAGTCCCTAAGGGCCCCTTGGTTTTCTTTCTGTCTCTTTCTATTCTCAGACCCCAGTACTCTGGATGGTCTTCATTTGATGTTCTCTCTTTTATTTTGCAAAAGGCCTTTGATCTCAGGGGAGGAGGAGGAGGCAGGCACCAGTTAGTGGTGGCCGGTCCCTTATGTTTGCTCAGGCTGTTCCCCATACCTAGAAAGCTCTCATTCCTCATCACCCACCTCCAGGCTTCCCTGGCTTCCTTCGAGTCCCAGTTAAAATCTCACCTTCTCCAGGAAACTTCTCCTAGTTTCTCTTATTTCTAGTCCCTTCCCTCGGCCAAGTATTTGCTATTTATCTTGTGTAGGGATTGTTTACATATTTAGCTAGTTGTTGTCTCCCCCCATTAGACTGTGAGGTCCTCAGGAGTCTGTCTTTGGGCCTTTCTTTGCATCTCTAATACTTAGCACAGGGCCAGGAACATACACAGTGAGTTATGAAAGAATGCTTGTGGATTGACTGACATACACTGACTTCAGGAGGGAGCCTTGGTCTGTCAGTCAGTGTTGCTGGGTGATCCAATACATGGAGGTGCAGAGTGCAAGTGACGCTAATATGAGAAATAAGAATTGGCACCATAGTATAGTGTACAGAGGGGCAGCTTCAAAGGCTGAAGGGAAGGTAACTAGTGTTTCTGAAGTGCCTGCTATGTACAAGACTTTTCAAATATCATCTTGTTTGATATTTATGACATTCCTGTGAGGGAGTGCTATTATGATTCCCACTTTACAGTTGAGGAAACTGAGGCAGAGAGTGGTTAAGTGACTTTGCTAGGGTCACACAGCAAGTGCCTGAGGTTGGTTTTGAACTAACATTTTCCTGACTCCAGGACTGGCACTTTATACACTGAGCCACTTAACTATCTCATACAGGAAGACAGTATGCAGAACAACATAATACATATAAGATAGAGAGAAAGGACATGTAAAGTAATCTCAGCGAGGAGGCACTAGCAATGGCAGAGACCAGGAAGAACCTCTTACAGAAGGTAGGGCTTGAACTGTCTTGGCAGAAGCCAGGAGGTGAAGATGATTCTAGAAGAGCATTCTAGATATGGGGCCAGCCAGGGAAAAGGCACCAAACTGAGAGATGCTATTCAAGGAACATTGAGAAATTAGGTATTTTTTGAGGAAGGGAGTAAGACAGAAGAAGCCTGGGAAAATAGGAAGGAGTCAAGTTATAAAGGGCTTTAAAAGCCAAATAGGATTTTCTATTTGATCCTAGAGGTAATAGGGAACCACAGGAATTTATACTTTCTCTATTTTTTTTATTTCTATCTTTATCTCTCCTTTCCTCTTCCTTCCCTCCCTCCACCTCCTCCCTCTTTTTGCGCTCTCTCTCTCTCTCTCTCTCTCTCTCTCTCTCTCTCTCTCTCTCTCTCTCTCTCTCTCTCTCTCTCTTTCTCTCTCTGTCCCTCCTCCTCCTCCTTCTCCTCCTCCTCTTCCTTCTTTCTTCCCCCCCCACCCCCCACTGCAACTTACAGTCTTAGAGGCAGCTGGTGCTTGGAGGCTCATTGAATTTCTTTGGGTGATGCTTCTTCAGGTTCCCATGTTTCCTTGGGTCAGGTACTGCATTTTTTATGAGACCTTCCCTGGTTCCTTTCATAACCCAAAAGACCCAAACACTTTAGGTAGTAAAGTTTAAAAGCCATTTCCAAATTGTGAAACAATTCTATTTACTCAAAATGACCATTTTGTACAAGTACACAAAGCATCTGTGATTTCATCAGATTTGGGAACTCCCAAAGTGGAAACTGCATGTTCTCCCCCTGCACCTCCCCCCCCCAGCCATCTTGTAAATCAAAAATTATTTACAACTTTCTAGATGTGTCCCAGAAAGCTGCCAGAAGTACATAGAGGTCAGGTGACTCATCAGGGTTTCAGTTGCTAAGTAGCAGAAGCAGAATTTGAACACAGGTCTTTCTGACTCCAAGCTCAGCACTCTCTCTTCCTACACCATACTGCCTCTAAACCAAAGTCCAGTCTAGCCGATCTGAACTTTAAAGTGCATTTCCCTGAAGAGAAGTTAAACAGACACAATGTGTATATATTGATAAGATACAGTACAGACACATTCAAATGTGGTGGCTATTTGCTTTTGTTTGCTTAGTCCCGAGAGAGGGCGCTGTCCAGTGCTGCCGAGACCTTTATCCACCGCCGCGAAGTAATGCTTCAAGGCACAGTGTGCATGCAGAGCAGGATGCTTCACTTACCAACTGCGGTTGATTGTCAGAGGTGCCCCCAAGCATGCTGTTGGATGCCCCTTGCTATGTACCTCTTCATGTAAATTCTATGGCCAGGCATTAGCTTTCACAGTTTTCTTCACTCTCCCTGCTAAGCCCTATGGAAGTTCATCATTGCTTCTTCACATCCCCAAAAGAAAGAAGAGAAAAAGAAACACTGAAACCTTCTCAGTCCTGTATAAGAATAATCCGTTGTAATAAATATCCTATGCTGAAGTCAAATCCCAGGAAAGTGAGTGTTAAAAATGGAGGTAATGAATTCCTCATGCAACATGCTGAAATTCAGCACAGCTGGGTCTTTTTTGTTTTTCCTTCAGACAGTTTATAGTCTGATGGAAAGTAAAACCATGCTGTCTTTTAGGGTGGTGCAATTTCACTGTGTATCTATTATTTTGCATATTTTAAGCATTTATTAACATGAGCATGAATATGATGGTTGAGCTCCCCTCTTCCACGAGATGCCAGTTATTCGGAGGAGCTGCTTTCCTTCCAACATCAGTCCAGATGTGATTACTTGGCATTATCATTGCTAGCAGAGCTTCATCTCAGGAGGTCACGTTCTCATTCATGGGTGCAGCAGACTTTGCTCAGAGGATAACTTGAAAATTAGGTTTGAGATTGCCTAGAGAAGAAAGTGGACCTTTTCAGTAAGCATTTATTAAAACACCTACTATGTTCCAGGCATTGTGCTAGATGCTAGAAATATACAAAGACAAAACTTATATAGTTTCTCCTTTGAAAGATATTACATTCTTTGAAAAAATAACGTTTATTGATATATTTTCTTTGTTTTTTAAATCACCAAAATTTCCCTCACTATCCCTCCTACTCCCTAAAGAACCATCTCATATGACAAGTAATATTTTTAAAGAAAAATAAAAAAATTAGTAAAATTGATTAAATTATTGAAAAGTATCTGAAAATATGTGTACAATGTGCCACACTTATAGACCTTCCCCCTCTGTGTGGGAGTGGTATTGGGGCATCTTCTCATATCTCTTCCTTGGAGCCATGCCTAAAGAGCTTACCTTCTACAGTGAAGACAACCTCCTTACCTTGGCATTTCAAGCCCCCTCTAATTTCTCCCCAAGTTATCTTTCTACTCATCTCTAGCCAAACTAGAATACCTACTGCCCTCCAGATACTTTCAGGCAAATGTCTGAAAGGGATCAAAGACATTATCTAGTCTAAGCTTTGCATCTTTTAAATGAGGAAATTGAGACTCAGAAAAGAGAAATGAAGAAATTATTTGCCCAATATCATACAAGTAGGAAGAGGACATAGCTGTTCTTTTTTTTTCCTTTTTGGAGGGGGTAAGGCAGGGCAATTGGGGTTAAGTGACTTGCCCAAGGTCACACGACTAGTAAGTGTTCAGTGTGGAAGCCGAATTTGGACTCAGGTCCTCCTGACTCCAGGGCTGGTGCTCTATTCATTGAGCCATCTAGCTGCCCGGGTGTTCTGACTTAATAATGACTTTATCATATTATATAAATCAATTTCTAATAGCTTTTGTGGAGAGCAGTAAATGTTATGTTTCATCTTGTAACTTGACTACTTTATTATGGAGTGACTCACTCTTCTAAGGGTTTCTTCCACCATTTTGGTAAAGTATGAAGGGTCACAATGCTCACATTCCAGTTTCTTGGATGGGGATATGACAGTAGTTCTTAGAGAGAGTCAAATCCTATAGGACAGGATCTATGCAGTTCTCTTCTAACATGTTTCAATTCCTGATGTATACCAATGACATTCAATGGTACTCTGTCTTTCCCACAACAGAAATGTCTTCTTGGTTCTCATTACTTTAAGGGTATTCTGTCTTTCCCCTCTGGCATAATATCCTTTCCAGGTTTTATAGCAAGTTAAGGTATTCTCACTACAAATACCTTTGCTCCTTTTGACAAAGTTGTTGCTACCCTATTGATGGTGGGCTGATGCTTTTTTTGATACCAATTTTCCTGTAAACCTGAGTTTTTCATAACCATGTTGAAAGAGGAAGATATAAATACTTGTGTTCAATGGTATTTCTTCATTGCCTTGTTGGGAGAAACCCCCAATATAATTTCCATTCTTTTGAGGAGAATAACTTTGATTTAAAGCCTTTTATTTCATTAAAAATGATGAGGTAAGGAGTGGGAGGCAAACAGCCAGTAGAAGATCATAATGGTTTCCATTTCTTTCGCTCTTTACAACTTACAAGGCATTTTACCCAAGTGATTTCATTTGATTGGTTCAATATTGCTACTGGAATAATGATTCTTATCTCAGTGTGGCAAAGGGACTAGACTGATGGGCCTAGAGACTTGGGGTCAAATCCTCTCTTCAAAACTTACTCTCCATCTAATTCTTAATTTATCTGATTAATTTCACCTTTATTTCCTCACCTGAAAATAGAAAAAAAAACCCTATAATTTTAACCTTTCAAGTTTGTTGTGAGGATCTAATGAAACAGTGTATGCTATAGGAGTGCTTTGCTTTTTATTGCTTCTAGGGCTAAGGAAATGGAGGCAGAGAAAGAGAAAATCACTTGCCAAAAGTCACCCAGAGCTACTAGGCAGCAGACCTATGGTTTGACCCCAATTCCACTGCCCAAAGCAATGTCTGTCTGCCTCACCAAAGCGTCCACTAAAGGATGGAAAGACCCAAAGATCATCTTTTTCATGTTTCGGGAATGTAGTTTCCAATGTGTTGGGTTTTCCAATGCTCTGCCTACCTGCTGTCATCCTGTTTTGGGAAGAAGGTCTGGATGCTTACTTAGCTAGGCACGGTCATTGACACAAGTTAAACAGACACAATCTGATGCTCTGGTTTTCATCACTGCCCTTGCCATTTTGGTATATGTTGTGGGGGGTGGAGGGGGACAGTTACTAGTTACTGAGTCACTGACTTAGGACAGACATCTACAGTCATCCCCAATGCACGATGTTCCCCAGTGGCAGAGGGAAGAAACACAAATCATGGCCATCTCTATGTGGCTCCTTCACTTCCCAAAGTCTCTGCTCCCCTCACTCCATGCTCATGCATGCTCTCATGTCTCAATGCTCTGCTCACCATGAATTGTGATGTTCCTACGATGCCTGGTTTCCTCACCAGGCTGGCTTTATATACACTACCCTTCACCACACACCAATAAGCAATCTCACTCATCAGGTCCTTAAATACAACCTCAAGAATTGTTATTAATTCCTTCCCTCTGTAGCCGCCCCTATAGGAGTGGAAGACCCTGGGTGTGGCAGGGTCTTCCCAGGGAAACAGCTGCATCTCTGCTTCTCACAACATCCCATTGCCTGGGCTTGGCTGCCAAAGGTCAGACTTAGGAGATGGCTGGATTGACACAGGAAAAAACTGGGATGGCTAGCTTCAGTGCCACTCTCTGAAGAAGGACTCTTTTCTCTGCCTTTCTTTCATCCTGACCCCTCCCTATCTTTCCAGACATCTTACGCATGACTCCCTCCACACACACACTACAGTCTAGCCATAGCAACCTGTTTGTTTCTCACATATGATAATCCATCTCCCGACACCATGCCTTTGCGCTGGCGGTCCCCTGTGTCTGGAATGCCGTTCCTTCTGACTTCCACCTCTTAAAATCCCTGGATACCTTCTAGACAGCTCCAGGGCTAGCTTCTTCAGAGGCTTTTCCAGGTCCCCATGCTGCTAGTGCCTTTCTCTCTAAAGTTACTTTGGATCTCCTTTGTATAGATCTTTGGTCTGTTGATTTATGTACATTTTATTTCCCTCACTAAAATGTAAGCCCCTGGGAGGGCAGGGCATGTTTTCACTTTTTTTTTTAATCTCTTGTTCTTAGCTCAGTACTTGACACATAATTAGTACTTAATAAAAATAATTTAAATCACTTAGCACAACTGGCACATAATAAGCATTTTATAAATGTTATGATTATTATTAATAATAATATCTAGCATTTCCATCGTGCTTTAAGGTTTGCAAAGTACTTTGCAAGTATCACCTCACTTCATCCTCACAACAATTCTGGGAAGCAGATGCTATTATTATCCCCATTTTGCAGATTAGGAAACTGAGGCACACAGAGGTAAAATGACTTATCCAGGGTCATGCAGCAAGAGGCCAGGGCCAGGGCTCTAGGCACCTGGCACTCCCTAGCTGCCCATTCTTGTTTGGTTGGATCATGCTGATGGCTACCCCAATTATTCCTTTCAGCCTTCCTCTCTTGCCTGAACTAGAGGTCTACAATTAAAAGTCCTGTCCCTCAGAGGTTTTTCTTTACCCTCATCATTCTCAGGATAGGAAGGAGGTCATGTAACCCTCTTCTTCCTGTGAGTCTCATCTTAGAAATCTGTGACTCGTCCCCTGTAGGAACTCTGGCTTAGCTAGGATGGCTGTGATGCGGGTCCCCGAATCCAGGGATTGGAGGGGTGCTGTTTCCACTGTACCCTAGCTGCCCCAACTAACATTTATTTAGTGCTTACTGTCTGACAGGTCCTGTGCTAAATCCTCACAAGAACAAGGTAGATGTTTTTTATTATCTCTAATTTACAGTTGAGCAAACAGCAATTAAGTGACTTGTCCAGAGTCACACAGCTAGGGAGTATCTGAGGCTGGATTTGAACTCAGGTCTTCTTAACTCCAGGCCACCTCGCTGCCAGCTGAACTCAGAAAGAAGTGACCTGCCCATGGTCACATAGTTAGGAAATGCCAAAGGTAACATTCTAACCCAGATCTCTCCTAACTTGTCCATTATTTTTCAATATCTCTGTTTCCTCAGCTGGAAATGAAGGGGCCACACCATGTAGAGGAAGGGGCATAATCAGAGGTCCCATGCCTTTCCCATTCCCCCATTTCCCTGATACTAAACCACAAGGCTCCCCAGAACCATACTCCCCAGCTCTGCTAGCCTCGGCTGACTTCCCATCCACCCTGTTTTTAAATCTGCCCATGACTTTCTGATGTCCTGAAAGGTCCCCTGCAGAATTAAACAGCTCACCCCTTCAGGGCCCCTTGGGGGATATGCCCGGCTGGAACGGCAACAGGGGGCCTCTCCCCACCTCCCCAATTTCCGGATCTCAGACTACTGACCTCACTTTCTCAATGTGCCCAAAGCCTGACCTATGATCCCATGACATTTTAGCTCCCTCAGATAGGTTTCCTCCTTCTCTGGTTCAATTAGCTCAATGCCCACTGCAAATGACACTAATTCATGGGCTTAATGTGGGCAGACATTCAGAGACCTACATCTAAAGGAGATCCAGGAATGAAAAACAAAACTCCCCACGAGTGCCCTGGGATTAGTTCAGTCAAAACCCATCACGCCAGAGCTTTGCTATTCTGCTGGACAGAAACCAGAAGTGAGAGTGACATCATCGCTTCTCTCCCCCTTGCTCCCCTCTTTCTACTAAAGTGGACACTGGGGGACACAGCATGTGAAGAACATTGGAGAAGATGACTGGAAAGGTTTCGTTGAATGAAGAGCTGATGCCAAATCCCTGTGGATCATAGGACTGGAGAAATTCCTCGAGTGTAGGGACGATTTCCACTTTTCCTTTTGTACCCCTGGCCTTTTGTAACTCTGGTACATAGTAGGTGCTTAATAAAGGCTCTTTATGAATGAATAAGAGTGTGGCTTTGTAGCCCAAAAGGAATCCAGCAATCATAGCATCCTAGGATCATAGAGCTGGAGTTAGAAGGCAGCTTAGGGACCAAAGAACCCAATCCCCTCATTTTCCAGATGGGGAGACTGAGACTCAGTAGTTTAAGTCCACATAGGGTGTATCAGAAAGGATTTGAACACCAGTCTTTCTGACTCCAAGTGCACCTCTCTCTCTCTACCATACCACATTGCCTCTAGTCATCTGGTCTAATCCCACTAATTCACAGGTGAGGAAACTGAGGCCCAGTGAGGAAGAGAAAGTAGAAGAGGGTCACTCAGGCAGTATCAGAGTCAGGACTTGAACCCAGGTGCTCTGGTTTTAAATTTAATGTGCAGTTATATGCCAGAGTTGTCATGCCTCTTGGCCCTTCTTTCTGCCTGTAAATTACAGGTGTGGGTTGGTTGCTGTTGACGGCTTCTAGACTGCATTTTGGAAATGTACGGCTTTTTTCAAGTGCTCACTTTCTTCTCCCCTTTAAGATATATGGAGAACCGATGTCTCAGTGCCCTTGGGCCTGAGCTCTTCTGTACTCACTTACTGTTTTTGTTCTTTATCTTGTTCTTGGCCTGCACATGTACAGATGTGTGAGTGTGTGTGTGAGTGTGAGAGTGTGTGAGTGAGAGTGTGTGTGAGTGTGAATGTGAGTGTGTGTGAGTGTGAGAGTGTGTGTGAGTGAGAGTGTGTGTGAGTGTGAGTGTGTGAGAGTGTGTGAGTGTGTGTGAGTGTGTGAGAGTGTGTGAGTGTGTGTGTGTGTATGTGTGTGTGTGTCCTTTCTACTTCACCAAGGATCACACTGAGGATTGTTAGCACCAGAGTTCAAGTGGATGGGCTCTCCCATTAAGTCTGTTTATGGCTCTTTCAGCTTCCCCTTCAATGCTATTGAGATGCGCTTGCTTAATTGGAGCTCCTGCCAAGCTTTCTCGAAGCTCATTCGGATTCCTCCATCGCTCTTCTCAGCTTTATGAGCTGATGCACATGATCTTCTACCACCCTCCCATGGGAGATTTTACAAATGGAGTCATGCACCGAGCCAGTCTGGCACTTGGCCGCCATGTCTCTGAGCTTGGCACGGAGGCCGGGAAAGCGGCTTCTACTCTCTTGGCTTTCTCATTTGGGTGATTGATTGACTCTGGTTAAAATTCCTTAGGAAATGGTCATGGTTTCTGTTGCTGTCTGTTTTTTTTTTTAATTTACTTCCCATTGTTCCATAGAATTGTTGAATTTGAAAACTGGGAGGGACCTCAGAGGCTACCTGGTCCAACCCACTATCCAAAGGAATGCCCACAACATCATGACCTTAAAAATGGAGAGTAGCCAGGGGGCACAACTAGACTGGGAGTCAGGAAGACCTGAGTTCCAATCCTTCCTCAGACACTTACTAGCTGTATGACCCTGAGCATGTTTGTCCTGTTTGTCTCAGTTTTCTCATCTGTCAAATGGAGATAATAACAGCACCTATCTCCCAGGGTTGTGAGAATCCGATTTATACACACACACACACACACACACACACACACACACACACACACACACATTTATTAATATATTTATGTTATATTAGTTATATCTACATTATATATTATATTATATATACTCATATATATTTATATGTGTATGTCTATATTGTATACATAGATGTGTGTCTGTATATGAATATATGCACACATGGAGAGAGGAATCAGGAAGATTCAAGTGCAGACCTAGTCTCAGACTCTAGCAGTGTGACCCTGGGAATATTTCTACTGCCGGCCTCAGTTTCATTCTCTGTAAAATGCGAATAATAACAGCTTGCCTTTCGAGGATTGTTGTGAGGAGTCAAATGAAATATTTATAAAGTGCTTTGCATGACATCAAGCGCTTTAGAAATGTGAGCTATCTTTCACCTTTTTATCATGTGACATGAACCCCAGGCCCTTCACTAGCCTGGTTGCCTCCTGCACATCAATGTATTTCCTAAATTGTGGTGCCTAGGACTGAACACACTACACCGGCTGCAGTCTGAGAAGGGCAGAGGACAGTGGCATCGCCACTTCTCTGTTCCTGCTTGCTCTGCCTTTTCCTGATCCTGGGACTGGAATTGTTTGCTTGACCCCCACAGCACACTGCTGCTTCATACTGAGCTAGTGGTCCCCTGCTCCCATCAGATCTTCTACAGAATGACTGGGTTATAACCATGGCTCCCTTGGTTTATGCTTGGCACCAATAGCTTTTTAAAGCAGTTCAGGTTGGAGTTGCCTCAATCATACACCCTTTATTCTTCTCGTTTCTATTCTTCTAATTTCCCTTTTGATCTTTGCTCTGATAAATTGATGCTCAGATTATATCAAGGAGGGTGATTCAGAAATGACTCCTATGTTTGTAATCAATAATTTATTTTATATTATTTAATTTAATTCTTCTTGATGTGATTCAGATCCTGCTATGTTTAATGTCTCCCAAATCCCTCCTTGAAAAAAGTATTCTTGTTGTAGAAGCACAGGATGTAAGCAAAGTCTGTACCAAACTCTTTCATTTTTTAAAACTCTTGAACCAAATTGTGCAACTTTTTATTACTCTCCTTACCTAGGTTCACTTTTCTGTGGAAGTTGCTGAATACTAAAAGGTGTGTTGATTTAATTTGGAGAGTCTTATGGAGCTTATTGTAGAATTTCTGGCCCTCCTCATCTTTGGCAACAGACACTGGGGCTTTTCCTTATTGGGACTGTCTTTTTGCAAATGCTGGTCAACAGTGCTGCCATATTGAAGGTCCACCTAAGAGGGTGGATCTCATTGCCTTTGGGTCTATGATAAAACCATCTCTCTTGCCTCCTGTGTTTGCCTCTCCAAGGGGAACCTCTGAGCCACCCTTCCAAAGAGCTTCCCTTTGTCTTCTGACCTCACAGGAAGAATGTCGAGACAGACAATTCGGCTCATCTAGGAGGATGACCTCTCATTCACCACTGAAAAAGGACTTCATGTTAAGTTTATGGATAGTCCCCAAACTGCATGATTCTTAGCACCCCCTCCAAATCCCTCTTCTTTCATTGTCATTTTAGAAACACAATCCAAATGCTGTGTGTGCAAATACAAAATGCTGTATTGGGGATTGCATTTCTTTAGGACCAGAGCTGAATGAGAGGAAGAGAAAACATCTGAACTGCCAAAGGTTCCCTTTCCCATTTATCATTATGAGAAATACTCCTTTTTCAAAATCACAGGCTTTTTCATTGACTTTTGGTTCTGGGAGAAATTTACCTTGCTCCTTACCCCATTGCCAGCTGATGCCTTCACGGGGTCTTTTCCTTATTTCCCTGGGAAGCCTTTTGGATTTCTGATGGTTGTTGTACTCACTTAGATAACTGACTGTTTCCATGGATGAATTCCGACGCCACGCTTTTCGGGCCTCGGGTCGAGAAGACCTGTGTGATCTTGAGCAAACCAAGCCTCAATGTCCTCATCTTTCAGACAAGGAGATTGACCTATGTGTCCTCGAAGGTCCCTTCCAGCTAGGATCCTTGTCCAAGGTTACACAAGAGCCCAAGTGTTCTGTCCTTTCCATCATGCTAAGCAGCTCTTGATGCATCTTCCCTGTGAAAAGGGTGGTGATCGGCTTTATGGTCTGCTCCTATTATTTTTCAAGTTGAGATTGCTTTTTCCAGATGAGTCTCAGCTGGTCCTTTCTCCATATTTTTTTATAAATACCTGCAGAGTGATGATCCTGTCCTATGTGAAGGGCCTCTCTGGAAACTGAAAACAAAGAGATCTGCATTATATGAGCTGTTTGACCTAAGTTTTCCCCATTCGCGTTGGACTTTTGGTATAGAAGCATGATCGTTGTATTGTTTTCACTTTGTCATTCCTTTTAAATTTTTATTATTGCCTTTTTTTCAACTTCAATATCTTTCTTTCTCTTCACTTCCCCCAGCCATCCACCGAATCCTTCCCTGTAACAAACAAACACAAAACCCTGAAGGAAAGTCCCAGTACAATAATTTGAGTCTGATAATGTATGCCCCATTCTGCACCCTTAGTCCCTAGCTCTTTACTAAGAGAAATGTGCATCTCATTTTTCCAGGCTAAGCTTGTTCATGCTTTTTTCTGTTTTTAAGTTTCCTCTGCACCTGTGTCTTGTTATCCATACAAGACACTATCCTCTTGTGGCACCAAAATTGTGCCCACGTCAATGTGATGAACATGTATTGCCAGTTTCAACAAATGCAGGTGCTTCTTTGAAGGGGAAAGATGAGCGAGAGCAGAGGTAGCAGTCCAATCCCAGATTGCTTTCTTGCAAATGATTTGGGTGTCAGAGAGAAATTCAGATAATAGACTTTGGTACCACCGTCTGCTTCTAAATCAAACAGTCTTGGTAGAATTAGGGCATCCTGAGGTTGGAAGTGCCCTCAGAGGCCATCAGTTGATCACAAAACATTTATTAAGCATCAACAAGACAAAAAGAAGGCAGGCCCTGCCCTCAAGGAGCTTACCTTCTGTGGAAAGAGAAATAACAGGGATCTATATGAACAGATACGAAAGAGATACAAGGCAATTTGGAGGGGAGAGAGTGCCAGCAGTGGGGATGGGTGGGACCAGGGCAGATATAGAAGATGGTGCTTGAGATGAATCTTAAAGAAAATGAGGAATTTCAAGAGGGAGTAAATTCTTGGAATGGGAGATAGACTGGGCTAAGATAGAGAAGAAAATGGAAACTACACAGTTGAACCCATCGCTGAACAAGAAGACCCTCTGTACCTCTGCTTGCACGCCTCCCTTTGCGCTTATGTACGGCTTAATTGTTGGGAAGTTTTCCACTGTCATCAAGGCCTGTCATTAACTTCCACCCATTGCCTTTCATTCTGTCTTCTGGGGCCAAACAGCCCAGATCTCAGCGGGCAGAAATAACAAAGCATTCCCTCCCCTTTGTGGGCTTGTGCTCCCAAGGTACAAACATAGTAGGAGATGTTCCAAGCAGGATGGGTTGGTGGATCAAAGAGCCCCATTCCATCTGAGGTAGAAGGAATCCTGTCCTTGGTTACTTTTCCTGGAGGTGATCCAAGGAAGAGTTCTTGGGGAGTGTCACAGTAAGGGAGAGAAGGAATGACCCTAAGGCTTACAGTTCTTTAAGAAACCTCTACTTCCACACAAACGTGGGAAGACATTTTAAAAATCTCTGCTTAATCCCGTGTTGAGAAAGATCTCTTGGATCACAGGAAACACCTTTTTGTCCAAAGATCAGTTGACGTCATCTTATGCTAAGCCACCCTATGTGGTTGGTCACTGAAGCTTTACTTTGTCTTATGCTTATGATCCGTGACAATTATGTGGCCCAGAATAAACAGGCTTCAGAGTAAGACTGACAAATTTATCACTTGTGTTGAAGTCAGCTCCCATCACTTAAATAAATATCCGCTTGTTAGAGGACTTTCTCTGTCAGGCAGGAAAAAAGAATCTCCTTGAGCTTTTGTTTGGTGTTAAACCCCAGAGAAGAGGCTGATTAGCTGGAATGGGAGATGTGAATGCTGAAATTCTGAAATAGCTAAAATATCAGAACTCTCACGTAAGTCAAATATCTCTGGGAAGCTCTGTGGCTCCTGGGTATTTGGGAGGGGCTCAGGCCCCTCAGAATAGGGCCGATTTTGTAAAGGCCAAAAATGATTCTATGTAGAGGGGTAGGAAGGGGAGGGGGGAGATGTATTAATTATACTGTTTGTTTTTTAGCTTCCAATCAGTCTACCCCTTTCCTCATGATGAAGGATGCTGGGGACTGTGGCTTCTCTTGTCCTCCCCAGTTCTGCTATATAGTAATGATAACATAAGTACTTAGAGACAGGGATGCCAGGTGGTGCTGGAGTAGATAGAGAAGTCTCATCTTCCTGAGTTTAAATCTGGCTTCAGACACTTACCAGCTGTGTGACCCTGGGCAAGTCACTATACCCTGTTTGCCTCAGTTTCCTCATCTGTAAAATGACCTGGAGAAGGAAGTGGCAAACCACTCTAGTATTTCTGCCAAGAAAATCCCAAATAGGGTCTTGGAGAGTTGGACTGAAAGACTTTAACATCCACAGCGATAACAATACATAGCAGGGCTAGGTATACAAAGAAAAAGCAAAAGTGATCTCTGCCCTTAAGACTCTTCTCTCTGCATGGGGGAGAAAACATGCATAAATCAGAACCTGTAAGGAAGATGACATAAGTGGAAGGCAGTGCTGGCAGGAGTGGCTGGGGTATAGGGCAGAGACTTAAAAAACATGCTGATCCATACAGTTTCAAACAGAGCTTCTACATTATGCACATTGCAAATTCTGCTAAGACTCCATGCCCTTCTACATACATCCCCTAGGACCTTTACTTTGGAATTTCTCTGTCCACCTTTTAACCCTCATCTCTCTCCTCTTTTTCTCTATTTCTTTGCAGGGCCCCAAATCAATTCCCTCTTCCCCTTTCTCCCTACTCACAATCTAAATTGTATCATTCAGTAGTTAACCAAAGAATAATACTTTTAATTCCCTCTTTGGTGATTGGGCTTGCTTATTCAAGGATATCAAGTACCTTTATATGATTATAATATTATTATTTTGGTGATTCAGGTCTGTTCCTGAGGTTCTGTTCTTGCAAATAAAAAAAAGGATTAAGATTACATTTTCCCACTTGAAGAATTTCTCATATTCACTTTGATATTTAAATATCCTTTTTTTTTTGGTCCTAAAAAGAATGCTGAGTTTTCCTGGAAAGCTGAATTGAGGATAAGTTTCTATTGTTCTTAATTTTCTGGAAATGATATTATAACTTCTGTTGTTTCTAATTCTGTGGGAAAATTTTATGGAATTTGAATGGATATTTTTTGATACATGACCACTTTTTTCTTCTTGTAAGATAATTTCTTTGTCATTATAGTTTTGAAGCTCAATAACGATGTGTCTGGGTGGGTTGAGTTTTGGGCTCTGTCATGTTGGCATCCTGATGATTGTATCCATTTTTAACCTGTGCGTTTCTCCAAAATTTCTGGGAATTTTCCTGAACGACTTCCTGAAATGAATTCTTTCCTTCTTTATAATTTTCCAGTAACACTGAAAATTCTTCACTTTCTTTTCCTTGTCATCAGGAGCCATCATTTTCATCTGCATTGCTTCTGAAAATTTTCAGAACTAACTCATTTTCTGAGGATCAGATGTAAAAAGCTCTATTTGGCATTCAAAGTCCTTCATAACCTAGACTCCTGTTACAATTCTAGAATTCTTATACCTTATTCCCTAGCACATACTCTTTGATCCAATGACACGGGTCTTTTCACCAAGACCCTCTGGGCATTCTCTTAGAATCCCTCATCCCTGGGATGCTTTCGCTCCTCACCTCTGCCTCCCAGTATCTCTGGCTTCCTTTAAGTCCAAACTAAAATCCCACCTTCTAGAGGAAGCCTTTCCCGACCCCTCTTAATTCTGGTGCCTTTCCTTTTTTAATTATGTCCTATTCGTCCTGTGTAGAGCTGTTTGTACATATTTGTTTGCATCTTGTCTCCAGCATTAGACTGTGACTCTTCTCAAGAGGGGGGACTGTCTTTTGGCTTTCATTGTATCCCTGGAGTTTAGCACAGTGCCTGACCCATAGTAGGTATTTAATAACTACTTATTGGCTAACTGGGTCTTTATGGTGTCACTGTTTCTTCTGCCATGCTGTCCAAAATGTCTCATCTTAATATAATCCATTTTTATTTACATTTCTCCATGGTTTCTTTTTTCTTACTTTAAAAACTTTTATGTTTTTAAACATTCTTTCCTTCTTAAATTTTGAGTTCCAAATTTTCTGAGTCTCTCCCACGCCCTCCCCCACCCACTGAGAAGGCAAGAAATACTATACCAATTATACATGTGAAATCATGCAAAACATATTTTCATATTAGCTGCATTTTTTAAAAAAGCAAGAAAAATAAGGAAAGGGAGAAAATTGTACTTCAATTTGCACTCAGAGTTCATTAGTTCTCTCTCTGGAAGTGGACAGCATTTTTTCATCATGAGTCCTTTGGAATTGTCTTGGATTATTGTATTGATTAGAGTAGCCAAGTCTTTCACAGTTGATCATCATTACAACATTGTTATTACTATGTACGATGATCTCCCATCACTTGTTCAGCCATTTCCCAATTATGTTCTTCACCACCACAAAAAAGAGCTGCTATAAATATTTTTTATATATAGGTCTTTTTTCTTTTTCTTTGCTCTCTTTAGGATAGAGACCTAGAAATGGTAATTACTGGGTCAAAGGACATACACAGTTTTATAGCCCTTTGGCTCTAATTCCAAATTGTTCTCCAGAATGGTCGGACCAGTTCACAACTCCATCAACCATTCATTAGTATACCTATTTTTCCTCATTCCCTGCAGCATTTGTCATTTCTGATCTATGATACCTTTTAGCATAATATAGTTTCCCTGATTATTTCTTTTAATTAAGCCTATTTTTATTTTTGCTTTGTCTGAGAGCCCGATTGCTATCCCTGCCTTTTTTACATCCACCAAAACATATTAGAGTCAGCTCCAGCCCTTTATTTTAACTCTGTGTGTGTCCTGTTTCAAGAATGTTCTCATAAACAACATATTGTTGGATTCCAGTTTCTATTCCTTTCTACTATCTGCTTCACTTTTAGGGATTAGCTCATCCTCTTCACATTACTGACTGTGAATTTCCCTCCATCCCATTATCTTTTGTTTTTTCCTCTATCTTTTTATCCTGTTCCTCCTCAAAAGTCTATTTTGCTTCTAACCACTGCCTGTTGATACTCAACTCTTCCTTTTACTATTCCCCTTTCCCACCTTTCTTATATCCTCTTCCCCTTCTATTTCCCTATTATGTAAAATACATTTCTATGCACAACTGAGTATGTATTTATGTCCTTGCCTCTTTGATCCAATTCTGAATTGAGTGAGGTTTAAGCATTGCCTCCCGCCCTCCCCATTTCCCTTTCTATTATAAAACCTTTTTTATGTGCCTTTTTTATGTGAGAAAAAATTTCCCCATTTTACCTTTCCCTTCTCCCTTCTACAGGAGCATCCCTCTTTTTGATTCTTTATTTTTTTTTAATAAATCCTTCCATCATAATCAATTCATTCCTATACCCTCTGTCTATGTAAGCTCCTTTTAACTGCCACAATAATGATAAAGTTCTTAGGAGTTAATGTGTCATCTTCCCATATAAGAATGTAAAAAGCTTAAGTTCATTGAGTTCCTTATGATTACTCTTTCATATTTACTTTTTTAATGCTTCTCTTGAGTCTTGTGTTTGAATATGAAATTTTCTATTCAGCTCTAGTCTTCATCAGGAATGCTTAAAAATTCTCTATTTCATTAAATATCATTTTTTCCCCTGAAATGTTATACTCAGTTTTTTTCTGGGTAGGTTATTCTTGTTTGTAATCCTAGTTTCTTTGCCTTCTGGAAAAAGCCCTTTGCTCATTTAATATAGACACTATTAAATTTTGTGTGATCCTCACTGCTCCGTGATACTTCAGTTGTTTCTTTCTGGAGCATGCAGTGTTATCACTTTGACCCGGGAGCTCTGGAATTTGGTTATCATATTCCTGGGAGTTTTCATTTTGGGATTTTTTTCAGGAGATGATTAGTAGATTCTTTCAGTGTCTATTTTACCCTCTGTATCTAAGATATCAGTGCATTTTTCCTTGATAATTTTAAAAAATATGATTTTTATGATCTAGACTTTTTCTTTGATCATGGTTTTCAGATAGTCCACTTCCTATTCAATTGATCCTGTGCCCTTTGTCTGTGTATACCTGTACCCATATATACATACACTCGCATATGTATTCATACACATGTACCCTCCTATGTAGATATATATGCATGCAAACGTATGTATATATTTATATTCCCTTCAACTATCCTCATAGTGAGAAAAGTTTCATAAGTTACAATTATCATTTTCCATGTAGGAATGTAAATAGTTCAACTTTGGTAAGTTTCTTTTTTTTTTTTTTTGAGGGCAATTGGGGTTAAGTGACTTGCCCAAAATCACATGGCTAATAAATGTGTTAAGTGTCTGAGGCAGGATTTGAATTCAGATCCTCCTGACTCCAGGGCCAGTGCTCTATTTACTGCACCATCTAGCCACCCCTTTTGGTAAGTTCCTTGTGATTTCTTTTCCCTGTTTACCTTCTCATGCTTCTCTTGCTTCTTGTATCTGAATATCAAATTTTCTATTCAATTCTGGTTTTTTCATCAAGAATGCTTGAAAGTTCTTTGTTTCATTGAATGACCATATTTCCCCCTGAAACATGATACTCAGTTTTGCTGAGTAGGTGATTCTTGGTTTTAATCCCAGCTCCTTTGACCTCTGGAATATCATATTCCAAGCCCTCCATCCCTCAATGTAGAAGATGCCAGATCCTATGTTATACTGATTGTGTTTCCACAATATTCAGATTGTTTCTTCTTGGATGCTTGTAATATTTTCTACTTGATCTGGGAATTCTAGAACCTGGCTATAATATTCCTAGGAGTTTTCTTTTTGGGATCATTTTCAAGAGGTGATCAGTGGATTCTTTCAATGTCTATTTTGCCCTCTGGTTCTAAAACATCAGGGCAATTTTCCTTGAGAATTTTTTGGATGA
Organism: Petaurus breviceps papuanus; assembly: GCF_028583685.1. Lineage (NCBI taxonomy): Eukaryota > Metazoa > Chordata > Mammalia > Diprotodontia > Petauridae > Petaurus > Petaurus breviceps. The sequence continues at coordinate 60,182,560 of NW_027185761.1, read as the reverse complement.
TTTCTAGGTTCTTTTTTTGATCATGACTTTCAGGTAGTCCAATAATTTTTAAATTACCTCTCCTGGATCTATTTTCCAGGTCAGTGGTTTTCCCAATGAGATATTTCACATTGCCTTCTATTTTTTTCAGTTGTTTGGATCTGTTTAATAGTATCTTGATTTCTCATAAAGTCACTAGCTTCCATTTGCTCCAGTCTAATTCTGAAGGAATCATTCTCTTCAGTAAGCTTTTGAGATTCTTTTTCCATCTGGTAAATTTGGCTTTTTAAGGCTTTCTTCTCCTCATTGGCTTTTTGAGCCTCTTTTGCCATTTGAGTTAGTCTATTTTTTTTTGCCTTTTAGAGGGCAATTGGGGTTAAGTAACTTGCCCAAGCTTACACGGCTAGTTTTTTTGTGTGGGTGTTAAGTGTCTGAGGCCAGAACTGAACTCGGGTCCTCCTGACTCCGGGGCCGGTGCTTTACTCACTGCACCACCTAGCCGCCCCAAGTTAGTTAGTTTTTTAAGGTATTATTTTCTTCAGTCAGGTTGTTGACTCACTTTTCATGATTTTCTTGCATCATTCTCATTTCTCTTCCCAATTTTTCCTCCACTTCTGTTATTTGGTTTTCAAAATCCTTTTCAAGCTCCTCTATGGCCTGTAACCAATTCATATTTTTCTTGGAAGCTTTTGGTATAGGAGTTCTGACTTCATTGTCTTCCTACTGTTCCATGCTTTGAAACTTTTTGTCCCCAAAAAAGGAGTCCAAAGTCATATTGCTGTGCTTGCTTTGCTTCCTTTGCTTGCTCATGTTGCTACTCAGTTACTTGACTTTTGAGCTTTTTGCCACAGTAGAACTCTGCTTCCAGAATGGAGAGAGCTTTGTCCCAAATTACTGGAGTTTTCTCAGCTGCTGGAGCTATTAGTTGGGTGCCCTCTCAGAATCCTCCACTGGCTCTGGCACACTGGGCATACACCCCAGGACCTCCACTCTAGACAGAGATCCAGATCCAAGCAGGTTAAAGCAAGAGCGACTACCCCTCAGCATGGTTGCTTGGTTCCCCTACAATCTGCAGGCCAGGAGCTCTGAAGCAGCCATGTGGCAGCAGCTGCTGTGCCTCAACCCCTTCTCCCTCCAGGGGCAGAGGCCGGATTGCACTCCCAGACCCCCTGTTCCCAAAGTCCACTGACTTCTCACTTTGTCTTTGACATTTATGGGTTGATAATTCTGGAAACCTCCATAGCTGCTGGTTATCTGCAGTCCCTCCAGCCAGGGCTGGTCATGGCTGCCCTGAGGTTAAAACCACAGGCCCATGTGGGGCTGGGCTGTGCTCCCAGTGTGCTGCGATAGACTCTTCCTGCCAGCCTGCTGGGCTGTCTTCAGTGGGAGGTTTGTTTCTCTCTGTCACTTTGTGGGTTCTGTAGCCCTAAAGTTTGTTTAGAGTCATTTTTTATAGGTATTTGATGTGGTTATGGAGGGTGCATATGGAGTTTTCCTGCTTCTATGCCGCCATCTTGGCTCCACCCTCAACCTATGTTTTGACTTCCAGTTTTATGTTAAAGTTAGGCTCTGTTTACCTGGCATTGTTTGTAGCTGTTTTCACATTGTTGTGGGGGTCTACAAGTTTTTGGTGTTTCCAAGGTGGTGTGATCCAGAGAGAGGTATGGTCACTGCTGTCCTGGTCTGTACTCTTGTCTTTACCTAGGAAGGGCCCTTGTTGTCCTGAAGCTACAAGCGCTGGGATTCCTCTGTGCCTTGCAACTATAACTAGGGTCCTTCCTCCCTTGTGACCAGCCAGAAGCACTCTTTTCCACTCTGGAACTGTGGTTCAGAACTGGTGTGGGCAGCAGAGCTGCCAATCAGTGCCATCTGTGCCCAGCACCAGCAAAGGGTGCCCTGTAATCTCTTGTCTGACTCCCTTACCATCTCTGAGCGAGAGCTCCCAAAGCTGCTGCGGTGACCACTGCTGCCAGCACTGGGGGTGTGAGCTCTGGCCAGGCCTCTACCCTGGTGCCACAGACTTTGCTTGTCAAGTTCCTAAGTTTTCTTAGGCTGGAAAAATGTCTCCCTCTGACTTTTTGTTGGCTCTGCTGCTCCAAAATTTGATTTGAGACATTATTTTAAAGTTGTTTGGAGGGGAATGTTGAGAGAGTTCAGCTGGCTGACTGCCCCGCATTCTCTGTCTTGCCTTAGTCCTCCTTCAGTGATATTTCTTAACCATTGGGCTTCAGCTCTCTATTAGGAGATTCTTTAATTGTCCTAAGCTTCTGCTTTATTCCTTTTGAAGGTATTTTTGCTAATTCTCTTTCTTCCTGTGTTTAATATCCATTTTTTTGTGCCCTGAAAAATTTTCTGATTCTGCCTCTGATACAATTATTACAATTGAAGTTGTTTTGGTACATTTTTCTTATAGCATTTTTGCCTTTACCATTTAAAATTCTAAATAATTTCCTCTTGCTTTGGGAATCTTTGGTTTACTCATTTCTTTAAGTGATTTATACATTTTCATTTGAAGATTTATGGTAGTTTTCTTCTTTTGGGATAGTGCTAAATTTCAATGAGATGCTGAGGAGTCTTCTGAGATTTTTCACTTGGCCAGCTTTCTGGAATTCTATGCATTTATTTCATAGAGTATTGCATGCTTTATTCCAAATGAAACTGGTATGACTCAGTTCTCTTGCTGATGGGATCAAATGCCTAAAAAGGATTCTCTACCACATGAGGCAAATTCTCTCAATTTTCAGAAAAGTTCTGTAATCTTATTAAAGAAAACAGAAGCTTTGACCTCTCTGACATGTTTAGGAAAAGTCATTCCATATGTTCAGAAAATTGAAAAAAGTAATTAGGTCAAAGGGCAAACATGCAAAAAAAAAAAGATGTTAAATTCAATGCTATCTTGTGATCACAACTTTCCCTTTTTCATATTAATCTGAATATCAAATCCCAATCAGTTTTTTAAGGCAAATGAAAAGCAAGGAAAAGGGTGTGGCCACCACACCTCCCCCAGAATTTTTTGGTCCTATAATGTTGAGACCATTCCTTCTGCCCCCTCTCCTTATATTCTTGAGCTCATTTTTCTGTCTTTAATATCTGAATTTGGGTTTTGCTAGACCAAAATAACCTGATATCTATGGGCTTCAATTCAAAGTCTACAACCACAATAATTCTGTTAGCAGCCTCCTCCAGAGTAAAACATCTCCCTCAGATTTCACTCCTCTAAGGCTAATGTCTGCTATTGTTCTGACTTACAATCCTACTGTTCACAGGAATGGTAGTACCTGCCCTTGTGATTATCTCCACTTTATCCTGTCTTTATCTCTTTTGTACAGAGCTCTCTGTATGTTGTCTCCCCCATTAGAATGTAAGTCCTGGAAGGAAGGAACTTTCAAAAACAACGTGTTCCCAGCTCAGTGTCTGGGATATAGTAAGCATTTAAAAAATGCTTGTTGACTTTCCTCTGAGTGTGCTGAGCTTTTTTTTTTCTTTTTGGAGAGGGAAGGGCAGGGCAGCAGGGGCTAAGTGACTCGCTCAAGGTCACATGGCTAGTACATGTTAAATGTCTGAGGCTGGATTTGAACTCAGGTCCTCCTGATTCCAGGGCCGGTGCTCTCTATTCACTGCACCACCTAGCCCCCCAAGAGCATTTGTTTTTATGAGACACTCAGAAGAAATGACTCTGGAGTTCCTGGTTTCCTGTAAGCCTTGGGTCAGGTTCTACCTGCCTACAAGAATCCCTTCTTATTCCCCTAGTTTTTACAATTGTACCCGAGTTATCTTGTATTCATTTGCCTGGTCACATATGGAATGTAAGCATCCTGAAGGCAGAATCTCATCTTCAGTTTTATCTCACTATTCTCAATGCTCGTTAGAGTGTCTTTAACAAATGCTTCTTGGGTAGAAATGATGTGCAAAAGCATCTCACGAGTTGAAAAGAACCAATTAGTGTTACCTAGTCCTACCTGCATCTGAACACACATCCCTTCTATAACTCCAGCCTCTGTTGGAAACCCTCCAGGGAGGAGGACCCTCCGATGTCCCAAGGCAGCCTGCCATATCTTTGCTAGCCTTAATTTTTAGAAAGTTTATCTTTCCCTTAAATGCAAATCTGCTCTTTTTTAAAAGAAAATACCCACCTACTGTTCTTAGATCAAATAATTCAAATTAGTTGAAACTCAGTTCCCCCTTTACCCACCCAAAATGTTCTCTTTCTTTCTGGAGCTATGACCATGCCCATTGCCTCTGCCGTTTGTGTGAATTCTTGAACAGCAGGGAACTAATCACTCTCGACCAAATTGGCCCCCAATCTTCCCTCTGCAGATGGGAAGCCCAGAATCTGGTATTCTTTTTTTTGTAATGTCTATTGTATATAATTTTGCAAAGAAAATATAAGGCTAGATGCTGGTTCTATAAAGGGACCAGCCTGCAGATCTCACCCCAAATTTTCATAGCATTTTCATTTTTATTAAGGGTTGGGTGGAATTTTTTCTTGAGAGGAATAAAGTGGGTCACCTACAGGGACCATTTAGAGAAACCTGCTTTGCAGACCCCAAGCCTGCCCGGTTAACTCTGATCTCAACTCTTCCTGCTAATTGACTTGTCAAACACACTTTCCCCGAGCTTCACATTGCATGCATATTGAAACAATGCCACAAATAGACAGGAGTTGGGGAAACATATGTGAAAACATGCAATTGTAAATATTTGCTCCTTTATTACCCCAACCAGGGACTGAAATCCAATACAGTGTCAGCTGGCTGCTTCCGAACCACAGTCTCACGCTCTTGTGTGTGAGGGAATATAAACTCACCCTGACAGATTTTGGTATTCAAAGCCCTCCCTAGAGGCCAGCGTCTGGGTCTGGTTTGGGAACATCAAAGTCAATGCATTATTTTCACCCCCTTTTTCTGAGAATCACCCTTTTCCAAAATAAAATTTTAATCCATATCGTCCTGTCAACGAGAAACTCAAAACAGACCTTGCATCTCAGATAACTGCCATTTCTATAGATTAGAAGGTTTGTGGAATACTTTCTTCACAGCAACCCCATTAAGGATGCAAGATTCTTATTCCCATTTTACAGATGAGGAACCTGAGCATTAGAGAGGTCAAGTGACTTACCCAATGCCCCATAGTTTTGTCAGTCACATATTTATATAACCAGGGGTATGCTGTACATATTTAACAACCAGCTCTCTGAAAATGCACAACACACTTTTAAGTTAATTGGCATTATTAATATTTTCTCCATCCCTTTCTTAAATCTACACAAGCATTTTCCTTGCAGCAAACTTAGTGTGATAGCTTAATTAAGACTACAGGTTCCCTAAATCACTCTAACCTATCAAGTAACAAGATTGCCGTAGAGTGTGGCATTCTTTGAGATTATGCAAAAAAAAAAATAGCCTTGGACACAGTGTCATTAAATGAATGCATAGACTTGTGTGAATTTACAACATTGATAGTTTCACCAAAATAAGATTGTTGATACATTATAAGCAAATACTACCAGAATCACTATACACATATATGTACAGACACATACATGTATATGACTATACATATGTACTTTATAACGCTACACCTACTAGACATCTATATAGTATAGTGGGGATTGTATATAGTGTCTGTCTGCTGTCTCTCTGTCTTTTCAGAAGATTATTTACAAGGGTTATTCTTCCCTTTTCCCCAGTGTAGTACCTTTGTCCTATTAATTATTTTCATGTAGTAGATAATTTCCTATTGAAGAGCTGCCTCATTCTGCCCCCCTCCCCCCTCTTACTTCATCAGCAATGGAGTTTCCTGGAAGTTTAGTGGGAGGCATTCATGGACAATAGCACCTGATTCTTCAGATCACATTATTTCTAGTCCACCCAATCTCAGTGAAAGTTGCTTTAGATCAGAATTAGAGACCTTTAGACTTGGAAGAAACCCGAGTGGTTCCCTTGTGCAAGCCATATCTGAATAAGAACCCCTCGATTCTTGGTCACTTCCACTCTTGTATGGCTGTAATTGGGAGGCATTGTAGGGGGTACCTTCTCTGTACCACTGCTTCTGTCTCTCTCCCTTCTTTCCTTCATCTCCCTTGCCTCTGATGCAGGGATTGGGTTTCGAACTCTTTACATAGCTAGATTTTAAACAAATACCCATCAAATGAATCATAAACATCATAGTATCCAAGGGTTGCAATGCCCTGGTCTAAATTAAATTCTGGCCCAAATGACCAGAAGAGGGATAGGGCATGAGCCTTGAAGAGAGAGGGAAAAAAAGGTCCTGTCAAGTCTAAGATCTATCCAGTCGAACCCATACCTGAAACCAATCCCTTTTATAATATACAAATGAGATTATAGTGGAAAGTGCTTAGCACAGTGCCCATAATAAATATTTCTTTCCTTCTTTTTCCTTCCCTTGCTCCCCGGTATATTCACCAAGTGACTAATTAGCCTCTGCTCGAAGAACCTTGTGGGACTGAAACCCTTATGATCTGAAGCAGCCCATTCCCCTGGCGGGTAGCTTCAAAGTTCTTACTCAAATCAAGGCTAAATCTTTCTAATGGTGACTTTCTCTCATTACTCCCGGTTCTGTCCTCTGAGGCCAAACAGAACACACCTCATCCCTCTATGCTAAGTGTTCAGATGCATCTATCATGTGGCCTTGAAATCTCTTATCTAGGCTGGATGTTGCAAGCTCCTTCAAGCTATGTTCACACGGCTTGAAGCTAAGGCCCTTCAATCAGTCCAACAGTAAACATTATTTAAGTGCCTACTATTATTGTGTGCCAGGAACTGTGCTAAGGGCTGGGGATACACAAAGCAGCAAAGGACAGGACAGTCCCTGCCCTTAAAGAGGTTACAGTCTATTCAAGGAGATAACATGCAGACAAATATAGATATGAGTGTGTGTGTATATGAGTTTTATATATATATATATGTGTGTGTGTGTGTGTAATCAAGATATATATGGGATGAATAAGAAATAATTAACAGAGGGAAGACACTGGGATGAAGAGGGACTTGAGAAGGCTTCCTGTAGAAGGTGACATTTTAGTTGGGAGTTAGAGTAAGCTAGGGAATGAAATCAGAGCAGAAGAATGGAGCGTTCCAGGCAGGGGGGACAAACAGAGAAAATCCCTGAAGCCAAGAACTGGAAGGTCTTGTTCATGAAACAAACAGGAGGCTGGATTGAAGAGGGCAACTTGGTGAATGAGATATAAGAAGGCTGGAAAGGTAGGAGCAGGCTGAATCATGAAGGACTTGAAATGTCAAACAGAACATTTTTTTTGATCCTCGAAGCCACTGGAGTTTACTGAGTAGGAGGAGGTGACGTGATTGGACAAGTCATTCAATAGACATTGATTAAGTGCTATGTGGTGGGCACTGTGTCTTCTTCTGGGATCTCTGCAGCTTATCAATACCCTTCTGAAAATGTGACCCATGGACCTGAGTATTCATTATTTCAGTCGTGGTCTGAACAGTGTAAAAAACCAGAGGACCATTACGCCCTTTGTCCTCGATGCCACCGATCTCTTTATTCATTCTAAGGACAGAGTTGCTTTCTTGTCTTCCCAATCATATTGTTGACTCATACTGAGCAGCAAAGCACTTAGATCCTTTTCAGAAAAGCTGCTATCTAGTTGTGACTCCTCCATTTTAATGAAATTGATTTTTTGAACCCAAGAGCAAGACTTTACATTTATCCTTATTACATTTCATTTTATTTGATCTGAATGTGTTCAAAACTTGTGACCATTTGGCCTTGATGGGCTGAAGGTGACTCTAAAGGTAGGTTATTTAGCCCCATGAAAGGACTTTAAACACTATAAGGGGATGATGTAGAAGGAAGGGTAGAGTTTACTGCTAGCAGAAAAAAATAAAGTCTATGTTAGTTTAATTTTAACACTATTCTTTACAGGTAAGGTAATGGGTCACATCAAACTGCAACACTGAATATGAAGTATCTTGTAAGTGTGAGGTAGAAGCATCCAAGAGGGAGTCTCGTATGTTCCCCCAACATTCCAGAACTTGTGGATCCCTCCAAGCGCCTGTAATCCCAGGCAGTTGTCTCCTTGGCCAGATGCCTGCTGAGTTCCGTGATACTTCCCCTGCCCACACTGTTTCTGGGGGTCCTTTTTGAAGTTGTTAAAAGTGGCAGCTCATGAACCACTCAGAGTCCTCTGATTTCCTGACTTCGCAGTCACATCTTGTTTTTATTACAAACGAGAATTCCAGCGAGATCAGCTACCTTCTTTACCAGACTTGGTTCTGCCTGATTTTTTTTTCACCCTCAAAAGATGAGAATTTGCCACCACTGAGGATAAAAGACAGATGAAGTATTTGTTACAGTTATTCTAAAGAAGTTGTGGCCTCTGAGAGTCATACCCAAGAGGGACCTGAGCAAGTCATGGGATGAAGCCAGTGGACCAAAGACTTACAGACTTAGAACTACAAAGAAATCTAGCATTTTATAGATAAGAAAACTGGGGCCCAGAGAGAGTAAGGGGATAAGTACTGGAGGCAGAATTTGAACGCAGGTCTCCCTGACTCTACCCATTCCCCTGCCTCCCTGGCCTCTGAGGGTTTCCTCATAACTCTAGAACTCAGGGTGTCTTTAGAGGCCACCTACTTCAAAACTCTCATTTTATGGATGAGGAAACTGAGGCCAGGAGAGTTTAAATGACTTGCCCAAAATCTCAAGAGTGGCGAGTATCAAATAGGACATCTAGGCAGGAAGGTGGTACAGTGGTGGAGTCAAGAGGACTTGAGTTCAAATCCTGACTCAGACACTGACCAGGTATATGACCTTGGGTAAGACCTGAAATCTCTCTTAGCCTCAGTTTCCTTATCTGTAAAATGGAAATAATAATAATAATAACACCTAGCTCCCCGGATTGTTGAGAGAAATCAAATGAGGTAACATATGTACAGCACTTTGCAAATTTTATAATGCTATATAAATGTACTTTCTTTTGTTATTGTCCATTTGGTTGTATGTGTTTGTTAAAAAAAAATCAGTCATCCTGATGTGCTCCCATGGAAAGCATTCTGGATTTGGATCAGTAAAATGGGGTTCAAATCCCGGTTCTGACATTACTGGTGTGAGCTTGGGAAAGTGGGGTTCAGTTTCTTCATCTGTCAAAGGAGAGAGCTGGACAAGATGACCTCGAAGATGCCTTCCAGGTCCAAGTCTACAATCATCCCATCTTTCCTGCTTTTCCCCATTCTGTATAAACATGTACTTCAGTAATTCCCAACCAGCTCTGCTGGGGTGTGAGCAGACATGAGAAGCCAAGCGGATGCTTGCCATGACAAAGATGCTTTATGCAAGGCTGGAAATGCTGACAGGGCAGCTGGGATGGGGGGAGGCAGGACCTTGCCCACCTCCCTCTGTGGTCCACTCGTTTCAGAGAGAGTCGATAGGGAATTATGGTCTGTTGGTGCATCAGACATCCAACTGGCAAAGTCTGTGTCAGTCCCTGCAGTCCGATTTAAGAGGAGGAGAAAGATCACAAAAATGCCCTATGTTCCCAAGATTCACTGCAGCTGTGGGAAGAATCTCCTTCCCAGTGGGTTCCTGGACGTGCCCTCTTTTCAGCGCCAGGTATGGGGAAAGCATGGAGAATTTCCTAACATGGGCTCCTATTTTCATAGAGAATCACCCAGAGAGTTCATTGGGAATCAGAACACATTGTAATCTAATAAACCACATTAGTGTATATTTTGTATGTATAATGTATACATGCATATTAGATTAGTCTTTAATCTAATATAGTGGTGGCAGAGGTCAAATGGGAAGTTCTAAGAGGAAGAAATTGAGGCTTGCTAACTAAAACCACTGTGACGTCAGCCACTGGATATGTCTGGGAAACATCACTCAACAGACGCCCAAACACAGCGACACCAAGGAGAGCCTAGCTTGTGAATCCCAGAGCATGAATAGTGATGGGGTCATCCAGAGAAGGTGAGGAGGGTCTCCAGGAAGTTGGGTGGATTCCTGATGGTGAATTTATGGGAAGTCATACAGAAGAGTGACCCACGTGGATAGTTTACAATCTGCACCATTCCAGCCAATGGATGAGCTTAGAGACTCATTGTAGGCTTGGGTTCTGGAATGGGGAGTGGCCACAAAGCAGAGAAGAGAGCCTGCTCTGGTCACTGTTACCCCATGAGGCACTGGGCTTGAAGAGGAAGGAGTCCACCAAGTCCAAGGTCCATTAGGCAGGAAAATCTGCCCTAACCTCACCCCTTTGCTTGCTAAGCGGTTGGCAATGAATCACTTAATCAACCAGCACACATCTAGTGAGCATCTGTTATATGCCAGGCTCCATAGTAGGAGACAAAGATAAATATACAGCAGTTCCTGCTTTCAAAGAGTTTACATTTAATCTAGGGAGACAATACACACAGAGATACATACGGACACACGTACATTCAGATTTGCATTCATATGTACCTACAAGAAAGTAACGATAGCCATCTGTGGTATACACTTGTATATGCAGATAGAGTGAAGGCAAAATGAATTCAGTGTAGTTTACGGAAGGAGGACCCCAGCTCTACCCTACCAACTCCAAGCCTCTTTGTTAGTCCTGCTGGCTGAAGGGGTGGGAAGGATGCTGTTGCTGTGGCTAGATGACCACTCACTCTTTGTGATGGTCTAAAGAAAGGCCCTCTGCCTTGGGGAGGGTTCCTCTGAAATCTGTAGTGCTGACTTGCTGAGGGACTCCAGGGCTGCCCCTCCTCTTGATCTTTTTACCCCCATCCTGCCCCTTTTTGAAAATTTTGGTTTCCTGTGCTTGTCCAGATGCATCTCCTCGCCTCCCCAATTCATTCTCTCCCCCTCCCCCATTCATCCCCTGCTAATCCTGGTCAATACCTCTCCCTTTCTAGGAGATCAGAGATGGGAAATGAATTGATATGTGGGAGTGAGCACCTTCCCCTTTCCTATGAACCTATAACTTTCAACTGTTCCATTTGCCTTGGAATGGAGGAAATGATGGAGGCATCCTGTGCATTGATGAAGAAAAAGGGAAGAGCTTGGTAGAACATGACTAGGCCAAGTCCATGAGCAGTCTCTCCAAAGGCCCAAAGAATTTCCCTTTTTTCTCTCCTCTGTGGTCTTTGGTACCTGAGGCCCAGCTGTTTGTCCCATGCTCCAGGGACCGAGACCTGGCGGTATCCTTTTCCCTAGATCCCTTTTCCTTCATTACCTAACATCCCCCCTGTTCCTGCATGTCCCATTTTGGGCCCTTGGCCTCCACTATGTGAATGAAGAGAAGATACAATAAAGGTTCGTTCCTTTTCACATTATTGGTCCATTTGATTTTTTTTTGTGAATCTGGGGTTAAAACGAGGCTTTGAGGCTAGACATGGATTTCATTTATTTCCAATATCCTCTTCTGGAATGACAGAGTCAACAGTCCGGATAAATCTAACCACAAAGAGCTCTCTGGATTCCCAGGAACGCTGGGCTCATGTGGAGACGGGGTCTGTGCCAAATGTCTCCTATCCTTACACACTGTCCTCAGTTTGGATGAAATTGTTCTTTGGCACCAAACCCCAGACTTCTGCAATTGTTGGCTCCCTCCCTGGATGATCAAATCAGATTAAATGTATATGTTGTTTAATTTTTTTAAAAGGATTTCAAAATCAGGCGGATCATTTTAATCTAAGCTCAGTGGCCAAAGTTCATTTTCTCAGCATTGTAGCTTCTTAGGGGTGCTTAGACAAAGTGGGGCACGTGTTCAGTCCTCACACTCAGCTTCTTCTTGAACTCAGGGTGGCCTAGATTTCAAAGCAGGGCAAAGAGAGTAAGGTCCTTGTTTCCCCCCTTTAAAAACTGGGCCTCTGAGCTGCTTTTTAATTCAAGAAAGTGTGCCTTGAGTTGAAGTACTCTATCTATTGGTCATTCTTTCTTTTCTTTAAATTGTCTTGTTAATATGGAATTACTCTGTCATTTACCAATACCACCTTCATCCCTCCTCCACCCCCTCCAATAGAATCCTTCCTTGTAACAGAGAAGTGCGGTTAAGTGAAACTCACCCATATACTGACCACCTGGGTATGCTCCATTCTGCTCCTGCAGGCTCCCGCCTCTCTACCAAGAGAAGGGAAGCTTGTTTCATTATCAGGCCTCCAAGGTCAACATGGCTTCTTGAATTGAGTTCTGTTGCCTTTCAGTGTCTTCACTTAGCATGAATGTCGTCACTGCACACATTATTTTCCTGATTCTGCATTGTTTCATAGAGGTCTACTCAGCTCCTCTGAGTTCTATTTGTCACTTCTCTTATGGCTCAAAACAATTACATTTGAACATCACAATTTGTCTTTCTTTCCAGTTGCTTATTACCCCAGGGGGCTGTAATGAATGTTTTGGCCTCTGTCCTTGACATCCTTGAGGTGAATGCCCAGTACTGTATAAACACTTCCATCACCTTTCTAGCCTAGCACTAAAGGGCTGGACCAAGTCAGAGCTCCAGCAAGAGTGTGCGGGCTTTTCCATAATCCTTCCAACGCTGATTGTTTCCACTGGTCACATTTGCCAGTTTTCTAGTTTTGAGGTGAAACCTTGGAGATGTTGTGATAACCATTTCTCTTGGGCTTGTGATTCAGACCATCATTGCTTGCATTTTTTCTTTTGAAAATTGCTCATGTTGTATAGTGGGGGAAACACTGGTTCTAGCTCACAGCTCACCTTTGATGCCTATCACCTGTGTGACCTTAGGCAAGTCACGATCTCCCTGAAAAGAGGGTTGGACTAGCTGGCCTCTGAGACCCTTTCCAGCTCCCAGTTAAGGATCCCATGATCCTTTGGCCTCGGTTTATATTTTTGAAAAAGCAATTTTGAAATATTGATACCTGGGGAATAGATAGTATAAATTTATCCAAATAATATATTACATTTCATTTATAAGGAAGTCAAAGAAAGCTAATTGGCATGAAGGGGCCTGTTATAGGTGATAGGCACTTTAAACATGGACAGGAACGCCGAAGGACACATTCCTCCCTACCGCCCACTCTCACCCCTGGCCTCATAGAACCAGATCAGCCCATCGTGTTCTCCAAACACATCTGGGGCCTCTGGAGAAGTACACAGCCAGTGAGAGGAAGCATGAGACTAGATTAGTACTCTCCACTGGTATTTTAAATTCATCAACAGAATTATTGATCAGTGACCACATTAACTTCAGCCTGTACCCTGAAAGTTATGTAACTATTGCCAAGTCCCACAAATTACCTCTCCTCTGGAGAATCTTTTTACAGGTGCTTCTGGCTGATAATCCTAAGGGGGAAAACAGTTGCTGCATCTTCCTACGATTCTTGTGTGTGACAGATTGGCTCATCAGCATTGATGGGGACATGGTCTTGCGTCATCCTGAGACCACCTGTCCTTAACTCGCATTTGAATGTGTGCCGATGTGCCAAACACAGTTTTGGGTTTCATATAGAAATCATTGTTTGAGGGCCCAGGAATTAAACTTGGGCTGTTTGCAGTAGCAGTCAGGGCAGCCATATGTGATACATGAAACAGGAGTACGTGGTGAGCAAAGCAAGTCTCATGTGTCCCCTGAGCCTTCTCCAGGCTGCACATCCTCAGTCCTTTCTACCAGTCCTCACATGGGCTTGGTCTTGAGACTGCTCCCTACTGCACTTGTCCTTCCTCTGGAAGCTTTCCAGAGCATCCTTCTTCCTGACTGACATTTTGCCTTTTTCTTAGTACTTGGCACAGTGCCTGGTACCAGAAAGCCCTTAACAAATGCATGTTGACTGATGGATTGAATAACGTATAGAGTCATTTGCATTTTCTCTCCCTACAATGGTGGAATGTGAGCTCCTTGGGGGTAAGAACCTCATTTGCCTCCCTTTTCATCCTCAGTCCTTAGCATTGATGATTATCAATAAACCCTTAGGTAAGGCTGTTCAGTCAATTCAAATCTTCCTTACCTGAATTATTAGCTCACATTTATCTATTTTGTCTGGAAAGGCAGCATGAAAGACTGTCCAGTGTTTTGCTGAGATCAAGGTAAATGATGTCTATAGCATTCCCCCTGGTTACGCTGCCAAAAAGGAACTGAGCTTGGTTTGGCATGCCCCATTGTTACATATTTTTCCATCATTCTCTCCTGAGATCCAGTCCTGAATCATCAATCCCTTGCTAGACATCTTCACCTGGATGTCCCAGAGGTATCTCAAATATAATAGAACTCAATATCCTCCCTCCAAACTGGCTTATCTTTCCAGACTCATTTTATAATTCTTTCCTTCATACATTCATCTCAAGATGACCCAACAGACTAGCTACATGTCATTTCATCCATTGACTATGTGCCTTTCCAGAGGCTGCACTCTCTTCTCCCCCACCCCACGTCTGGGTTGTTCTCTTTGCTCACCTGCCTCTTGGCATCCTTAGCTGCCTTCAAAGCTCACCTTGACCTCTTGGAGACCTTTTCTTATCTTCCCCAATTGTCAGTGCTCTGCCCCCACCTCCTGAAATCATTCTATATCTAATATGCATATATTTTGTGTTCACTTATCTGTGCATGTGCTATTTCCATGAAAAAAGCATAAAGTTTCAGGGCGGGGACTATGGAGTTTTTGCCTGTTTCCCCTGGAGCCCAACATAGCACCTGAAACATGGTAGGTGCTTAATAAATGCCTTTTCAATGAAGCCATGCTGTTCTTGATGATCCCCTTTCCATTACTACATGCTTACAGAGCAATTCCTTTAACAGTGTCTCTTAGACCCTTGCCAGGAATCAAATTTAAGTTCAGAAAAATCTGTCTCTTTGGTTGCCTCCATTTGCTGTTTTCCAAACCATCTCTGACTTGTCTTCTGGCCTCATCACTCTCTCCACTGACTCTGCTCTCTCTCGGAATCTCTCTTAACTGCTTAATCTGATGGTTTGTCTTTCTTGGCTTCTCTGCAGCCCTTGTCTCTGTGAGCCCCTCTCCTCCTAGAAACTCTCTTCTCTAGATTTTCATGACATGGCATCATGAAATGACGGGTGGGTGCGCCGTTAAGGCCATCTCCTCTTCCCCTCCAGTCTCTCACTTGGTAAGCTAACATTTTCCACGGGTTTAATGATCATTTTTATGCTAGTGCCTCATTGCTATCTCCATCCATCCTCATTTCTTTTGAGGTCCAGGCCCCCATCACCAACTACGTAGCAGACATTTCAAACCGTATGTCCCATAGATATCTCAAACTCACTCCACCCAGACCAGAATTAAGTATCTCCCGCACCAAGCCCACCCCTCTTCTGAACTTCCTTATTGCTGTTGGAGTCAGCATCATTCTTCCAATCTCTTGGGTTTGCATCCTCTACTCCTAACCACACATATCCAATCAGTTCCTACACCTTATTTCTACCTCCATAACATCTCTCACACACTTTCTACTGGTCTCCACATACTCACAGTCAATCAGTCAGTTAACTAACAGGTATTTATTGACTGTCTCCTAGGCATTATGCTAAGCATTGGGTATACACATGAAGCAAGACACACAAAATCATAATCCTTTGCCCTGAAGGAACAGGTCTAATGGAGCCGCCTCCCCTGATCAGGCTCTTCTTATCTTTCATGTAGATGATTGCATTAACCTCCTGATGATCATCTAACCTCATGTCTCTGTCCTCTCTAATCAATCTCCTCTACAGCCACCAGGGTGATTTTCCCTAAGCACAGATATGACCCCACCACACCTCTGTTACTACTTCTAGTGGCTCCCCATTGACTTAAGGATAAACCATCAACTCTTCCGGCTTCAAAGTCCTGGTATCACACAGCTTTAGAGCCCCATTAGCTAAATTCTTAATCCCAAATCTGCAGTCTAGCAAAATCGACCCTCTTGTCTTTCCTCAACTCAGTACTCTCCCTCCCTCCATCTCTCTGCAAAAACTTCATATTCACCTCAGCCTTGTAGAACACATTACTTCCTTCAATGTGCAACTCAAGCGCTGTCTTCTCTACAAGTCTTCCTCAGTTTCCCCGATTTCTAGATCTTTATCTATGCTCTGAACAATAATTAATCATAGTAATAGTACAAAGCTTTAAGATTTGCAAAGCACTTTACAAAAACGAACTCATTTAATCTTCACAACAACACTGGGAAGTGGGTTTTATTATTCTCCCAATTCTCTGAAGTCAGATTTGAACTCAAGCCTTCCTGACTCCAGCTCCAGCCCCACTTAGCTGCCTTCCTATGAGGAAACCGTTAATAAGAGAACATACAGAGGAAACATGTGAGAACATTGTTAGCATGGTAAACACAGCACAACCCAGGTAACTCTCCATGTGGGAAAGCCCTCTACAGATTGATCACAACCCTTCTATGATCCAGGAGATAAATCCTAGGCACATGACTTACCCAGGTTCACAATGCTAGTAAATTTCAGAGGTGAGATTTGAACTTGGACCTTCCTGACTCGAAGGCCAATACCCCAACCAGTGTACTATGTTGACACTATTCTATAGAGACTAAAAACAGATGAAAAAGCTTAGATGACTGAGAGAAATGAGCCTCTGCTACTATCTAGGAAAAAAAATACCATCACTGAAAAATACAAAGCTCCATAGCCCACTGTTGCAGAAATGGTTCAACAGATCCTGGTCAGCAGATCCGTCAGACCCTGGGAGGGCTTCATTCAGGTCACAGGGCCTGATGATTATCAGGTTTGATGATTTGCTGGGCTCTCACTAGGCTGGCACTTTCTGTCCTCAATGCTTTACCAGATATCTACTCTTCCAAATAGATGGGGAGGGTCCCAAAGAGAGAGGGCTTCTGCTTTTGAGAGCTCAGGAAATACTATTGTGAACAGGATGACTGGGGTTGAAAGGAAATAACCCATAAACAAAGCCTTCATGTGTGATGGAGCTTATGGAGGCTGAGTTCTATAAATCTTCCACGTCTCCCTCACTGGCGCCCCTCCAGCGGAATCCCTGAGGACCAGGTGAACCTGGTCAGGAAGGTCACATTGTTGACATATGGTCATAAGGGTCAGGTGTTTGGGGAAGTGGGAAATTCAAATTTGACCTGAAATGCTGGAATGGGCCAATCATGAGAATGCATCCATAGCAATTATTCTAGGAGAGAATGCTGATGAGTGTCCTTATCAACACGAGGAGTCCTGCTGAAGCATATCTCAGTCTGTCTGTATCGTAGACATGGGAGCTGGCTATTGTCTACACAAAGATCATGGAAGTCATTTGCTGAAATTCACAAAGCTTGAAAGTTTGAACTTGTAAGTCAAGAGTCTGGACTTGAAATGGTATCTTCCAGACACTAAGGGCAGCACTCTCTCCACTGGGCTGTCCTTTACCTCCTAGAAAATCTAGGATGAAAATTTTCAGGAATTGGCATTGGAAAGAAAGAATATTTGCACGTTTCCCCTGTGTAATTGTAATTAGATTTCTTTCTTGGACTGCCTGAGGAGTAAATGGCTCCATCTGAAGGAACAGTCAAGGAAAGAACCTTGGGTCTGGGGTTGAATCTTTGGCTCTTCCATTTACTGGCAGTGAGACTGTGAGTAAATCACTTTATTTCTCTGGTAAAATGGGGATTGTTTTCAGTCTTTCCCCAAACAATTGGCAGACTCTTTGTCATTTTCTTTTGTCATCACAAAAATGATGGCTCTGAATATTTTGTTAAATATGTTAAATAAAAATAAATTTGTAAAATAAAAATGGAAATATCTTTTTGTCATCGATGTACATGCCCATCCATGGCATGGTTGGGTGAAAGTGTATGAACCTAGTTATCAAGACAATTGATTTAAAAAAGGAGACACCAAGTGTTAGGCTGGGTTGAGACACTCTTCTGTCCCCATCTTGTCTCCCATGTAGCAGTTTCCCTAGGACCAGCCTCACCTGGCTGTTTGGTCCAAATCCCTCATTTTACAGATGATGGCACTGAGGTCCAGAGAGGTTAAGTGATTTCAGGATCATAGGATAATTCTAGAGCTGAAATTGACTGCAGATAAATAAATCCCTTTATTTTACAGATAGGGAAATTGAGGCCCTGTGAGGTTAAGGGACTTGCATGAGTTCGTGCAGGGGTGAGCCTCAGAGGTGGGATTTGGCTTCTCTCTCCACTGTACTATACTTTCTGGGGATGTACTTCCCTCCCCCATATAATGTTCTCCAACCCTTCAGCTGAAGGTGTTTGTGATACTTGCCCCCAAATGCCAAGTTACGCTCTGCCCACAGTTATCTGTTCCTCAGATAACAAGCACAGAGCTGCCCTTGACTTGTGTGCCAAGCCCATCCATTTTGGTGGCCCTGATGGCCCACCCCATGCTCTCCTGGCATCGCCTTGGAGAATGGAGGCTTCAAAGCTCCTCCTTGAGTGGGGGTCCCCAGACAGAGCCAATAATAACAAAAGAAAGGAAAAAGAACAAAGCAGTGAGGACTGTGGCAGGGTGTCTGAGTACAGCTGTGACAGGGACACGACACAGAACATGTGGAGGTTTTAGCATGTCTTGGAAAGAATAGAGCAGAAAAGATCAATGGTGTCCAGAGGCAGCGACTCTTAGGGAAAGTAGGAATCTGGGGTGAGGAGAAGGGTGTGATGTCAACAACCACGTGGGAAGGAAGGAGTGTTGGCAGAGCATGTGATGAATGGACTATAGAAACATTGACAAATGAGGCTGGGGTTCAATTTTATGCAGAGACGAGAGGAAGCCGCTGCAGAGATTTTGGACTTTTTTGTGTTTGTCTGTTTCATTAGCAAGGATTCCATTTGGCTTAATCCATGTACAGGCTTATCTCCCAGGCCAGCCTAGCCCAGGCTGTAAGTGAGGCTCTGTGCTGATATGGACAGAGAGCAGGACTGGAGGGTGCTCGGGACATTAGTCATCTCTGCCCCTTGGGCCCAGGGCCAGCCGGTCACCCTCAGAGTTGGAGGGCTGTGTGTGATCACAGCTCCTCCCTTTCATGGGGGAAGCTGGTTTTCCTCAAATGAGGAAGAGGGTTACAAATGTAATAACATGTCATTTTTACCTGAGGGTGAGACCTGGATAATAAAGTGAGATGAGAGAGAGATGGAGAAAGAGAAAAGGGAGGGAAAGAGAGAGAAGGAAGAAGAAGAAGAAGAAGAAGAAGAAGAAGAAGAAGAAGAAGAAGA
>NW_027185761.1:60139863-60163455 GCF_028583685.1 Petaurus breviceps papuanus | reverse complement strand
GAAGAAGAAGAAGAAGAAGAAGAAGAAGAAGAAGAAGAAGAAGAAGAAGAAGAAGAAGAAGAAGAAGAAGAAGAAGAAGAAGAAGAAGAAGAGGAGGAGGAAGAGGAGGAGGAAGAAGAAGAAGGAAGGAGGGAGAGAGGGAAAAGGGGAGAGAAGGAGAGAAGAGGAGGAGGAGGAGAAGAAGACACAAAGACAGAAGAGGGAGAGAGAGGGGGAGGGAAAGAGAGGGAAAGAGAGAGAGAGGGAGGGGCAGAGAGAGAGAAGTATGTGGTATAATTAGGTATTCCATTCATCCCTACGTTCTAGAATTCTTCTGAAAATATGTTCACTGAGTGGAGTGGAAAGAACACGGGCTCTGAAGTCAGATGGCTTAGACCCAAAGGCAAATCACATAATCTCTCTGGTCCTCAGTTTCCTCCTCTGTAAAACTGGGCATGTTGGACCAGAAGGTCTCTCAGTCCCTCATAGCTCTCAGTTCCTAAGAACATCAGTTATCACAGAATCTGAAGAGCCCAGTTCAGTGAGATCAGTCTCCTTCAGCAGCCGTCTTCCCCAAGGTCCTAAGCCGCTAAGTAACAGCAGCTGCCATGTGCTTTGAGCATTTTCCACTCAGTATCTCTTTTGATCCTCACAACAATCCGGGAAGGGGCGGCCAGGTAGCACAGCAAGTAAGAGCACCGGCTCCAGTGTTGAGAAGACCTGAAGATCGAATCCCGGGCTCAGACACTTAGCACCCACCCAGAAACACCTGGCCGTGTGACCTTGAGGAAGTTACTTAACCCCAATTGCTTTAAAAAAAAAAAAAAACAATCCGGGAAGGTGGGTGCTATTATTATTCGCATTTTATAGATGCAGAAGCCAGATGCAAACAGAGGTTCAGTGACTTGCCCGGGGTCACACAGCTAGTAAGTGTCTGAGTCTGGGTTTGAACTCAGGTCTTCCTCTCTCTGAGGCTGCCTTATGGTTCAAATCGTTTTGTACACTTAGTAGCTGTGTGACTTTGATCAGGCCACTTCAACCCTCCATCACAGTTTCATCATCTGTATAATGGGCATAACAGCACCTACCCATTGCAGGGCAGTTGTGGGAATACAGTAGCATAATACATGTAAAGCGCTTTGCACACTTCAGATAGAAAGGTGAGCTCTTATCCTCATCATCCCAGCCTTTGAGTTTCCGTTTCTGAAGAGTGCAGGGTTAGGGAAGACTACTGGACGGCTTATTGGACAGAAATCAGCTCCGGCCTGTGAGAAGTCCCAGCTCAGGGTGAGCTCAGATATGGGAGCACAGACTAAGCGAGTCTTCCCTCCCTCCCTCCAGCCCCCGACTTTTGGCCTTGTTTACAGATGATGGCAGGCAGCAGGTGCCCGCCTCTCTCAGCTTTCGGGAAAGCTTTCTCCAGCTTCCCAGGGGTAGGTTTGGGGAAATTGGAGGACATTATATTAATAAAATAACTGGTCCCACTAGAGTGATGTTCTTTTTAAAGATCCATCACAAGGGCGTGGTTTAGCACTGAAACATATAATGCATTTCTGGATTACAACTGACACAATGCTTTTGGAGAGCCTAGCTGGGGAAAACCCAAATGTCCACAGTCCGGCATAGGGAAGTGCCCTTGGAAACACTCAGAAAACTCCAGGCTTTCTGCAGATGTGGCTTATCTCTCAGTTTATCTGCATAACAAAATGTCCCTTTGGCCAAGGACCCAGCAGCGATGGTGTTCCAGAAGGCAGAGCTGGGACTAATGGCAGAAGGATTAATGAAAGGAAAACTGTCCAAAGAATCAGAGATATCCCAGGGTGCAATGAGCTTCCCTGGGAGGGGCAAAACTCCTCCATCCCTCTCTCTGCCACCTCACGTCCCCCACGTCTCATTGGAAGCATTCAAGCAAAAGCTGGAAAATCCCTCATCAGTGTGCTGCAGAATGATCCCCTGTTCCCAGAAGCCTTTGAGGGCCCATCCAACCCTAGCTCTGTGATTCTGCTCCTGATCATAAACAGGGGCCCGAACCAAGGCTGTCTGTCAGCCCAGGAAGCGATTCCAAACTGTGGCTTTTACTGGAAGCAGTCTTGCCACCTTAGCTAGGGGATCAAGCATGGCTTGGAATGTTTGATCATTATAACAGCAAAGGAAGGGAGATCCTCATCCAGACAATCACAGAATGAGTGGGCATTGAAGCCACGACAGGTCCAAGGGGTTGGCAGAGTGGGCAGTTACTCAGAGCAGTGAGAGGGACATTTTTAACGTGAATTTTCACTAAGGCACAATTTTAGGGGGGAAGCGGGGCAGCAAGGTGGTAGCGTGGACAGAGTGCTGGCTTAGAGTCAGGAAGACTCATCCTCCTGAATGTAAATCTGGCCTCAGACACTTTCTAGCTGTGTGGCCCTGGGCAAGTCACTTCACCCTCTTAGTTTCCTCATCTCTAAAATGAACTAGAGAGGGAAATGGGAAACTAGTCTCTCTGCCAAGAAAACGCCAAATGGGGTTGAAAAGAGTCAGACACTCCTCAAAATGACTGAACAGACTAGCACACTGATCACATCTGAGAGTGTACATAACATTCCGTATCCCTACACCAACACTGTAACGAAGATGAGGAAAGTGGATTTCAACCTCTCCGCTACAGGGTCAACACAGGTTGCTATGAGCATACAGCAGTCAGCTTCATTGTGTTTTTCTTTTCATTAATTATCATTTTGGTGATTGTACGACAGACACTTTGTTCAAGGATGCCCCTTCTCCAATCCAGAAATGGCATTGATAATAGATAGTGCCACCCCAAAGTATCAACCTTGAAAATTTTGAGTGCAATGAATGGAAAGAATCGTGGGTTGGAATGCGCCTCCCCCCCCCCCCCCCCCCCCCCCCAGCCTCCACCTCAGCACAGAAAGTCTGTGCTGTTCTGTCTTCTAACACCATCTGTAGCCCTTGACTCACAGCATTACTGTGAAACTCCAAAGAGATAATGTTTGCCAAGAGTTTTACAAAGCTTAGAATGCTATATTAGTGTTACCATTATTTTAATCCTTTTCATAATGGATTTCATTCTTGCTGTTTCTCTCCTCATTTCCCCAGAATTGTCTGTTTGGACACTTTTTCCTTTCCTTCTTCCCCACTTATTCAGGTCAGTCTTGCAGAACTATAACTAGGGTAGAGTGATTGGGGCTTTGTCTCATGAACCCCAAATTTAGAAGGGGCTGTCAGCCCATGGAGCCTTTCTGCACCATAGAAATTGCTGAGCATAGAACCTAGTGAGCAAGGAAAATTAGATAAAAAAGAAAGCTAGCAGATGGCCCAGCAGTGGCCTCATTCCAAGTGAGCCCTTCCCTAGCTTGCTGGCCATGCTTTTGTCTCTGCAGAAGCATTTGATGTGTGTTCTCTGGGTATATACTGCAGTATTACCCAAGCACAGCCAATAGCAGCTACAGCTGCTTTCTCTATGTAGGTGAGGTCCTGTTTAGTGATTAATGACTGTGAGTGAGTGAAGAAGATAATTCACCCCTCACAGGGCCTGACCAGCTTAGGAGGAGTGACTTCTAGCTGAGTCTAAGGGTTAACACTTCCTCACCCTTTTAGATACTACACTCATATGGAATATTCAAAGACCTCAAATCATTATATATGGGTGTCTGACCTCATAGTCCTTAATTTGAAAACCAAATCCACAGTGTAACTCGCATATGTTGGCATCACTCCAAGAAGTACCATCAATACGAATTGGTCAAATATGTACTTTACTCAGGTCTGTGTCATTGGCCCTGACCTCAAAGCCACCAGTCACATAGTTTCTTTTTAATTTAAAAGAGGGAGAAAGAAATCTTTGATATTTTCTTCCCTCCTCTCCCTCCTTCCTTCTTTCCCTCCCTCCCTCCCTTTCTCCTTTTTTTCTGTCCTCCTCTTTCCTTCCTTCCTTCCTTCCTTCCTTCCTTCCTTCCTTCCTTCCTTCCTCCCTCCCTCCCTCCCTCCCTCCCTCCCTTCCTTCCTTCCCATTTACAGAGGTTAAGTAACTTGTCTAACACCATGTAGACAGTAGGCATCAAAGATAGAATTGTACCCAAGTCTCCTGGGTCTGACTAGAGTCAATGCTCTGCTTCTATTACAATGCCTCCTGGCCTTCTCTTCCCATCTTCTTCTCTTCCTTTCTGTTTTATTGTTGAATTTTTTTTAACCCCACAGTCAGTTCTCCTTAAAGGATCTATTCCATTTGACCACTCGGGATGTTTCCTAAGGAAAGGCCAGCTGTGTTCCATTCACTTTACCAAAGCATCTTTTCTTGTAACAGAGAAAGACATTTAAACACAGCCAACTGTTACATAACGTGACCGCACCTGAGGTTGTAACCCATCTTCTGCATCTCCAGTCCTGGTATCTCTATTGAGAAGAAGGTAGATTTTCTTAGGTGTTCTGAAGAAGATTGTTAATTCCCAATTCCCCAGAATTCCACTGAAACCCTTGACTTTAGCCAGCCTCAGAAAGGTGGGTGTAGGCTCTAAAGACATAACTAAATCTTGGGGACATTTTGTCTTTTAGGAAACTGTACTGGAAGAGGTTAAGAACTGAGAGATTAGTTTCCTTTTATTTTGTGGAATGTTGGACTAGGAAAAGGAGAGAAAAGTAATAGCCCTGGGGGCACCTTAATAAATAGCACTAACTTTTAACAGAATGCAAAAGAATCCCAAGTCCTGGGATGGGTTGTTTTTAAGGAGTGGCTGCTCTCTGTGGACTTTTCTTTTTAAATGACAGACTCCTTTTCTTACAGGAGAAAGCCCTCCTGTCATTTTTACTTTTTGATGGAGCTGGGTCTGAAATGTCATGTCCAGATGTACTCACTTTCCCTCTGTAGTCCAGCTGGTTCTTGGAAGCTGCCGAAGCTTCTGCATCTTGGCTCATGTCAGAAGACGTACAGTCTGATCATCAGTGGGCGTCCCAAGGCAGGCAAGAAAATGAAATATTTTTCAAAATGTACCATACAAAACTGTTTCCAAAATGGTTGCCTACTTTCTTTTAGCCTTTTTTAGCCAATGCTCTCTTGAATAACCTTGATGCGACTTAGAATCTTTTTAGGGAAGGAAATGCAAGCTTGCCTAAGGTTATTAAAAAAACTCAGATCCTCAAATGAATTTACAATCTCATTGGTATTCTGTTCACTGAGCTAAGTGGTGTAGCGGACAGGGGGTCAGGCAAACCTCCATTAGAATGCTGCCTCAGACACTTCTTAGAGAGGTGAAGCTGAGGGAGTCATTTAACCTTTCTGGGTCTCAGTTTCCTCATTTGTAATATGGGGATAATAGCCCTTCCCTCCCAGGGTTGTTGTGAGGATAAAAATACAGTAATGTTTAGAAAGTGTTTTACAAACTTCAAATTGTTACAGAAATGCTAGCTGTTTTTATGATTATTACCCCCTCATAAGGTGAGAATTCAGGAAGTGAGAAGACAGGTTCAGTTAATTGGGAGGAGATATTGCTATAGATGGCTGCTATTAGCCCCCCAGTGGCTTCCCATTTCAGCTAATTATTCTTGCTAACTATGTGCTAAGCTCAGGTGTTCCTGAAGGTACATGTGTGTCCATTTCTGCACCCTCTAAATTCTGTTACGTGCTTCAAAGCCCTAATGGCACTTCCCTAGGGTGAGTTCTGATGAGAGTCCTGCTGGATCTGTGCAGATGGATCCTCATCCAGTTCTGGGGACTATGCTTTAGGAAGGACCCTAACAAGCTGGAACACAGCCTAGGAGAGTGGCAGTGACAGTATTAAGAATTAGCAATGACATCATCACAGGAAGACTGGTTGAAGCAAATGAGTGTGTATAGCCGAGAGAAGACTTGGGGTTTTCTTGGAGTCGGGAGGGACACACATGATTCCATGTTTGTTAAGTGGGAGGCATTGTGATGGGCATTGAGGTGATTCAGTGGATAGACCTCTGGACCTGGAGTCAGGAAAACCTGAGTTCAAATCCAATTTCAGATACTTACTAGTTATGTGAACCTGGACAAGTCACTTAACCTCTGTTTTCCTCAGTTTCCTCATGTATAATTTGGACTGAAGAAGGAAATAGCAAACCACTCCAGTATCTTTGCCAAGAAGACCCCAAATGGGGTCATAAAAAGTTGGACACAACTGAAAATGGTTGACCTAAGGTGGGCGTGAGCGGGCTGCAACATGAATTGGTGAATAATGCCGGAGAAGACATGTAAAGGATGTCATTGGCAAAGCACTAGGAAGAAAAAAGTCCACCAACCAAACCCAAGCCAAACCTTAGCCAGTGAGTCAGACTTGGAGTCAGAGTGAGGGATGACTGATGGGCAGCCTCTGTGCTCCTTTGGTCTTCTTGCATTGTCTGGGTGGGTGAATCCATGGGAGGACATGGGGCAAGCATCACACAGGATGGGCGGTCATGAATGGGCTTACAATCTGCGTGCACTGTTGGAAGGAATGGTCCCATCAATGAGTTCACCAATTCATTGGAAGCATAAGGAAGAGGGATGATGCTTCTCTCACTCTGGAGAGGGAAGAATGGATGCCAATGAGAAGCTATAAGGAGGCAGCTTTTTCCTCCAGATGAATGAATGAATTGGGGGGGGGGGGTCTGCCTGCCACAAACACCCTCCACTCCAGTCATCCTCTACTCAGTGCCTGAGGGAACTTTCTAAAACACAAAGGTGACCATAAGC
Source organism: Petaurus breviceps papuanus (assembly GCF_028583685.1). NCBI lineage: Eukaryota > Metazoa > Chordata > Mammalia > Diprotodontia > Petauridae > Petaurus > Petaurus breviceps. Next base: position 60,156,785 of record NW_027185761.1, on the reverse strand, counting down.
CACCCTTTTATTCAAGAAATTCCAGGGTCTGCCCATCACTTCCAGGAACAAACACAAAATCCTCTGTCATTCAAAGCCCTTCATAACCTCCTCCCTCCCCTCCTCCCAACACACTTGCTCTGCCCTCCTTTCTGTGGCGCAGCTCTGACCCTCCATCTCTTGGCTCCAGGCATTTTCTCTGGTTCTCCTTGAAACCTGGAAGGCTCTCCTTCCTCTTCCTCCTAGTCCCAGCTCAAATCCCAGCTTCTCCAGGAAGCCAGTCCCAACCCCTCTTGATTCTAATGCCTTCTCTCTCCATTATGTCCAGTTTATCCATCTAAAGCTGGTTCATCTGTTTCCCTCCCCCACATTAGACTGTGAGCTCCCTGAGGGCAGGAACTGTCTTTTGCCTCTTTTTGTATCACCTGTCCTTAGCACAGAGCCTGGCACATGGGAGGCTCTTAATAAATGCTTATTGAATGAATGAATGAATGAAAAAGTATTTATGAAGTACTGTGTGCTGTGCATGCTGAGAAAATACTTCTACTGCTCAGAGCCCTCCGGCAATGAAGCAGACCACTCTGGAAGTCCGGGCAAGACTTCCAAAAGGAGGCTGAATCATCCAAGTGGGGGATATTGTAGGAGAAGGCATCCTTGCTCAGTAATGACTTGGACTGGATGATCTGGGAGTTTTCTCCCTCTTAGTCTGAGAGTCTGGGATTTGGTGACTCCAGGGCTCATCCTGAAGCAAGTCGCTGAATTTCTGAATGGCCCCCAGTAGATGTGGCCGCTTTGTGTAGAGGCCATATATGGTGCAGGGGAGAGCAAGGCTTTGGAGTCAGAGACCTGGGACCTGTTATTGTCACCTGTGTGACTTCAGACAAGTGGCTTCCCTGCCTCAGTTGCTCAATTCTAAATGCAAAAGTTTGGATCTGGTGACCTGTATAATGTCCCTTCCCACTGCAAGTATGCGATATTACATGCAGTGACATCCGTGGTTGTCTTGTCCAACTCTTCATGACCCCTTTTTTTTGGGTGTCCTTGGCACAGATATCAGAGTGATTTGCCATTTCCTTCTCCAGCTCATTTTACAGATGAGGAAACTTGGTGAAGTGACTTGCTCAGGGTCACGCAGCTAGTAAGTGTCTGAAGTCAGATTTGAACTCATGAAGAAGAGTGTTCCTGACTCCAGGCTCAGTGCTCTGATGTGCCACCTGGTGGCCCATATTCCCATTGCATTTTCCTAAGGTGTGAGTGTTTAACCAGGGGTGGGGAACCTGTGACTCTCTTGGTCTTCAAGTACAGCCCTTTCACTGAATCCAAACTTTACAGAACTAATCCCCTTAAAAGGACCTGATGGCTGTGGTCACTTTATGCCAGCCTCTCACAGATTATCTTCAGCTCAGAATTTCAAGGACCCCAGTAGAGATGGTGTAGAGGGGAAATTCATGGAGCTTCTCAACTGATTGGAGGAAAAGAAGAGAGCAAAGCATGATTCACAGGTTGTGAATCTGAGCGCCTGGGAGGATGGCAGGACCCTCAACAAGAAAGGCAGATAGATGTTTGACCAGACAGCTGTTTTCTGGACAAACTGAGCTTGTAAAGACTGTGAGACATCCAGACAAAGATACCTAGCGGGTTGTTGGCGACCCAAGGCTGGAGGCAGGAGAGAGATGAAGGGTGTAGATTTGGGAGCTACCTTCTTAGAGATTATTATTTGACCCATGGGAGAAAATGAGATCTCCAATCAATCTGCAATACCTCGTAACCACTTACTATGTATGGGGGGCTGTGGTAGGCAATGAAGATACAAAGGGAGAGTAAAAGAATAGTCCCTGTCCTCAAGGAACTTACATTCTTTTTTTAAAAAAATTTTCAGTGATTTCTAGTATTTTGTTTTTCTCCTTTCCACCCCCCTGCTACTGCCACACTAAAAGAAAGATAAAATGCGTATAAGAGTAGTCAAACAAAATCAATTCCTAGATTGCCCACTAAAGAATGAATGTGCTAATAAGAAAGATTTATACTCTTACCATCAGGTCATTGGTAGGAAATTAACCTTGAAAGGGTTTTGTCTGACACTTAGAAGGTTAATGAGCAGACCAGTTACCCCAGAAATGAACATTCAGTCCTTTAGGTGACAACGGGAGTGAAAGCTGAGTGACTGGTGCCAGTTTCTGTAAAAGAGAATGCTTGTATTACTTAAGTTGATTTTAATTTGGGCTCATAGAAAAAGGCAAATTCCAGTTCTGCTGCCCGTATGTATCTGGGAAATGGCTTCACCTTCTGGGCCTCAGCTCCTCATGTGTAAAATGTGGGAGATGGACCAGACGGCCTCCAAGGTCTCTTCCAGATTGGAATTGATGGCCTTGCCTGTGTGGCCTTGGGGTCGTCTCTTCACCTCTCTCTACCCCTGTTTTCTCGCCTGTAAAAAGAAGGGGGACCAAGTTGGTGCCCAGAATGCCTCCTGTCTTCTATGACCCCATTATCCTGTGTGCCCTCTTGGAGGGCTGGCTCCCTCCCCCGTTTGCTTTTGTCACGGTTCGGTTCCATCTTGCCTCCTACATTCAGATAGTTCTATCTCAGTATCTGTAGGTATCTCTGTACCTGGGGTATCTGCAGCTTTATACACTCCATGTCTACATCTAATCTATGTCTCACCGCTTCCATAGAAATGAAGATAAAGAAGACAGAATTCCAAGGAAAGCCCATAAGACTTAAAGAGCTGGGGCACCGCATACGTGATTTAGGACAGTCTCACTGAAGATTCCTGGGGATTTTAAAAAACTGCATTTCTGTCTCCTTCCTCTTCCCACTTGCAGTGCTTGGTTTCTTGCTCCCATAAATTGTGCAGACTGACTTTTCATTAACTTTGAATGCTGAAATAATTCTTTGTATAGAATTCTTTCGTCACACACGATTCCAAAGTCCCCCCAGATCAAAGCCTGCCGGCTTTGTGGTGGGCCCGGCCCTGGATATTTCATGTAAATGGTACAGCTTGCCTGCATTTTAAACTGGCACTTGTCCAATTTCCCATCTCTTTGGTAGATAATGGAACCCACTGATACAGTCCCCAGGACAAGAGGCCATTCTATGCTCCAGTCTGTCTCCCCAAGGAGTTCCATACAGATGCTGTCTGTTGGGCCAGTGAAGTCATTCTGACATTCCCCTCAATATTATCTGAAAATTCATGAAGCATGGGAGTTATTCTCGGCCATAGGGGGGCTGTTTAGGGAGAAGGGAATGGAAGGGGAGTAGAGAACTGAGTCATTGTTCCAGCGTCCTTGGTTTCTGTTGTTCCCGTTAGGACGGTGGGCTGTGGTTAAAGAGGCCCAGAGGTGACATTAAGGTAAACCAAGGGCAACAAGAAAGGGGAGTCTTGTTTCTTGGAGGGACTGTTTTCTTGGTCTGAGAATGGCTTCTGTCCTGGGGGAGGGCTTTTTTTTTTTTTTCATTTTTAAATATACTGGGCTTGAGAGGAAATGATGTGTGAGAGACATGGGAGAAATAGCTTGACAGTTCTCCTGCCCTAAGAATAACAATACTAGAATAATACAGGCACCTTTCAAGTCACTGGCCTTCTTTTCCACACAATGTCTCATTCATCCTTGGTCACTGAGACCCAGAGAGGTCAAAGGATGTTTCACACCCACGTTGTATCAGTGGTACAGTGGGAAGCATGGTGGCCTACAAAGAAGAGAGAATAAGCCTTGGGAAGAGATGATATATCTCAGAAGAAAAATGAAAAAGGGAGTTTTCTCAGGGATAAACTGAGTCAGAAACATATCAGGCACTCCCTAGATCCTTCTGAGTCTGCAGAAGTTGGCTGTCACCAAGTCCACTGAATGGTCCTCTGAGGAGTAACCAGATTGTGGAGAGGACCCTGAAAGATGTGGAGGTCGTCAGAGGCTAGGCCAGGGAGCCACAGGCTCTGGTGGGCTTTACCAAGCTGGGTAGGCTTTGAGGAAGGGTCCAACTCAGCCATGCTTTGCCATCCTGCTTGAACTGCCTTCTCCTTCTCCCTCCGAGGTCCCTCCTCCCACTGATGAGTTCCTTCTGGAATCTTTGTTTTAGGGTCCAGACCAGCCATCCTTCATTCTCCAGACCTTTGTTTATATTTGCAACCCCAGCATTTAGTATAGGGCCTGGCACATAGTAGGCACTTACTCTCATTTGAGGACCAATTAATTAAACTTGAAGAGGCTCACCAGTGGAAGTCTGGCCATGACGTGAAAAATTATTTATTTCTTTGGCCATAACCCATCATAAGATCATGGCTATAGAGCTGTAAGGGACCTCAGAGGCTTTTTACTACAGCCTCTTCTTTTTAGATCACTAAGGGAAGAGAAGTTGGCCAGGGTGGGATTTGAGCCCCAGTCTTTTTTTGACTTTAGATTCACTACCCTTTCCCCAGGGCAGTGCTGTCTCTGCTAAGAAGAGTCATGTGTTAAGGATTGTAAGCCACAACTGTACAGGCTGAACCCCCCACTGATGAAACAGTAGATCCCTTGTGGTGTTAATGACTGCAAGAAGAAACAATAGTCTATGAGCGCTGTGTCAGTCACTAAAAACATTTATTAAGAGCCTACTCTATCTGAAGGCTAGATGGCCCAGTGGATAGAGCACCAGTCCTGGATGAGGAGGACCTGAATTCAAATCCAGCCTCAGACACTTAACACTTACTAGCCGTGTGACCTTGGGCAAGTCACTTAACCCCAATTGCCTTGCCTTCCCCCCTCCAAAAAAGCAAACAAACCAAAAAGAGCCTACTATATGCCAGGCATTGTCCTATGTAAATGTAACTATATTTAGACATAGATACAAAGTATTTACATATTACATTATATCAAAACACTCTCTGCCTTCCAGGAGCTCACAATCTAAGCACTGAGTAGGCATGTTGTTAGCACTAGGTTGGTGATGGACAGTGTTGTTCATCACCACCATTAAAGGGCATTTAAAAACTGTGGTGGGAGATAAGAGCAGATAGGAGGAGATTGCCTGCAAGGTCTCAGCTTTAGGAGCTTAGGGGTCAAGTGGAAACTGAGGCTCAGGAAGGCTGACTGGCAGCTTGACCATGGTCCCCAAAGAGACAAGTGGCAGAATTTGAACCCAAGACTGCAAAGTCAATGCTCTTTCACTAGACTAAAAGGACATTGAACCAACGGATCAAACGCAAACAGTAGTAGAGACACAAAAGGAAGATCCGGGCAAATTTCCCAAGGCCAATTTGAGGAAGGAGAGAACATGTCAAGCTAAAGAAATTGGGGATGGCTTCATGGAGAAAGTGCTTCCAGAGCTCAGAATGGAGAGAAAAGAAGGATTCTGTAAGCGGGCACAGAGGCAGAGCGTTGGTGGAATAGCTAGTGACCAGCCACATTGGCCCTCTTCCCCTCGTCTCCCACCCTCATGCCTTTGCACAGGCTGTCCCTCATGCCTAGAACTCACTCCTTCATCACCTCTGCCTCTTAGAGTCCCTTGTTTCCTTCAAAGCTCTGCCTGAGACTCCTCCTACGTGAAGCTTTCCCTGATTTCCCCATTCTCCTCCATCTACATGTTCCCTTCTCCCGATAAGGTTACCTTGCATCTCTCTTGTACATGCTGATTTGTGTCAAGTTGTCTCCCCTGATAGAATCTAAGTCCCCTGAGGCAGACCAGGATTTTGTGCTTTCTTTGTATTGCTAATCTTAGCGCTGAGCCTGCCACTTAGGTGCATACACATCATCGCCTGAAAAGAATGTAAGATCCTTGAAGGCAGGGACTGTTTCCATTTTTGTCTCTATTCCCAGCACCCAGCATAGTGGCTGACACACAGTCGATCCTTAATGAATGCTTGTTGGTTAATTTGGGGGAATTTAAAGCGTAGGAAGGGAAAGAGTGAGGAATAAGAATGACTAGGTTGGGGCTGAGTTGTTGAGGGCCATAAAGTCCAACGAATGCATTTATTGTTTATGTTCGAGGCAGTAGGGAATTGTGAACAGGTCTGGATCGGATCTGTGTATGCCTTCACAAAGTCGATGCTGGCCGCTGAATAAAGGATGGGCTGATAGGGGAGAGACTGGGGAGACCAACAGAACAGTTAGGAGATTATGACAGTCTAAGGGATAAATGATAAGGATTTAGCCTAGGATCTCACCATGTGAATGGAGAAAAGAGGCTAGATTAGAGGGATGTATAGATAATCTTGGCAACAGTTTGGATGTGGCTGGTGAGGGAGAGAGATGAGTCAAAAAGGAAAGGAAGGGAAGGAAAGGGAAGGGAAGAAAAAGGAAGGGAAGGGAAAAGAAGGGAAGAAAGGGAAGGGAAGGGAAGGGAAGGAAGGAAAGGGAAGAGGAAGAAAAGGAAGGGAAAGAAAAGGAAGGGAAGGGAAAAGAAAGGGGAAGTTTGGTACCTGTTAGATGGAGAAACATCTCCCTTATTCTATGCCTCTCTTGAGAAGTACAGTGGAAAGATGTATTAGAGTCAAAGGCTGTAGGTTCAAATCCAGTCTCCATCACCTACTCTTTGTGGCCTTAGGCAAATGTCTCTGGGTCTCAGTTTCCTCGCTGGTAAAATAAGGAGGTTGAACTAGATAACAGTGAAAGTCTTTCTCTCATCCCATGACCTTTTTCTTGGTTGACCACTGGCTAGATGAGGCATCTCAGTTGGAAGCTGACACAGAAGACTTTTCCCGAACATTTCTGAAAAAATGTAAATGTCACTTGGCCAAATTCTGCTCCTCTCCCTGCCAAGGAACTGACATGCCCCAAGTCTCAGCAACTGCTGCTGCTGCTTCCCCTGAGCTCTGGCCCCTGAGAGCAAGGAGGGCAGTTTAAGGGGAAACAGACCCACAAGGACAGCTGTGTCTGGGGGAGGCAGCTATGAAAATAGAAGTTGTCCGACTAAAAGATTTTTACACCTAACGCAAAATGTACCTTGCTGCTGCGAGGAAGCTTTAAAAGCAGTCATTTCCTTGGCATTAACTGAAAATGGATGGCCTGTTGAAAGCTAGAAGGCAAGGGGGTTGGAGGGGAGGCTAGAATAGCCATTATGATATAGCCAGGTTGGTGTTTGCATGAACTACAGGAGAAAGTGTCAGAAAAGCAGAGCTGGGGAAAGGATTCCCATGGCTCTGCCGGCAGTGATTATATGGAACCATAAAGGTACAGCAGTCAAAGCCAAGGCTGTTACTGATCCCCAAACCCGCTCATGCCAGGGGGCCAAAGAATTGCTTTTCTATTGAGTGAGTCTCTCTGTCTCTCTGTCTCTGTCTCTCTGTCTCTCTCTGTCTCTCTGTCTCTCTCTGTCTCTCTCTCTCTCTCTGTCTCTCTCTCTCTCTCTCCTCTCTTTTTCTCTTTCCATTAGATTTCTAACCAGAGAGAAGCAGATTAGTATAGTTGATACAGGGCTGGCCTCCATTTAAGGTAGACCTGGATGTGTGACTTTGGCAAAGTCCCTTAACATCTCTTTCTCAGTCATCCCTAAGCTGTTAATTGCAGAGTAGATGCCAGATGCTGGCCTCCATCAGAAAACTAACGGGGAGTCTGCCGTATCAATGAAACCATGGTCTAAAAATGGAACCAGACACCGCCATTCTGAGAGGATTGTGGGAATGAAGAACGAGACATATGTTTTCAGACACAGCCAATTCAGGAATTTGCTTTGCTCGACTCTTTGTTATGAGGGTTTTCTCTTTCTTTTTGCTCATTGGTGGTGGGAGGGGAGGTAGAACGAGAGAAAAGAAATGTTCTTGTTAACTAAAAAAATAAGGACATTCATTTTTAAAAATCACACACAAAAGGAGAAGTGCCCTGGCAGAGTGGTCAGCATGTCGGATTTGGAGTCGGGAAGAGATGTATTCAAATTTCACCTGCCATGCTAGGTGAATGAATGATGGAAGCATTATGCAGCTCTTACTGCATGCAAAGTGCTGTGCCAGGGGCTGGGGGCTGCACAGAGCCTTAGGAACTTGTGTCTTAATGGAGGAGACTCCACAGAAGGAAGGTTTCACCTTGGGTGAGCCTGGACAAAGGCTAACTCCTCTTAGCCTCAGCTTTTTCATATGTAAAATAGGGATGATAATGCCTAGATTGAGTTGTTGAGTCTGAGATGAGGTCATGGTTGTAAAGTACTTTAATAACTTCAAAGTCTTATATACAGATGAGAGCAATGCTGAAGGGGCCTTGAGGAGAGGGGATCTGCCTTGAGGGATCACTCAAGAGAATGATGGGATGTAGCTTGTGCTCAGTGTCTCTCTTTTTCTTAATGATCCTTTCAAAGTCATTCCAATGTGTCCTCAAGGTAAGGAAGTCAATTAGTCCATCACCATGTATTCAATAGGTGCTTACTATGTACCAAGTCAGCACTGGGTTCTCTCTGGGCATTGTTCTGATGGAAGGTAAGCTTGGGTGGATTCTACCAGACTGGAAACAGCCTCCTCTGCCCTGTTGGCATTGGCTGATGGAGGTCCCCAAGGGAGAGCTGTCATTATCGGGGCCTCCATTACCCCCCATGACAGGGTAGAACCCTGGAGATGCTTTCATCTGTAGAGTTCTCTATACTTGGTCCTCTCCATGGCCTCCTCACCCTCTCTGCCCCAAAAGTGTCCTGGAAGTTAAGGGAGGAGAGTATCAAAGGACACAGTATTGGTAAAGTGCTTAGCTAATGGGCAGCTTTGGTGGTATGGTGACTAGAGTGGCCTGGATTCAGGAAAACTCCTCTTCCAGAGTTCAAAACTGGCCTCAGACACTTATTGACTATGTGACCCTGGGCAAGTCACTTCACCCTGTTTGCTTCAGTTTCCCCATCTGTAAAATGAGGTAGAGAAGGAAATGGCAAACCATTCCAGTATCTCTGCCAAGAAAACCCCCAATGGGGTCACTGAGAATAGGACATGACTGAAATGACTGAACAAAGAAACAACATAAATGTTGTTTATTATTACTGTTGTTATCATCCACGAAGAAGGAGTGTTTGCTGGCGTCGAGAGTAGTTGAGAGACTGCCCAGGATAAGACCCGAGAAAAACTCATCCGATCGACTAGTTAAGAAATTATTGGCAGCCTGGGAAATCGTAGTTTTAGTCAGAGGTTAGCCTCTGAAACCAGATTACAAGTGACTGAGGGGGAAACAGTGCCAAAGAAGGGATGGGAGCAGGTGTGGACGCCTCTTTCGGACTCCGGTGTGTGGGAGGCAGCCGTCCTGCTCTCTCCTCTCTTCTTAAGCCTGTTTCGTCATCTGTAACATGGGATCATTGCTACTTGCGGTGCCTACTTCACAGGGTTGTTTTGAGGAGAGTACTTTGCCAGGCTTAAAGAGCTATTACTGTTAAAACTATTGAACTCATTATCATCATTATCGTGTAAGGAATTGTACTGTAATTGCTCTCCTAGTGTGTAAACATCGCTCCTTATTATTCTAGGAGGACCAGGGAGCTAGGGACTGAACCTTGCATTCCATTAGTATAGGCACTCCCAGGTTGAGAAATCCCTCTGCCGATGAAAACCAGCATCTTCTTTGCAATGGAAAGTCTGGGGTTTCCTAGAGCTCGGAGAAGCTGAGAGATGGTCCCAGGGCCTCGCAGTATGTGTCAGACAGTACTGGAGCCCCGGTCTTCCTGCCATCTCTCTGCTGCTTCCTTCTGGGGGCTGCCCCAGGAGCGTACACAATGCATTGCGTTTTTCCAGGATTCTCATAACACAAAAGCTCCTCTTTTCAGCACATTTTACTGCAGTTGTTATTTGGCGGTGACACCGGGGCACCAGGGCCTCTGAAGAACTCAAGATGAACGTTGTGTGGAGGCCTCTGGTGGTGAAGTGGATAGAGCGATAGGCCTGGAGTCAGGAAGCCTCTCACAGGAACTGTGTAATTCTGGGCAAGTCACTTAACTTTTGCTTGCCTCAGTTTCCTTCATAGCAAAATGGGGATAATTAGGGCACCTCCCTCAGGGGCTTGTTGTGAGGATGAAAAGAGATAATATGTGCAAAGAGCCTAGCCCAGTGCCTGGCCCAGAGGAGGCGGGCGCCATATAAATGCTCCTTCCTTTCCCAACTGAGAGGAGACTGATGAGGGACTGACTCCACAGAACACGAGAAGAGAAGATACCATCAAACACAGTTATTGGCACCAAGAAGGTACTTTATAATCATTCAACAAACTGAATTAAGCCAAAGAATTGTAGAGTAGGCAAGAAGAGAAGATGAAGTGGTGGGAATGAGTGAGGGATGACCGGGCGTGGCCAGATGCTTCCCCGGTGTGGGAGGCTTTCTGCATGTCGGAGTGGCCCCCTTCAGTGACCTTTTGGGAGGAAGGGTCACCAAGGACATTCAGGTTTGTATGGGTCTCAATCTGTATGGTTGGGGGGAACTCCTGAATGGGGAGATCTTAGATCCTTTGGATTAACTACTTATAAAATTCACCCTGAAAGAGAGCCTGACATGGGGAGTAAAGGGACAACTTTGAAGTCAGGAAGATCTGAATTCAAGTCTTGCTTTGGTACTTAACTAGTTGTGTGACCATGATTTGGTGGCTTGACCTCTCTCTGCACCCAGCTAGCTGTCTAAGTTTGTGTTCCACGTACCCAAATAGGGGGTTGAATGTCCGGGGCAGCTTTACTCTGTAGTCAGAGGACCCAGATTTATATTCTGCCTCTGATCCTTACTACCTGGGCAATGTTGGGGAAATCATTCAAAGGGCCCTGAGCCTCAGTCTCACGACTGGAAACTTAAGAGGCTGGACAAGATGACCTTGGGGTCTGTTCCAGCTCTCTGACTATGACCTAGAACTCATCTGAGCCAGCCAGGCAGTGGGAGGACCTGCCACTATGAGGGGCATTCTCCACTCTTTGCATTCCTCCTTCGTCCCTTCCCCTGGGCTGAGCTGCCCAGACCCGGTCTATGCTCACCTAGCTTGGATGAAATGAGAATCACCAACACTGCTTTCTGGTTCCATGGAAGGCCTTCCCAGCCCTTACTCCATTCTCTGCTGTAGCATCCTAGGGCCCTCTACGACTTACTATCTGCCTTGTCTTTATGCCCTGAAGCCTGCTGCCACTGCCCTCTGGCAGATTGTTGTGGGCCAGAGACCCTGGGCCTTTCCATTCATTTTTCTGCTGCACCTTTAGGATTTCAGGGCCTTTCCGTCTGCCTTTCAGCTCACCTTTCTTTTATGTGTCGTCTGCCTAATTAGAGTGTGAGTTCCTTGAGGTCTGGGACTGACTTGCCTTTTCTATTATTATTCCCAGTGCTTAACACAGAGTGAGTAGTTAATACATTTTTATTCATTTATTTGTTCCTTCATTTTTTCATCTATTCATGCATGCATGCATGCATGCACCCATCCATCCACCCATCTATTCATTCATCCTGTGGCTACAAATTATAGATAGTAATCTATATTGGATGAGGCACTTTACACTCTAGGAACTCTATTCATGGATGAAATCAGAGGTCCAGACCAATAAATAAAGTCAATTAAATTGAATGTGATAAGGTAGGCTACTATTTCAAATGGAACTCTTCTGCCTGAAAATCAGAATTGTTTAAAATAAAAATCTGGTCCTAGAATCAGAATTCAGTAAAACAGTTGAGATTTGTAGAGGTTTCTAAGCAAACAAACAAAGTGGATCTGCCCCCTCCCCAAGCGGTTTTCCTAGTGGAATCTTGCCGTGGATGATGGAGAAGGTGGGGGCACCTAGGTAGGGGGTGGGGTGCAGTCTGGGAATGGCGGCCTGTCTGCCCAGAATAGCAATGCCTGAACACTCCCAGTCTCAGCGAACCCTCCTGTCCACATTAGTGGTCTAGGTCATGGTGGCCCAGGCTAAATTGATTACTGCTTCCCAGAGATACAGCCCTGGAGGATGTTGAGGGTGGGGCTCTCAGGGCCTTGGGGCTCCCAATCTCACACATCATCAAGCATGGTTTTGCAATGGTTTGAATTAACAACACTTATTCAGAGAGACAAAAGAGGTAAATGGAATTGCTAGACTAGACTTTTCAACTCCATCCCTCAATGTTTCCTGTGACCTTTGAAAGCTGGAAATTGGGAGCTGAATTTGTCTTTGGCAGCAGCAGAGAGATGCACAGCATCTCCCTTGGCACTCGTCACAACAGGCATTTGACTGGTATTTTCTTTTTGTCTGTGTGTTCCTGGGGTGTAGACCATACAGGGCCGCCAGCACATAAGGGACGCATCCTCAGACAGGCTCAGTCCATCTTCATGGGACACATTTGTACCCAACACAGCCACAGTCTTTAGTGAGAGATGAATAGGGCCAGCCTGCCTTCTGACAGTACATTTGTGATCTCAGCCTTGGAGGTACAACCTTGCATAGCTGAACATTCCAGCCCACACAGGCTTCCTCCTCCTCTGACTCTTGCTTACATTTTCCCATAATCCTCCAAAGGGGGCACACCCAATGTGCTGAAGGCCTTTCCCCAGAGCCTTGACGGTTTGAGGGTTCCCAGTTTAAGCCTTGGGCTGCACCCTCTAAATTCTGTTGCCTTGGTTGAAAGTCCTAAGGGCCCCTCCCTTAGGGTGATCCTTTGTCCCCTCGTGTGACTGGCAGATCTCCACACAGATGGGTCCTTTCTGCACAGACAGTGTTGGGATCGTTTTCTGCCTTAATTTGCAACCAAGATGTCAATATTGACATGATTCAGTCCTCCAACTGATTAGCTGTTAGACAAGAATCTCCAAATTAGAGTCCCGATGGTTAAATGGTTATTTATAGATCAACTAAAAATGATGAGTCTTGAGACACAGACACCTTCTACCACTTTGCTACAGTTTTCAAAGAAGTCAGTGTTTGATAAGCATTTATTCAACACTTTTTGTATCTGTTGTGTCTGACTCTGTGACCCCATTGGGTTGAGTGGTCAGACATTTCCTTCTCCATATCATTTTACAGACCAGGAAACTGAGGCAAACAGGATGAAGTGACTTGCCCGGGGTCACACAGCTAGTAAGTGTCTGAGGCAGGATCCGAACTTAGGAAGAGGAGTCTTCTGATGCCAAACTGATTCTCTATCTACTGTGCCACCTCCCTGTCCTTATTAAGCAGTTACTGTATGCCAGGCTTTGTGCTAAACACTAGGGATATGGAGGAAAGTCAAAAATGATCCTTGCTTTTACGTACCTCACAATCTAATGGGTGAGACAAGATACAAACAAAAAAACTAGGTACTGGCAAGATCTAGACAGAGAAGATGGAAGGCCAGCCAGACAGGGAAGGCACTAGCACTAGCAGGACCAAGAAAGATCTCTTTTTACCAGAGGGGGTTGAGGCTGAGAAAGAGATGTGGGAATGCAGAGGTGGTGAGCTATGGAGGTGGAATACTACATACACTGGCAGTCTTGACGGATGTGTCCATTCCTTGTGCTGTTCTGCTCCCCTCCCTCCCTTTATTTTATAAGGGATGGAGAAGAGGGAGCAAGTACAGGGAAATAAAGGGGATTTAAAGAGAGATCAATAAAAATATTTAAAATAAGTCTTTTTTAAAAAGAAGTGGGGGGGGGGAGGCTAGGTGGTGCAGTGAGTAAAACGCCAGCCTCGGAGTCAGGAGGACCCGAGTTTGGTTCCGACCTCAGACACTTAATACCCACACAAAAAAACTAGCCGTGTAACCTTGGGCAAGTTACTTAATCCCAAATGCCCTCCAAACAGGCAAAAAAAAAAAAAGAAGTGGGAGGGAATCATGCAGGTGTGAGGGATTGAATGAGAATGTTCCTGCCTTCCCTGCGTGTGAATGAGGAAGATGCAGAAGCAGCCGGGTCGGGGGAGCAGACTGATGAAATGGCACGGGGTGGGGGCGGGGGGGAGAGCCGGATCCAGAGCTGGGAAGGACAGAGGGCAGAGAAGTCATGAGGGTATCTCCTTGTCTCCTGCCACCAAAGGACGCAGGGTACTGCCAGCACGTGTCCGTCAGCGGACAGAGGCGACCAGCCCAGCTTGTAGTTAGCAAGAATGATGAGCTGCTTTCCTTCCTCAACCTCCCAGCCACCCCAGGTGAGCCCACAGTCGCAGCGCCCCAGGGCTCTGTCCCCTCCAAATGAGGCCATGGGGCAACCCAAGCCTCAGGCTCTGTCACTGCATTTGTGGCAATGAACCAATTCGTGGGTGTATCCTATAGGTAATGTCCCATGTTCTCAGAGATCAGTTGACTCTCTTAGTCTGTCTACACTAGCAAGCAGGGATTGAAATCGAATTCTGGGTCATGGTTTATAAACTGCCCACTGGGCATGGGCCAGCCGGGGTCTATAGGAGGAAGTCACATACATATGCGTGTGTCTAGACATGTATGTTATGAAATATGTAAATATTTGTGTCCTGGAATTATGATTTGTGAAGGCAACTCTCTCTACCAGTGGAGCTCAGCATGTTTGCAATTTGCAGTTTTCCAGAGTTGCCCTGGGGCACTGAAAGGCCAGGGTCAGGCAGCCAGAGCGTGTCAGGTCTTCCTGACCACAAGGCTGCCACTCCATATTGCTTTTCTGTCTCTCTCTGTGTCTGTTTCTCTCTCTGTCTGTGTCTTTGTCTGTCTCTGTCTCTCTGTCTATCCCTGTGTCTCTCTCCCTGTCTATCTTTCTGTCTCTGTCTTTCTATGTGTCTGTCTGTCTCTGTCTCTCTCTCCCTGTCTATTTCTCTGTCTGTCTGTCTCTATCTCCCCCTCTGTCTCTCTCTGTCTCTGTCTCTCTTGGTCTATCTCTCTCTCTATCTCTCTCTCTCTCCCTGTCTCTGACTCTGTCTGCCTCTCTATCTCTGTCTGTCTTTCTGTCTATCTCTGTCTCTTTGTTCTCCCTGTCTCTATCTTTCTCTGTCTCTTTGCTCTCTCTCTCCATGCTTGAAGTAATTGATTAGACAAAAGGATACATTATGTGTTCTAGAAAATTCAATGGAGAATTTTAAAGGAAAAACACTAGAATCAAAATCCGTGGTTGAACTTATTTATGTATATCTCTGTATTTAAAAGCAATGTAGCTTAGTGTGTTTTCCAGAATTAGGAAGATGTAAGCTCAAACCCTGCCTCAGACAAGTCCTGGCTGTATGACCTTGGGCAAGTCACTTAATCTCCAAGTGCCCCAGGCAACTCTCTAAGGTTCTAAGTTTTAAGAAGATGCTGATCTGCATTGGTAGAGGGGATTTCCTTACCTTGAGTTCCCTATGCCAATGAAAATCACAAGCCCAGTCCCTGCCCATGTCTCCTCTGTACCAGAATAGTTAACTGGCTTAAGCTAAGACAGATGGAAGAAAGGAGGAGCCAGTGAACTCTTTCTATCTGATCATGTCTGTTGGCATCGGGGTCTGTCTTTATTATTCCTATGATCTTGGCCAACTACTAAAGGTTGGCCCAAGAGAAGTTGGTGCCAGCTTCCACGCACAGCCCCTGGATTCCCTCCTGGAACACCACTCCGTGGCAATGTTTCCCAGCCAGTAAAGCAGCTTTTTAAATAAGCAGAGCAGACAGCCCTGAGGAGGAGCTGTGAACACAGCTGGGTGTCCCCATCAATGTGAACAAAGTGAATAACTGGCCCCAAGATTGTTTCCTGCTGGGGAATTGTTACAAAGCCTGGTTTGTTAAATTCCCCTTTCCTTCTTCCTTTCCTGTTGACTGCAGTGAAATTGAATTTAGTTAAGCCCATCATACTCAGGGTCAGCAAAACTCTTTCCTTTCTTGAAAATGGAATTAACTCTTTGAAGGCTGGTTGTCCACAAGCCCTAACTCTTCCCCATTCTTTACTCCTATGCTTGTGGAATCTTGTATGACTACTTTTCAGCACCAGGGAAAGGGACCCACCCCTTCCCTACCCACAATGACATGCATACAAGTTCAAATTCTGGACTTTGAGCCACTTGGACTTGAGTTCGAGCCCTACCTCTGTCACCAGTGATACTTATAAGCTCTAGGACCACGGACAAGTCACTTTGACTCTTTTCATCAGTTCCTTATCTAGTAAAATGGTGATAATATTGTCGGTTTTACTTATTCGTAGAGTTGAGAATCTCACTTTGAGATCATGCGTGTGAAGCGTTTTGCAGTGTTACATTATTGTTTATAACAGTGTTATATTATTGTGTCAGATATTATTAAATGGGGGAAGGAAATAAGGCCCTGAGATACATATGAGTTATTATATTTTGGGTTAACCTGTGGGGGAGATGAATGATCCCCATTGTTCCTCTAACTCATTGCCACCTTTCAACAAAACTCTCTGAGCCAAGATGACAAAAATTCAGGGTATAGGCTTACTAGGCTGTTGTAACTCTAAGTGGGGAAAGGGAAAGTCTACTTCGTGTCCCATAGCAAAACAATTAGTACTGGGAAGAAATTCTGGTTTTTTATTTGCCCCCTTTGGAAAGCTTAAAAAGTGGCATAGAGTGAGGCTTTGGGGACCAGGTCTGCCTCTAGTATGCAATGCTGCATTGTCATGTTCTAGACAGAAATAAGATGGGAAAGCAAGAAGGAGTGGCAAAGGGTCAAACTCTGGATTGGAAAGGACCTGAGAAGCCATCTAGGCAAGTCCCCTCACTTGGCAGTAAATTGGGGTTCAAGGAAGTTCAGTGATTTGCCTGAGATCACAAAGGTGGTGTCCAAGGAGAGAGCCTAACTGAGATCAGCCAATCAGATTTTAAGATATACTCAGTTGCAATGCAATGAATAGATTTAACAGGTGATCCAGGTACATAAGTGCATGTTCCCAGAGTGAAACCCAACCTGTTGTCTCATTTCTGTGACAGTTTGATGGAAGTGGAAATGACATGATACTTCCCCAAACCATCGGTTGAAGGTTCAAGAATTATAGTCTGAGATCACTTGCTGTTGTGTTGATGTTTTCCATTGGGAGCCTAAATGACTATTAATCAACTCTTAGGATATAAGTAGAATTATAAACTCAGGTTCTTAAAAAGGTGACCCAGCACCAAGCTGGTAGATGACGGCAGTGCTGGAAAGCTCACTTTTTTTTTTA
>NW_027185761.1:60118159-60139763 GCF_028583685.1 Petaurus breviceps papuanus | reverse complement strand
GGTGCTCTTGCTCACTGCGCCACCTGGCTGCCCCGAAGCTCACATTTCTTAACACGACAAAGTCACTGGCTTCCCTCAGCTTGTCAATGTCTTCCCTAAAATAGGGTGCTCAGAGCTGAGTGCATCATTCCAGGCATAGTATTACCAGAGTGGAACACATAGGATTATTACCTCCTGTATTCTGGACACGAGACTTTTCTTAGTACAGCCTAGGAAAGTGTTAGCTTCTAGTCAATGAGTCAATCAACAAGCATTTTGAAAAACATATTTATTTACTTTTAGTTTACAACATTCAGTTCCACAATCCCTTGAGTTTCAAATTTTCTCCCCTTCCCTCTCCTCCACTCTCCCCCCACCCATAGCGGCACACGATCAGATATAGGCTGTACAAATACCTTCACATTAAACGTTAGTCAAGTTGGAAAGAATAATTATAACCGAGGGAGTGTGCAAGTAATTCTCTTCAGTCTGCATTCAGACTGTGTGGTCCTTTCTCTGGATGTGGATGTCCCTTTCCATCATGAGTCTCTTGAAGTTGTCTTATAACCTTGCATTGCTGAGAGGAGCCCAGTCTATCAAAGTTAGTAGTCACAGATACTATGTGGCTGCAATTGTGTACAAAGTTTTCTTGGTTCTGCTCTCCTCACTCAGCATCATATAAGTTTATATAAGTCTCTCTAGGTTATGATGATGTCTGTCTGCTCCTCATTTCTTCATATACCACAACTTGTTTAGCCATTCCCCAATTGATGGGCATCTCCTTGATTTCCAATTCTTTGCCACCACAAAAAGAGCTGCTATAAATATTTTTGTACACACAGGTCTTTTCCCCACTTCTATGATCTCTTTGGGATACAGCCCTAGAAGTGGTATTGCTGGGTCAAAGGTTATGCACATTTTATAGCCCTTTGGGCATCGTTCCAGATTGCTCTCCAGAATGGCTGGATCATCAGCAACCATTTACTAAGTGCCTACTCTATGCCGTGGCCACGCATTTTGAGCTTATGGTCCTCTCAGATTATAAGATCTTTTGATGTAGGGAATTCTCAGTGAGGAAGCTCTTCTGCCCATGCAAACAGGCATCTGATCTGTCATTTATAGTCATGGAGAGTTTCCTGGGGGCACTGAAGGTGAAGCAGCTTTCCCAGCATCAAAAGTCACAACATTTGAATTCAGATCTTAACTTACTCTGAAGCCAGTTCTCTCTCCATTATGTTGTGAAGTCAACTTCCTTTAAAAGAAGAAGCAAATGAAGTTATTTGGACAAGAATCTTTTTTTAGTATATTAATGGCAGCTCACACTGATTACTATTTCCCTTTCTAAATGCTCACAAATCATTTACTTAATAATCTTTTGGGAGTCTTTTTTTTTTTTTTGGACAAAAATTGTCATAAAGTTCTATGGTTTGGGAATCCATCATTGTCTATTAGATGCTTGGGAATGTTCACCCATCTCCAGTCTTCCAGGACATATCCCCATTACCCCAAAGCTCCCAAGATTACCAACAGCCATTGAGCTATAACATCTGTAAGTGAATTCAGTGCCCTGAAATGCAATTCATCTGAGGTCAAGAGAGTTGAACTCAAGAAGAGAATTTAGCTTCTCTTTTAATAGCTTGATGATGATGATGATGATGATTAATAGCTGTTCATCTATCTTGCACTGCAATTTACTTTTTACCATATTCTTTATATATTTTCCTCTTCCCATCTCCTCAAAAGATTCTTCTCTTTGACAGAAAAGATAGAAATAACAGGAACTTGGGGACTCTCTCCGGCATTTGTTAACATTGAGCTCACTCATTCTTGCTCCCATAAAATTCTTTTTGTTGTGGTTAGCATTTTTTTTCATAAACCTCAGGAAAACTTTAACATTCCCAATAATACCGTCACAGCATTACCCATGTACACACATCTTTGCTTTATGCCCCTGCTTCTACCTTTGGTCCAAATCCTTTTAAAATCTTTGCTTGAGGAAGCTACCTCCGTAGTCACATCAAGACTTATGTACACCTTCCTCTTTCTTCCTCATTAGTAAACTTTGCAAGCATGTGATCAGAATTTCATTTTTAAGAGACCCCCATCTTTCCTTTTAGTTATTCAGACCATGAACTCATGCCTCTTTCCTCAGTAGTTTTTACAATCATCTTTCCTAAAATGTAGGGTACCTGCCATTGTGGGTAGCCTACACCCCACATTTCCATCCTCCTGTATGACATGGTCACTTTCTCCTCGTTCTCCTTTATCTTCTTCTTAAATAATCAGGTCCTCTGTTCAGGGAAGCAGTGACCCTGATTGCTTCCTCTATCTTCTGCAAGATTCAGTTATCATCAAGGCAAGTCAAACACTTATCAGATGCTCTGATTTTAGTGGGATGAGACTTCCAGTGAATGTTCAGGTAGTTGAAGTTCTTCTAATAGTTTCATCATTGTGAGGAAGTCTTAGTGAGGAATTTTCTTGACCAGCACAGATGGGCACTTTCTTTCCAATTTATTGTCTTAGAGAGTTGCCCAGGTTCACACAATTATTATGTGCCAGAAATAGGACTTGAATTCCAGTCTTTCTGGTTCTGAGGTCAGCACTCAATCTGCTATGTCAGTCTTTCTCTTGCCACAATCATATTATTTCTGTTTTTGCCCTTTGCCATCGACTGGCCTCTCTCAAAGTTCAGATTGCCACAAAAGTGGGGGTCCTCTTAGCATTCAGAAGCACTCAACTGTCCTTTCTCTGTGGTCTGTTTCCTTTGAATAAGATGTACATTTTCATTCTCTTACACCAGAGGCAGCATGGAATAGTAATTAGGAAACTGGCTGTTAAAACTGAGTTCAAGTCCTGTCTCAGAAAGATACTGAGTGTGTGACTTGGGTGAGTCACTCCACCTTCAGTAAGCTCAGGGAGTTAACAAAGATTGTAAGTCACAGAGAAGGTGCTAACCTGGATCTGAGGAGGGGGTTTCCTCACATAGAAGTTCCCTATGCCAGTCATAAATCTTGATAATACCTATAAGGCTATTTTTAAAAACCTAAGCATATCAACATGGCAAATACACTTTATTATCCATGACCTTAGTGTGACTTGTAGTTATGTGTACATTTTTTCTCCCCCTATACAACATAAGTTCATTGAGGCAGTGACTATTTCATTCTTGAGTTTTAATCTCCAGGATCCCTTCATAGCACTTGATGTTTGGAGCTTATTTAATGCTTGGTCATTGATTGACTGATTGATCTTAAACATTTTCTCCAGCTATTTTCTCCTGTGTAACTTCGGGACTTGAAATTCTTTCATTTTTCCTAGGATATTCCTGATGTCCCCTTAAGTATTTGAAGTTGTAGGGAAAGGCTAGTGTCCCCAAAAGAGCATTAGACTTGGAACCAGGGAGACCTGGATTCTGGTTCTGATTCTATCATTTACGTGCTGTGTGTGACTGCCTTACTTCCCTGAATTTTAGTCCCCTCATCTGCCATACTGGGAGCAATGCTACAATGCTAAAGGAAAGTATTTTATAAATTGCAATGTAAATCTGAACTATCACCAACCAGTCAAGATGAACATATCAAACTTTTTTTTTTGGAGGAGGGAGGGCAGGGCAATTGGGGTTAAGTGACTTGCCTAAGGTCACATGGCTAGTAAGTGTTAAGTGTCTGAGGCCAGATTTGAACTCAGGTCCTTCTGACTTCAGGGCCTTCATTGTGCCACCTAGCTGCTCCACATATCAAACTCTTAATGTGTGCCAGGCATTGTGCTAGAATACAGAGAAAAAAAGTCAATCTTTGCCCTCAAGGAGATTGCAGTCTGCTAGGAGAGGCAAACAAGTTCACACAAAAGTATGAAACCTGTACACAACATATACAAGGTAACTGGGGGACAAAGGCACTGGAAATTGCAGGGAGGGCAGGATTGGGGAATCAGGAGAGGTTAAGAGAGATGAAATGACAGGATCTTAACTACAAGGGAGCTCAGAGGTCACATCTTGCCCAAAGTCACATAGGAAGTGGCAGATCCAAAAGTCCACATCCCTGAACTCCAAGTCCAGTTATCTTTCCACTGAGAATCATTGACTTCTTTCCTCTTTCCCTTTTCCATTTCTTTGGAGAATGTCTGGGCACTACAGACATTTACTTTTTTGTTTAGGTATTGCATTTTCTTCATCCTTTCTTGTTTTTGCTTCCTTAATGAGTTGCAGAGTGGCCTTGGGTCCATGACTGCTGACCCAGAGGTGCTTTTTCTTCCCAACATTCATATTCTTGGCTGTTCAGGGCATGTTCCTGAGTTATCTCAGATTTTGGGGTGTTTTTGTTTATTTGTTTTCTGTTTTGGGTGCTACTAATGTTTCTAATAACTTGGTTGCTGTTTTGCCCGTGTTTTGCCTTCAAATTGGAGCTTGATGGGTAGAATTTTTAAAAGGAATTATTTCCCAGAGTTTCAATGCTGTAGTCTGGCAAATCCTTAGTGCCTCCTCAGAGCCATAAATGTATTGGCCTGGTTTCTCCAGCCCCAGCCAGTGCTTATATCCATAGCTGAGAGTCTTGGCTGGGATGGAATTTGGCAATCTTTCTTTAACACGTGGGTCAGGTAGAACATTGGATGGATAGGAACAGAACTGGAATTAGGCAACCTGGCATGTTCAGTACATTCAGCCCCCAGGGGAGTTGGAGGAAGACAGGTCCTGAGACAGGGGCAACATAGCTCTAGAGGGTGCTAGGTGATACAGTGAGTAGAACACCGGGCATAGAGCCAGGAAGACCTGAGTTCGAATCTTATCTCAGACGTCTACCAGTATGACTCTGCAGGCAAATTACTTAAGCTATGTTTGCCTCAGTTTAATCATTTGTGAAATGAGGGGATTGGTCTTAAAAGACCCCAAGGCTAATATTCCATGGCTGATACTGGCAGCTCCAGAGGTAGTTGTACCACATAGAGGTAAAGTCCAGTGGAGGAAAGTAAGGCAAGGGGAGGAGACAGTGGTTTCTCTGCTTCTCAACAGATGCCCCTGCCCTAGGACAAAGCCCTGTTTGTCCCATGTTGTTATGTGCATCAGGAAGCTATGGATTAGAGCAAAGTCAGCATCCTTCCTTCTATATAATCAATCAATAAACATTTATTAATCACCTACTATGTTCTAGGCACTTTGCTAAGTGCTGGTTATACAAAGAGGCAAAAGACAGTCCCTGTCCTCAAGGAGCTTATAATCTTTTTTTTTAAGCTTTTACAGAAAGATCTTTGTTTCAAAGATTCAGTAAGAACCGATAAACATTTTCCTCAATCTCTCTGTGTCATACTTTCAGCTCTAAGATAGGGTTGGGATTGGGGTGGGGGTAGAGGACAGGATCAAAACTCAGCTCAGTTCCCACATAACATTGGTCCCATCAAATCATGCCAAAGGTGGAATCGCTTCTGGCTGAGTCTTCATTTCAACTTTTCTTGTCATGAGCTCAGAATATTTCTCCAAATCAGTCTATTAGTTTTTTTTAAGTTTTTATTAATTTGTTTGTTTACTTTTAGTTGACAAGATTCACTTCCACAATCCCTTGAGTTTCAAATTTTCTCCCCCTTCCTTCCCCCCCTCCCATGGTGGCATACAATCAAATATAAGATCTGCAAATACTCTCACATTAGACGTTAGTCAGGTTATAAAGAAGGATTGTATCACATGGAATGAAGAATGAGAAAGAGGAAACAAAACCAAACAAGAAAAAGAAAGAGAGCAGGTAATTTGCTTCAATCTGCATTCAAACCCTGTTCTTTCTAGTTCTTTCTCTGAATGTAGACATCTCTCTCCATCATGAGTCTTTGGGGGTTGACTTATGACTCTGGATTGCTGAGAAGAGTCCAGTCTATCAAAGTTGGTTGTCACACATACGTTGCATCTGTAATTGTGTACAGATTCCAAGGAGTTTATAATCTAATGGGGGAGACAAGACACAAATGGATATGTACGAAGTAAGATATATACAGCATAAGCAGTGGACTTAAGGCACTGAAATTAAGAGTAAATTTTAAAAAGTAATTTAGTAAAATTAAGAGTAAAAAAATTTTTAATTGGGACTTAAAGGAAGCCAGAGAAGTTAGTAGGCAGAGTAAGGGAGAGAGAACATGCCAGGTATGGAGGACAGCCAGAGAAAATCCAGAATCATGATGTTTGGATGGTAACAAACACTCCTTATGAACCCAAACAAGCTTCTTCTTTGACTATTAGAAGGAAAGATGAAGTCTGCTCCAAAATTACAGAATGATGATTCCTTGGTCATGAGGCCAGCCTTAGTTTCCCCAAGTGCAGGATTAGAACCTATTAAGAAGTTGTAGGGCAGTCATTATGGAGCCATCCTAGCTGGGGGTGGGGGTTAGAGAAAGGTAGTTGGGTGAACTCCTTCCCCTGGCTCCTCCAACAGACTCTCTATGACCCTTATCTCTATCCAACACCTTTTCATTAAATAACACACTGAGGTCTCCATAGCATGGGGAAAGGTCTCTGGCTGGATTTGTCATCTCGTTCTACTATCCTGAGCAGAATGGCCTTTGAAGTCAGTTCATATCTCTTGGAATGCAGGATAAGGAAAAGAATGTGGGCTGGTCTCTGATGATATCTCTCTTCTCTGCTCCTTCCTTACTTAGCCCTTCTGTGGCACCATTTGTGATTAGATTTGCAGAGGAAAACATGACCAGGGTGGCCTGGGCTGTGGTTGGGATGTCCTGTAGGGAATCTGTCATCCTGAGACTACCATGATGGTGGAGATCAAAGGAGCGGTCACGAGCTCAGACAAATATCTCAGGAGACTCCGTTCCCTCCATGACCCTTCCTGGGTCACCCACAATTGGGTGAAGGAGAGGAGGAGGAGGACCTGGGCTGTCCTTTTGTGAGGTAGTGATCAGCTCAGCCTCTTCCTGAATACCTGGGATCTCTCTCCAGCCGTGTCCTGGCCACCTAGGGGAACATTGTTACCTCTGAGAGCCAGATGGATCCAGCAGATGGGGTCTATCACCAACATAGAGTCTAATGGAAGGAAAAGGCAGGGAAGGCAACCGGAGCCTCTGCCCCAGGGGCCTCCTACAATTTGTCTTGGAGAGGCCATTTTCTATTATCTAATGTCATGGTGGAATGTTACCTCCTCAGCTCCCAGACCCCAGACACCAGACAACTTGGGCCACCTCTGATAAGGGGAAGGGTATAGATTCAGGACGATTTAAGAGTTTGCTTGGGTCCAGAGGTGTCCTAGACTACAAGTCAGGTATTGTGCTGGGCTGGAGGGATGAATGCAAAAAATTAAATGGTCTATATCCTCAAGAACCTTACATTCTAAATAATAATGATAGTATTATTATTATTAGTAGTAGTAGTACTAGTAGTAATGATAAATGATCTGGGGAGAACCAGACCCAGACCCAGGATTTTGTTGATATGAGGATTTCCGGTGAGGACACTCCCCGGAAAACTATTGTGTAACTTCAGGTGTTAGAAAGAAAGCTGCCTAGTATACATATAATGTGTGTATATATGTATACATACACATACAGCATATATACATATGTGTTTTGCAGATACACACACATATTCACACTGGATGAGTGATTTTAGTGATATAGGGAGCTCCCAGACAGGAAACTCCCCACCTCAATGCTGATATATATCTGCTTAACAATTCAGAAAATTGTTTCAGGCCACTGAATCAAACGATGTTCTCAAGGTTACACAGTCAGAGGCAGAGATGGGAACTGGACTCAGTCAGGTCTTCTGGACTCTAAGGCAAATTCTCTAGCCACCACGACGCCTGTTTCTCCATAATAGTAAACTGACATTTATAAAGTATGTCCCCAAAATCTTAGAGCAGTTTAAAGTTTCCTAATAGTTTAGTTTTGTCATAAAAAACCCAACAAAACTTAAAATTCAACTCAGATCTTTTTTGATCACCCTGTATAGCATTTTAAAATTTGCAGAGAGCTTTATATGCCATAGATTGAGAGCTAGAGGGGCCCTTAGAGATGGTCAGGCCCAATCCCATCATCCGGAACACATTTGACCCTCACAAAAGTACTATAAGATGAACACTGTTATTGTCATGGCCACTTTACAGATGAGATAACTGAGGCTTAGCAAGGACTTGCCCAGAACCACATGGCCTCAGTAGGTGTCTAAGGCAGGATTTGAATCCAGGTCTTCCTGACCTCTCTCTCCCCTATGCCACGTATGCCTTTCAACATGCACACAAGTAAGTCAGCATGAAACAGAGAAAATACAAGTCATTTCTGGCTCTCCGGAGAGCACTCCCAAGTGGAGAAGTCAGCAGTGGCCTCTTTTTGGAGACTGATCTTGAAGGATAAGGGATGGTCCAAGAGGGGGCTGGATGCTTACTGTTTGTCCTTGTCTCTCCAATGCCGGGCACATGGCTGGAGCCTGTTTAATAAGACCTTCTTGATGGATTAATTGAGATATGAAGAGGAAGGACATAAGGCAAAGGTGTGGGGGTGGGAGATGGAATATTTTATATGGAGAAGAGCCAAGAGAACAGTTTGGAATGTGGGAGAACAATGTAAAACTGCTCTGAAGGAGAGCTGGGAGGCAGATTGCGTCTCAAAGCCAAGCCTTGGGGTTTAGATCTCATGCAAGGTAAGCCCAAAATGCCCCCAGGAGTCTTCCTGTTAAAAGAGACGCCTGAACTTACTCTGGGGATCAACCTTTGTTTCCCCCTTAGCTTCTCATTCCTTAAAAAGCTCCTCCAGCCCTTGACCCCTGTTTCTCCCTCCTCTGTACATAGTGGTAATGTGGAGTGATGTATAGACTGGAGAGAGGGAGACTTATGTGTTTCCAAGGTCTGCCTCAGGTACTCAGGCCCCATCCAGAAGAACCAAGACCTATGGGGGAAGGGGTGAAAGATGAAAAAAAGGATGCTTAGGATGTAAGTCAAGAAAAACTTCCAACAATTAGACCTGCCCAGAAGTGGAATGAGATGACTTGGGAGGTCAAGGGTTACTCTACACTGGAAGTGTTTGGTCAAAGCCAGATAGATGGTATCAGGAATTCCTATTCATCTGTGGTTTGGACTAGATGCCTGCTGTAGCTGCTTCTGTCTCTGGCAGTTTGGGATTCTGCTCTGCGCTGACTGCTGCAGTAGAGGATGCCCTGGGAGACAGCATGGCCCGGTAGATAGGTGATCAGCTCTGGCATCTGAGGACCTGAATTCAAAACCGGCTTCTTATATTTGTACCTCTATGACCTTGGGCCAATCCCCTGACGCCTGTGGTCCTCAGTTTCCTCAGAGCTTAGACTGGGTGGCCTCTGAGGTTACTCCTAGAGCTAGGTTTTGTATTCCTTCACTCATGCTGGCTTCTCCATCTGTAATTCCTTCCCCAGGAGGACTGGCTAATGAGCCCAGTGTTCCTGAGCATGGCCAGTGTGCTCACCTGAAGCATCTGTGCTTGAACATTGAGTCCTGCTCACATAATCTGTGAGTGGTTCCAGTCCACCAACCATGTGGTGAGGAGAGGGGCTGGTGGTCGGCAGCTGGGCCGGAATGGGGCTCTTTGAGAAGCTTAGCGCTAGCCAACGGAGGAGGAGGAGGATCTGCTATGGCCTCCTGGGTAGGGGAGCAGCTTTCCAGCCCTCCCCAAGTCCAGGATGGCTCAGGCTGAACAGCCCTTCTGCTCCTTTGGTTGCTGTCTATTCTTTGCCTCTTTTAGATCAAGGAGATTGGAGGTGACCACAATCTTGTGAGCTTCGAAAGGTCAGGAGAGTGAGGCAGAAGTCTGGGAGCTGGAGCCCATGCCAGGATCTGCTGGACACCAGACTGTGAGAAGGGTCCCAGCCCAGCACTGGGAGAGATACACTGACTCATTCCCCATCAACCATCGCACAATTCAAAGAGAACTTGGTGGGGCGAATGCTACACAGAAATTGTATTAAGTGTGAGATCACTTCAAGTCAAAGAAGAGGTGGCAATGTCTATTGGTAGAAGGACTCTCGCCACCTGGAAGCTCTCTTTAATTAAAGAAACCTTTCTTCCTTATAGTGTCCACCTTACAGGCTTGATGTTATTCCTTATGGTTGATTGCTCTTTGTTCTTGAAGAGAATCATGACATCAGGAAGATGGTGCCATGACATGCAAGTGAATGGGATTTAAGTGAGGCAGGGCTATGCAAGGTCACACCAGCCTCACTTTCTCCTCTGGAGCCATCTTTGTCCAGTGGCCAGAAATAGATCAGGATGGCTGGAGATGACCCCACCAGGCAGGCAGGCAGGAAAGAAGAGGAAAGGAGAAGGGAAGGAGAAGGAGATGAAAAAAAGGAAGGAAAGATGGAAGGGGAGGAAGAACAGGTTCAGGATTGATGCAAGGTCTAGCTGAGATAACCTATTTTTCGACTTGACTCTCTGGCCTCCACTTCCTTCTTCTCCAGCCCATTGCCCCTTCCTTCCTCCCACCTTTTCCACACCCCTTATATGTTGTTTCCCCCATTAGAATGTTAGCCCCTGAAGTCAAGGACCACCTCGTATGCTTGAATTTGTATCCTCTGTGCTTAGCACTGTCTATAGAGACAAACCACTTTGAGCTTAGTGAGTTTCCTCATAGATAACATTGATAAAACCAGCCTCCCAGGGCTATGGGGAGGCTTAAATGTGTTAACATGTGTGAACTTTACAGCGCTATGGAAATATGATCCCTTTTATTTTCTGCTCCTCTTGTCTTGTCCATGGTGTCCTGGCCAGCATAGCCTGGTCCCGTAGAAGGTGGAAAATAAAGCCAAAGGTCTGATGAAGTCAGACACATGAAGTGAGTGACCAAGGCTGCCAAAGCCCAGCCCTAGCATGGCTCAGCTCTGGGCTCTAGAACTAGGAACATTTCAGGCAGCATGGCGGCCTCCTGTTTGGATCGGACTGTTCTCCAACAGAGACACTCAGAAGTTCTCTTGTTCTGTCTACACTCCCAAGAACTGTAGCTCTTTCCCTGGCTATCTAAATTAGTACTGGATAAGCCCCTAGCCCATTTTGTAAGAGCAGAGCTCGCTGCAGGGGACCAAGCCCTGCCTTGATTAGACAGAAGGGCCCCGGCTCAGAAAACACACACCAGATTGTCCTGGGCTGACAAAATAGTTCCCTCGCCTTCTGGTTTTCCATTTTTTAAGCCCAGACTTGGCTAGAGTCAGGACACTGCCTGGAGACCAGGGTTGCCGGTGATAGACATCATGAGGTCTGGAGGGAGGGCCTGTATAGATGATGTCTTGTCCCTGTTTTACCCCAGGGGCCTCTGGATGGATGTTGGAAGGACCAGCCCAGCTCCTGGGGCCCCAGCACTCCAGAAGAGACCTGAGAGGTTCAGGACCCGTAGTGTTGGTCAGGTCTTTAAGGCAAGTTCATTTACTGTTATACAGCAAGCAGCTATTTGCACCAGGCACAGTCTTCTTACACAAGTACGGGGATGTCGATACAACATATATGCAAAATAAATACAGAGATTGGAGCTATTTCCATATTAGGACCCTGGCACTTTTCAGAGCTCCTCCTAGGGAGGGGGCCCAGACCTTGTCACTTGGCATTTGTGGCCTCTGAGCTTGGGGTGGTCGCTGTGGGTCCTCTGGACTTCCAACCCCAAAAGACTGATGGTGGATCGTGGATCAGGGGAGGTGCCCACCCTGCCTCCGGGCAGCTCTCTTGGCCACACAGCCTGTGGTTCTCTCTCGTGGGTCCTGGGTGTCTGTTACCTTGGTCTTGGCTTTTCCATCCCACTCTATTTTCTAAGAGAACCCTGGTGATTCATTTTTATTTCCATGGAATTCCATAAGCTTCTTACCACGTGACAGGTAAGCACTGAGATCACTAAGAGAAAAGCAAACATCTCCTGTTCTCAAGGAACTTAGAGCTCTGTTAGGGGCATCCAGAGTCTACACAAGTCAGTTAATGCAAAGAATGTGAAAAGTAATAGAAAATCATTGAGAAAGAGAAAGAGGGTGGAGGGGAGAAAGGGAGAGAAAGAAGGAGAGGAAGAAGAGGAGAGGCCTGGGGGGGAAGAGACGACACATACACAAACACACAGACAGGGAGGTGGGATGGGAACAATAATCAGGAAGACTGGGGAAAGGTCAGTTGTAGGAGATGACACCGAGCTGAGCTTTGAAGGAAGCCGGGATTTAACGAAGCCGAGATAAAGAGGGAAGGCGTTCCAGACCTGAGAGGCCACTGGTCGGAGGAATGTCCTGAGTCAGGATCAGTTGTTTGTTTGTTTATTAATTGATTTTACAGTACCACTAAAAGCCCTTTGGAATTTTGAGTCCATTAGGGGCCATTTGTTTTTTTCCTGGGCCTCCCTGTTCTCACCTCTGTGTCACCTCCTGAAATTAGCCTTTCTTTGCCCTTATGTCATAAAAGACAATGCCACCCTACACCTAGAACTGGAAGGGCCCTCATGGCTTATCCTAGGTAAACTGAGGGCAGCTGTGTGGTAGAGCGCCAGACCTGGAGTCAGGAAGACCTGAGTTCAAATCTAGGCTCAGATACTTATTAGCTGTGTGACCCTGGGAAAATCTCTTAACCCTGTTTGCCTTAGTTTCTTCATCTGTAAAATGAGCTGGAGAAGGAAATGGCAAACCTCTCTAGTATCTCTGCCAAGAAAACCCCAAATGGGGGCCAAGAAAAGTCAGACATGACTAAAATGACTCAGCAACCAGAGACTGAGGCCCATGAGACTACCGTATAGACCATACTAATACACATCCAAGGTGAACTTTGATGGTCATGTAGTCTCCCTTATCTTATAGATGAGTAAACTGAGGCCTGGGGAGGCTAAGTAGAGAAAGACCAAAGGACAGCACAGCTGGGCTGGAGAGGACCTCAGAGGTCACCTAGTCCAACTTCCAAAGTCCTATTAATCAATAAACATTTATCAACCAAACAACAAACAAGCATTTATTAAGGGCCTTTTGTGTGCAAACATTCAACCAAGTGCTGGGATAGAAAGATAAAAGTAAAAGCAGTCCTTGCCCTCAAGAGGCTTATAGTCTAACTATAGAAGAACACATATGGGTCTATACGAGATACATACAAAGTAGGTTGAAGGTAATCTTAGGAGGAAGCCACTGGCACCTGGGAACTGGGAGAAGGTATCATTGAAACTCACTGGAGATTCCAAGAAATGCAAGGGGATGCATTCCAGGCAGGAGGGACAGCAGTGCAAAGTCCTGGAGGTAGGAGATGGAGGACCATCTCTGAGGAAGAGCAAATGGACCAGTAGGGCTTTATCGTAGAGTGCGTAGAGGCTAGCAATGTCTGATGAGGACAAAAAGGTAGGTTGGGTCCAGCTTGTAAAGAACTTCATGCCAAATGGAGGAATTTACATTTTATCCTGGAAGTCGGAGGGAGCCACAGAGCTTTATTGAAGATAAAATCCCCTCACCTTTTTTCTTTTTTAAAAAATTAACAAAAATGTATTTTCTTTTCCTCCTGCCTCCCTACCAACTGAAAGACAAAATAAGAATGAAGACAAATTCCTCATAATAAATATTCATAGTCAAAGGGGAAGAAACATTCCTGTGTTGACCAAGTCCAAAAAAGTCTTTGCCTCATTCTGCCTCTTGAGACCATCCCCTCTTTGTCAGGTGGTGGGTAGCATGGTTCATCATGGGACCTTTGGAATCATGGTTGGTCATTGAATTGACCAGTGTTCCAAACCCTTTGAAGGTATTTATCTTTACAATGGTATTATTCCAATATCAATTTCCTCTTTGTTCTGGTCACTTCCTATGCATCAGTTCATTCAAGTCTTCCTAGGTTTCATTCTCATCCTTTTTTTTTAAGGCTCAAGAATGTTCCATCATACTAATTTACTATAATTTATTCAGCCATGCTCCAAATGATAAGCGCCTCCTTCAAGTTCTTGGTCTTTGCAAAAAGAGCTGCATGAAATACTTCTGCACACATTGCCCCTCACCCTCTTTGATCGCTTTGGGAAAGAGACTAGCAATTTAGGAAAATCATTTTGGTAGCTGAAGAGAAGATGGACTGCACTGCAGAGAAGCTTTTGGGGATTACAGGATCCTAGATCTGGAGCTGGACTGAATTCTAGAGCCAAATCAACTAGAGGTGGGGAGACCAATTAGGAATCTAGGAGTGTTAGGGAATATTCTTCTGCAAAGCACTCAATGCTCAGACCCCTCATGCAAGTTAGCAAGGGCTTGCAGACCTGGGGACTAAGGGAAAAGCTAGACCAGGTTTAACTGAACTTAGACTGTAGGCAAGGAAGCCTTGGAAAGCTCTCCTGGGCTGTATTTTTCCAGGATGCCCTGGAAAGTCCACAGGCATAGTCATCATCAACAGAGTTAAGGAACATTTTATGGGCTAATAAAACATTGTCTGAGGGGTGATAGAGTCTTTGGAGTTGATCTGCAGAGCTGATGTCACCTCTCGGCACACACTGGGCTGAATTGGTTCTGTGTCGGCATCAGTGTTCCATCCCCTCACAGCTGGGCTGGTCTTGGGCCCAGGCCATGGGCACATCTTGGTTGGTGCCTGGCCATGGCTCTTCCTGGATCCCTGCAGGAGAAACATTGGTTGTTAGAGCTACACTTGGGAGGGTCTTCTGGGGTCCTTGAGTTCAACCTGCTCATTTTCTAGATGAGAATCCACAGGCAGGACTCAGACCCACGAGCTCCGACTCGAGAGCTCTTTCTACAGTACAAACTCTGAGGGTGGGAGATACTCAGTTCCTTATTAAGTGCCTTTTATATGACACTAAGCACTCACTAAGCACTAGGAGAGAAAGACAAAAGTAAAAATCTCTCTTGCCCTCCAGAGGCTTCTGTTCTAGTTGGGGAGACAAAATGCCTCAAGGTGACCCTCTGAGGGAGGGAGGGAGGGGGCTGTTTCTTGCCTGCACAGAGGACTCTCTTAATGGAGAGGGAGACCCTGCCCTTCCTTGCAGTTGAAGTTGTCTTGACCTCAGCACAGCTGCAGTGCTGAGCCCTGTTCTTGGCTACAGAAGACCCAAGGCCAGAAAACCAGAACCATTTTAGCCCTTTGCCTCTCGCCTGAAGGAAAGGGATGAGCTCTTTGATATAGTAAAAATACGTGTATATACTTTAATATTGACAAAGCACTTAGTCCTCACAATGACCCTGTGAGGTCAGTGTTATCCTTATCCTCATTTTATAGATGGGGAAACTGAGTCTCAGAGACGTTAGTTAGCTTATCTGGGGCCCCATGGCTCAATAGGCTGAACGATGAAGGTGTGGGAGAGGTGGTCTTTGGAATGATGGTCAAGTCTCTGTTTTAACCCCAAGAATCAGGAAGCAACTGATATTTCACCTTCCTGGAATAGCTGTTTCTGCAAAATCAGGTCAATGTTAGTTTGGGAGGCTGTAGATTCTGCAGGAGGTGTGTGTATGTGTGTGTGTGTGTGTGTGTGTGTGTGAGAGTGTGTGTGCATGTGTGTGTGAGTGTGTGCACATGTGTGAGTGTATGTGTGTGTGAGTGTGTGTATGTATGTATGAGAATGTGTAGTCTGTGAGTGTGTCAGTGTATGTGTGAATGTGTGTGTGTAAATGAACACATGTGACTGTGTGTGTGTGTGTGTGTGTGTGTTTGTGATAAGGCACTGGACCAGCTCAGAAAAATGGTCTTGTGTTGGGTTGGATTCATGGGGTTGTTGTGCCCATGGACTTCTCCCAGAAGTCAGCCAGCACCATCCTGAGCCCTGGAGACATCAGGACTAAGGTGAGCTCAGGGCCAGGGAAAAAGTCGGAGTTTCTCTTGAATGACTTTAGTTACACTAAAAGGCCAAGTCTGAGGCACCAAGAACAATCTGACTTTTTAGCACGTCTTCCCCCCTCCCCTTCCTCCCCTAACACTCCCTCTGAGCCCCTGGCATCCTTGATTTCCATGACACAAGGGTCCCTCAGTCATCAGAATCACTTGGGCCCAGCTCTCCAGAGGCATTTACAAATCCCAAGTGTTGGGGGCTTGCAGCTGTCCAAAGTAATCACACCAGGCCACTCTGGCCTTGTGAGCCCAGGGCTGCCCACCGTCCAGCTGGCGGGCAGGAGGGTGAGTCATCTGCTCCCCAGAGCCTGGGCATGTGTCTGCCCTTGCTGTTGCTGCCTGCTGCCCTCCCCTGGCTCTGGCTGCTGCCAGATGAGATGGCAAGGCCTCTTTCTTGAGTTTTTCTGCAGCTGGCATGCCTAAGCTCCCAGTGACAGTGTGTGCTGGACAGTGCTCAGCTGGCCTCCTCCCTTGGCAAGGGTGTCTGCAGCACCTATGGCCTGAGGGGGCTCCCCTAGCCTCCTTGGTCTTTCTGTGCTTTGAACTCTTTGCCCCCCATGGTAAAGGCTCAGGAAAATCATTATCTTCTAGCTAGCCCTGTGATTTTGCTGTGAAAACAGGGTTCTACAGTCACCTTTGACTTAGCACAACAAAGACCTTTGTCTGGCAGAGAGAGGAATTCTCTGGAGGGTCTGCTGGTAATAGTGGGGACCTGGAACACACAAGCATGTCCTTAACAGAGATCAGCTACTTTCTGACCTGGGGCTGACCTTGACTTCCAAGTGGCCACTCCCACATCATTTGCTCCAGCAGCGAGGGCAGACAAATGAATGCTCAAGTGAGGTTTTGACAAATCCCAAGGATGTCAAAGACTGGAAGAACGGCCGATCCCTGGGAGCCCCTGCTCCCTTTCTCAAATGCTCTCGTTAACCCATTAAATCAGCCGATGGAGGGCCAGAGTTCACTGGAAGCCCAGCGGGGTCTCCCAAAATGAGAGTTATTCTCTCTTCTTGCATTTAACAAAATCTGGGCTTTTCCCCTTTGGAATCTGGGTATAGGGATGTTGTGGCTTTGGAGAGTTCTTCAAAACAGGCCCAGATTCCAGGGGATTTCAGATATTTGGAAATATGCTGCTAGAATGGTTTGATTTTATTTTGTGGCTGCTGGTACTAAGTTCTTGGCCTTGGACACTTAATAAAAGAAATATCCTACCAAAGTGGGCTTGGAGCAATGGGAGTGCCATTACTCTGGGCAAAGCATTGGCTAGTCCCATCTTGGCACTTGTTCTGGGGTACAAAGCATCCCAGCAACGTGATTTTGAGGTATTTTCTGGGCTCGTGGGGGATAAGACCCCCAAGAAAAAGGGAAAGATTTTCTTCTGCTCCTTGTTTTCAAGGTCAAGGTAGTTGACAAAACTATTTGAAATCAATGTTCTATAATAGATTAATGTAGAAATTTCAACTGGTTGAGGACTTGGTGGTGGTTGGTCCTGGCCCATTCTGTTTGTGGTAGCTGATGGTGATCACGGTATCATAGATTTAGATCTCAAAGAAAGCTTAAAGGCCACCCAGTCTAACTGCTTCCTTTACCAATGAGGAAGTGAGGGACATAGATCAAGAGACTTGTCCACAGTGACACAGGTTGGAAGTGTCTGAAGTGAATTTGAACTCAGGTCATCCTGACTCCAGGTACAATGCTCTAGCCTCAGCTAGAGTGGTCCAGCAGGGACCTAGCCCATGCCATGTTCAGTTCTGAAGACAGCAACTTCACTGATGGTGTCCAGGGGCAGGTGACCAGGACGGTGAAGTACCTAAAGACCGTGCCGTGTGAGGAAGGATGAAGGAACTGGAACGTTTAGCCCAGAGAGGGAAAGACACAGGATGTGTGTGTTGTTGGGGGTTGGGAGGAGATGGAGGGACAGATGCAGATGATATCTTTGTTCACTATTTCGAAAGCCATAATGATTTAGGTTTGTTCTATTTGGTTCCAGAGGGCAAAATTAGAAACAGGAGAGAGAGAGAAAATGCGAAGAGGCCAATTTTGGGTTAGAACAATGGACTTTGAGCTGGAAGGGACCTTTGAGATTATCTAGTTCCTCCTCATTTCATAGTTGGGTAAACTGAGGCCAAGAGAATGACTTGCCCAAGGACACACAGGTGGTCAATGACAAGAGCCAGGATTTGAAGCTAAGTTCTGAGGACTCCAAATACAGCTTCTTTCCCTGTGTGATGGATGCCCTCTCCTTGGTGTTTCTCCTGATGTCAGGAAAGCCATTCTGACAGTTAGAGGTAGATGTTCTCAGGTAGAAAGGGCTTTCTCAGGGGCCTTTGGATTCTCTCTTCCTAGAAACCTTTGAGAGAGGGACAGAGAGACAGACAGAGAGAGAGAGAGAAGTACCTTACCAAGCAGGAGACTGCTCTTAGTAATCTCTAGGGTTGTCAGAGCTGGAGGTCAAAGGGCATGATGAGGCTGACTCCCCCCACATGTATGGGGCTCCAGGGCTCCGCTCCACTATTTAAACACTTTTCTCTCTCTCAAGGTACTGTCTTGAAGTCTGTCTAACAAACTGATGCTCCTACACTCATATGGTGTGATAGCTTGGTGTTCTTTTGGCCGGTCAGGAGTCATTTCCCTCTTGCACATATGTAGTTCAGCTCTTTCAGGGCATCACTCACCAAATGGACACTGGTCTTACACAAGTTATATACAGGATAAATGGGAGGTAATCACAGGGGAAACACACTAGCCGTAGGGAAGGACTGGGAAAGTCTTCTGAAGAAGGTGATAATTGAGTTTTGAAGGAAGTTAGGGAAGCTAGGAAGCAGAAGTAAGGAGGGCAGGTGTGGGGACCATCAGTGTCAAGGTGTGGAATTAGGACTTGGGTGTCATAGGTGAGCCCATAGGTACTGCGGCTGGGTCATAGATTGTGTGTGGGGGAGCAAGTTATAGAAATATGGAAAAGTAGGAAGGGGCCAGGTAGTGAATGCCTTTCAGTACCAAACAGAGGATTTCTATTTGATTCTGAAGGTAACAGGGAATCACCTCAGAGTTTATTGAGTAGAAACACAGTGAGGGCACATAAGCATTTGAGGAAAATCATTTTGGCAGCTGAGTGGGGATGGACTTGAGTGGAGAGACCTGAGGCTGGGAGCCCAACTGCCTCCTTATTCCAGAGCAAGTCCTCTTTCCACTTAGCACAGTGCCTAGCACACAGTAGGCCCTTTATAAAGGCTTATTAGCTTGATTACCCCTAAGATAACAAGACAGTCTACTTACACATGTGAAGGTTCTATGATTTAATCAGTATGGGTGAAATCCCTTTACTAAAGTAGAACTTAACCTGTCTTTGACCAGGCAGAGAAGTCTCAGAAATTGTCTGGTGTATGTAGACTTATTCAAGATCAGACCGTGCTAGAGGCAGAGATTTGAACCCTCATCTTCCTGATGTCAAACCCAGAATGTCATTGCTGCCTCTATATAAGACAGGATACGATTAAAATGGCAGTAGGTGGCTCAGTGGAAAGAGCTCTGGGCCTGGAATCAGGAAAACCTGAGTTCAAATTGAGCTTCAGACACTTACTAGCTGTGTGGTCCTGGGCAAGTCACTGAACCCTGTCTGCCTCAATTTCCTCATGTGTAAAATGAGCTGAAGAAGGATGTGGAAAACCATTCCAATATCTTTGCCAAGAAAACCCTATGGACAGTATTGGTGTGACCAGGGGGTCATGAAGAGTCAGACATAACTAAATGACGGAACAACAACACTGATTAAAACAACCCAAAGTAATAGTAAAGGTGATAGCTTCAAAGGAAGGGGAAATTTCTGACTGGCTGAGAATGGAAGACCTCATGGAGGAGATGAGACCCAAAGGTGATCAATAAGCTGGAGAGCACCCCAGATAGCAAAGGGCCTTGACTTTCTCTCTTATGGACCTCAGGTGAAAGACCTGGGAGAAATGAAGATCCAGGGAGATTGAATAGATGTCTTTGAGTACTTAAAGGGATATTGGATGGGAGAATTTATTCTATTTGGCCCCAGACAGAAGAATTAGGAAGCTATAGGTAGAAGTTGCAGAGATGGCAATTTAAACTAATGTCTGGAAAAGACACACAAATGAAATCAACATATTCTATGATACTTGGTGATTTCAGTTCAAAGGCAGGAATAGAGGAGGAAGGTAGGAAATAGATGAGAAAATATGCATCAGAAACAAGCAACTAAGGAAACCTCAAACTTTTAGATTACTCAGAAACTTCATTTCTATATATCATGAATTCTTTCTTTGAGAAAAGAATTGGAAGACTCTGGACATGATGAGTATTGAATGGCATCAGAAAAATGAAATTAATTCTATTTTAATGGATAGGAAATAACTCATTAGTGATGTGGAAATCATTCCTGAATTAACAGTCTATGTTATTTCAAAGCCCTGATTTGTTAGAACTAAGATCAAAATTAGTACAATGCTAAAAGAAAGAGAAAAATGAAAAAAAAAAAGTTATGGCCTGTAATGGAAACAATTCAAACCTGACTTTAATGGTCACAAGATACGTCACATGAAATGTCAATGAATAACTGAGGGGAAATGGGATATGAAGAGAAATAGTGACATGAACATGAATTAAAATAATTTTAAGTGGAAATTCAACCAGTATAAACCATTTGCTATACCAAGGAGAGCAGAAGTCTAAAAGCATGTTTGTCTGAAAGTACTTTATGTATTTGCCAAGTAGCGAAATAAGAAGCCAAGAAAAACACCAGTTTAATACATAAACTCATTTGTAAAAATCTTATGGAGAAGGATGGTAAAAGATTATGACAGCATTGCCTTGTAAAACAAAAAGAGAGGAGGGTAATACTAGCTTAAAGAAAGTTTGTCAAAAGCGCCAAATAAGCACAATCACCCTGAGGGCATTTAAGTATAAAGCTGGAAGGAGGACAAGAAACAGGCGAAGGATGGAAAAGATCTGCAAGTGTTTTTATCACTCTTTCCATTATCAAGGAAAATGGAGCCTCCCCACTTGGATTCTAACATCCCAGTCACAGACGTGCCCATAAAGTAGGTTAAAAGGGCACCAAAGAGAACAAAAGTAGCTAGATTAGACCGAATGGACCTGAAGGAGATCGGTGCTGGATGAGACACAGGTGTGATGTCATCATAGGGAAGACAACAAAGAGGCAGAAAAGTCTCAGCCTTGGGAGTTCCAAATAAAGGTGCCTGAGAGAACACCAGCCACTATATGCTTACTTTCCCATCAAGAGAAAGTGGTGACCTTAGGGGAGGTCTGGAACAAGAGCTTCCAGGAGAGCAAGGCTTGAATTGGCTGCAATCTGCAACACTGAAGGGAATATCCACACTGTTGAATTTGAGAATCTGAGAGTCAAGGTCGATTTCCCTAACAATTAGAACGATCCCAAAGTATAAAGGGGCCTCTCAGGAGGAAGGGCTTTTTATCTCATTTGGTGGCCTGCATGTGGAAGCTGAATGACCAGTGTATTCTTGAAAGAATTCATTCTGGGGTGTGGGTTAGACTACATGTGACCATGGAGGTCCTTTCTAATAATAAAAATTCTGTGTTTCTGTGAGTTGGACTAGATCATATTGAAGGTCTCTTTTCAACTCTTAATATTCCATAAGATTTAGATAGGTATAGAGAAGGGAAGCAGTTCAGGTAGTGGAAATAGCAAGCAAGTAAGAAGCCTGGAATTGGCATGGTTTATTTGGGTTGTGTGGGATGGGGAAGAAGAAGGAAGAGAAAGACACAGAGATGGCTAGAGACAGAAGAAGGCAGAGGCAGATAGAGGGAGAGACAGATAGACAGAGAGGAGGAGAGGGAAGGAGGGACAGGGGAGGGAAGGGGGA
>NW_027185761.1:60116848-60118149 GCF_028583685.1 Petaurus breviceps papuanus | reverse complement strand
GGAAGGAGGGACAGGGGAGGAAAGGGGAAGAAGGCAGAGGGGAAGGGGAAGGAGAGAGAGAGAGAGAGGGAGGGAGAGGAAGAGAAGAAAGATGGATGAACAAAGTAAGTGCTTACTCCGTGCCAGGCACTGCACTAAGCCCTGTTACAAATGTCATCTCATTTGATTGTCAGTACAGCCCTGTGATGTAGGTGCTGCTATTCTCTTCATTTTATAGCTCAAATGACTTGCCCAGGGTCACACAGCTAATGTCTGAGGCAAGATTTGAACTCAGATCTTCCTGACTAGGAACATTTATTTGTCAGTGCTCTGTAAGCAGGAGGGAGAGACTAAAGGTGGTGGAAACAATTGAGATCTGATTATAATTGCTTAGGCATGTGAGATGGTGTGCAGGATAGAGTATCAGACCTGGTTCAGGAAGATCTGAGTTCAAATCTAGCTTTTTAGACACTTACTAGCTTTCATCCCCATTGGCCTCATTTTCCTCATCTGTAAAAGGAGCTGGAAAAGGAAAGGGAAACCCCAAATGGGGCTACAGAGACCCAGACACCACTGAAAAGAATGAACAACATTAACAACAATGAGGTGACAAAGGCCTTGGATGAAGGGAAAGAAGGGAGATCCACAAGACAAACGGTGAAGAGGAGATGGCTGGCCTCAAGCCCAGCAGCTGGCTACACAGGGGATGGGAGAAGGCTGAACCACAAGCCTTTGCTTCTCCCTTTTAACATGACAGGATGGGGAGATGAGCACATAAGGCTAAACGTCTGTGGGGCTTCATGCCTGACCTAGACAAGTTATAGAAATTTCCTACTTTGGAGATTGCTCAGGAGGCGTAAATGAGAGGAAGTCAACCTGGAAACTCCCATTTGTCTGCCTGGCGACCTCCTCCCTTTAATTGGAGAGAGGAGGGCGGACTTCGGAGAGCTCTTCCCAAACCCTCCAGTACTGTTAGGGTGGTACCCAGGCTGTTCTGGCTTCCCACCTGGGTACCTGAGAGGCTGAGGCTGGTGGAGTTCTGAGCCGCAGAAGGCTAAGCTAATTGGGCGTCTTCTTTAAGTTTAGCACAAATAGAGTGAACTTCCCTTTCTATCCCCACTAGAGTGTGTGTGGGGAGAATGGGGGGAAACTGTGAGATGGCCTAAAATGGGTGAAGTAGGCCAGGATTGAAACGGTAAAAGCTTTGATGCTGATCAGGTCTGTAAGTGACCTCTGCAATTTCAGGCTAGATGAGATGTAGAGAAGAAAGAAAGAAAGAAAGAAAGAAAGAAAGAAAGAAAGAAAGAAAGAAAGAAAGAAAG
>NW_027185761.1:60103130-60116838 GCF_028583685.1 Petaurus breviceps papuanus | reverse complement strand
AAGAAAGAAAGAAAGAAAGAAAGAAAGAAAGAAAGAAAGAAAGAAAGGAAGGAAGGAAGGAAGGAAGGAAGGAAGGAAGAAGAGAGACAATAAAAGAAAGAGAAAAAGGGAGAAAGGAAGGAAGAAAAAGAGGAAGGAAGGAATGAGAGGAGAGAAAAAATAGTACAGTAATTAAAATTAAGGAAAGTACTTCCTCACTTCTGCATCTTAGAATCTCTAAGACTTCTTTCCTTCCAAGCACAGCTTGGGTGCCATGTTTTATGTTATGCCTTTCTTCCTCACACCTGCCATTTCTGCTCTGTCTCCTGTTGCTAGCTTAAGCATTATTCCCTGGAATTCTTACTGACATAATTGTACTTACACTGTACTTGGAGTTAAGAAGCCCTGAGTTCAAATCCTGCCTCAAACACTAGGTAGGTCACCCTGGACCAATCACTTAACCTCTGTCTGCCTCAGTTTCCTGATCTGTAAAATGGTGATAATAAGATAACCCTGAAGGTTTTTTGTGAGAATCAAAAGTCATAGTATTTTAAGTCATTAAAGTGCTCTATGAACCTTAAAGCTGGAGGATGATGAAAATGAGCTCTGAGTAAGCCCTTTCCCCACAGATCATTCCAGGCCCAGTCACTCTAACTTCAGAATCAGTGGTGTCCAAAGGAATGAGCTCTTAGTGTACTTAGGGCATTCCTGCCATGGAGAAGCTGTCAGCACTCTGGGAAGCCCCGGCTCCCCATCCTTGCCCTCTACCTCGCTGAAGGGCACGCCATGTTTGTCGTAGAGCACACATCAGCCACCCTGCACAGTCAGACTTGCCTTTCCCAGGCCCATAAAAATATGTAGCTTTTTTTGGGGGGGGGGGGATTATTGTTATTCTTTATAAAAAATAAAGTGCAATCCATTTCCCCCCTTTCCTGGGAGATTATAGTAAGGCTATGAGGCCTGGGGGGTCTGGGGATAAAGCGGCTTGTAAAACAACTGTATGGGTTTCCACATCTGACTTAATCAACATTTCTCAAGATCTGTAGACCAATAAAACTGTTTGCTTTCTTACCACAATTTAAGCCGGCTGATTTATTTCTCCTCACTGCACTGAAGCTGTCGCAGCCCCGAACAGTTCATTTGTCAGCCCCGAAGAATGACAACAATTCCGCTTCCCTAGCTCTCTCTATCTCAGTTGGCAAATTTCGGCACACAATTTATGGGGCCGCACCCCGCCGAGTCTCCTGTTAATAAATTGTGTCTCATCTGCAAAAACACACCGGAATGACTCCCTTGGCCATAGACTGCGAGGCCGGCCGCTGTAAAACAGCCCGTGTGCGTCCGGCTCACACAGACGGGTCGTCCTGATTGATCTGAGCCCCAGTCAAGCTGCCGCTGTCTGTGGCTGGTTAGAGTTACCCTCCTGATTTCCTGGTATGTTTTTGTCTGGGTCACAATGAAGGGACAAGTAGATGGGAGGTCGGTGGGGAGAAGAAAAACATCATAGCCTCGGAGATTTACTGCTAGAAGACATCGGAGAGACCAACCCTCCAGGCCAGCGGGGCTCAGCTACTTCTGAGACTGGAGTCATTAGAGATGGCTTACTTCTTATGGATTCCAACCACCAGAAAGATTTCGTTGTCATGCCTCAGTTAGAAACCCAAAAGGATCCCAGCACCAGAGACTGAGCTGGAAGATATCTGAGACCATCTAGTATGATCTCCTGGATTTTTCAGTGAAGAAATTCAGACCCAGATTGACTTGCCCAAGGGTCTATACAGGCACTTAGTAATGGAAATGGAATTTGAACCCAGGTCCTCTGTCCAGAGCAATTCCTCTTGCCCTATGTGATTATCATAGCTCCCACTAGGATGAGTCTAATCGGGGCTTTGTCCCAGAGCCCAGACATTTAGATGTAAATGGCAGAATGTGTACTCCTTCTGACTCAGTTTAGAACCTAGTTAGCAAGAATAATTACTTCATAATTTTAGAGCCAGAAGGGCCATAGGATCACAAGATAATACATTTAGGACCAGAAGGAGCTTCTAGTCCCTTACCTAGAGGTTGTTTGTATTCTCAGTGCTTAGGCACAGTACCTGGAACATAGTATTTATTAATGTTTGTTGATTATTTTAAAATAATCCTCATTTTAAAAATGAGGGAACTGAGTCCCAGAAATATTAAATGATCTCATATATAAGTATACATCCTGGCTGTCCTGCACCTCACATGCCACCTTTGGCAAATGTGCCATTGATTGCCCACGAAAGTTAATGTTTAAAGGATATCTACCTGTCTTTTTCTGCAGGATTGCTAAACTCAGGCATCAAAGGAGAAGTACTAATGTAGATTAGTCTGGAGAGGAGACCTCATCTCTCAGGAAATAGAGCAGACTTCGGGAACTGTGTGGCCTGATAAAAGATAGTGGGTCCAAGTCTGGTCTGGAGCAGATGCCTTTGGGGCACTTGGGAGTCTTAAAGTACCACCACCCTAAAGCTCTACTATCTCAGAAAAAAACAGATTCCCACAATTGCAAATCCCCCTTCTTCCAAAGTCCCTTGTGCCCTCCCCTTCCCTCTGAGATGAGCTTTGCCCTCCTCTGTTTCCCATCTTTTGCTAGTTGTTTATGTGTTGTCCCTCCCCTTAGAATGAAAGCCCCCTGAAGGCAGGACTTCTTTCATTTTTTTGTCTGTGTAGTCCCATACCTCCTGTTATGTGACTGGTAGTAATAGGAGCTTAAGAAATGTTTGTTGATTAATGGAAGAAAGCATCCACAGGAAATTCTATAGTAGCTAGTTCAGAATCCAGAGTCCTCTAGGACTTTCTTCCTGGATCCCATAGAACAAAACATTTTTTACCTTGAGGGAAAAAAAAAGCTCCATTTCTAAAACTTTGCAGCCTTAATGTGCTATAGAAATACAGTTCATTATTTATCACTATATTATCCTTTAGATCCTACCATGGAAGGGCTTGTAAAAATCAAAGGGGACTATTACCCTCATATTATTGATGGAGAAACTGAAATTCAGAAGAGTTAAATGACTTGTCCGATGTGCTCTAAGGCAGGATTCAAACCCAGATCTCCCTTTGCCCCAAGTCTATTGTTCTCTTCACTTTATAATATCACCTCTCAGGCAAGCTACTGCTTTATCAGTGAGATAGCTAAGTGACGGTTTGTAGAACATGAAACTTGGAATCAGGAAGACTTGAGTTTGGAAGACACCTTCGAGGCTCTGCATCTGATCTGTCTCCATTAGCCAATCAATGGGCATGTATTGAGATATTTTATGGCACCAGCTCTGGTGTCAGGGGCTGAAGACAAAATGAGGAGGTTGACCTTGAGAATCTCCAAGGTCCCTTCCAGGTCTGAATCTATGATACCAAAAATTAGCCAGATAATTCAGATTAAAAGCAAAACAAAACACCCAATCCCTCAATGAATGGAAATGCTTTATGGTTCATTGGGTTTCCTGGTTACCCCTCAGTTGAAATCTTTTCGTTTTGACATTTTTTTCTGGCCTTTCTGAAATGAGTTAGGCTACTTTCTTGCCTTAGCTGTGCAGGGGGAATAGAATGAAATCTTTATTGAATGCTAGAGGCCAGGGTCACCATTAGGAAAGTCAATTACAATTGGAGTCTCCTGGGATGTAGCTAGAGTAGGAGATGGGGTTGAATGGTCCTGACCTTGGGACATCCCT
The DNA here is from genome assembly GCF_028583685.1 of Petaurus breviceps papuanus. Lineage (NCBI taxonomy): Eukaryota > Metazoa > Chordata > Mammalia > Diprotodontia > Petauridae > Petaurus > Petaurus breviceps. The sequence goes on along the minus strand of NW_027185761.1, from coordinate 60,113,161 downwards.
GGAGGCTGCTCTCTGGACTAAACCATGTTCCCAGCTTATTTTCTTGCTATTTATGTCTTTCTCCAAGAAATGGAGGTCAGGGGGGGAAACTATGTGATTAAATCGAGAGTTCTGGTTAGCTGGCTTTTGGCGAATTGTGGTTTTACTGTTCCTTGTATTCATAAAGATCTTTTCTTACCAAGAACTCAGAATCCATCTGACCAGCCAGCAGAGATTTCCTCCCTCCCAATGTATGGGATGGTTAGTATCCTCAGGGCATGGATGGAGTTTATAATCCTTCTTTTATCTCTTAGTAATGTGGACTGTGTGTTAGGTTCCCTTTGCTTAGCAGTTTGAACAAGGTGAATATTGATAATAAAAGAACACGTTGATATCACAGTGGGGTTTTGCAAAATGCTTTGTGTTCATCATCTCCTTTGATGCTCATAAGGAGCACATATTACTCCAGTGGAAAGAGCTTTGAAGAAGTATAAAGGGCTGTGCTCTCTTACTGCATCGTGATGGAAAGAGGGGGCTTGAGACCAGAAGACCTGGTTCAGATCTTGGTTCTGCCTCTTTTTTTTTTTCTTTTTGGAGGGCAATTGGGGTTAAGTGACTTGCCTAAGGTCACGTGGCTAGTTTTGTGTGTGTGTGTGTGTGTGTGTGTGTTAAGTGTCTGGGGCCGGATTTGAACTCAGGGTCCTCTTGACTCCAGGGCTGGTGCTCTATTCACTGCGCCCCCCTTGGTCTTGCCTCATAATAGCAGCGTGAAGTTATTTCATTTGGTTTCCTCATCTGTAAAATGAGGAGGATGGGACTACGAGTTAACAGAGGGAAACAGCCTGGTGTGTGGTGGTCCCTGGCACAGAGGAGGTGCTTGCTAAATGCTCATCCATTGAGTGGAAAGAGTGTAGAGCCTGGAGTCAGGAGGGCCCTGGGTTTGAAACTTGCCTCTGCCACATATTGGCTGTATGGCCCTGAGCCAAATACTTAACCTCTCTCTACCTCAGTTGCCTCACCTGCAAAATAAAGACAAAGCCTGTGATTTCATTGGTGTAGGAAACTCCTGGATGAGGAGATTGTTATTTGTCTTTTGTCTTCAAAGAGGAACAATGACATTGGGGGTGATACCTTGACTTCCAAGTAAACTGGATTTAACTGAGGCAGGGTGAGGTCACCAGCCTCACTCTGTCCTCCAGAGTCATTGGAGTCCAGTAGCAAGTTACAGGTCACAACGACTGGTGAGGGAGCCTTAGACTTTTTAAGCTATGGTCTTTCCCAGGTCTCAGTTTGTCTGTGGCAACACCCATTCAGTGGTTAAAGGCTAGGTAAGAAATGAGGCAAAAGATGACCTAGTCTGCCTTCATAAAAGAATCAAACTGGCAGGGGGAGACCCTCAGAGTTTCTCTGGATGAGAAGGCTCTCTTTACTAATGAAGGTCAGTACCTGTTCTATAACTTAGAGAGTTGACTGAGTCAGGGGGCACTGAAGGGTCACACAGCCAGTAAGTGTCAGAGGCAGAATTTGAACCCAGGTCTTAGCTCAGAGGCCAGGTGTCTGTCAGCCTTCTATGGCATCTCAATAGCATTTGCTTTGCTTCACAGGGCTGCTGTGAGAATCACAGAGTTGGAGATGGAAGGAACTTCAGAGGCCATGATCAAGCTGCTGAGTGGGATCTATTTTACAGGTGAGGAAACTGAGGCCCAGAGTGGCTATGTACTTGCCCAAAGTCATGCAGATGGGAAGCATCAGGGGCAGGATCTGATCCCTTTCCTTCACACCACTCTACTTCCTTTCATAGATCTCCTAAAGCACATGACATGTCAACGATGACCATTAGTGTGATTTAGTAACATCTCTTCTTTGGTCTTGAGACAGACCCCTATGGAAAGTAGAGTCTTAGGAGCAAACACTGCCCAGGTCTTGCTGTTTGACTCGAGTGAGCATGGAGGAAGGACACCTTTATCTCCGGACTTTATCTCACTGTATCCTCTTTACCCTCCACCATCTGTCATGCTCCACCCTTTCTCCTGCTTGATGGGAAAGGTTTAATTAGGTTTGAGCCTCAAGCAAAAATCTGTTGGTTATTGTTGTTGGGGGTTTTTCTCAATGTAAGATTTGGATATCTTTCTGTGTCTGGGTAGAGGTGGGAGGGAAGGGGAGGGAGAGAAGCAGACAATGACAGAGAGATTAAGTGAAGGAGAGAGAGAGGAAAGGGAAGTAAAGGAGGGAAGGGGAGAGAAGGAGGGAGGGAGAGAGAAAGAGGGAAGGAGGAGAGGGAAGGAGGGGGAGAAACGGAGAGAAGAGAGGGAGGCAGGAGGGATGGGAGATAGACTGAAAGAGTGAAACAAGATACACAGAAACTGACAGACATACAAACAGAAGCTACAACAATGAGGTACAGAGAGAGGGTGAGAAAGAGAGAAAGACAGAAAGAGAGGGAGGAAGATAGAAAGAAGGAGAGAGATAGAGAGGAGAGAGGGGAAGATAGAAAGAAGGAGAAAGAGACAGAGAGAGGGAGAGAGGAGAAGATGGAAAGAAGGAGAAAGAGACAGAGAGAGGGAGAGAGGAGAAGATGGAAAGAAGGAGAAAGAGACAGAGAGAGGGGAAGATAGAAAGAAGGAGAAAGAGACAGAGAGAGGGAGAGAGGAGAAGATGGAAAGAAGGAGAAAGAGACAGAGAGAGGGAGAGAGAGGGGAAGATAGAAAGAAGGAGAGAGACAGAGAGAGGGAGAGAGAGGAAGATAGAAAGAAGGAGAGAGACAGAGAGAGGGAGAGAGAAGATGGAAAGAAGGAGAAAGAGACAGAGAGAGGGAGAGAGAGGGGGAGATAGAAAGAAGGAGAAAGAGACAGAGAGAGGGAGAGAGGAGAAGATGGAAAGAAGGAGAAAGAGACAGAGAGAGGGAGAGAGGAGAAGATGGAAAGAAGGAGAAAGAGACAGAGAGAGGGAGAGAGAGGGGAAGATAGAAAGAAGGAGAAAGAGACAGAGAGAGGGAGAGAGGAGAAGATGGAAAGAAGGAGAAAGAGACAGAGAGAGGGAGAGAGGGGAAGATGGAAAGAAGGAGAAAGAGACAGAGAGAGGGAGAGAGAGGGTAAGATAGAAAGAAGGAGAGAGACAGAGAGAGGGAGAGAGAAGATGGAAAGAAGGAGAAAGAGACAGAGAGAGGGAGAGAGGGGAAGATGGAAAGGAGAGAGACAGAGAGGGGAAGATGGAAAGGAGAAAGAGAGAGGCAGAAAAAGAGACAGAAAGATAGAGACAGATAGGGAAAAAGGCAGAGACAGAGGGGGTAGACGCCAGAGAGGCACTATATATAGGTTTTCCTTGACTGCTGGGAAAGATAAATGCCCTGAAAAAAAAAGACAAGACAATTGTTCGTCCACAAATTGTGTGCCAGCAGGCTTATCACTGGATGCCAGAGATTGTGTTGAGGAGAACAATCAAGGGGAAGACGGGGAGGCAAAAATAACCTGGTGATAGGGGCCACTTTGCTTCCCTAATCAAACTGTCCTTGACTCCTGCCCTTTGGGTGGGGAAGGCTTATGTTACTGAAGGACAGGAGGGCTCAGCCTCCATACAGTCACATCTCCTAGGGAGAGTGAGATAGGCACTGCCAGTGGGATTTGCTGCTCAGTTGGGTCCAGTGTTCCTTGGTAGGACTGCACAAGGGGCATGCTGATGGCAGCAGCTTCTGGGACAGAATGTTCTTTTGGGAATGGGGCGTGTCAGTGCCACTGAATGCTGATCCAGAGCATAACCCCTGAGGCTTTAGTGAAGGGGTTGGAATAACATTTGGGGAGGGGGTGGGCTACAGATGGCTTGAGGATATTCCAGTCCTTTCCTTCCCCCACTACCAGGGCACAGTGGGTAGGAATATAAACCTTTTGGGGGCTGGGACTGTTTCAGTTTTGACTTTGTTTTTTGAGAACCTAGAACAGGTCCTGGCACATGAAACATGTTTAATGTTTGTGGAATTGAATGGAATACTAGTGTTTGGCATTTCTAGAGGGCTCCAGGTGCCTCACCTCCTCCAATTCTCCTAACAGCTCTTTGGGGTAAGCACTGACGGGTTATTAGTTCTATTTTTTCAAGTGAGATATGAGGTTCTCAGAGTCCAACTGCTTGCCCAAGGTCACACACCTAATAGGTAACAAAGCTGAGATTTTGAATTCTAATCTTCTGACTCCCAAGTCAATTATCTTCCCACTGTCCTATGGTCTCATGTGGCATGGACTCGAGGGTCTTCACCATCTGAGTTTTCCTCTTCTGAAAGCTCTCCAGTCATTCAGCCAGCTAGCATTTACTAAACATCTACTGTTTTCCATGCTCTGTGCTTGACACTGGGGGTACAGGTACAAAGGAGACAATTCCTGCCCATACAGAGTTTACATTCTACTGGGGAAGAAAACAGGTACAAATAGAACTATATACAGATATATTATATATATAATAGAAATATATACAGAAGACCAAATCCTTCTGCCAGAGGCCATCTAGTCTGTTGCCGATCACCCAGATCTGCTTCTACCTCTGGACTTCACCCCCATGCCCTGGCTGCCTTCCCACTCTGGACCATCCCTCAGGACCTGTGGCCTTCACATCCTGGAACATTCCTCCAACTCTGCATCTTTCTCCCTTTGGTGAATTCCTCCAGGAACCTCCATTTTCCCTCCTTAAACCCTCCCCACTCTTTTTCAGCTCCTTTTTAGAATAGAAACTTCTTGAGGGTAGGGACTGTCTTCATTTTTGTTTGTATTTACACCCTCGACATTTAAGTGGGTGCTTGGTATATAGTAAGTGCTTAATAAATGCTTCTTAACTGACTGAAGAACTCCCTCTACAACCAGTTTATGCCAGTCATTTTCATAGGCAAAGAGTATTATAAAGATGTCTTGAACATTCATGGTGAGATGGGAAGGAGGCTAGATTTGAAATCAGAAGACCTGGGTTTGACTCTCAGCTTCCCTACTTGTGGACTCGTGACTTCGGTCAAATCCTCTCCCCTGTCTGGGTCTGATATGTATATCCAGGTAAGATTATGGATTGTTGAGAGCAAGAGCAAGTTGGCTTTCAAATATAATAAAAATGACAAGTGACATTTCTATAGGGCTTTAAGATGGGTAAAGCACTATTCGTATACGATCTCAACTTGATCCTTCTAACAACTTTGTGAAGTGGATGCAATTATTATCCGCATTTTACAAATGAGGAAACAGACTCAGAGGAGGTAATGATTCGATCAGGATCAGTCAGGAAGAAAGTCTCAGAGTCAGGTCTTCCTCACTTCAGGTCCAGTGTGATATTCCCGGGAAAGCAGTCTTTTTAAGCTTTTAATAATTGCCATGGCACAGTCTGTTAGGCTTACTTTCTCTTATTGCTTGCCCAGTGCTAGGCTCGGAGAATAGGACCAGCTCCATAAAGCAAATATTCAGCAGTCCCCATTCCCATCTGCACCTGCCCTCTCCACTGACCTTGTGCCCTTCATGCAAACATAGATGTTTATGGAAATCAGCTGCAAAAGGAAATCAATGATAAGGAGAAAAGGAAAATGTTGGGGGTTTTTCCTAGCTTGGAAACTTTTATTTGCTTTATTCTTGAATCCTTTAGCCCTTGAACCAGATCTTATTTTAGTAACTAACTGGGTGACATACTGAGGCAAAAGCACTGCTTCTGATAAGCTGTGACCTTGCCCAGTTCATTTGCCTTCGATGGGCCTTTATTCACCTGTGAAGCAAGAGGGTCAGGCCAGATGATCTCTTAGGTCTGACTCTAAAGTTTTATAAATCTGTTTATAAGGTGAATTTTGTTTATGCTATGTCTCATAGCATGATCACAACTTTGGATTTTTTTTATCACTTAATTCATAGTAAATTTTATTCTAACTCCTCATTTTTATTCTGTGCATGTCTTTGTTTTTTAGGTGTATTTCTTCCTCAGTTTCCATCAACAGATTATGGGGTTTTGTTTTCTTGTTCAATTCTGTCATGCTCTTTCATTTCATGGGATTGTTTAAGCCATTCACATTTAAACTAATAAGATCTAAATTTTCCTCTGTCTCTAATGTTGTATTAATTTTTCCTGAAATGGAGGATTCTGTTTTTGTTGTGGTCCTTTATTCTCTGTAAAGATGGAACTTATTCCATTACATGAATGGGCCATACTTTATTTAACCATTTACCTATTGTTGGAAATTCAGATTTTCTTCCAGATTTTTGTGTGTGATGGTATGATATTATGAAAATTGTTGCATAGATAGCACTTGTTTTCAATAAAACTTTAAAAAGTACATTCCCAGTAATGAATTATTTGGTCCAGAGGGATTATTATTATTAGTGAGGCAGTTGGGGTTAAGTGACTTGCCCAGGTCACACAGCTAGTAAGTGTCAAGTGTCTGAAGCTAGATTTGCACTCAGATCCTCCTGACTTCAGGGCCAGCACTCCATATACTGCTCTGCCTACCTTCCCCAGGGATGGAGATTTTTGCAAAATTTGACTATAGACATTCAGAGCCTTAATCTGATTAGTAAACAAGGATGGGTTTCTTAATCTATTTGGTCTTTTTTGCTCAGCATACTTTAAGGCAACTCTGTTTCCACAGTCATTCTTTCCCTTACCCTGAAGCATCCCCTCCAATTTCTCATCTTTTCTCCTAGTTTTAGAGTTAACTTATTAATTCCATTTTTCCTTTGATCTAATTCTATTTTCTTTTTTCTCTTGGTTAAATAGTTAATTAAAATCACCTTTTCTTTTTCTAATTATTTTTTATATTTTCTGTACTTTTTCTAAAAAGAATTTCTTTACCTTAAGTACCTCTCCCTTGTCTATTCCAGACTTATTCTTCAGTTTGTGGTCTTTATACTTATTTATTCCTCCTTATACTCTGTATTCTTCATGGAATTAAAGCTTCTAAGGTATTCATCTGGAGTTGGCTCTTCTAAATGGTTAGTAGATCTTGAACCCTAGCCCCCCTTTTCTGTTGTGCCTCACTCTTAGAAATTATAGTTCTGACAGAAGACGGAAATCTGCCCTTCCACTCTTCTGGACTTCAGTTATCTTCAAGAGCTCCAATCTCCACTTTCCCAAGGTAGAATGTTTTTCAGGTAGTCACTGTATTCATTCAGAGGTAGTAATCTCTCTGAGCATCAAATCTGTACAGATTATATGCATTTTATGGTTCCCATTTTCTATTACAGAATATAGTTCTTCCCCTCCACCCATACCCCCCATGGGAACATTCTTCCTTGAGATTCAATGCCACCACTGAATTCAGATTTTCTCTCCCCATGTTTCCATCTCTCCCTTTACCATCTCACGAATTATCCTACAAACTGCCTTTTTCCTGAGAGATCACAGGTAATGGTCTCTTCATTTTTAACCATTGACTTAATTAGGATGCATCACACATTTTCCTCTACAACCTCCCTATTCTGCAATTGAGTCTCACAATGCCATTAACTCATGTGTAGTGGGGAGGGGTTGTGGGGTTTGGTTCTTGGTTTTTCAGTCCTCTTCCCCCCCCCCACTATTTCTATTTCATTTCTGCTTTCATCTTAGTACTTTCTTAATGGTCATTCTGTTGTTATTTTGCTGTTGTTTTAACCATTCTCTTTCTAGTTTTATTTTTCCTTTTAATAGTCTCTAGGAAAGGGGGCAATTTATTTCATTACTTGTACTTTCCTTGGGAGCAGCATTTTAAAAATTTTCTTGCGTTCTCTTCTCTGGGAATGTTTGCAAAGCAACCTGTTGTTTCTCTCTCTCTCTCTCTCTCTCTCTCTCTCTCTCTCTCTCTCTCTCTCTCTCTCTCTCTCTCTCTCTCTCTCTCTCTGTCTCTCTCTCTCCTTCTCTTTCTCAATAAGAATGCTTCAAATGCCTTTTCTTTTATTGAATGTTGATTTGTCTTGTTTTTCAGGCTATGTTACCTTGGTCTGCTTCTTGAGCTCCTTTTCTCAGCCCTGGGGACACTCTGGACTCCTTTCCCACACTCACCGCATGTGTACAATCAATGAACCAATCCTGGAATCACTTTAGCTAACAAGTCTCCTACACATTCCCTCTCTCTACTCACACTAGTCCATCCATTCACTGCCCCTTTCCTGGACTATGACAACATCTTTCTAATTAGTGACCCTCCCTCAGGTCTCCCCTCAGTTCGATCCATCCTCTACTTGGCTGCAACTTCCTAAAGCCCAAGTCTGACCATATCATCTCCCCTCCTCGACAAATTCCTGTGGCTCCCTATTACCTCCAAGGATCCAATATAAAGCCCTCAGAGATGTAGATCTTGAGGAGCTTCAGAGAGAGTTTAGGGTTGTATCTCTCTCTCTCTTATCTATTTATATGTCTGTCTGTCTGTCTATCTATCTATCTATCTATCTATATCTGAAAATCTTTTGCATCATGATGCTCATGGAACCCATGAGAACTGATGTTCACACCAATGATGTAGGACAGGTTACTTACGGCATGTTTTATTGTTATTAATGCTTCTTGTATCTAAGGTACCCTGAACCCTTGGTCCAAAAAGGGGGTGGTTAACAGAGGATTCAAAGCAGCAGGTGGAATGCCTGACCTTTCAGTCAGGTTTGGGGTTCAAGGTCAGCCCAGCTCTTTATCTCTGGGCCTTGTCCTCCTTCCTTCCCTCCCTTCAAGTGAGACTGAAAAGGTGGGAAATGCTCTGATCCTGCCAACCTAGACTCTGATGAACTGAACCTTCTTTTTCATTGGTGCAGAGAACTCTTGGCTTAAGAAATTCCTCCTGCCAATGCCGGCTGGCACTTTCTGTGCCATGGATTGTCCTAGGCTGTTGCTGAGAGCCCTGCTGGGCCATACAGACTGCCTGTGTCAGAGGCGGGATTGGAACCCGGGTCTTCTTGGCTTCGAGGCTGAGTCTCTATCTGCTCCTTGAAGCTGCCTCGTCATCCTCCAGAACATGAGCATCTTCAGTAAATTACAATCTTAAACATGCTCTGGTGTCTTTCATGGAAATAGAATCTGATGAGAGTGAGGACGCCCAAGTGATCCCGTCTGTGGCTGCAGTTGATGCTTGAAGCTTATGCTGTTACAGCTCTGAGTTGAAAGGGATTGAAAGCGAGATGAGCTGGTCCTTCCTTCAGAAAAGGATGCGAACACCATGCTCGAGTGAAGCAGAAGGCTTGTGGACAGTTGGCTGTCTGGGTGTTGCTGAGGGGTTCGGAGACAGAAGACTCTGTGGGCCGGTGGCCAGCCTCTGTACTATTTCTGTGCCATCTTTTATCTGTTCCAAGTTCCAGTCACCCTCAGCTTCTCCTTCCCCTGCCCCTCCACAGAATCAGAGAATCAGAGCAGTGGCTAGCCATTCTGGTGCAGACAGCCAAGGGAAGACCTGATGGAAAGGTCGTGTCTGGCCTCTGCTTGAAGACCTTCAAGGAGGGGGAATCCTTGTAATCTGTGCCCTCTGCTCCTGCCCCTCTGTTCTTTGCAGCCCCTAACCTGTCCCATGTACTAGAGGCTACATTAAAGGACAAAACAAAACCCAAACACTTCAAGTCAAGTACAATGGGCAATGTTGGTACCAAACTATGGGAAGTAGTATGGCCTGGTGGAAAGGGCAAAGAGTCAGAGGAGCTGCCTCCAAAGCCCACCTCTGACACTTAATGAGCGACCTTGGGCAAGTCACTTGACTTCCTGAGCCTCAGTCTCCTCATCTGTAAAACAGCCCCTCATTTTATATTACATTTACTTTTCAGCACTGTAGCACACTTCTGAGGTTCCATCCAGCTCCAAATCCTTTTAAGGACATATTCTCCTTTCTCTTAACAAGTGATAAAAGACAAAAGTGGGAGATGAAGCTGTTGGTCTCAGTCACCCACTAGCAGCCTTTGCTTCACTTTTGTCTGAGAATGGATTGGGGGTGGGAGGGGGGAAGCTGGTGGGTAGTCTTTTGTCTTAAAACCAAACAGGAAGGCCTGGCCCTGGGATTTCATTGGTATAGGGGATTCCTAGGTAAGGAAACCCTATCAATGCAAGCCAGCACCTTCTCCTGAATGTATAGTGTGTGTGTGTGTGTGTGTGTGTGT
>NW_027185761.1:60089326-60103120 GCF_028583685.1 Petaurus breviceps papuanus | reverse complement strand
AAAGTTAATGGATAAGCGTTTGGAGAGCTTGGACCTGGAACAGAGAGGGATGGGATTCTAGTGACCAATCAGTTTCTTCCCACAAGACTGGGAGAGTTGGAAGAACCAAGGGAGAAGTGAATTTGGTCCCTATGGGGGGGGGTGAGGAAGACCTTAAGAGCAACTCATCTCCAGCTGCTTCTTGACATTTATCTCACCTTAACCTCCAGAGACAAGGAACCACCTCACAGAACGGAGATGGGATTCTTTCCAGAGAAGAAAGCTGGTGGTAAATGAACAGACCCTTAGCCACTCATCTGTCCCAGGGAATCCTCCTTAGGTCCAGTCTTTTGGGTCTTCAGGGAGGGAACAGAGAAAGTGCTGCTTCTGGAATTGAGATCAAGGCTGGATCGCTTTTTCCCTTCCAACTCCAATGACACCTTAGCTTTTGGTGTCATTAGGTGGCCATTGACACCAGACTCAGATTCCAGGTAGTCCCCAGATCAATGATCTTCACTCCATCATTCTAATGACAGGCAGGAGGCATACCTCCTCCTTATATTATCATTGCCATCATCATTATTTGTTTTATGGTTTAGATTTATAATTTTTTATTCCATGTAAATTCTATACATGATATGAAAGTTAGAAAGCATTTTATAAAGATTTGCCATTGTCCATGACTACTTCTGGCATCCCATGCCCCCAAACCAATTCATCCTCTACAACTCCCTTTCTGTGTTGAGGGTTGTAATGCCTTGCACAGAAGCTTTCCAGAAGAATGCTACTGTGAACAGCTGATTATACAGTATAGTGATCACTCTATTCCATAAAAAATCAAAGCAAAACTTTCACAGGAAATCAAGGTACAGCATTGACAATATTACAACTTATCACAGAAAATCACAATATAATATTTGCAGCATAAGTCTCAAAGTAAAATAGTCACTCTTAAGTTAACTCAATCAGTCACTTATCAGTTGTCTCAAAGTACATAGTCAGTCTTCTACTCCTGGGCAAAGTCTTGATTAACTCAATCAGTCACTTATTCAGCAATCAATTACTAAGTATCTTACACAAAATCTTACTTATTCATCAATCAATTACTAAGTATCATACACAAAACAACTCCACCTCTTAGGTCACTAGTAAACTATAATTCCATAATTACTCAGTACCCAAGGAGAGGTCTTTTCATCTTGACTTGGGGCCTGTTCTCAGATTCCCTGGATCCCCTTCCATGGTCCCAGTTTCTACCTGGATTCATCATCAGACTGTCATCTGGGTCCAATGACAGACAGCTCCCAGTTCCTTGTCCAGCTCTCTGGGCAGGTCCTGCTCCCCACTGGCGTTCACAGGGTCTGGTCCATGTCAGATCCTTCACTATTTTTGCTCCAGGGAATTCAAGGCTCAACCAAGACACAAACAAACAAAGTCTCAGCATCCCAGTCATGCTTCCTCAGTCACCTGGGCTCCTGGGCTCCTGGCTCCTGGGCTCCTGGCTCCTGGGCTCCTGGCTCCAGGCTCCTGGCTCCCAGCTCCTGGCTCCTGGGCTCTTGGCTCTTGGCCTCCTGGACTCCTGGGATCCTGTTCAGAAGAAGCTCCACCACCATAAGTTTTCAGGAAATTCTGGTTCAGTTCTCCATTCTCTCTGCTGTAGCTGCTCTGCTACCAGATCTTGGTCTCAAGAAATTCTGACTGTGCCTTTCTGGGGTTTTTCCTTATATACACACAGCATTAGCTTCCTGTTTCAGCCAACCTCTTCCTGTTACATCAATAACAGGAGACAGGAGCTCATACCTTCTGTTTCCCCAACAGAGGCTTGATCAGTTACTAAGTGCTAAGTACCTATTACTTTTGCCAACACAAAGGGATCTTCAAATTCAAAATTACATTACCATTATAAGGGTACCACCATGCTTCTAGCCACTCATGTTTGTAAGCCCCAGAGAGGTGGCAACCTTAGCTCTTCTTTCTTCCTCCTCTCCCATCTCCAATCAGCATCTGTACACTCTGGTTCAAGCCCTCCTTCCCTCTCACCTGGATTATTTCAGTCTCTTCCTAATTAGTTTCTCTGCCTCTACTGTTTCTTCATTGCAATCCAGTGCCCTCCCTCCCCCAGGTGCCAAATTGATTTTCTTAGCATGTAGGACTGCCCCTACTGCAAAATCTTCACTGAGCTCAGATTTAAAGCTGTAAAGGGCCTTAATTACTGTATTACCCAATCTCTTCATGTTATAGATGAAGAAACTGAGGCCCAGAGAGGTCAAAATAACTTGGCTCAGGGTTATATACATAGCAAAGGAAGAGGTAGGATTTACACTGAGGACCTCTGACTATAATTTAGCTGCTTCCTCCTACTGCTTTTAGGAAAGAATATGAAATTTTCATCCCAGCATTTCAAACTCTGTACAATCTGTATCCTATCTTGGGTTATTTGACACTATTCCCTTTCAAGTGTTCTGTCCCAGTCAAATTAGTCCATGAGCTCTTCCAATTCTGTGACAATTCATCTCCCACCCTGATACCTTTGGGCAGGTCATTCCCCCTAAACCGCATTGCCTTCTTACTTCTGCCTTCTTGTTTCAGGGCTCATCTGTGGTACCATCTCCTACAGGATACCAGCTCTAATTCTTCCTTTTAACTCTCTTTTCCTTGAATCTTCCTTGAAATCTCCATCTGTCTATATCTATCTATCATCTATCTATCTATCTATCTATCTATCTATCTATCTATCTATCTATCTATCTATCTATCTATCCATCCATCCATCTATCTGATGTAAACACATACATTAGTATACATGCATTTGTATGCACATATAGTTTACTGAACTGTATATATGTTGCTTTACCCCAATAAAATATAAACTCTTTGATGGTAGAGAATGGTTATTTTTGTCTACATAAAAATGTATTATGTGAGTTGCACAGTGCCTGGTACATGGTAGGCATTTAGTAAATATATGATGAATTGAATCTCTTACAGATTTAGAAAATAAATTCCCTGCCTTGCCTCTCTTGCTAAATCACTGCATTTGATTGCAATCAATACCCTCCATTCATATGCTTAGATCCCCTATAGCTGAATGATGTGTCCATATGTTTCATTCTGAAGTTAAACAGATGGGAAGAATTGGGCCTTAAATCAGGATGGCAAATAGAGTAAGAACTCTGGAGTCTGCCAGTATATCAAGATTCCTCGGCGTTATTATAACATGGGATTGGAATGTATGCTTTATTAATGGAATCAGGATTAAACCCAAGCTACTCATCTCCAACTTGCTCATTAAAATGATTCTACACAAGTATGTTCCATAATGTAAATCTTCATAATCATCCATATAGTATATTTAGGGTGTTGACCTTGGGGATAGGAAGACTTGGGTCCATGTATCCCTGTGGACACTTACTGCGTGTGAGTCTCTAGGCAAGTGACCTCTCTACATAGAGCTAGCATAAGACTCAGATGAGACAATGTATGTTAAGATCTTTGCAAACTTACAAGGTGCAGGTAAATTTCAGTTATTTCAGGAAAAGGAATAGGAATGGCTTTCTCAGACAATGTGCCCCCAAATTTAACCAATTTCAGACAAAATTTGAAGACGTATTGTTAATAAGGTTGGTTGGAAACTCTTAGGAAGGAAGGTGGTGACATATGAAAGCCAGCCTGAATTCATCAAGCGTAGATCAAGCCCAGATAATGTCCTTCCTTTTTTGACACTTGTGCCAGAATGGTAGATGGTAGATCAGGGGAGCACCATGGACAAAAACCTCTCACAATGGTCTCCTGTCCAAGATGGAGAGATGGAAGCCATGTGATTGTTTAGTTACTGGTTCAATGACTGAATGGCTAGACCCAACAAGTGGTTATTAATGGATCAATGTCAGCTGGTAGGGAGGTATCTATTGGAATGCCCTAGGGTCCTCCTCTATTGACTATTTTTGTCAGTGACTTAGATGAAGGCAGAGCTAGCATGCTTATCAAATTTGAGATTTGGAAAATAACATCAAGGATTCAAAATTATCTTGGCAGGACAGAACAACGGACCAAATCTAGTACAGTAAAATTTGATATATGTAAATTTTTACCATGAATATGTGAAGTATCTGTAATTTTATCAACATGAGGAGCTCCCAGTATGGGAGTTCTCTCCATCAACATGGACCAAAACCTATGACTTCATGAAAATATCTCATATTTTGGCTCATCTCCTATATTTTGTATTGCTCTTATTTGGTTCTCAAAGCAACCATGTGAGGAATGGGGCTACTATTATTCCCATTTTATGGATGGGGAATTTGCCTATGAGAGGTGAAGTCACTTGCCCAGGGTGACAAAACCAGGAAGGTTCTAAGTAAGGAGGCCATGTGGTATAATGGGCAGAGCATTATATTTGGAGTCAGGAAGACCCAGGCACAAATTCCAACTTGGATAATTGGTCACTGGGTGATACTGAGAAAGACAGTTTTTTTTCTGGGCCTCAGTTTCCTCATCTGTAAAATGAGGGGATTGGGCTTCTAGCTTGAAATCTATCATCCTATCTTATGATCTTATGATGGGATTCAAATGCAGTTTTTCCTGGTCTTGGGACTCAGTTTCCTTATCTATAAAATGAGCAATTTAGACCAGATGGACTTTAATGCCCTTTCTAGCACTAAATCCATCATCCTATGACCCAAGTGCAGGGTTCTATCCACTGAGCTAACCCAGTGCAAGATGGATTCCTTGAGAAGCAGTGAGTTCCTTAGTCCCAACCAGAGTCTAGAGGACCACTGGTGAGGGAATCACATAGTGTGTTCCTTGGTCGAATGTAGGTCAGCCTTTCCAGCTCTAAGGCTCTGAACCTAGAGAGTAACAGCCATTTTTTTTTGGTGGCCTCTAGGTGACATTGTGGATAGAGTGTTCGATGACATCATGAAAATCTGAGTTTAAATCTTAAGTCACTTACTTGCTATGTGACCCTGGGTAATTCACTTACCCATTCTCCCCCAAGTCTGCTTGTTTATAATATCAGGAAAACAATAGCACCCATCTCCCAGGATTGTTGTGAAGATCAAATTATATAGAAATATATCTGTACATCCCTACATACACACATATACAAATATATACCTATGTTTATATCATTTGACATATATATATACATATACATATATATATATGAGTATATGTGTGCTTTGTAAGCCTCAGAACGTTCTATACATGCTAGCTATCATCCCCCACCATCATTCCTATTATTATTCTTCCATTTCCTGACATTTGGTTTCAAGTGAGCTTCAGTCATGCGCAATGGCACCATTTATTTCACTGGTTTCCTTGAATTTTTTTAGTGTCAAGTCACAGAGTAAATCTTAATTCTAAAAGGTGTGGACTTTAATGCAGAAAGTCCTTGATGACGGCAGTCTTCTGGACCAGAGGCTATGGGCTCCCCATCCCCCTGCCCAGTAATTACATTTTCCCCTTTATTTTCTTGCTAACTGTTCTTAGCTACAAGTGCCACGAGGCAGAGGACAAGCTGTTTTCTATGAATCACTGGGATTCAATTTCAGTGGAAGCCTTTGAAAGCAACTCCTTTCCAAATTAAAAGAATAAATATTCTAGCACTCGCTAGTTGGGTCTAGAATTAGATTAACCCAATGGCTGTTGTGCCCTGAATAGTGAAGGAAGGGCCATCCTCAAAGGATTCTCGATTGATGACTGATAAAATCCAGTTCCTTAGTGCAAAAGCTGGTGGGGGAAGGGGTCCAGCCATTCCACCAAGCTTTCAAAACTAAAATAATAACAGTTTTAAAAACAACACACAGCACTTAGTGGCATTTTCAAGAGAGATAATGTGATGCTGTAACGACCATAACTACTATAATGGGACTTCATCTCAGATGGAAGCCAAGACCAATGAAATCTTTTTTTTTAATGGGGGTCATTCTGAAAACTGTCATGTACTTTTTCTTCTTTTTAATGATACCCCAAACAAAAGGCCTTTTGTGGCTTTGGAAACAAAGCTGTAAAGTCAAAATTAAAAGAGAAACCCATTAGCCAGTCTTATACACGAATCATATCATTGGCATAAAAATGAATTTGGAGATTTAGGCCACATGTGATGGATTATTGCTGCACTATATAAACAAAGCTAGGTCTGAAAGAGAACCATGGGGACTCCCTTTACAGCTGACAAATTGAGAAACTAGACCAGAGACTCTCGCACAATGCATCCGGTGAGTTAAATTACCAAGCCAAGAATCCACTCCCAGCCCAGCCTGAGATAATCTATAGCCCCAAGTAATAAATTGCAAGAAGTGTCATCAGATGCCCCAAGAAGAACCACAAATGGGGAAATACTGCCGTGCTACACCCCTTTCACCAAGTCTTTTATCCTGGTTTTATCCCAAGGTTTGTTTCAACTCCGTGCATTGCTCCTGTCTTCCTACTAAGAAATAACAGGGCTATATTAAGGAAGATCAGTCTGGATAGGAACGTTTATTCTATGTTTCTATGACCTGTGTCTCTACCTAACTCTAGTTCAGACTGCTGGAGTTGGAATGAAAGCTCACAGCTGAATGGTTAACATTAAAGGTAGTGGGCAGTGACTGTGTAGACAGGGAAGATGGGCCATGGTCACAGGCAGTTAGGGGCCATAATAGATGGGCCATTGGGCTTGGAATCAAGGTTTTTTGAGGTCAAAGAAATTCAAGTTCCTGGATGGCAGGATCAACCCGTGGGTTCCCTCTGCCAATGGTGAATGGTGATGGTGCCTGAAAATGTATACCATGTTTGTTTTGCTGATAACTCAGGCCAGGATTCCACTAATTACATCTAGTCACACAGTTCAAGCTCTTTGTTCACTTCTCAATTTCCAATAAGTCTCTGCACTTGGGGAGCTAGTTTAATGCTCAAATCATAACAGTTTTCAAGGAGAAGAATCTAGGATTCAGCTAGGTTCTATAAAGTGACCCATGGTCTCACCGGCATCGCAGGCAGTAGAATGGAACAGATCTGGGGACCTCCCGCCCCCACTCTTGGTTCCTGGCCATTGGAACCATTAAGCCACACTTCCTCCCAGATGCAAGTTTAAGACCCTCAAGGAGTTAGAGAAACCAGGCTTCCTCGAAAGATTGCAAGCACAGTTTATTTCCAGTTCAACTGGAACCCAGAAGTCCAGGTGTCTGGGAAAGAGCAGAAGAGGGAAAAGGGCAAAATGTGTCTCCCAACCCCCAAAGAGGGAGAAGTAGAAGGAGATGGAGGAGGAAAGGAGAAGGAAAAGAAGAATAAAAACGAGGAGAAAATGGGTGTGTGGCTTGGTTGATGAATGAGCTGTGGTTTTGTCTGACTTGCATTTCGGCTAGTCAGTGCACTCACCCCCATCACTCTCCGCAGCTTCGCTAGCTTTAGGCAGTGGGGAAATCTTTAATGAGTTGTTATCAATAACTGTATTTCTCTGACCTGAGCTGTTATGAAGCAGTAATAATCACCGTCAGTGGATCTAGTCATCAAACATGCTCATTGATAGTTTGCCTTTACTGTGAGGGGGAAGAATTTTCTACTGGACCCAACTTGAACGGAGAGAACAATTCATGACAAACAATTTCCATTTGTCCTTTTTTAGTGTGAAGCAGTCCCCCCCCCCGCCCCCAACCCAGTCACTTCATTATTACTGTTGTGCTCTGAACTTCCTCCAGCCATTCAGCCTCTGGTAATGAAGTGCCCCAAATAGAAAACAAGAGTGCAGGCAGGGTCACCCCAGAGCCAGGCCAGAAGGGGGAGGTGGTTTTTACTTAGCCCCAAAAGGAAAAGAAGGAAAAGGGAAATTTGGAAGTAAAACAAGGCTCTAGATTCAGTGAAAAAAATATGATCATGAAGTCACAGGATCTGGATTCCAGTCCCACTTTGGGTCAGTCACATAACTGTCACCCAGTTTCCTCATCTGTAAAATTAGGGGGTTGGGCTAGGTGGCTTCTGAACATTTGTTCAACTTGTGATGCTATTGAAAGAGTGTTGGAATCAGAGGTGGGGAGACCCAGGTTCAAATCCGGCCTCTTTCCCTTCTGAGTTATGTGACTATGAAGAAATCATTTACTTTGCTCATCTGTAACAGTGGGTATGATATTGCCTGTATATTTCCATATGGAAGAACAGAGCTGGCTGCATTACTTTTGTCTTGGAGAGGTCGGTCAGTGCCTTGGATGACCCTCAGTCTCTATCTGAAATGAAGACCCATTTATTTAACATCAGTATCCTTCTGGCGAAACTCTGTGGCTATAAGTCATGGAATATCACACGTCCCTGAAGAATTAAAGCTGGGGTCACCCAGAGGGTGGGCAGAGCAGGTTGCAACCCATCGTCATCAAAGGGTCACTGGAGAGATGTGTGATGGGAAAAAAAGACAGGCAGGTGAGAAGGTAAGAGCGAAGGGTATCAGATGGCCAGCCCATGAGTTCCGCTGGGAAGCACACAGATTGGGAGAACTAGGGGAAGTATGTTAGATAGACCCCTTGTGAAAGATTTATGGGAAGGCAGGGACAAGAGTTACACAGGATCGGCAAGCATGGATGGGTCACAAGCAGCACCATTGGAGGGACTACCCACCTTGACAAGAATGAGATAGGATAACCTCAAAGGGGTAATTAGACAATATGCGTAAGAAACTTGGCAGAGCTTAAATCCTAGGGAAAGATCAGCTCCTCTTTTCCTCTCCTCTCCTTTTCCTGCCATCATCCCATCTCCTCTCATCCTAGCCCAGTCCAGCCCAGTTGTGAGTAAAATGAAGATTAGAGAGGAAACTTGAGTGTTAACTTTACAGACAGAGTGTGCCGGAGTGGAGCTGCAACTCCCTGTCCGAGTCAGGAGGACCTGGGTTCAAGGTCTGTTCATGACATGGGATGCTGTGCGACCCTGGGCTCTCCCTCCTCACCTCAAGTCTCAGATCCAGCTCCCCCCTTAAAGAAGCTCTTCTCCATCCCCCTTCATGCTTGTGCCTCCCCTTGGGGTCACCTACGCTTGTGTGCAGATCTTTGCATGTTTTTTTTGCTTTTGCCACCACCTGCCCTGCTTCACCGTCCTCTGCATGATGCCACGAGTGGGTGCCTTCTTTTCAGCCTCCTTGGCCTTCTCCCATCAGATTGTAGCCTCTCCGAGAACAGTCTTTTTCCTACTGTATCCCCATCCCCTGGCACATAGTAGGTGCTTATGTCATAGTGTATTGTTGTCACCCTAATTCAGGCATGAGATGGGTGAGGGCCTTTCTTTGCATCCCTTGGGCTTATCACATGGTGTGGACTTAATGAAAGTTTTCTGACTCCACTGAGTGGGGCTGTGATTCTGCCATTTCGGGCTGAGGGCACGAGGGGCCCATGTTCCATACAGCACTCTGCTCCTCCCGATTGAAAAGGTAGAAACACCTGCTGAAGGGCAGGGCTTCACCATTTAGGCTCTCAGGCTCTGTGAACTCAGGCTGTCCAGAACATAAAGCTGTGTGGGAGGAAATGATCTATCCAGCCTTTTGCCTTGGCCACAGGCCAGCTCTGCATGACTCCTCAGGCAGCTAAGAGATCAAGGCAGATAGAGTCTTCTCAGAGGAGGGATGACTGGGCAGTAGGACCGGCTGCTGAGGGAGGCTATGGAATCCCTTCAAAAGGGGTGACAAGAGAGAAGGGGCAGATCCGGGCCAGGAAGCAATCAGCCTGGAGCCTAGCAAGTATGATTCTTTCTCCAGGAAGGACATTCCTTTCCGCCCTCTGGCTCACATATAATGAGCTGCTTTTTGCCAGGATCAAATGTGAGCCATCCCAGAGGGCTGTAAGCATCACCTAATCTCACAGCTGGAAGAGACCTTGGGGCCATCAATTAGTCACTCAAACATTTATTAAGCACCTACTATGTCAGTCACTGTCTGGTCCCATCCATCCCTGAAGATGAGATCCCTTGATGGGTGATTATCTCACTTCTTGAAGATCTTTGTCCAGAAGGAACTCACCATCTGCTGAGGTGCCCAAGCTGCGGCTCTTTTGGGAATAAATTTGGGGGTGTCTAGGAATACCTGTGGCTCCCTATTACTTCCAGTATCAAATATGAATGTGTTTAGAGGGCTTCATAATCTGGCCCCTTTCTTTCCTTTCAGGGTTCTTACACCTTTGTTCTCTCATGTGGTTTAGATAGGGGGCCAGAACATCCAAAAATGTGCCGGTTACAAACACATTTGCAAATGCGAGTTTATGCAGACACACAATTCTAGCGCTCAAGGGGAAGGGAATGAGCATTTATATGATACCTACTATATGCCATGCACAGCCCCAAGTTACAGCACTTGGATGTGGATGAGATGGGAAAGAGAAGAGGAGACGATTTCTGGAGGTCGTCCTATAGCTTTTCATTAACGTCTTCCTGTCTTTGCCTCCTTCTTCCTTGCCTCTTCTTTACATATCTAAAGAGCTAGTGGATTCTGTCATTTCTTCACTCATTCATTCATTCACTCATTCATTCATTCATTCACTCATTCATTCATTCATTCATGATTATGTGTTTAACCTAGCTCTGGATGTTATTTCTGTATGAAACTCCTTGGTGAAGAAATTCCTTCTCTCAACAGTCAATCTTGTTTTGGGGAGTTGTCTAATGCAGTGGCATCAAATCTAAAATAGAAACAGGGGTCATTAAACCATCCATAAGGATCCCAGCAGGTTCATATTGACTTAGAAAACCATATATGAACATTATTTATGTCTTACTGCTTTTTAATTTATTTTA
This sequence comes from Petaurus breviceps papuanus, assembly GCF_028583685.1. Taxonomy (NCBI): domain Eukaryota; kingdom Metazoa; phylum Chordata; class Mammalia; order Diprotodontia; family Petauridae; genus Petaurus; species Petaurus breviceps. The sequence continues at coordinate 60,092,398 of NW_027185761.1, read as the reverse complement.
TTAAATATCTTCCCATCACATTTTAATCTGATTCAATTTGGACAGGGTCATGTTGGACGCCTTGGACCTAGAGCATTGGGAAATAATATGACTTGCCTGCCCACGATTGTGGTAGAAGCCAGACTTGAACTTAGGTCTTCCTGAATACAAGACCAACTCTCTGCCCACTGCCCTATGCTGTGTCTCTTCCTTTCCTTTTATAATTATTTAGGTAAATCTTTCAATAATTGTTTTGTAATCTCTCAAAACTTCCCCTTTTATATCTGGGAGCTCTTTGGTTGTTTCAGTCTTGTCTGACTCTTTGTGACCCTATTTGGACTTTTCTTGGCAAAGATACTGGAGTGGTTTGTTTATTTCTCCAGCTCATTTTACAGATGAGGAAACTGAGGCAAACAGGGTGAAGTGACTTACCCAGGGTCACACAGCTAGGGAGTGTCTGAGGCCAGATTTGAACTCTTTTTTGAGAATTTGAAGAATCTTCCTGACTCCACTGCAATGTTTGGCCCCCCTGATCTGGGAGCTGAGCCTCATCACCAGCTTTGGGAGACAAATCTCACTTTTACTGCTATGGGCTACTCTCCCTCATGTCTTTGTGCTGCCACTGAGCTGCCGCCTCCTTTTTCTTGACAAATCTCACCTTTCTTAATGGATGTTTCTATCACTCTTGATGCTCTACTCATTGGCTCACACACAGATTTGTAGAGTGCAAGCTCCTAGAGGGCAGATATTGTCTCAACTTTGTATATGGATATCAAGATAGGAACTGGACCTGGGATTTCATTCATGCCTGGACATTGCAGAGGGAGAAACTCCTTCTGCTACTGTTGATTGACACCTTCTCTGCCATTTGTTAGGGCAGCCAGGCAGTGTGGTGCATAGAACATTGGGCCTGGAGTCACGAAGAGTTCTCTTCCTGAATTCAAATCTGACCTCTGACACTTATTAACTGTGTGACCCTGGGCAAGTCACTTCACCCTATTTGCCTCAGTTTCCTCATTTACAAATGAGCTGGAGAAAACAGTGGTAAACCATTGGAGTATCTTTGCTAAGAAAACCCCAAATGGGGTCATGGAGAGTCAGGCAGATCTAAAAATGACTGAATCACAACAACTGCAATTTCTTGTCTTAGAGCGTTGACTAGCACACTGAGAGTTTAATGTCCAGAGTTCCCTATTTCTTCCTGTCCTGAAGGCCAGCTCTCGCTGTCTACTATCCCTGGCTATCTGGTAGACAGCAGTTGCTTAATCCATGCTTGTTGAATTAAACCAAATTTCCTAGTCCAATCCTCTCATTCTATGGACAAGGAAAGGCCTAGAAAACTAAAGTGACTTGTCCAAGGTCACTTAGGCAGTAAGTGGCAGAACTGAGATTCAAACTTTAACTGTAGATACAGTTTTTTCTTCCTCTCCAAATTAATATATAATTAGATCTTTCTTCCCTTTCCTTCCCCTCCCTTCTAGTGTCTTCCCCTCTACCTTCATGTCTTTATCTTTCCAATCCCCACCCCCTGTCCTTTTCTGTGTACATTGCCTTTTCTTTGAGTACACGGCAGTGACTCAGACAGAGGCTTTCTCAGCAGAAGTCAGAATGATGCTGTTCAGTACCCTGCGCTCTTGTCTCCCCACGACTGCTAGAAGTTCAGGAGAGCATTTGAACTATGTTCTATGGCATGTCCTTGCCTGTCACAGTCTGACCCAAAGCCTGTGTCCAATTGACGGAGGCTGCTGGTTGGGGAGCTTCTTCAGGTCTCCACAGTGATGGGGTGGAGATGTCTCCTGGTGACACGGCCACACAAAACAGTTTGGAAGTCTGCCCTGAATCACACGGATGGCAACTCATTGGCAAGGCTATGCCAATCACTCTACTATCGCCTTCCACTTCATCCAGGGCCACCTGGAATCTTTTCCCCATTGTTAATTTTATTTTAATTAATGGAATAAAACAAGCATATCCATAACATAGCATAATAAAAAAGATAATTGTCCATGAAGCCTCACATCTATTATGTACAACTTTCTATCCCTTTGGGCCTCCTAGAATCTTGATGCTGCTTTCTGAGCTTGTCCTGAATCGAGATGGCCCAGGGGCTAGCTCTTCTCCCTTCATCTGACTGCTGTTTCTCTCAGCAGGAGTGGTAGACTCCCCCCATCTCATTCCTCAGTGAACAGCAGCTGCTCTGTGTACGCAGCCTGTCTCCTGACTCCCAGGACTGGTCCATGGATGTGTGAAGGCTTCATGGGCCTCCTGGGATTTGGCTTGAATTTATTCCACTGAGTGCTCAGCAAATCATCAGTCCCAAGAGCCTGAGAATCCGGGATGCCTATATCTTTAAAGGGACATGATACCAAAGCAGGCCCTAAACAATGGGGACCCTCAGAATGGCATGTAATCAGAAAAAAGAGCTGGGAAGAGCTTTCGGGAAAGAGATCAGTTTGCAGGGGCCTCTGCTTCAGATCCTACAGGCCCATGATGTGGATGCCTTGGGGGTCTGAGGAATAAACAGTGGGGGAGCAGCGATGTTGGGGGATGATTTACAACACTTTTCTGAAGTCGAAATGAGGCTCAGGTCTCACTCAGCAGGCCAAGAGATCCACACCAACTTGGGCGCCATCCAAGCCTTTGTCAAGTTATGCTGGCAATATTCCTTCTATCCAGGGCAGAGAGATTTAGAATGAGGGAGAAGAGCATGGCTGTACGTGACGTGGAGGGTTTGGTGACTAAGAAATGGAAGACACACTCCTGAAAAGCTTGGTAATGACTGCCTGGTCACCCAGGGCACCCACACAGTAAACAGGCATCCATTCCTTCAGCAAGCATTGGTTAAGAGCCAACTAAATGCTAGGCATTGTGTTAGGTGAAGAAAGAAAGAAAGACAGAAAGACAGAAAGAAAGGAAGGAAGGAAGGAAGGAAGGAAGGAAGGAAGGAAGGAAGGAAGGGAGGAAGGGGAAGGGAAGGGAAGGGAAGGGAAGGGAAGGAAGGAAAGGAAGGGAAGGAAGGGAGGAGGGAAGGGAGGAAGGAAGGGAGGAGGGAAGGAGGGAAGGAAGGAAGGAGGGAAGGAAGGAAGGAAGGAA
>NW_027185761.1:60071531-60089226 GCF_028583685.1 Petaurus breviceps papuanus | reverse complement strand
CTCCAGGAGATGATCTAATGTTGTGTGCACAGATAAAGAAGCAAGAGACAGGGGCAGAGGCTTAGAATGGAGGTCAGGGTTAGAGTCGGGGCATGTATTAAGTGTCTGTTACGTACTATCCACTTTGACAGGTTCTGGGGATACTACAACAAAAAAGAAACAGTCCTTGACCCAGAGGAGCTTACATTGTATTATGGAAAAAACATGTGGCGGTAAGTAAATGCAAAATACGCAAAGGAAATTCAGAACAATTTTTAGAAGGGAGGATTTAATGGCAGACTTCCGATCAATGGTGTGAACCTGGGAATGGAATATCGCCTACAACAAATAAGGGTTATTTGAGTGGAAGGGAGAGGGCACGAAGGGGCATCATGGGAGCAGAGCCACGGAGAGCTGGGAGGAAGTCTAAGCTGTGGAAGGAGCCTCCAGGAGAAGGAAAAGTCAAAACACTTTGAAATTGAAAACTGACAATGGAGGAATCCTCTTTTATCCCTTCATGGGATGTCCTCATCTCTTAAACATAAATCGAACCTTTAGTCAAGGGACTATCATTGCATTGGTTGCATTCCCTATATAATTTTGTTGCACCAATGCTCTCTGCTGTCACGCTGTCTCTGGGCAGCCTCAGAGTGAATAGAGAACACGGCACATTCCTTCTTCATTTCCCTTGTTCGTATACTCTAGACCTTCCTTAGAAGTGCAGGATTTTAGGCTAGACTTGGATATGTCTTTGTTTTCTCTCCTAACAGAACCTATGCTCCTTGGGGGCTCACGTGTCTTGCTTTTGCTTTTACTCTTTGTATTTTCAGTAGCCAGGACAATGGCTGGTTGACAACTACATGGTAGGTCCTCTGTACATGTTTGCTCAATTCATTCACCTGTGCACATGTATCCTGGCACCTTGCCACTCTCCCGTAGAGTATGGAAGAGAGGGATTGTTACATATATGTCTTTGTTCCTCAGGCATCAAGCACTGTGCCTATACACAGTCAGTGCTTAGTTAAGGTTTGTTGATTGATGGATCTACCTGAAAGATCATGTAATACTCATGCCCATCGCCACAATGATAATATTGGAACATTTATGTAGCGCCTACTAAGCGCCGGGCACTGTGCTAAGAACATTACAATTATTATCTCGTTTGATTCTAACAACAACTCTGGGAAGTTGGTGCTATTATTATTCCAATTTTACAGATGAGGAAACTGAGGCAAACAGTGGTTAAGTGATGTGCCCAGGTCCTACCAGTGAGTCTGAGGCTGAATCCGAACTCATCTTCCTGACTCCAGGGTCAGTTCTCGGCCCTCTGTGCCACCTGGCTGCCTAGCTCATGAAGTTTAGTCCCTTATTTTTGAGAGGGTGCTGCAGTTCCCAGGGTAGAAATGACTAGTCGTAGTTATGGAGCCAGTTCCTGTCAGTCAGCCAGAGCCCAGATGCAGGGGAAGGAACACTGAACCCTCAAGTTTGGTGGTCCCATTTTACAGATTCCCAAGCTGATTCCAAGGAGGGGAATTCAGGGATGAAGATGTGGCTGATCTCTACATCCTAATCTTGACTTGTAGGGCAGAGAGTAGAGATGCTTAAATTTACAATCCTGAATTATTGAGAAGGCATTGCATAGGAGAGGGGGTGGATCCATGGTTTAATTATGGAGAACTCTTAGATAAGGAAACATCTTCTATCAATTCAGGTTGGTGCTTTAGAATTGCCTGGAGGCACCAAGAAATGATTTGCTTTACCCAGAGTCATACAGCCAGCATGTGACAGAGGTAAGGCTCAAACCCAAGTCTTCCTGGCTGGGCTCTCTACTCACTACTCCATTTTTCCTCTTATGGGATCACAGAATCATAGATGCAGAAATGGGAAGTGTGTATCTTAGAGGTCACCAAGTTCAACCCAGTAATTGTATTGATCTTTGCCCTTCCCTTGATCTTTTTTAACTTAAACCATTGTTTTTACCTTTACCCATTTTTTATGCTTTCTTGCCTTTACCCATTTGCCTTAAAATCTCTTTCCTCGGCCCCTGCTCTCCTGCTTTTCTGGGTGTCAGTTCCCCTTGAATAGCACTGATTCCCTGTCTCCTGTGGGACGAATGCTTCTCTAGGCACCAAATAGTTTTAGATGATTCCCATGGTAAAGTCCTCATTTCCCCTTATTGAATCTCTCTGTTCTTCCATGGGAACATCCGTCATCGGTAAGCGCTCTCATCACTCAAACTGGATTCTGCCCTGTCTCTCCTCCTTTTTCAGCCCCTTCCTTTGTTCCTCACCCATTGTCCTGTCGGTTTCTTTCTGAGAGACTATAAAAGTTATTTTACTTTCATGTTTAGCCTTTGAATTGATTAGGACATATCATTTATTCACCTCTTTTTCTTCCTCTCTCCCGCTCTTTTATGCACCCTTTCATTTGTAGTTTAATCCCCCAAAACACTGATTCCCCTGTAGTAGAGGGTATCACAAGGTTATTCCATGATGTTTATACCTGTTTCTCCACCATTACTTCTGCCTGGCTTCCCCTTTCATCCTTGTTTACTCATGTGCTTTTAGAAAGAAGGCTTTTTTCTTATTTATTTTTAGTTTTCAACATTTATTTCCACAAGGTTTTGAGTTACAAATTTTCTCCCTGTTCTTCCCCTTCTTCCCACCCCAAGATATTGAGCCTACTGAATACCCCTTCCTCCAATCTGTTCTCTCTTATATCCTTCCCCATTTCTCCCCTAACTGTCTAGTAGGGAAAGATGGATTTCTATACCCCAGTGCCTGCATATCTTATTTCCCAGTTGCATATAGAAAACATTTTTTTTTAAATTAACATTTGTTTTTAAAACTTTGATTTCCAAATTCTTTCCCTTCTTCCCTCCTCATCTACCACCACTGGGAAGACAAGCAATTCAATATAGGCTGTACATGTGTAGTTATGCAAAACATTTCCATAGTAGTTATATTGTGAAAGACTAACTATATTTCCCTCCATCCTATCCCACCCCTCACTTATTCTATTTTCTACTTTGACCCTTTCCCTTTTCAAAAATGTTTGCTTCTAACTACCCTCTTCCCCAATCTGCCCTCCCTTCTATCATCCCCCCTCTTATTCCCTTCCCTCCCTATAATCCTGTAGGGTGATATCCAAATGAGTGCATATGTTATTCTCTCCTTAAGCCAAATTCAATGAGAGTAAGGTTGACCCATTCCATTTCACCTTCCTGCTCTTCCCCTCCATTGTAACAGTTTTCTCTTGCTTCTTTTATATGAGATAATTTACCTTGTTCTCTTTCTCCCTTTCTCCTACCATTATATTTCTCTCTCACCTCTTAATTTTATTTTTTTAGATATCATCCCTTCATATTCACCTCATCCTGTGCCCTCTATGTATACATGTTCACACATACACACACATATACACAAATGTACACCCTCCTATACATATGTGTATATATACATATACATATATATTCTATTCAACTATCCTCATATTGAGAAAAGTCTCATGAGTTAGAATTATTGTTTTTCCATGTAGGAATGTTAATAGTTCAACTTTAATAAGTTCCTTATGATTTCTTTTTCCTGTTTATTTTCTCATGGTTCTCTTGCTTCTTACATCTGAAAGTCAAATTTTTCTGTGCAGCTCTGTTTTTTTCATCAAGAATGCTTGAAAGTCCTCTATTTCATTGAATGACCATATTTTCCCTTGAAGCATTATACTCAGTTTTGCTGGGTAGGTGATTCTTGGTTTTAATCTTAGCTCCTTTGACTTCTGGAATATCATATTCCAAGTCCTTCGATCCCTTAATGTAGAAGCTGCTAGATCTTGTGTTATCCTGATTGTGTTTCCACAATACTCAAATTGTTTCTTTCTGACTACTTGTAATATTTTCTCCTTGACCTGGGAACTCTGGAATTTGACTATAATATTCCTAAGAGTTTTCTTTTGGGGATCTTTTTCAGGAGGCAATCAGTGAATTTTTTCAATTTCTATTTTGCCCTCTGGTTCTAGAATAGCAGGGCAGTTTTCCTTGAGAATTTCTTGAAGGATGATTTCTAGACTCTTTTTTTGATTGTGACTTTCAGGTAGTCCAATAATTTTTAAATCATCTCTCCTGGATCTATTTTACTTCACCATCTTGGTTCTGCCCCTCTAGAAAGATGCTTCTTAATGGTCTCTCTGTTATTGTTTTGTGTTTTTTGGTTGCTGTATTTGCTTATCCTTCCCCTATTTTTGTTGTCTTGGCTATTTGAAAAGCAAATAATTTCTTCATGTCTGGTTTTCTCTCTAGGGATATTTCGAACGTCTCTTTTAAAATTGAATGCACATATTATTATTATTATTTATGGTTAGGCTCAGATTTTTAGGGTAAGTCACCTTGGGCTACATCTTGAGCTTCATTGCTTTTCAAAACACATTATTCTACTTACTCTTCCATTTTCTGGTAAGTGTAGAATAATAATGTGCTATTCAAATTTCCTTTATATTAAAAGGTCTTTCTTTTGGCCACTCACAGAATTTGTTGTTAGTTAATAGAATCATTTAATTTAACCGCTGTGTATTTTATGGTTTGCGGCATAAGGTTTTTTTTTTTTTCTGGACTGAATCTGTAGATTCTTTTGATGGATGTTTTCCTTTCTGTGTTCAAAAGTTCTGGGAAGTTTTCCTTAATTATTTCTTGCATTATGTTTTTTTTTTACTTGCCTACTTTGGGAAGACCTATAATCCTTTACACATCTTGTATTTCAGATAAGTATGTTTGGTGTTTTCTTTTAATGTTGTTGCTTTTTACTTCTGTTCTTCCAAATTTTCCTTCCATTCTCTGTATTTTCATTCCTAATCAGTTATTCTCTCTTGTTTCTTTGGTGATATTTGCTACTGGTGATTCAAGTTTTTATTTTCTGTCAATTATTTCTGCTGTGCAGACTATAAATTCTGCTGACAATTTTTAATTCTCTTCTAAGTCATTTAAGAACATCCTAAAATAGTTCCATGTTCTTTTGGGAATTCATGGTCCTCTACCTTATCAGATATTGATTTGTTTTCCTTTATTTCAATACTTATTTATAGATGTCTTAACTCTTTTTCTGTTGCTTTCCTATTGGTTATGCTCAAGATATTTAATTGAGTTTTCTTCTTCCTAAGAACTCTGGTTATTTCAGGCTTTTTTTTCCTTGATTTTCTCCTATTGTTCACTTTCTGACTCCTGCCCCTTTGACAGCAATTTCCATGGGGTACAGATCTCAGAAAGTCTCAGCCTCCTCACATGCTGAGCAATTCATGATGGTTCATTAGCCTCTATCTCTTCCCCTGGTGACTTATGGGGGAGTAGAACTGACTTTAGCTGGATGCTGTCACTTTCTCTCAGACTTAGTGGAGTGCCCAAACAGCCCCACCCATATATTATATCTTCCATTCTCTCTGTTCTTCAGTTCTCTGACTGAGTGTAATGGAATGTTGCTGATATCAGAGCCTATGTACAATTCTGATATTTTGGACTTTGGAGATGTCCCAGGCACAGCAGGGGTCGGGGTGAGGTAGAGAAGTAGTTAGGGTATAAAGTCGAGGTCCATTGCAAGCACATGGGTTGGTTTATACAGTCTGGCTGCCAGAGTGTAAAGAGTAAGGGGATGCTGAGTATGTTAGGGCTTAGCAATTAGTCTTCTCTATTGTGAGTCCACTGACTTTTTTTTAAACTTTGAGATCATACAGATAGATGAAATTGTTTTGTCTCTGGTTCATACTTCTTATTTTGGAGAGGTTGTGAAGATTAGAGAAAATATCTAGTCCTCCATCTTATTGGTCCAACTAAGTCATTTTAAAGATGAGGGAAATGAGACACAGAGGGCAAATGACTTTTCCAGGGTCACCCAATTGGTAAGTATCTGATTGGGGATTTGAACTCAGATCTTCCTGATTTCACATCCAGGACCTTAGCCATCATAGCATACTTTTTCTCATAACACCAGAAATTTCTCAGTGTTATCTAAAAACATATCTGATCTCTTATTACCTGCGATTGAAATTATCCACAAGTCATCCATCCATCCATTCATTCATTAGGTAAGCATGTGTCAAATTAAACATTTTTATATGCAAAGCACTGGGGATATAAGGATTAAAAAAATACCACAGTTACCCTGTTAAGAGGACATTTACATTCTACTAGGAGGGATACAGAAAGAAGTTCCACAAGATGGATAGTGATGCAGGCAAAGAGTAGATCTAGACAAAGCACTTTGAGAATATTTGAAGAGGAAGGGAGCCCTGCCAGCCAGAGTAACAGGACAGCTAAATGGAGTCTTTGGCCCCAGAGCTGAGCCTTGAAGGAAAGAACATTTCTAAAAGGTGAAGATGGGAAGGGAGTGCCTTCTACACAGGGGAAGTAGCCTCATGAGGGCACGAAGGTGGGAGATTGCATGCTGAGTTTAAGGAACAGTAAGATCCAATTTGGCTGGAACACAGTGTTTTTGAAAGTATTAATGTGATTTAAAGCTGGAAACTATAATTTGAAGCCAGACTTTGAGGGCCTTCAAGGCCAGGTGACACAGACCCACTCATATGTCAACTCTGATGTTCTGACTCTAGGTCAGCTTGTTACTTCACACTCCCCCCAGCCCCAGTCCCAGGGGTGTGATGTTCCCATGCAGACTACTATGGGATAAGAACTGTGTTATTATAATGATAGCTGTTCCCGAATCAGGTGTCAAAGTGTGGGAAGGCAGGGGATCCCAGTGCTGCATCTGTCTTCAAGGCTTTTCTCACCAGAGGAATACCCCAATCTCTATCAATCTCAGAGTCCTCTCTCCATCATCCTACAGACCCAGGCACCAGAATTAGATCCGGTCACACCTCCTGACATGATCTGCTGAGTCATTCTCAGGCTTTCTCACCCTCTGACTCACCCATCTAATCTCATTCATCACCTCATCATCTGTCCTCTATTGAATTAATTCTCTTTAAAAAAAACATTTTATTCATATATTTTTATTACCTTCATTGCCATATATATCTTTTCCATACCTAGTGAGTCATTCATTGTAAAGATTAAAAGAGGAAAAAGAACAGCTCAGTAAAGCTAGTACATCAACAGAATATATTAGGATATATGATGTTCTCTACCCACATTCCTCTACCTCTGCAGAGAAAGGGAAGAAGTGTATTTTCTCATCTTTGCTCGGGGATAAAATTTGGTCATTACAATTAGTGTTTGGTTTGCTTTGGTTATGTTCTTTCCAGTAATATTGTTGTGGTCGTTTCGTGCATGGTGGTTTGGTTCTACTTACTTACCTTTGCATCAGTTCATGGAAGTCTTCCCACAGTTCTCTGAATTATTCATCATTTCTTATAGTACAATGCTATTTCCATGCATTCTTATACCACAACTTGTTTAACCAGTCCTCAACTGGATAGGCATCTATCTCACTTTTTACTTTTCTTAACCAATCAACCAACAAGCATTTAAAAAGTGCCTACTATTTTACAGGGCCTACACTAAGTGCTGGGGATACATAGAAAAAAAATCATTCTATAACTACCCCATATTGTCACCACTCTCCTTTAGAAACACTTACCCCTTGAGTCTCTTACCCAGGCATTAGCAAGTTTGTGTGGGCTGAGGGAGCCATAGCCCTGGGTTACTGAAACTCTGTAAGGGCACATGGAAAAAGCTAAATTTGGCCTGTTTGTTCTAAAGGTTGCCACTTACTAACCACGGTGGAAATAGAGAAGGAAATGGAAAATGCTGCTTTGCTGTTTAAACCCTGGGAATTAACTGTTAGATATGGTGTTAGGGGAAAAAAAAGAGGAATATTGCAAGCTAAATAATTTACGGATTAAATATCTAAGTGTCAGGGAAGGGGTCAGCCTTGTTGCTTTTAATGGGATGATTTACATCCGTGACTTGCCTTTGGAGTCCGGCTGTGTGATTTGGAAACATGCGTTTCCATTGATAAATAATATGGCAACTTGATAGATGAAGGAGGGACAATGGGCCAGCCTCTTGCCAAATTGCTGTTTCTAATGTTTGTTTAACAGATAAAGGAGTCAGGTGACATTTTCCATCAGTTTGTTGTATAGCACTACAAAAATAAACAGTAACAAGATTCAGGAGAGGAAATGAGCAGTTCCCAGGGAAGCATTATCTGCTGTGTGGGACCATACACCAAAAGGGCCCAGTGTGCTTAGGGTGATCAGCTGAATTCCTGAAATATCGCCATGCTCTCATCCATCACATCAAATGAGATAATGAGGAAAATGCCTGAAAGTGCTGAATAAATGCTCATTTTTATGGTGATTCTTTATCGAGTGCTCTCAGCTCTGCCCCTCCCTAGTTTGTGACCTTTCCACAGGTCATTTAGGTCACCTGGGTCTTAATTTCTTTACCTGTTAAAGGATCTCCAAAGTCCCTTCCCATACCAGAAGCCTGAGGTCCCACGATGTTGTCAAGTATTTGAAGGACTGTCACATAACAGATGGGTTTACCTTGTGCAGCTTGTTCCTAATAAACAGAACTAGGATTAAGGGGAAGAGGCTGCAGAGAGGTAGACTGAGACTCAATGGAAATGGAAACCTTTTTTTCACAATTTTTGTTTTTGTTAAGTCATTTCTGTTTTGTCCAGTTCTTTGTAATTCCATTTGGGGTTTTCTTGGCAAAGATACTGGAATGATTTGTCATTTCCTTCTCCAGCTCATTTTACAGATGAGGAAACTGAGGCAAACAGGGTTAAGTGACTTGCCCAGGGTCACACAGTAAGTGTCTGAGGCTGGATTTGAACTCAGGAAGACTTCATCATGCCAGGCCCAGCACCCTGTCCACTCTAAGCTGCCCCAGTTAGAACTATCCAAAAGTGGAATACTCTGTTTCACGGGGGAGAGAGAACTACCCTTGGCAGCACTTTATCAAAAGAGGACCTCTTCACGTCCTGTGTCCATTCCTGTGATTTTGTTTCCTGTGCAAAAAGAGAAAACCAGGACCAAACAAGATAGCATAAAATAAAATTTATTATTATTAATATTAATTAACATATTAATTTTTATATTAATTAATATGTTATTAATTTATTATTATTACCTATTGGAATCCACATCCGCACACATCCTCTCAGGGCAGCTGCCCAGTAGTTCTTTGGATGCTGATGCCGAAAGCTTAGCCATCAGACATGATGCTTTCCTATTCCATCCACAGGCTTTGCAATGGCAATATTCTAATATTTCTGTGGTCTCCTGGGTCCCACCCACCGCCTCCATGGACTCAGCATGCATCATAGGTAACCTTGGACCATAGATTTGGACTTCAAAGGTGCGGTAGAGAACATGGAGGTTGGCCCCCTCATTCTACAGAGAGGAGACCTCTCTCCAAAGCTGGAGAGAGGCTGGGTGACTCACCCAGTGCCACACGGCTTGTAAGTTTGTGAGTGGAATTTGAAACTGGGCACAACTGAAGTTAATTCAGGCCCACATATTCAGGTGCTCCCTAGGCTGAAAGACCCAAACGTGGCAGAGTTGAATCAATCAGTTTTTACTATGTTTAAGGCACTGTGCTAAAAGCTGGGGATTCCAAGGGAAAACAAAAGCAGTCCCTGCCCTCAAGGAGTATACTTTTTAATGGGAAAGACAGCATACACATACATAGATCTATACAAGATACATGAGAATAGTTGAAAGGTAACCTGGCATGGGAAGGTGCTAGAAGCTTGGGGCCCCGAGAAGGTCTCCTGAAGAAGGGCACTCTGGAGCTAAGCCTTGAAGGAAGCCAGGGATTCCAAGAGACTGAGGTGAGGGAGAAGAACACTAGGCATGAGGAACTGTGCGAGGAAAAGACATGGAGGTGGGAGATGGATGAGAAAGGAATAATGAAACAACCCAAAGCAGTTTCCTCCGTATTCCTGAGGGAGCCCAAGGTCTTCCTGTTGTCTCCCAGAGCATTTGCATTTTTAGCCTTAGTTTACTGTGTTGTCTGTCGGCTGGCGTTTTTATATGCACAGGGGTCATCTCCATGCTCTGCTTCGTGGGGTCATGGTCTTGACAGTGACCCCCATTCCTTTCCCTTCATCTCAGCAGTAATGAAATTCTTGGAGGGACACGAGCGTAGCCGTTCTCAGCTGCTGGCAGAAAGGTTTCTCCAGACCCCACACAGCCTCTGCTAGCCTCCCTCGGTCTTGTTAGGGTGCAGAGCAGGGGAAGGCGTGACTCACAAGCCAGCCCTACGGGCCAAGTAGCCAGATAACCGCAGACTACTCGTCGGTGGATTTGTGATCTCTTCATGGGGCACAGCCAGCAACACATCCACACTTTCTTATGAAATTGTTGTAATGTCTTCTCATAAACCCCCTATCCCTGATCTGTCTGCCACTAGAGGCCTTCCTCTAGGTTTTGGAATGTACATGTACAGCCCTTGGACTGTCCATCTGCAACCCCTCCTTCTTGCCTCAAGACTAAACTACTTCCTTTCCTGATCATATGTTACCTGTCAAACTACTCCCACCAACTTGACCATCATCTCCTGTCAGACAGCTCAGGATCCTGTGCCTAAGATTTTGGAATGGCAGTCCCCCTAACCCTCAGGACCAGACTTCACCACCATGGGAAGCAGGTGCTATTGTTATCCATGTTTTACAGATAAGGAAACTGAGGTAAACAAAGATTACTGGACTTTCCCAGGACCACACAGCTAGTAAGAATTTCAGATTTTAACTCCGGTCTTCCTGACTCCAGACCCAGGGTTCTATCCACTGTACCATCAGGGGGTCTCAAATACCATCTAGTCCAACTCCTTTATACAGAGAGGGAAACTGAGACGCAGGGAGAATTAATGACTTGGCTAGGGTCACATATAGGATGCCAGCTCTCAAGCAAGCAGGGACTGCCTTCCAGGCCAAGCCCATGATTTAACAGGTATGCAGCTTGGTGAAGTGCCTGGAGGCCAGGCCATATGAGGACCAGCTGAAAGAATAGGGGCTGCTGAGTGTGGAGCAGAGACTCATATGGGACACAATCACTGTGTTTTGATAGACTGGCATATAGAGGCAGGATTGGACTCAGCCTCAGAGGGCAGAACCAGGAGAAGCCAATTTCAGGCTTAATATTTGAAAATCTTCCTCACCATCTAAATTGTCTACAAGTGGGACAAGCTTGTTACAGAGAGGCACTCCCTGTTCCTGAGGGTCTTCCAGCAGAGGCTGCTTGGATACCCTCTTGCCAGGTATGTTATGGGGCTGGGCTGGGGTGGCGATTCCTGTTATGCATGGGTTGGACTCCATAACCGCCAAAGTCCCTCCGAACTCATCTATTCTGTGCTTCTCCAGTGCATTTAGAATAAAACATCCCCAAGCTACTGTAATGCTGTTTCATTTTTGCCACTGTGTTTTTTGCTTTGAACCATCGAATATTCATATGCATGAAGATATTTCCTGAAAGTTATTTGTCTAAAGTTTTATTCTTGAAATTGTTCATGGAAATGTTTTTTTCTCTCTCCTTTCCAGAAGAAAAGGGCTAAGCATCTGAACAATGGTGCCAGGCTCTGGTCAGATTAACCAGCCTGTGCACTAGGAAATCAATAAAACCCTAACCCGGGCCTTGTCTGTGAATAAAATTCCTATAAACACAGGATATAATCACACATTTTTACATGGTCGACCTATTGAACGGGTGCACGTGTTTTTAATTTGCAGGGGATTGTTCTCTCTGTAGATTCCATTTCTCCCCCTTTTCCCCCCAGCTTGATTTAAATGGAACAGACACCTTAAAAATCTTAACAAGCATAGCTGACCTTTGCGTGGAATTTGACAAAACGATACTGTGTGAGTGAGACTTATGTGGAGTGAGGGTACACAGGAGAGACGCCTGAAATAAACAATGCCAGGGCATTTGCAAATCCCCTTCCTGGCAACTGCCCATGTACACAACTGAACCTGTTCTCTCCAAGGTCACGAATGACCTCTTTCTCCTAAAATTCAGTGGTGTTTTTCTGTCCTCACCTCCCTGACACCCATCTGCAAAACATGATACCAAAGCCTCCCCCTCCTCTTTTTATAAACATTCCCTCCTTTGTCTTCCATGATTTGGTAATCTCATGGTCCTTCTGCATCTATGACAGCTTCTTCTCTGTGTCCTTTGCTGGACCCCCAACTTCCTCCTGCCTTTGAAATATGCATTGCCCTTGAGGGTCTCTCCTTGGTTCTCTTCTCTTTTTCCTCCACACTCTCTCCTTTGGTGGTCTTGCTCAATAGATCCAACTGTGATCTCTGCGCAGATGGTTCCCAAATCCCTATTTCCATCCTCCAAAATCCAATCTTCTTTTTCCAACTGCTTGTTCTATCTGGATAACCAAGCTCCAGCTCAACACGTTCAAAATTGAGCTCAACATCCTGACCCCCACCCCTAAAACTTTGCTTTCTCTCTAGTTTTCTCTCTATATTTCATACAGATAACATGGTGCATTGGCTAGAGAGCTGGCCCTGGAGGCAGGAAGACTTGAGTTTTCATATAACCTCAGACACTAACTATGGCTCTGGGTCAGTCGCTTCTCCAAAAGTGTGACTCACATTTCTTATGTATAAACTGAGGGGGTGGAAGAGGATGGCCTTTGGGGTCTCTTCCAGCTCTAGCTCTGTGATCCTGTGAATTTAATTAAAGACTTTTGATGATATCACCATCCTCCCAATTAGCCTGGTTTAGACCCTTGGGTCATCTTCAACTTTTCTTCCCCTTCCCCTTCCCCTCCCCAGTCTACTCTATATTTAATCAGTAGCAAAGTCCTGCTTATTTAACTTCCACAACACATCTGCATTCTATCTTTTCTCTGCTTCCATTGCAACCACCCTCCTTCAGACCCTGATCCCCTTTTAACAACTGTTATGAGCTTCTCATTGGTCATCCAGCCTTCCTTCCCAGCCCCTTTTCCATCCTTGAAACCAGAGCCCAAAAGGTCATCTGAACGAATTTCTATGATCATGCCACTTCTCAGTGTCCAGAGCATTTGGTGATCCTCTGTTGTGTGCTGACTATAGTATAAATTCCCGATCTAGCCATTTATGACTTCTGTTATCTAGCTCCAGCTTGCCTTTCCAGCCACCTGTATGTATTTTATTTTACAGTCAACTTAGACTTCATCCCATTTCCTGTTGTCATCCTGCATCCTCTTGTCTCAGTACCTTTGATCACACTGTTGTTGTTGAATCATTCAGCTGTGCCCAAATCTTTGTGACCTCATGGGCCATAGCATGCCAGGCCTTTCTGTCCTCCACTATCTCTCAAAGTCTGTCCAAGTTCATGGCCATTTTTCCCATGATACTATCTATCTATCTATCTCATCTTCTGCCATCCCCTTTTCCTTTTGCCTCCAAACTTTCCCAACATCAAGGTCTTTTCCAATGAGTCCCATATTCTCATTATGTGGCCAGAGTATTTAAGCTTCAGCATCAGCACTGACCCTCCAGTGAGCTGTCTGAATTAATTTCTTTAAATATTGACTGATTTGATCTCCCTGCTGTCCAAGGGGCTCTCAAAATACTTCAAAAGTCTGCTCCTGAACCACAATTCAGGAATGCTGGTCATATGGTGCTTAGCTTTCCTTATAATCCAACATTCATAGCCATACATGGCTATTAGAAAAACCATGGCTTTGACTATATGGACTTTTGTCAGCAAGGTGATGTCTCTGCTTTTTAGTATTCTGTCCAGATTTGCCAGAGATTTCCTTCCAAGGAGCAAATGTGTTTTAATTTCATGGCTGCCATCACTGTCTGCAGTGAGCTTTGAGCCCAAGTATATAAAACCCGACACTGCTTCCTTTTCTTCTCTCTCTATTTGCCAGGAAGTGTTGGGACCAGGTGCTAAGATCTTAGTTGTTTTTTTTTTTTTACATTAAAGATCAAGTCAGCTTTTGCACTCTCCTCTTCCACCTTCATGAAGAGGTTTCTTAATTCTTTTTTACTTTCTACTATTAGAGTGGTATCATCTGCATATCTGAGATGGCTGATATTTCTCCCAGCAGCTTCAATTCCAGTTTTTGATTCAGCCAACCTAGCATTTTGCATTGACCACACTACCCTCCTAAGATAGAATGGACTCCCCATTGAAGTCCATTTATCCATTGAAGGCCTTCTTTTTCTTCAAAGTTCAGCACAGGTTTACCTCCTCTGTGAAGTCTGTTTTGATTGCCTCCCCCCCCCCCCCCCCCGTGACTTTGGCCACTTCAAATTTCTCATACTTCTTTGCCAGACTTTAGCACCTATATTGCTTTTATGCTTTGATATCTCTGGAATCTTCTCAATGTGGAGAAAAGCACAACTAATTCATGCCTTCTGATCCTGGATGACTTATCCATGATCCACACTGAGTACTTTCAAAATGTGCCACTTTCTTGATTGGTTGGTGTTGGCTAAATACAAATGGAAAACCTGGGCTGTCCATGAGATGCCCTTTGATTTCTAGGTAATATAGAGAATAGAGTACTGCACTTTAAGTGAGAAAGACCAAGATCCAAGTTCTATTTCAGACACTCACTAGCTGTGTGAGCTTGGATAAGTCACTTAACTTTCCCCAGACTCTGCTTCTTTATCTGTAAAGGGGAATGATAATAACACCTGTATCATAGAGTTGTTTTAAGGATCAACGAGCTCATTTATATAAAGGGCTTTGCTAGCTTTAAAATCCTTTACAAATACTAGCTGTTGGAGTGGCTAGGTGGCACAGTGAATAGAGCACTGGCCCTGGAGTCAGGAGGACCTGAGTTCAAATCTGGCCTCAGACACTTAACACAAAACTAGCCATGTGACCTTGGGCAAGTCACTTAACCCCAATTGCCCTGCCCTCCCCCCCAAAAGAAACAAATACAGGCTGTTATTATTGTTTTCCCAACCCATTCCTTTCTGGTCATATGTTGCTCTGATAATATTATTTACATCACTTCTATATAGCTCTTTGTTGGGAATATAGTGAAGCCTAATCATGCCCAGCATGTCTCTCTCCATTGCTTTTTGGGTGATTTAAGATTCTGCCCCCTTGGGTATCATGGTATTCCATGCTTTGAAGTCATATCTCATCACTGGAAAAATGTGGATATTAAAAAAAATGGACCTTTGTTTCAGGGAAAATCGTGGATTTCATTGAAAACATCGAGTAATTTTCAAAAGGCAATCTAGCTTGCTCTCATCTTCTGTTTAATTTAGGATCTTTTTAAAAAGATAGTTGTACTGATAGACCAACTCCATGAGCTATCATACAACTATATATCACAGTGTGAATAAGAGGCATTTTCCATACATTTGTGTTTTCCAATGTGGACAGTTAGGTCAAACTCTTTTAAGTGATTTTAAGAGACATCTTTCATTCCCTTGGTTTTTCCTGCATAGGTAGTTATTTTAAAGCCATTTTTAGTGATTACAATAGGCATTCTTTATCCACTTGATTTTTCCTGCGTGAATAGTTAGGTCTAACATGTTTGGGAGATTACCATAAATGTTCTTCATCCAGGTGACTTTTTCTATGTGGATAAATTCTTTTGGGTTTAAAGCTCTCTTTTTAGGAAGATCTGCAGTGTTCCATAGCTGAGTGCAATAGATACAATGTCATCTTCAAACAGGAGAATCAGGAGGAATGTGCCATCTGAAAGGAATCTCGCTTCCATCTGGATTCAGCCAAACTCCCAGTTAATGTGTATTTGATATTGGTAATCAAAGTCTCTGCTGTGTCTCTCAAGGAGTTTTGTATGACTTTAGCATTTGAATGGGAAGCCCTCTTTTGGAGGAAGCCTATTGAAATATTTTCCTTTACTGATACACACATATGTATATAAATTATATATAGGAATACATATATGAATCTACCTATGATTATATACACTCTAAAATGTACAGATAATACCAGATCTCCCTGCTCTTATTTGTTGACTAAATATGTAAAAGTCTACACACATGGGCATCCATTTATGCATATAGTCATCAAATAACAAGAACAGCGAGATCTTGTGTTCCCTGCACAGTCAGCTGTGGGACAGCACACATGTGACATGGTGGGACTTGTCTCCATCTATATGTTCCCTTTGTGTGCTTTTTATCCTGAATTCCCTTCATGCACCTGCCATTCTTTTTTAAAGCACAGTTATTCGGGGACACATCCGTTAGATGGTAGGCTCCCTGCAGGCAGGGTCTATGTTATTTCTAGCTTTGTAGCTCCCAACATGAATGGCCTTTTAAAAGTACACAGCAAGTACCAAAATGTTTATGGAATCTTTGGTCCGTGCTCAGAATTGAGATTTCTGCTTTCTGTCTACCTCATGGAGCTTTGGGGTCAGCCTCTGGCCATGTAGAGAGCCAGCATGGGGAAGACTTGGTGTTTTACTGTGACATGGCAAATCTGGAGCAGTCTCTGGTCCTGTGACTGTACTGGGCAGGAGGACATTGTGCCGGTTAAAAGTAGATATAGCTCCTGGTGGGGGCTCTCCCTTCCTTTGACCCTCTTGGGGCCATCACCCAATGCCCTAAAACAGAATTCAGAAACTTAATTTATGGTTCCTGTTACGGTTTGCCCTGAGGCTGACGCTTGAACCTAATCAGAAAATAAAACGGTTTGTAGGATTTCCAATCAGGCATTTTGTATTTTTACTTTAGATCTGTGTTGCCCAAGTAACTACTTCAAATTCATTTGAAAATTTCATAAATTTTCATTTTTGTTAATTATCAAGCATTTCTTTTCTTTTGTTTTCTTTCTTTGTTTCTCTCTCTCTTCCTTCCTTCCTTCCTTCCTTCCTTCCTTCCTTCCTTCCTTCCTTCCTTCCTTCCTTCCTTCCTTCCTTCCTTCCTTCCTTCCTTCCTTCCTTCCTTCCTTCCTTCCTTTCTGTCTTTCTTTCTGTCTTTCTTTCTCTCTCTCATTTCCACTTCTGCTTTTTACCCCAAAAAGGAAATGCAAAACCCTTGCATCATGTAGTAGCCAAACTGTTCTGGGGAGTCAGCTCCTTGGAACAGTAGTTATTACTTAAGTTGCTGAATCCTGTTGAAACCACTTGGTTAATGCTTGCTGTGAGTCTTTTATATTTTGTGTGTAGGAGTAAATGAATCCCTGTTCAGTGATTCTTTCATATTGTCTATTGAGTATCTTTTCACTCCTACTCTTTGGGGGAAATCCTAGACAGGAGCCATAAACTAAGCTATAAGTAAGTTTATCCCCTGAGCACTGGGATGTGGGGTTTAACAAGCTGAAGTGTGAGTACAGGGAGTCTAAGTCTCTCTGTCTCTGTCTTTGTCTGTCTGTCTGACTCCCCCCCTCCCCTCTTCTGTCTGTCTGTCTCTTTCTCTCTCTCCCTCTTTCCTCCTCCCCTTCCTTCCCTCTGTCTCTCTCCTCCCTCCCTCCTTCTCTCTCTCCTTCTGTCTCTCTCTCCCACCCCCTCTCTCTCTCTGTCTGTCTGTCTCTGTCTCCCTCACCGCCCCCGCCTCCCCCCCATCTCTCTCTTGCAGTCAGGCTACACAGGACTAAACTTGGTCCAGACCACATATGGCTACAACAGGGAGTGGGCTCAGTGCCCCAGGCCTTGTGGTTTCTGCAAAGGTTCCTAATTTTAGAGCATTTTTATTATGTATGTTGCTAGAGATGAAAAATAATTAAGATGTGTTCATACATTGAGGAGCCATCATGAGACAGCATGGAATAATAAATAGAGGGTAAGCCTCTAAGGCAGGAAGATCTGTATTCAAAAACCACCTCTGTCATGCTG
>NW_027185761.1:60050064-60066531 GCF_028583685.1 Petaurus breviceps papuanus | reverse complement strand
TCCTTTCCTTTCCTTTCCTCTACTCTAGGTTTCCCTGTCTTGTCCATACTGTGGTCACTCATAGGCCAACCTCATTGCTGGTTGGAACATAGGCTTTCACCTGCTCTGTTTCTGACCTGGACCAATCCCCTGTTCCTAGGCAGCCCAGTAGCCCCTGACCACAGGGGTTCACCATATTGGTGCTGGGCTTAATGTGGGCACATAGCCAGCTTTTAGCCCCATAGTGGTTCAGAACCTCCAAGCTCAGAAGGTCTATGAATCTCAGACTCCCCAGTCACAAGGACAACAGACATACCCCGCTGCAACCAACTTGTGGATAGTTTGCACACCAGAAGTTCCCCCACATGAATGAATCACAGGTCTGGAATAAAAAAAAAAAAAAAGAGAAAGGAGGAAAAGAAACATTCTCTGGGCTGTCATTGTGGGGACTGAGCATCTTTCCCTATCAGTTGACTTTGAGGAATGATTCCTAAGCCAGAGTTGGAATCCTGGGTGAGATAAAGAAGGGGTCTGCACCATTCTGGTCCATCTTAGGGTTTTTCTTCAAAATCCCCAGAGGTCAATAGGGGCAACTATCACAGCCTGCACTTACTCTGTGATGATGCGGTACCTAGGGTCCCAGGTCTCCCACCTCCTGAATCAAAGTTCTTTGGCAGAGTGAGATATACATTGCTTTTCTCTCTGATGAGGAAGTGTGTCATCATTTCTGAATTCTAGAGCAAGGGAAACCAGTTTATTGCTGTAGTAAATCAAATTGTGATTCTATTTTGGAAAGCTGGAACTTAGAGGGGAGAGAAATCATTCAAATATTTTGTTTGGAGCTGAGTTACTCATGTAGAATATTTCTTTTTTTTTTTTTAAATCAGACTTTAAAAATATCAATATTAAGCCAGAAGTTGGAAATGTCTTTGCTATATATTTTCCCTTTCTTCCATACTGGAGCTTTAAATGGTTCTCCATTTATGTAGCCCCTATATCACTGAAAAGGCCAGCAATAAATATGATTCATTTCAGTATTGGGAAGTGTTAATCACCTTGGGATTCAAGCAAATCTCTTGATAGAAACGTGGAATTAACTTTCCACTAAATAACAACTCCACAGATGTTTTGATGAAAATCCCTGAAATGGGCAGAATGATTCCAGTGTCCAATATTCCAGGAATAAGGAGGTGGACGTCTTGTTGTCCTTTGGCCAGGTCACATTAGAGTACTGTGTTCAGTTCGGGGTATCACATTTTAGGAAGGACATTGATAAGCTGAAGGGATAACAAACAGAATAGTATAAAAGGCCTTAAATCCATGCCATATGAGCATCTTTTTAAGGATGTTTAACTTGGAGAAAAAACGTCTCAGAAAGAGCATGGCAGTCACCTTCAAGTATCCAAAAGGCTGTCACATAGGAGAGAGGTAACTTTTGGTTAATCTGTCCCCAGAGGATGGACCTAGGAATGATGGTTGAAAGTTTTGGAGTCAAATTTATTTCTGATGACAGGAAAATCTCCCTAGTAACCAGAAGCCACCAGTGAGTCTCCCCTTACTGCAGGTTTTCAAACAAAGACTAGACAATTATTTGTCAATTATTTTAGAATAAGGATTCTTTTTCAAGTATGTGAGGGAATGGACAGTGTATAAGGTGCCTTCAACCTGTGAGATTCTGTGAAATTGATAGAAGGACTTTGTAGAACATGGTAGCCTAGGTCCTCTTGAGATAGATAAGACCTCTAAAATACTACAGATTAGGAATCTTTTTAAAGATGCTAAGAGCTCCATAAATGACAGCTCCATTGATGTGTAGCATGGAGAAGAAAAGACTCAGGAGGACATGAGCTGTCTTTCAGCATAATAATAGTATGTATCCTCAGGAGGGGTTCTACTCAAACAGGCTAGCAAGTGGCCTTCTAATAACCTTGAAAATACATTTGAAATTAATTCCTGTAGTTTCTGATTGTATACTCTCTAGCAAATGGTGTGTGTGCGCGTACGTGCGTGCGTGCGTGCGTGCGTGCGTGTGTGTGTGTGTGTGTGTGTGTGTGTGTGTGTGTGTGTGTGTAGGCTTTAGTAGATTCTTAGGAAGCTGGGATTGGAGCCAGTGGGAACTGCTCTATTGGCCCATTTCCTGAATGGTATATACTTGGGGGGAAAGGGTGGTCCAAGAGTATTCTCATCTGTCAAGAATGAGAAGCAACATAATAAAAAAAGAAAAGAAAATGTGAAGGATCTTCTTTTTACTTTCCCCTCATGCCTTACATGCTTGTCATGGGAAATGGAGAGGAAAAACTATGCATTTCTATGCATTCAGTTTTTCCAAGGTGAAATGAAAGCTCATGTTGTTAGAAACACAACAAAGATCCTTTAACATGTCAGGTCACTGCCACTCCTTCTAGTGCTGCTGGGTGGATGACATTAGAAATGTCAAGTTGACAAGCACGTATTAAATACCTGCAATGTGTCAAGCACTATGGTGAGCACTGGGGAATACGCAAGGCAAAACCCCCTCAAAAACAAAGCACACAAAACCCTTCCAAAAACAAAAAAATGTTCCTACTCACAGTGTTTTGGGGTCCAGTGGAGTCCTATATAAAATAGGAAGAAGGAAACTGAGCACTGCCAAATAGATATTAAGATCAGGTCCACCAAATTCTGGCCTTGTAGACGTGTAAACCACATAGTTATATGACAATAACTTTTTATCTCATTTGTTTATCTAGTCATGTACTCACCTATCCATTAATTTATCCATCCATCCATTCATCCACCCATCCATCGATTCATTTTTCCATTCATTCCTTTAATCATCCATTTACTTATCCATCCATCCATTTATTCATAAGACTTAATAAATTGTTGAATTTAGTTGAATTTATTCATCCAGCAACTTATTATTAACCACCTATGAAGTGCTATGTCCTAGGAAAGATAGAATGATAAAAATAGTCCCTTTCTAGGAGAATTTAAAGTCCAGTGGAGGTGATGACAGTGCACAGATAGATATCATACAAGCTAGAATATATTACATGAAATAGAATGTTGATTTATCGTCCAATAAACAATGAATCCACAAAGGTATGTTAGGCACCTATGGTGGGCAACGTGTGCTGGGTGCTAGGGATATAAGAAGTGTGACAGTCCCTGTCCTCCAGGAATTGACATTTTATTGGGAGAGGGGAGAATAGGGCTATAACATGTGATAAGATAATCTAAGGGAAAGATCGGTTTTAAGTAGGATTCGGGAAGGCCTCATGGGAAGTGACATGGAAGATTGATTCTAGGTGCGATCCCAGAACCTGAGACTCAGGGATGGAGGTCGAGGTTGTAATGTAGAAAAATGATGGTCAGTGGACAAGGATTTGGCTGGAAAATAGCATGGAGAAGCTTCAATGGGACTGAATGAAGGAAACAATATTTATTAATTGCAGGAGCTGTGCATTTAGATATAAAGCCCTCAGGGTGCTTATGTACTAATAAGGGAAGAACTGGGGGCTAAGGAGAGAGGTGGCCATGTGGAGTGACAGGGAGATAGGAAGATGGCTTGGGCAGGTGGTGTAGGGCTGTACCTGATTGGTGTTTGGGGTCAGCCAGCTGATCTGGGGGACTAAAGGTTTGTACTCACACACTCACCAATCGATTGTGCTAGAGCTGTGGAGTGGGAGCATTGAAAGATAAAAGCTGCACAAAAGCTAAAACCTGACCCTTCTATTGTGGTTTTCTGTTTTTGCTTTTTGAAGCACAGTCACATTAATGGTCTGCTTTCATCCTTGATAGGACAGGCAGTATTATACTCATTTTTATAATGAAGAAACTGAAGTTCAGAGAGGTCAGGTCAAACAAGTAATCTCATGTCACACAGCTAGCTCATGCAGAGAATGGATCAGAATCCAGGTCCCTGAACTACCTCTCATGGTGGTTTCCTCTACCTTGTGACTCATGTGCTCTCTACCAACTCGGCCAAGGTGGTATGGGGGGAGGGTGTGGGGGGCTTGGGGTTGAGGGTGCGGGGGGTGGGGTCCTACCCTGTAATGTACTCCAGCATTTGCCTAGGGGGTTAAGAGCTGACTGGGACTCTTCTAGGATGAGATGGGAAGGGTAGGGTTACACCCACAATGGCCCCTTGGAGATCATGGAGTCCAACACCTTCAGTTGCACAGATGAGAAGAGTGACTTGCCTTGAGTCATCACACAGGGAGGATGTAATGGAGCTGGGATTTGGACCCAGCTTCTTGCACTTGGGAGACATCCCATTTCCCTTGTTCCTACGTTGTATCATAGGACCTGGACTCGCTCTCCAAAACCCCATCCCAACTGCCAGGTTGGGTCCCCAAAAGTCAGAAATTACACCCCCTAAAGGTTCTGGAAGTAACCCAGAGGTGCTAGTTTTTTAATATTAATCTTCACAAGCTCCCACCAGGGTGCTCCCTCCTTGACCATCCGCTGATAGCAAATAGACAGCCCGATGTAATTAGCTTTCAGGAAATGGTGCTCACTAAGGCGGTATGGGAAGACACCAAAGGCACACTCTCCCACAAGGACATACAGGCTCTGGTGAGAAGGGGGCTTCACTTAGGGGCCCCCGTGACAAAGGGCTGAGTCACAGCCTTGGGCTTCTAGAAGTCTTTCCTCTTCTTCATGGTGTCCTCATGAGGTCTCCCTTAGGCATGGGGTGCCTCCAGTGGCTTCATGTGACTCTTGAAGTGGCCTTTCCTCAAGGCATCTGACTTGAACTCAGCTCCTGAGCCAGACCTCTCTGTCAGTCACTGATACTCTGGGGACAGCTTTGGTGTCACAACTGGGATGTCCCAAAGCTTCTGACTTTTCAAAGTTTACAATGTCTTCCTCCTGTCTAAAGGAAACAGGAAGGAGACAAAGGCTCTCTCCCTCCCTCTTCCTCACCCAAGCAGGTACTTCCTTTGTATCCTCAGACTGGGGAAGCCACCTAGGTGGTTCAGTGGTTAGAGCACTGGGCTTGGAATCAGGAAGACTCATTTTCCTGAGTTCAAATCTGGCCTCAGACACTTATTGACTGTGTGACCCTGGGCAAGTCACTTACCCCTGTTTGCCTCAGTTTCCTCATCTGTAAATGAACTGGAGAAGGAAATGGCAAACCACTGCAGTACCTCTGCCAAGAAAATCCCAAAATGGGATCAGGAAGAGTCAGACATGACTTAAACAACTCAACAACACTCCCAGGCTGTAGAACACTGCCTAGCCCAAGCAATGAATAAATGCTTGCTCACTTATTTACCTTTAGTGCTTAGGGGCAGGGAGTTGTGAGAGTTTGTCTTAGTAGAGCCCACCCCACCCTGCTGATATTCAGATGCTTACTTCAGTATGGTAGAAGGACAACCTCTTAGTCTCTTTGGGTTGGGCTAGGAC
This sequence comes from Petaurus breviceps papuanus, assembly GCF_028583685.1. Classification (NCBI taxonomy): domain Eukaryota; kingdom Metazoa; phylum Chordata; class Mammalia; order Diprotodontia; family Petauridae; genus Petaurus; species Petaurus breviceps. The sequence continues at coordinate 60,061,161 of NW_027185761.1, read as the reverse complement.
TTGGCTCTATTACCTCCGGTGACTGCTAGTCCCAGGGGCTTGTTCTTAGCCAGAGCTGAGCATGGCAGCATCGCTGGACTTCAGGTGGGAAAGGGGAGGATTTTCCACATCCCTTAAGGTCCCTGGCAGCCAGAGCTTGATCCCTTCTCTTCTCTCATAAGCAGGCCTGGCAGAGTGCATTTGCCTGGGGCCACCCTTAGAAGGGCAGGGCTTAGCTTAGATGAGAAGCCAGACACTTGGTCCTCTTTCCATTCTTTTCCCCTTCTCTTCTGTTACCTATATTTCCCATGTTCTCATTCATAGTACATTCTCCAATCTAATAATAGCTCTGATTTATAGGCTCCAAAATACTGTGCTCACAAGAAGCATGCGAGAAAGACATTGGACTCAAGCCCTGGCCCTCCGACTCCAAGGCATTAAACTCATAGTATTTCTAGCTAGAAAAGTCTTCATTTTACAGATGTGGAAACTGAGGCCCAGAGAGGCTACACCATCTAGGATCACAGAATTATGGCCCTTGAGTTGGAAGGGGCCTTGAAGGCCAGCAGGCACAATTCCCTCATTTTATGAATTTGGAAATGAAGACTTACAAAGATGAAATGACTTCCCCAAGGTCACCAGGGGACATTCAGTCAGTGGCAGAATGTGAACCTTGTCCAATGTTCCCACCTCTGTGCCATGCGGTCTTCTGCCTCATTTTTCCCACCAAGCCATCAATTAACAAGCATTTATTAAATACTTACGGTGTGCTGGACACTGACTAGGCTCTGAGGCTTCCATTGCATGCCTGGAATGCTCTCCCTCCCTCCTTGCCTCTGGGTCTTAGAGCCCTGGCTTCCTTCAAAACAACTCAAATGTGCCTTTCCCAGTTCCCCAGTTTCTAGTGCTTTCCCTTTTCAGGTTACTTTCATATATTTATAAAGATATTTATATATAAATATATACATACACACATACATATATGTATATACTCACACACATATAGATATGTATGTAGATATAGGTATACATACACACATATATAGTATATAATTTTATATATCTATATCTACCTATCTATCTTGTTTATGCCTCCTTATGAATAGTACTGCCCTCCCCAATCTGGAATACCCTTTCCCATAGATACATAGGTAAAAGTGAGCTCAGACTTCCAAAGTGCTCATGGTAAAGGGTAGCTCAAAATTCCTGGCTCCCCAGAAGTCCTTTTCTCCTTTTGTGACTTCTTCATGAAGTTACTCTTTGGTTTCCGTGTTGCTCCACTGGATTCTGTGTGTTGGGGCCCCTGTAGACCGATGAAATTGTGCTTCTCTTTGTCCCAAAGAGCTCCTGCTCTCTGAAGCCACCTTTCCTTAGTTGGTGTGTCTGGTTTGTCCTCTCTCTAGATTCATTGTGAGTTAATGGTGATATGGTCAATGGAGAGGGGACACTCCTTCTGGCCTCACCTCTGCCTCCCACCCTGCTACCTTCTAGGACAGGAAACCAAGGGCCTGCCTTCCCAAAGCTTCCCTAAGCTTGACTTCCCAAAGAGATGCTGGAATATTTTTGTTGTCATCTCCTTCTCTGATGTCTATAGGCTCAGAAGTGTCTAATTCTTTCATCCAATCCCAGTATATTTTATCATCTGATTTTATCCTCTGGCTCCAAGCATGTCATTCTTTCCCAACTTGATGATTTGGTTTATGCCTTTGATTGATCAATTAATTCACTTGAAATGTCTAGGAATTCTTCATCCCCCTGGACCTTCAATTGATTGATTCCCCAAGTCAGATAATGGTATCACAGCCAGAGCATATTGTTGGTTACATTTATTGGGGTGGGGGTGAAAGACATCCCTCCTGAACATCCAGATACCCTTCCATGTCCATGTTTCATCTCCCATTAGAATGTAAGCTCCTTGAGGGAAGGGATTTTCTGCTTTGTCTTGTATCCCCAGCAGTAAACATCGTGATGACGGGCACATAGAAGTAAGAAATGCTTGTTGATTGATTGATCATGGAAAGAGCATTGGATTCTGAGGCTGAGAGCCTGCCTTCAGGCTCTGGATGTTTCAGTTGCTGAAAGTGCCCAAGAGTGACCCCAACTCTAAATGGGGGCATTATACTGGATCCTCTCCATGGCCCCTTCAAGCTCTGAATCTTCTAATCCCAAGAGAAATGCCGTGTGGTCACCTCGTCCTTCATGTTCTGACCCCTCTGGCTTCTTCTCCAACCATCTCTGGTTGAGTGGAGATCTTCACACTGCCAAGATCTGGGAGTCAAGGCCAGGGTCATTTTCTTTTAATAAGCTTGGCTGTCTATATGAGATGACAATTAAATTGTGTGTAAAATTAAAGAAACCTCTAGGACATTGACAGTTTATAGTTGCTGGAGCAAAGAAAAACTCAACTCAAGAAGTGGTTTGGCTCAATAAAAAGAATGTTAATGATAGTCATTTCAGAGAATTACTTCCCATTAATGGCTAATTATGGAGCACCATGGAAATAATGATGATCCATATCCTTAAGCATAGGTCAGTTTAACTTTGTTAAAAGAGTCGTCAGACGGAACTCAGTTCTGTTTTAGAGTACTGGGCCAGGGGCCAAGGGTCAGGTGTTCCATGTTCTAGCTGCTTTTCTATTCTTTCCTTGCTCTGTGACCTTGTGTTAATTATTTAACATCTCTGGGCCGAGATTCCTCATTCCTTAACACAACAGTCGGCACCTAGTAAGAGCTTAACAAATGCCCGCCATTTATTGGTTTATTGAGGCCAGAGATTCTTTCACTTTTCTGATTGTGTCTGCAGATGCTCGACACATAGTAGGCATGTAGGAAAGGTCTGATCATTGATGGTGGATGTAGCAGCAAGCACCCCAGTGTCCCCGGGGTGGCTGCCAAGACAGGTTCTTGGATCTGCTTTGATAAAAGAAAGCAACTCAAAATGGGTTAACAAGCTTACTTTAATCAATCAAACATATATCAGTTACCTAGTTCAGGCGGAAAAGGTCAGCACCCCAAACTTCAGAGTATATAGACAGAAGTTTCAGGAAAACAGAAAAACATATCAAGCAGACAGGCCTCCAAACTGTCCAACCTTTACATCCCAGTTACCAGAGAGGGAAGCATCAATATCTGGGTTTTCAAAGCCAGGGGGGCTCTCAACAACAGCTGCCCATAGTCTCATCTGGTCAAATCACACACCACTTCTCAAAGTGAGCCCCAAAACAAAGCCTCACAACAGAGTTTATATAGCCTTTTCCTGGCTTAGAGAATGTGACAACCCTTTTGACTCGCTGCCCAATCACAAAGTATCTCCTGAGAAACAAGCCTCCCACTACAGGCTCCAGGTGCACTTAAGCCTAGGGGCAGGGAAGATCTTAAAAATTTACATTCCCATTACAGTGGATTGGGTGATGGAGTTATATTTATCTATGTACATGTGTCCTCTGATGGAATACAAACTTCCCGAGGGTAAGGCCTGTTTCCTTTTGGTCTTTGCATCTTCAGAGCCTTGCACAGGGCCAGGAACATAGTAGGTGCCTAACTGAATGACTCGACGTGATGTATAAGGTATCTTCTAGTTTTAAGGACTGGTGAGTTTATAAGCTTGCTAATTATGTAAAAAGGGACTGTTATTACAGAGAGAATCAGTTGAGGCAGCTGGCTAGTAGAATGGTTAGAACACTGGCCCTGGAGTCAGGAAGAACTGAGTTCAAACCCAGCCTTAGATCCTTACTAGCTGTATGATCCTGGACAATTCACTGGAGCACTGTCTGCCTTACTTTCCTCATCTGTAAAACAGGAATGACAATAGCATCTCCTGCCCAAGGTTGTTGTGAGGTTCAAATGAGGTAATATCGAGATATTTCCAGAGTACTTTGAAAATCTTAAGGTTTTTGCTATATAAATGCTAGAGATTATGGCACAGAAAGGTTTCTAGGCTTTCATACTGCTTTCCTTATCTCACCTTCCTCTTTGGGCCACACTGACCTAATGGCTGTTCCTTGTACATAGTTTCCCATTTCCCACCTCCAAATGCTTGCACAAGTTGTGCCCCTGCTTCTGAAATGCTTTCCCTCTTCAACTCTGCCTTGTGACAGCTCTGTTGTTGTTCAGTTGTTTCAGTCCTTTGCTGCTCCATTTTGGGGTTTTCTTGGCAAAGATATTGGAGTGGTTCGCTATTTCCTTCTCCAGCTCATTTTACAGATGAAGAAACTGAGGCAAACAGGATTAAGTGACTTATCCAGGGTCACACAGCTAGTAAATATCTGGGGTTCAATTTGAACTCAGGAAGATGAGTCTTCCTGATTTCCCAGCCCAGTGCTTTATCCATTGTGCCACCTAGCTAACATGCTATCTATAGTTCTCTTTAAGACGCATCTCAAGTGCTATCTTCTATATAAGGCCTTTTCTCATCTCCCTTACTACCTATGCTTTTTCTTCCTGAAAATACTTTGACTATGCTTCATCTTTACTTAACAACAAGTCTGCTGTTTCCTTCTAGCAAAATCTAAACTCCTTGAGGGCAGAGACTGTTTCATGTTTGCCAGTCCTCAGAGCTTGGTACTTAATAAATACTTGTTAATTGAATTAAATTGAGTTGATTTGATCTGTATCTACTCAAAAGGAAAAAAATAAACAAATAGCCAGAACATTTTGAATAATCCAAACAGTCCATTCATTGATCAAAGCTGCCATTTTGAAAAGCACAAAACCCAAGAGTTAGAACTCTAACCCTTGACTTAAAGGGCCAATTGAATGGAACTTTCTCCAGGTTGATGTAAATTGATTACTGTTCCAAGGGAGGGCAGAGTTGGTGACAGCATAAAAAAAAAGAGAGATCTAGGCTTCAGCAGCTTCCAGCTTTGAGAGAGAAGATTTATGATGCCAACCTCCCTTCAGGTCTCTCAATGGAGAGAAAGGCTTTGGGGAGAAGCCCTCCTGAAAGGAACTGTCATTATCATCTTCTTCCCCATAGCTTGCTATGCTAGGGACTTTGCAGAATTTGTTCTTTGGGTGAGATATGGGACTCTTTCATTTAAGTTAGATTATCTTACACCTAGAGTGAGATAAAAACTCATTTCCTCTGTGTATTGGCTGGTATATTTTTTCATATGTATACTGCCTCTGACTTTTATTTAGCTATTGACTTGGATAAATGGCTTTCTTTTCTATTTGATAATTGTGTTCATTGTGGATCTGATGTTTGGTGGGACAAGAGTCATTCCAACCTTGGATGTAAAGCTTAAGACCCTCCTTCCCCATTAAGAAACAGGGTCTAGGAGTTTAGCTTGAAGCTAAAAATTTTATCCTTCCAGACTAATAATATTTAAGAAAGTAGATAAATATAATTCCACCTCTCCCCAAGGAGAACAGAGGGCCAGCGTCTGGCCCCAGCCTCCTTCTTGCCCTGTTGGCAGAAATCACTCTGTCTCGTGGAGAAGGAGAAGCTAGAGACAGCAATTCTTGCCTCTCTGTGAACCATACGCGTGATGCCCCTTGCTACATAAACTTTTATTGTAAAGGCTGGCATTACAAATAAACTCTTTTCAAATAAAATGCCGTGCAATTGTTAGCAACAAAATTCAGAGGAAACTGTAACACATTATTAGAAAATAGAGTTACTATGTGGCAAGGTTACTTTAGAAGCCTGTCCCTCAACACCCTATGCAAGAGGGAGGAGCTAAGTGTGTATAACAGCATCTCTACTGTCAGGCTTGACTGACAAGGCAGCATGGGATACTGGACAAGGAGTCGGGAAGATCTGGTCTCAGATTCCACACCTACTGGCTGGGTGGTCTTGTACAAGTCCCTTAACCTCCTTGAGCCTTGGTTTCCCCATCTGTTAGATGTGAGCTCTCAACTAGATGACCATTAGGATCTCTTTCATTTTTAAGTCTATGATGCTGTGTGTTGGTTAGTTTTGTCCAATTGCTTAAAAAAAAAAACAAAACTTCTTTCTTGTATTTTGGTACAGGGAGTGGCTGTCTGAGTAAAGGTGTGTGTGTGTGTGTGTGTGTGTGTGTAATATATATGTATGTGCGTGTGCATTACATATACATATATATGGAAACTAAGGTGATGTAAAAAACAAAACAATTTAAAAACCCAATGCAAAAAGCCTTCTTCAAAGGAAAGCTACCTGAAAGCCGATGCTTGGGAGGTATTTTTTTTGGAGGGGTGCCTTCCCTGAGATAAATAGCTAGAGGTCAGAGGTCAGGGGAAGCCATGTGCTCCCCTGGAGATGCTGGCTCGCTGGGCTGGAAGGGGCAATCGTGTGTGTGTCTTGTGTGTCTGTGAGGGTGTTCACAAAGGCAGACAAGAGTTTCAACACCACACATGAGATCAGACCACCTTTAACCCACAGACTTGGTTCCTGGAGTTTTCTGACGAGGCGTGGAGAACTTCCAATATCACGGAAGGGGGCCAGGAAATTCTGGATGACATCAAATTGCTTTAGCTGAACTAGCCCAGAGGTGTAGCAATAGCTTTAGGGTCCCAGGAGAGGGGTGGGAAAGAGCTGGTCTCTGATTCTCTGCTTCTGATGGGGGGGTGGGGATTTTAGATGAGGAAGTGGGATGGGGAGGGAAGTTACCAAGATGAAAACAGGTCAACAGGAGACATGTTGGAGGCCAGAGCTCAGCCTGTACCCTGCCTGTCCTGCACCCACCCACCTCCCAGTACTCTAGTTTCTAGCTGCTTCTTGGGTAAAAGACAAAATTCTCAGTCTGAAATTTCAACCCTTCCACAAGGTGACCACACATATAATACATAACCCCCCCCACAATACATACATACCTACATTCATATGAATACATGGACACATAAAAATGTGTATATATACATACACATAGAGGTGTTTATATATATATATATATGTCTGTGTATTCTATTTCCAGGCTTCATGCCTTCCTGTGCATAGATTATCCCCTATGCCTTGCCTAGAATTCTCTCCTTCCTTACTTGCAACTAGCCCCACAGAAATTAATCTCCCCCTCTCCCTCTTCCCCCATTGTTAGGGCTCTGTCCCTCTCGAAATTGCTTTGTATTCTTTTCTACCCAATTTCTCTTCCCTTATCTCTACAGATGTTTCTCTGCCTGGGAGAAGGTAATCAACTTGAAGGCAGGGTCTGGTTTTCATTGTCATTTTTGGCTGGTTCCTGCTCTCTCTCCCCCTCCCCAGCTTACTGCAGGCACAGTTTGTTCCTGCTTAATTAATGTTAGTTGGATTTGGAATTTGTCAGCTTGCTCCCATGGTTTCATATGAAAGAACCGGGGAGCTAGAAGGCTCCTCTAGTCCATCCCATATGAGTCCCTGTTTCCCCCCCTTAACAAATGGTCCTTCAGAATCTGGAGGAAGAACGCACCACATCTCAAGGCTGCGCATCCCACTTTTGGAGAGCTCCAATTGTGCAGAAGGTTACCCTGACTGCAGGTCCGAACTGGTCTCCTTGTAACGTCTGTCTGTACATTGCTATGGTTCTGTCTCCTGAGGCCAGGCAGGATACCCCCTCTACTTGAAGACCCTTGACATACTGAGCAAAGGTCAGCTTCCATGATAACAAATACAAATACCAAGTCATTCAGTGTAGCTCACTCATAGAGTGCATGGAGGGAGGTAAACAGAAAATATCTGTTTTATTTTGAAGTTAAAAAATTATTTCTAAGCCTTCAACTAAAGATTTACTCCTTTCTAGGAATATTAGCTATGTCAAGTCATAATCATTAGAGCTAGAAGAGAACTTTTTTTTAAAGAAGAGAAAGCAGACCGCAGACCTGGATGGGGGAAACGAATGAATGAAAAAGTCTTTATTAATGACTTACTATGTGCCAGACATTGTGCTAAATGCTTTAGATACAAATGCAACCCCCTCCCCGCCCCCACAAGCCCAAACCAAAACCAATCTCTGACATTAAGGAGCTTATTCTAATGGGGAAAAGAATCACGTCTAGGGAAGGTGGTGCTTTGATCTGGGAAGTGAAAGGGATTGTAAATGGAGTCATAGTATAATGATTGAAACATCCTTTCCAAGAATAGCAGCATTGAATCGATGACTGTTCCTCGAGCTAGGAGTAGAAAGGGGAGAGGCAACGAGGGAGGTTTCATGACCTGAAGATGTCCCAGGAAAAGCCGGTCCCAGTGGTGGCTCTCACTCTCATGTGGTCATAAGATCTTAGGTTCTCAGAGAGGTTGAGTAACTTGCCCAGGGTCACATGACCATTTCCAAACCATGAGCCCAAATCTGCCTCTTTGCATCTTCGACCCTTTGTTCCATCCTCTGGGCCTCCACAAGATTAAATACAAGAAGGTAATTATCTTTACACTTTTCTTCTCTCTTCCCTGACCTAAACATCTCAAGTTATCTTGATTGATTCACATATGGCATAGTGTCCTTCTTTCTACTCTGGTCACCCTCCTCTGAATAGACTCCAGCTTGTCAATGTTCTTATTAACAGGTGGTGCCCATATACTCCAGATGTGTTATGATGAGAGCAGAGTCAAAACTGCCCCATTCTGGACCCAATGTCTCTCTTAATACACTGTTGGCTTGCATAGAACGTGCAGTCTATTAAAGTCCTCAGGTCTTTTCCACATGAACTGCTGGCTGACCATTCTTAACTTGTACTTGGATTCAAATAATCAACTTTACAAGTATAACACCTTATATTTATCTCTATTAAATCTCACCTTATTTAAGTGGGCTCATTATTCTAGTCTGTCTACATTTTTGGAACCCAATTCTGTTTTTTAATGAAGTCATGCTGGAAGTGGTGATCATCCTTTCTCTTTCTAAATTCTCAAAGCCATCCCTTTGATACTACATTCCAGTATTCCAGAAAGTTGCCAGCAATTGAACTCAAGTTCACCATCTTAGAGTCAGTGACCTATATCATTTTCCCATTTTTATACATCAGGGGAGCATTTTCCCTTCTCCAGTATTGTGATACCTCTCCCCCTTCCCCAAGATTTATCTGTGATCACTGAGCAATCACATCTGCCCATTCTCTTAGTATCCTGATGATATGAACTCATCAAGTACAGATGCCTTTTCTCTCACAGTCTCCTCATTTATACTTCAACTATTCATTAATCATCTTGATTAGCTCAAGGTTACAAAGATAGTATCTGAGCTGGAACTCTCTAGAATCTCGGTCCTGAACTCTCCTGTCTCCCACCTTTCAACTATACCTCACTGATAAGGTTCTGTCCCATGTGTCTGCCCTCCCAGAGGCACAAAGAAGGAGAAAGTCAGTTCTGGGTAAGTTAAAATGGCAGTAAGTTCAAACCTCTCACTACCTTTCTGAGCCAAATGCTGTTGCCTAATTCAAACAAATGGCTAAATGATTAAGTAGCGTAAGCAGAGACAGGCCTGCTTACTTCCTAGGAATTGGCATTGTGATTCTTGGAGGTGATGCTAAATCTGAGTGAACCTACCATGCCCTAGTCCCAGCTGTCTTACATTGGCATTGACTAAAGAGACAGGCCAGACAAAAGCATGGAAAACCAATTAGCCAGTGGCTCTATCTCCCTCCTCCTCCCATCCCTTCCCTCATCCTTCATGGAAGGAAATCAGTTATGGATGAGGGGTTAGAGAAACAAGAAATCTGGGTAGAGGAGAGCTTTTGCCATTTCATTTCATTACTTTTATGGAAATGCATTTAGGATTAAATGTTACATGACATTTGACAGACACCCAGGGGAGAAATATTTCATTCTGATATGTGAAGAGATTCCAAGGAAAAAACATCTTGAAAGTCCCTGATGACAGCTTGGCAAGCAGGCATGGCCAAGGGCAGGGTATCGGGAGATCACTGACTCCTGGGTGGCTTGTAAGCTGGAGTGGAATGGTGGTGGATTCTTGGGTAGGAAGCTTCCCAGTGGGCCTAAAGTAGTTTTTTTCCAATTGTGAGAGTTTCAGTTAGAGGGAAACCAGGGGAATTCTGATAAGGTCCATGAGACACATAAGATCCCATTAAGAGTGATTGATGGCAGATTTGGGGGCAGGAAGATGGATGAACAATATCAGAAAAACAAATGGCTTGAACTGGGATGGCCGGTCTCAGTGTTGTGGGAGATTCCACCTACCACTGAAAGGGGGTCCCCATGGGAGGCATGGTGGGCTTAGGCTGGATGGGTTTTTTTCATTACTAAGTCCTCTTGTGGTTGTAGAACCTCTGAAGGCTTCTGAGGGCTTCACCACTGTCCTGTGTCTGCATTAGATGAGAGCTGAAAGAGGTCATTGAGTCCAGTCTTTCCTTGGAGCATGGATCTTCTTGGTTTTGACACAAGACATACTCCCGACCTTCAAGTTCTTACTCCAAATACTGCCTCTTCTGCTGGGTTTGGGACATTCTGCTTTCTAGTTCAAAGGTTACCGTGGGCTCAAAGTGGTCATACCCAGAAGCCCTACGTCCATCAGGGTCTGTTCATCTTTGTCTCCACATGCTGGAGTCATTCCATGTAAAGGCATTGGCATCTACCTGTACCCATTCTCTCCATGTTCCTAAATTCTATAAGGAGCTCACGACACCCAGATTCACTCCCAAATGCTAGGAATCCACACACAGCTCACAAAGTAGCATCTGCTAGGGATGACCCAGACACCCACAAATGCCATTCCCATTCTTTCCATTTCCACACAGTAGTATCTCTGCCAATCGTTCTAACTCACACCACTGATCAATACTAACGTGCCATTAGCACTCCCCTTTTCCTGCTTTCCACACTTTGATCTTTGGTTTTCGATGTCCTCCAGCATAACCACCCAGAGAGTGACTTCCAAATAATGCCATTGATTACCAGCATCAGGAGAATGCCCTGCTTATTCCTTCATAGAACCCACCAGCAGGGCTGTCATGAGGTTCAAATGGAAGGAAATACGTAAACCTTAATGCACTATGTAAACAAATGCTAGCTGTCACCACCACTGTCACTGCCACCACTGTTGCCACTGCCAACACCATCATCGTCGTCATCATCATCATCATCATCATCGTCATCGTCATCATCGTCATCATCATCATCATCATCATCATCATCGTCATCATCATCATCATCATCATCATCATCATCGTCATCGTCATCATCATCATCATCATCATCATCGTCATCGTCATCATC
>NW_027185761.1:60007620-60050054 GCF_028583685.1 Petaurus breviceps papuanus | reverse complement strand
CGTCATCGTCATCATCGTCGTCGTCATCATCATCATCATCATCATCACTATCACTGGTCTGGGGAGAAGTAATTCATAACTTTGGCCAAATGTGAGACCTCTGTAGCTTGGGTACCCAACTACTCCCCTGCCATATGCATTAACAATATTCCTGAAGAGTACTCATACAGTGATGAATTTCTCACTGCCTTCCAAGGTAGCCTTTCCCACTATGGCATAATTCTCATTGTCAAGTCGTTACTGTTGTTCGTCCTTCTTTCTTGAAGAGGACCATGGCGTAAGGGAGGTGATGCCGCGACATGCAAGTGAATAGGATTTAAGTGAGGGAGGGCTATGCAAAGACGCCAACCTCACTCTTTCCTCCAGAGCCATCTGGGTCCAGTGGCCAGACATAGATCAGCTTAGTTTTACTTAAGCTAAATTCTACCCATCTGCATTTTTTCTTATTCTTAGTTCTTCTTTTTGGAGTTACAAAAAATAATTTAGTGACCCTTCCATAGGATGGCCCTTCAAATATTTGAATATGGGGATTGTCCCCATGTCTTCTTCTGAAATTGAAATCAACCCCATGTTACTTTTACTCATTACTCTTAGTTCTGCCCTCTGAGGCCAAGCAGTCTGGCCAATAAACCTTTATTAAGATGCCATGATGTACCAGGCACTGGGATAAATCTTTGGAAACAAAGAAAGGGGAAAAAAAGACCCTGCTTTCAAGGAACTTCCCATCTAATGGGGAAGACAAAGTGGAAGTAACTATATATGTAGAAGATACATGTAGAATCAACAAAGGAAGACACTACCATTAATTGGCGATTGGAGAAGGTGGTATTTTAGCAAAACAAATCTCATTTCTTTTCCACATGAAAGTTATTTATGCTTCCCCAAGTTCTTTAAATTCTTCTCATGTGATGTGGTTTCCAGATCCTTCACGAACCTGTCTACTCTCATTTCAAATGCCTCCAGTTTGCCGTCCTCCCTCCACTTGTGTCTAGATTGTTAGCTGACCTAGGGTAGGAACTTCATTTTGGACTTCTTGTGTGTAACTTCCTCTCTTCCCCCAAAGTGCCTAGCTCAGTGTTGTGCACAGTGTTGAGTGAAGGATGAAAACCCTTTAGGTGCTTTCCATGCTGTAGACCTGGGAGAAAAAAAAAGATGTGAGAAGAGTCTGAAGGACGGGACAAAAGTTCACAGAAAGGACAGCAGCCTCTTACCTGCCAGGTAACACTAAGAAATGGAAAAGAGGGGAGCAAAAGGGAACACCAGCAGCACACATTTTAATATGGAAAGTATTTTTCTGGCAGGGAGGCTGTGAATTCATGATTGTTCTCTAGGGGCCTCCAATAGGCTCTCCAACAGGTAATAAGTGGAAGGACCGAAGCACTTTATTTTTAATGTACCTTCTTTTAAGCAGAAGGTAATCCCTATGCTATCCTAAAACAGGCTGTAGGATGAATAACCCAGGCAGTATGGTGTGGTTGAAAGAACACAGTGCCAGAATCAGGTGTTCTACTCTGGCCACTAACTGACTGGGCAAGTCAATTAACCTCTTTGGGCCACCATTTCCTTACCTGCCAGATAAGTGGTTTGGCTTAGATCAATTCAAGACTCACTTCAGTTCTAATGTCCTAAAGCAATTGAGTGGGATTGCGTGAAGAAGAATGTGGAGCTTTGGTCTACCTTTAAAAGGAACTGTACTCCCTCCCTTCTTTGTGGAAGTGAGGGACTTTGGGTATGGAACACAGCAAATACTGTGACACTTGATTGTATGTATATATTAGTTTTGTTGAACTGGGATTTCCTCCCTTTTTTCTTTTATTCTTTGTTATAAAGGATAGAAAAGAACAGTAAAGATATAATCTGAAATGAAGGTAATGCAAAGACAAAAGTTATCGATTAATTTCTTAAATAAAAGGAAGTCTACATGGGATAGGGTTTCTATTTATAGAACTTGAAGCCCCACATCTCACCCACAAATGGGTGGTTTGATGTACTCAGTGGATTCTCATTCATCTAAAGCCATAGCTCATGAGCCCCCATAAAGGAGATGGGTAATGCCAAGATACAATTAAGTCTCTACATTTCAAAGAGCTTGCATTCAGTCAGGGAAGACAGTGTGTGTGTGTGTTTCTATGTGTAAGTACATACAAAACACACAAAAAACAAACTTCCAGTAACTTTGGAGTGGAAGGCACGAGGGAAACATCAGGAAACATCTTGAATCAAGACTGGGACTTCAATAGGCAGAGATAAGGAAACAGGCCATTTCTAGGCATGGAGAACAGCCTGTGCAAAGTCCTAGGGATGAGAAGAGTGTTGTGTGTATGAAACAGCAAATACGGTAGTTTATCTGGGCTGTAGAGCTAAGGAGAGTAATTAATGCTTGAAATGACCAGGCAGGTAAGAAGGGGAAAGGTTTTGATTGCAAACAGAGCTTACAAAAGATCCTAGGGTAATAGGAAGTCACTGAAGCATAATAATACAAGGATTGTAGCAGCTCCACCCCCCCCACCCCAGCAGTGATTGGGGCTCACTGTCCCAATCCCTAACTCACATTGGCAGCTTGCTTCCCTAGAGGTCACTTACTATTGTTCCCTTCAGAATTCTATCTTCAGGTAACCCTGAATGGCTGGGAATTTTTAAAAATAATCATGCACAAACCCCCATCTAGCCTGCTTTCCAGTATCAATTACCCAGTTGCTATCTCTTCAATATTGATCAATTAATTGACATCAATTTGCTTTTAGAAAGTGATATGTACTGAGAGTGCAAAGCCAGGATAGTAGTTAAAAAAAACAGCTCCCAGCTTGGGTTGGGCTCTCACCAGGACACACCCCTAGTCCTTGGGGAGAGTGGGCTTAGACTCAAAACACAAAGATGTCAAAATACGGATGTGGCCAAGGGGCACCTCCTGGCTCCGGGAGTTCTTTTCTTCTTTCATGGAGTTTCTACCAAAAAGAGCATTTTATACATGAACTAGGCTCTGGTTCTGTCTTTCTTCAGGATATTCAACCAAGTAAAAGACTTTTCATTATCACACTTACTCAGAGCCCCTTGATCACTCATGGTCTTCTGAAACTTTTTCCCCAAAAGTGCACGTTGGATCAGCAGCAGTCAGAAAACATTGTGTGTGCTCTGTATAAAGTGCCAGAAAAAGCTGGCTTCCTGAATGTGCTAATGGCTGGGACCCCATTGGCCAGCACCCTATTCCAGTAGCAATAGAAATACCATTTTCCCCATAACCCGGGGCCGAGTTTCTCCCAAATGGAACCATCAATGGGAACAATGGATATATGTAGTGATTATATGTGCTGGATCCTTCTATAGAGGATATTTGTCTCCTTAGCCAAGCCATGAACGGAAACACGTGTGTCAGAACATACATGTGGAGGACACCCAAGCCTCCAGAGTGGCAGTGCTGCCAGTGTATTTTGGGGAAGTCATGTGACTGCTCTCGGCTGACTCTGCCCCAGCTCAGCGCGTTCCTTCTCCTTCCTTTCTCAGATTGAAGCCAAAATGTGTGGAAGAGAGTGATGGTGGGGAAGGGCTAGTACTTAATAAGTGGTGGTGGTGCTGCTGCTGCTGATGGCAGCAGCTGGCATTTATATGTGCCAGGCACTGTGCTTAGCGCTTTACAAATACTGCCTCTGATTCTCACAACAGCCCCTGGTGGGTAGACGATATTATCCCCATTTTATAATATTCTGCAAAGCCATTGGCTGTTAAGGCTCTGTACCAAATGGTCTTTTCTAAGCCAACAGGAAAGGATGGAGAGTGGGAAACTGCCTCTGAGACCAATATAACATCTGAGAAGAGCATATGTTGAGTGTGGGGTCTCCAGGCAATCTCTTTCTATCCAGAGCTTCCGTAGTTAAGAGAGGAAGGTGGATGGGTGTGACGGTCAGCCTTTTCCTGTGAGATCCAGGCAGCTTTCAGCCCTCGCTCTTTCTATCAGAGCAGCTGAAAGACCTCCAGTCTTCTGATGTGATGCTTTAATCCAGGTCTGGACTGCTTTGCATTTGCATCTGAAAAGTCAATAAGCAGCTGTCAGAGAGAGTTCTCTCACACTCACCTAGCAGGGGTGTGTCGGGAGGCCAGTCCGGGAGCCCACTTTTTGGTGAAAGCTGATTTACTCACCTCTGACGGAGCCCCATCTTGGTCTTCCAGCCAAGGAGCTCAAGGGATGGGGAAGGAAGTGGGTTGGGTAGTTTGCTCCTTGTTTCCTTGTGTCCATCCAAGCAGTGCTGTCAGTGATGGTTGCAGGGAAGTCCCCAAAGGAAAGCTCAAGGGATTCCTCCCTCGGGGCCCCCACATGTTCTAGGGATTCTTAGGCTGCAAGGAGTAACTGCAGTGAATTGGAAGCTTTTGCTGCTGCCACTTCTGCCAGCAGCTACACTTAGCTAGGTGTCATAATGGATAGAGTGCCAGGCTTAGAGTCCAGAAGACTCATCTTCATGAGTTCCAATCTGGTCTCAGACACTGGCTGTATGACCCTGGGCAAGTCACTAAAAACTGTTTGCCTCAGTTTCCTCATCTGTAAAAATGAGCTAGAGAAGGAAATGGCAAACCACTGCATTATCTCTGCCAAGAAAACCCCAAATGGAGTCATGAAGAATTGGACAGGACTGAGTTGACTAAACAATTACCTTAGTTAGAGTGTTTAGTGGAATTAGAAGGGATGGAGCTAGGGCCCTTTGCTATATACTGAAAAGCAGGAAAGGCAGGGCAGGCTGGTGGACAGGCTTCTGGGCTGCTTGCATTTATAGTTATATATAACTCTCTAGCTAGAAGGGAGTTCAGGGGCTCTCTAGCCAACCCCCATTTTACAGAGGAGAAAACTGAGATCCAGGGAGTTTAGTGACCTGATTGCTCAAGGTTACAAATGTAGCATGTATCAGAGGCAGGATTTGAATGCAGGAATTGATTCCAAAGTCAGTGAATCTGGGTTTCAACTCCCTCCCCCCCGCCACCTCTAATACTTACTTGCTGTCATCCATGGGTCCATCCTGGTGTCTCTGAGTCTTCTTATCTGTGAATGTGTATAAAACATCACTTAGCACAGTGCCTGGCACATAGAACTGGAACTAATGTGGGGCCAATGGACCTTTACCCAAGGGCCTGCTTCTTCCCCACTTGAGTTACATCATGGTCTGCCTTTGGACCACACTGTTTTTACAACACAACTGCTGAAACCATTCGGCCCTCCCTATCTCCAATCGCATAGCCCCATTCGAGAGAGCCCAATTTGCTCTCCAAGCTTTGTGGGGGGTGATATATAGATTATATTCTCTCCTGGTATGAGAGCACCTGGGGTTGACTGACCCTCTATACAGTCACCCTTTCTTCCTCTCTCAAACATTTTCCCCAGAGAAAACTATTCTTTGGTTTTTGCTCTGACTGCACAGTCGGGTTGATGTGAGACATATCAGACAGTGGATGTACAAGCGCCTTATAGACTAAGTATTGTGTAAATACCCATGTTATAATGTGGTGCATGTGGTTAAAAGTGTACAGGGTTTGGAGATAGAAGATCTCAAATGGACAGATTCAGCACCCAGTTAGTAAGTGGTGGCGATGTGCTCTCTGCAAAGTAAAGATGAGGATGACGAGGGAGACAAGGGCGACGAGGGAGACCAGGTGAGCTTGCAGCCCAGAGAAGTAGGCGATGGAACCGAAGACAGTGAGGAAAAGAGGAGCTGATCACATTTATCTAGAGGTGGGAGAGGGAGCTCCCAGACAGCTGTCAATCATCAATCAAGGAGCATTTGTTAGGGCCTTACTCTGGGCTACTAGGAACACAAGCTACTGGCCTAAGCACCAGGATGGCTTTGGGGAGGTAGCTCCTAATTTGGAATTTGAAAAAGGATGGAGATCAATAGATGGAGATTGGGAACAGATTCTGAGCCTGGTGGAAGGTGAGAGCAAAGGACCAGAAATAAGAGACAGCAGAACAAAAAAACAGGGGAAAACTATGAGGGGTGAGCAGGGCCATGGCATAGACAGCTTGGTGGTCCATTGGGACATCACACTCTCACTAGGGGTCCTGAGTCCCAGTTTCCTTCCATGCTTTTTGGCAGCTCCAGGATGAAAGCATCTCAGGTAATTAGTAGAGAGTGTTAAGGTTGGTCTGATTGACTTCTCACTGCTGAAGTCACATACAGGGAGGGCCCAGACAGCTAGGAAATTGGAAATGTCCAGGTTAAAAAGTTCAGGCAAAGTTGGACCTGAGTGTAGAGGATGGGGGAAGGGACAAGGCAGAAGGGAGGTGTGTACCAGGCAGAACTGGTGCATATGCCTAGGACACAGACAGCTTGTTGGACTAGGTGTGAAAAAATCAGTGGTTTTCTAGGCTGCAACAATGATTCATCATATACCCAACCAGACTTGCTTTGAAGCCAATTACCTTTAAATAAGTGATTTTCAACACATAAAATATCCTTATGACTTTTCATTCACTCCCTCTAAGTCCCCATCAGTTTTCTGTTCGTCCATTATCTTTTCTTCTTATATGGTCCTCATGAAGTGTATATTCTGTTCTTCGGGTCTGGTCTTCCATTTTGCCTTATTTCATAAAGATCATTCTATCTTTCTTGATCTTAATTGCGCTATATTATTCCATTACATTCCTACTACAATTTATTCAACCATTGTCCTATTCAACATTCAGACTGTTTCTAGTTTTGTTTTTATTTTTTTTCTTCCAATGTTCAAGTAACATGGTTATGAAAATCTTTGAATGGTGCCCTTAAAAAAGACAACTTTCAGGCTATATTCCTAACAATGGAATTATTGAATCAAGGTGGGGATGATTGCTTTTGTAACATTGCTAGTTTGCTCTCCCAAAAGATTCCACAAGTTTGCATTTGCAGCACTGCAAAATGAACATGGCTTTCCTCCACAATCCCAAAGGCACTGAATGTGGATGCTCTTAATTATTTTTACTAAATTGGTGGGTGGGAGGTGGGACTTAAAAGAAATGATTGCTTCATGTCCTTTGACTATTTTTCCATTTTGGACTTCTACTGTGGAGTGATGAATAATACGAATATGGCAGAACTTTGGACGTCCTCTCCCAACCCACAGATGCACTGATGGGTTAGAGAGGCAGGCAGACAGTGGTTAGTTTTCTCTCCTTGGGAGATCTAGGGATACCCAACAGGGGCAGTGATATTCTCCTGATGCCACTGACTTGATCCCTCATTCTGTTGTGTTCCCCTCAATATTGGTTGCCAGTGACTACTGCTCCACTGTCAATTTAGCCAACTGATTTCCTCTCAATATTGATTAACCAATTAACATCAACTAGTTTTTACAAAGGGATATTTACTGGACAGTTAGGTGACACAGTGAATAGAGTGCTGTGCCTGGAGTCAGGAAGACTCATCTTTGTGAGTTTAAATTTGGCCTCAGACACTTACCAACTGTGTGACCCTGGGCAAGTCCCTTAATCCTTTTTGCCTCAGTTTCCTTATCTGTAAAATGAGCTGGAGAAGGAAATGGCAGTATTTTCCAAGTACAATTCATCTCCAGTATCTCCCAAGAAAACCCCAAAATAGGGTCATGAAGAGTCAGACACGATTGAAAAAATAACTCAACAACAAATTTACTGAAAAGATATAACAAGATCTGAAGTTCTAAAATGACTCCACCAAACCAGTCTACTATCTCCCCTTCACACTTTGTTCACCGGGGAGAATGGCTTCAGACTTGAAATAGTTGCTATAAACCTTCTCTCCACCACTGAGCCCACTTTTAGCAGTACTGGATGATATGTCTGTTTCTTCACAACCTGACCAGCAATGGGTATGGCATGGCCAATGGAAGACTTGCTTCCTTGTTTGAAGAATATGGAGATTCAGCCGCCAGAATGATCCACTGCCAGGCTGGGTCAAGAAGGGACTTTCTCCAGGCTGGTTCCTTCCCTGGCCTGGCTTTCAGTAAGTGCAATGACTGGACTTCTGATGGCTCTTTCCATCTTCCAAAACTTACAAGGTCATAGTCTAGACCATTCTATCTGCTATGGTCATAAAACTTGGACTACATAATACCAAGAATAATAATATTTCTAAGGTCTAGCTCTTGATTCACTAATTTGCAATAACATTTGACACAGCTTTGTGGCAGAATAGCAAAAGACCAAAAATCTCAACTTGTTTTGTTTTAGTAGGACATGATCTTTAGCAGAACCACAGCTAGTAATATTTGGACTTTGCAGACCATGCTCAAGGCAAAAAAGTATGAAAAGTGTCCTCAGATGAAGCTTTAGAGGTGAGGAAGTGGGTCATTTGGTAACTTCCCACTTCACCTAATTCTTCTTGCTAACTACGTGGTAAGCTTTCTCATTTCTCTGCTGTTGAAGGACTGCCGATGCTGTCAGCACCCTCTAAATTTGTCTCACAGGACCAAGTCCCAGTTGACCCACCCTAGTTATGGCTTTGATCTCTAGAACACAAGAGGACTCTTGGTTCTCTGGATTCTTTAAGTGGTTTGAGCTGTCTGGGTTTTAGTAACACATTAATTGCAACTTTCCCGAGAGACCTTTGGTGCCTTGATTAAAAAAAAAAAAAACATTTCCAAGCCTCTAGGCTTCCTTGGCCCAAGATCCTGGCTTTGGAATTCTTTGGGAGGCATGCCACTGCAATGGGAGAATGATAGCTGAGCTGGACCAAACACTTCCCAAGTTTCCTTTGACTGGTTGCAGACCATTTTGACTATTTCTTTCTGATAGTTCCTATTGAATTTTTTTTCAAGAGAGAGTTTCAATTTCAAGGTTTGGAATCCTTAGGATTTAGGCTTTTGATTAAAAAAAGTGAAATTTAATATTGGATCAGCAGTAATGTATTTGAGCTGGGGTAACAGTCTTCCCCACAATAGAAGAACTCTTGTGACCAGTATTTATTATGGTAATGGTCTGTTATTATAAACCCTGAATGAATAATATTTTTATGTCCAGCCACACAACAAGGCATATATTATAACATTAGGCCCATTTGGCAGGAAGATACCAATGATCCAAGAAGCATAATTATCTCATGGTTAGACATACCCATAAAAGTGTGTTATTAATTTTGTTTTTTTTACAAACTCCCAGAATATTTTCATTGCAGATGAAGCATCAGACACATTTTTGCTCAAAGTAAGGGAATCAAAATGGCAGTTCCTGCTTCAGTGGACTGAAGAAGACTTTGGCGGTTCAGAGCTTCCACTGGGGAGCCCAGCTGGGACACAGAGGTCTCTGAGGGTGTTTGGAGAATCATCAAACCTCAGAAATCGAGAGTTGGAAGGCATCTCAATGACTCTCTATAATCCACCTCCGTGACTCGGTATCCTGATTCCTTAGGGTGGTTATACCCACTTTCAGAGGGCTCTAGGGAGATGCTGAAGTTTTCACATTTACATAGCTCAGGTTTAAAGACTGAAAGAGACTTAGAAGCCATCTGACCCACCCCCATCATTTTACAGATGAGGAAACTGAGTAAGACCCAGGGAGATGAAGTGATTTATAACCTGTGGAATCATTGATGTAGAGCTTGGAGAGAGTAGAGGTCATCAAGGCTGACCCTCTTCATTTTACAGAGAAAGAAGCAGGCCCTGAGTTCCAGAAGTGAATTGACTTGACCACAATCATATTGGTGGTGAGGATAAAGCCAGGATTTGAACCCAGGTCTTTGTGTCTCCTAATCCCACACTCTTTGTACTGGACTGTGCTATACATCATATCAACCAAACAGTCAAATGAATGGGGTCCTATAAGCTGAATGGCCAACCGAATAACTGCCTTCCTCACTTTTTATCCCTTTAGCTTTGATTATACAAAAATAACCATAGAACATGCCTGACCCCTAGCAACCAATCAATCAATAGGGATTTATTCAGTGCTTCCTCTGTGTCAGTCACCATGCTAAGCCTCAGAGATGCGAGAGCAAAGAATGAAAAGCCCTGCCTGTAAGGAGTTTAGCAGGTGCCTAATAAAGTATTGTTTGATGTCACAAAAGTCAATATGTTAGCATGAGAAATCTGGACTCTTTCTATGTCACGTTTACTTTATGCAGATACCTGCTGTATTCACTCACAGAATGTGGGCTCCTTGAGGGTGGTTCCTTCCAATAACACCCTTGTCTTAGATCCATTGCGTGTTCACGCATGCATGCATACACACATGTACAAATTTCCTGCACATACATACACACATGCACGTGTTGTTGCCACAATCAAAAGTAAGCTTCTTGAGGGCAGGGCTGATTTGCATCTCCAGGGTCTAGTACAGAGACTGCCTTTAATAAATTTTTGTGGATTGATTTGTCCCTAGTGCAGTACCTGGAACAGAGGTACAGAGTAGATGTTTGTTGCTTGTGGGTGAATCTGTGACTGATCCTTGACTATGGGCTGTGATCCTACACTGGGAGAGGACCTGAGACCATGTCCGCCCTTAGCCTTGCTGGTAGAGCTGCATAACTAGGACCCAGAAGACTGAGCTGGTGGCTCCCACTCAAGTAAGTCAAAGCATGACTTGGTGACTGGTAGCTAACCAGTGGCCAGAGAAGACTTGAGTCTACACATACTGTGATGGGAGCTGACTCTGACAATGGGAATATATTTGTATAGGAAATCAATGGTAGCAATAAGCAAGAACAGGAGGGAGGAAAGGGCAAGGTGGGATCTTCTCCATGTATAGTGTTCCGCTCACCATGGAAGTTTGTAAGATGTGATCTCTCCAGGGTCTGGTGCCTTCCCCATAAATGAGCCTGTATTTATTCTCTACATACGTAACACACATGCACATTTGGCATGGATATGTTTTAGGATATATTTACCTATTGGTTCACAAGCCATATTCTGTATTCCATTCCAGTGGAAGTCCTTTGGGGACAAGGACTGTTTCTCAACTTTGTGCTTATGTCCTTAGCACCTATCAGTTCAGATCCCAAGCTAATATTTTATTTTACTTTAATTTTGGGATTATTTCAGGCCATTGCACTTTCACTTTAAATACCTAAAAGTTTTGCTTGTTGACACTTTCTGTTTTTGCTTATATACTGTATGCCTTCTTCCAACTTTGGAAGTTTCCAAGACCATTGCACCTATCAGGACTGTTAGCAGAAAAAAAGCAATTGGTTTGGGACCAGTCATTCTCTTGGTATTCCTTCCATATTTGTACATGACTATTTGCATGTTGTCTTCCCCCTTGAATGAGTTCCTTGAGAATAGGTATCTCTATTTTGACCTGACTTTATATTACTAGCACTAACCACAGTGCATTGGATACAGAGAGCATTTAATAAATGCTTATTAACTGATTGGTTTGATTATTTATAACGCCTCTCCCGTAGTACCAAGGAGAGCCATATTGTTTTTAAAAGACTTAAGGCAGAGACATTGCAAACCATTAGTCAGTCAGTTAAGAAGCATTAAAAAAAGATATTTTATGTTCCATTCATGGAACAAAACAAGCATTTCCATAACACAGTACGAAACTGCAAATCTACCATGTACAACTTGCTATTCCCTGCAAATACACAACAAAGTTATCATGTAAATTTATTTTTTCCCTTTGTTTTCCTCTCCCCCCCGCCCAGGATGGTTACCATCAGGCACAAATAAGTTACATACACACACACACACACACACACTTTCTATACATGTATTTATTGGTTCTTTCTCTGAATGTAGATATAGCGTCTTTCTTCATATGCCCTTTATTTTTAATTTGGGTATTTAAAATAGCCAGAATAAGTCATTGGCTCAAAGCTGTTCTTAGAACAGAATTGCTGTCACTGTACACACTGCTCTCTTGGTTCTGCTTGCTGCGCTTTTCCTCATTTCATGCAAGTCTTCCCATGCCTTTCTAAGATGGTTGAGCTCATCCTTTCTCATATCAGCGTAGTATTCCATCACAACCACACACCACAACTTGTTCAGCCAAGCTTTTATTAAGCTTTTACTATGTGTCAGGCACAGAGCCGAGTGCTGGCAATACAAAGAAAGTGAACAGACAAACAAACAGAAAGCCACAGTCCCCGCTCTCAAGGAGTGAACATTTTAATGGGGGAAATTCCCTCTAACTCTCTGGGTGCCTAAAGATCAGCAGGGAGAGGATGAGGGCAGTGTGAGCAGGGGAGGCATATGCAGCCCGGGGAGCCAGAGGGGCCTTTTGCAGAAGAGGGACATTAGGGCTGAGTATCTAAGGAAGCTGGGGGAGGGGGAGCGCCTTTCAGCCTTGGGGTTCAGCCAACACTAAGGCACAAAGATGGGAGGTAGTGTGATGATGCTGTTGGCATTCCTCAATTTATTTGAAACCAAATCCAGCAGAGATAGATGGAGTTCCTCCACTGTATGAGAGTCTCTGCCAAGGGCCAAGGAAGACACCAAGTTTATTGAAGTGTGGCTCCCGTTGTCTAGGAGTATGCCATCCAATTAATGGAGGTGATTCTACATGTATAACCTAATCATAACAATCAGTGTCTCTAGGATTCATAGGAGCTAAAAGGAACCTCAGAGGCCATGTGGTCTGACCCCCTCATTAGACAAATGGGGAAACTGAGGCCCAAAAGTCTTGCCCCAGGTCACACAGGTGAAGGGGGGGATGGGAAGGGCTGCCTCAGGAACTAATGCACCTTCCTTATGTCTGCCCTGCCTGCCCCCTGTCTTTGCCCTCCCCCTTTCATTCAAGGACTTCAAACAAAAACGTAATTCCAGCTTGTGATTGAAGGGCTTCCCAGTCAGGCAGAAGCTCTGAAACCCCTCCTCGACCCCAGATTCTGGGATGCTCAGGGCCTGGGCTGCCTCTTCCTTCTACCCCTGGAAGCATTTCCATGGTGGCTGAGTTGGACTCTCCTTTCTGTGGAAAAAAATGAGAAAGAGCTGGTGAGTGGTGGACGCCTCCGCCTCCTCCTCCCCTGCCAGTGGGTAAGCACAGTCGCTCTTTTGTTTACCTTCATGGAACAGGATCATTATCTCCCGACCCCCATTCAGGAAAGGCTTTTGTACAAGTTAGCCTGCTGATGCTGTCTGTGGTAACCGGAGGCACTCTGAGCCCCGGAGTAGACTCGTTGGAACTCATGCGATGAGCTCTCCCCTCATTTTCCATGTTAGCTTTCAAGAGAGAGCAATGGAAACACCCTACCACAGTGACTAGATTGATTTTCTGTGCCAGGAAATTATTTAAATTGGCCTTTGCTCAGCTGTTCCTGATGCAGGGGACTGTTGGCCAAAGATTGGGCCCCTCTATTGCTTGCCCTTGTCCTAAACACACGAGACCCTCCCGCCTTCTGGGTGATGTTGGACAAGTCCCTTCTCCTCCCTGGACCTTAGTTTTCTCATCTGTGACATGAGGGAGTTGGCCCCTTCCAGCTTTAAACCTAGAATCCCATTTGCCCCATGGCAAAGGAAGACTGAGCTGCTAAACATTGAGATATTTCAAACCACCTTACCCCGACCCAGAGATACAGTTCACAAAAATCCCCCAGTTTTCCCAAATGCAGTTTCTGTGTTTGTATTCCCTCTCCCCTACTGCTGTCTGGAGCCCCTGTGATCCAGCCACAGTGGGTGCCCTGCTGGTCCAGAGACTCTGCTCTCCATCTCTCACCTCAGGGCTTTTACAGGGGCTGTCTGCTATGCACCCCCTCCTCACCAGGGTCTCTCAGAATCCCTGGTCCCTCCAAGTGCCATGTCTAACATGAAACCTTTCCTCATCCAGCTGTTCTCGCCCCCCTATCACTCCACCTCCTTCCCTCATGGCTATTTTTAGAGATTTTAAATTGGTCTCTCCTTTGTAGACTTCAAGCCCTTTGAGGCCAGGGACTCTTCATTTTGTATCCTGGTAGCTTCTCAGCAGTGCTCAGCACATGTCTCTGAGTTGTTTCAGTTGTGTCTGACTCTTCACGGCCCATTGGGATTTTCTCAGCCTTTTCCTTCTTTTGCTCATTTTTACAGATGAGGAAACTGAGGCAAATAGGGTTAGGTGACTTGCCCATGGTCATAAGCTAGTAAGTGTCTGAGGCCAGATTGGACTCACAAAGATGAGTCTGCTGGACTCCAGGCCCGGCTGGCACTGGCAGGCCACCGAGCTGGCCCATAGTAAATTCCTAATAAATACTTATTGTTTGATTGATTTATTGAATCGGGCAGGTCAGCCACATACTTGGGGGGAGGGAGGGAGAGGAGGAAGCTTATTAGGGCTCTCCACCACCCTCCCAGCCTCCACTCCCGCTGCCTTTGGGAAATGTGATGATTTGGTTGGGAACAAAATCATGGCATTCTAAAACTAAATGGTTCCTTTTTTCAAGACCTGAATAACTGGGAACTGCTGGATAAAATCACGTGCCAATTATGTTTAAACTTCACCACGAGGTATGGAGAGAGAAAGAGAGGAAGCCATAATTCGGGGGACTTAGATTTGATTGAATTCATCTGTTTTCATTTATAAGTGGGGAGGGAGAGAGAATCCCTCCATAGTGGTTGACAGTCAAAGAATGCAGCTTCTATTCCTAGGCACTGAAATGAGCTAAGCCCATGCACACCCTTGTTCTGTGAGGCTGGAGGAGTCGTCCTGCCCTGGGAAGGAATGTCAGCCTTACATACAGGAGCCCATGAGCTCACCCTTCACAAGGAGGGCTCTTCCCTGACACAGGAGAGACAGGAGCCTCATTTGTTTCATTCCTCGTTGAAAAACAAGAAGTTTTCCCTCAAAATTCTCCATCCAGGAAACAATTCTGGACCAGATCGTGTTTGCAGGAACTGAGAAATCTTGTTTTAGGATAATGGACTTAAACTATTTGGGGCTATTTATGTGGAAATGGAGGTTTTGTTGCTGCTGTTAAAATGATCCCAAGACACTAAAATTACAGTCTTAAAAGTGACTGAAGTCAAGTGACTCGCCCAATGACACTACTCGTGTTTGAGGCAGAATCGGAATGCCCATCACTCTTCCATATCCTGATGGCCCAACCCTGTGCAAGAATAGGTAAGGGTTATGTTGTTCCCTTAGCTTTGTTTGGGGAGCTCTGGGAGGAGCCCCTCTAGGGTTCCCAGGCTTGATGTAATCGAGGCATCTATCATTTGTTTGTCCCACCTACAATTAGCCAACACTGGGCTGCCCCAGAGATCGCTTGTTTGGGTTTAATGGATTCATTGCTGAAAAATGGGGTTAATGAAGAATAGGGGCTGGGTGGGCTGGGGAGGGTTTCTGGCTAGATTGGCCATCAAGATTTCAAAGCTCCTTTGTTATAAGCCCTGGGACATACTAGAAGGTCCATCTCAGAGTCAGGGAGGCCTGGGTTCAGATCCTGACTCTGACACAGACTAGCTGACAGAGACAGTAAGCAAGTCACAACTTTCCAGTGCCCTAGGTAAAGGCAGGTTCCTTAACTTCTTCTTTAATATTATTTGTGTTTCTTTTTGCTTCCAATTTTCAAGCATTTATTTTGTTCTCACTATCTCCAAAGAAAAAAGAAATACCAATCCCTTGAAATAAATAAGTGTAGTCACACTGGTTGTGTCTACATGGAGTGGTGAAGCATGTTTTTACCTCATGAGTTCCCTACATGGATGAAATCATAGATTAAGATCCTCCCTCATCACCAAAATACGCTCCCCACCCCCCAATCAAGCACAAAGCTTGCCACACAACATCTGGCATCTCTTTGAAAAAAAAAATCATCTATTTTAGAGGTTTATCTAGGTCAAGGGTTCTGGACTTTTTCTGTGTCCTGGACCCCTTGAGCAATCTGGGAAGCCTATAGAGCCCTTCTCAAAAAGACGGTTTTTAAATGTCTAAAACAGCCAATGATGTTGGAATAGAATGAACACATTTTTAAAAGTCATGCCGCATTAAGAACCCCTGGTCTAGGCTGTTGGCAATATCGTCAGGATCAATTTGCGTTGACTGGTAAATTGTTTTACCTTTTCAGCCTCAGTTTCCTTGGCCCTAAAATGAGGTGGCTGTCCAAGACGACGTCTAAGGTGCGATCCTGGCCCTATGATCCTGGGGTCATTTGCCTCAGTCTAGAACACTGGTGACTGCCCTACCTTGATCAATTATTTTTCTCACCAAACAATGATTGCAAACTAACTCAATTATCTAGAAACTTCCTTTTTTCTGCTCACATTTAAATATCCTATAGGATTTTAGCACTACCCCCTTGGGCAGGGGGCAAGAGAAGGAAGGAATCCTGAGGCCCAGATCAGTCTAGTCCTATCCCTTATGGGGATTTAAATCCTGTGGAACAAGGTCGAGAGGGTTTAGACCTGGAAGGGACCTTTAGGGGTCATGTAGTCCAAACCTCTCATTTTACAAATGAGGAAACTGAGGCTAAGGGAGGTCAAGTGACTAGCCCAAAGTCATTCAGCTAGCAAGCAACAGAGGTGTTCTAGGGTCAGGATTTGAAATCAAATCTGAGTCTCCGTCCAAGACTTTTTCCTTTCTCTACTGCGCTCTGTCACATGACTAAGATGAAATGCTCTTAATTTCTCTGAGATTCCCTCTCCCTGCCCCTCCAATATGAACGAGGGGAATGGAAATGAAGGTGGCCGTTAGTCCTTTGTTTGGAAGAGGACCAAGGACATCATGGGTGAAGGCACAGAGATCCTGATGGCCAACCCTCAGCCAAGCCTCCCCCGAATCCTCCCCACCCTCAGCCAGGCCTCCCCAGAATCCTCCCCACCCTCCACATTTGAGCTCCTTTCTATCCATTATCTCACTAAGCCCCCAAACCCAGGCAGCCAAGACTGAAAAGAGGCAGCCTCCAGTTCCAAAGCTACCTTTACAGTAAAATGGGGTGGTTCCACCTTAGTGGCCTCATCGTAAAGGTCACTCTCCAAATCCCAGAATAAAGCTGGCTCAGACCGCTGGCCTCCAGTATAAACGTTGCCTGCCCATTTGGAAGGTTCCTCCTCCACCAGCCAGAGGCTCATTACAGCCTCCTCTGGAGCCTTTTAATTGTGTTTTTGTTCATGATTTATGCACCGACCATAAGTCTAACCATTCTCCCCCCCCGTTATTTATTTAGGATCCCCAAATCCCTGAGGCTTTCTCCTGGCCCGAGACATAATAACTCAATGTTGTTTCCAGCCTGTTTTTTTTTTCTCTGAGAATTCAGACCTTACTGAGCTTGGCTGACAGTCTCAACATGAACGTTCTCACTGATGGAAACAAGCGGGTCTTCTGTGTGGAGCTCTTTCTCCTGCGCTTGCTTTTCTTAAGAAATGGCATTTAGCCCCTCTTATAACTGTTCTTCTCTAGCCTACCATGGTTTTGAAACAAGGTCATCTTCTGGGGGGGGGGGGAGGCAGATAACGGAGAGATCCCAAAGACTGAATAGTCCCATAATTGGTCCTGCCCAGAGAGTGATCTTATCAGGGTTCCACTGGGCCATACTGTCAGGATCACTGGCTTCTGAAAATATTTGCCTTTGGTCCTTTTTGAGGTGGCTGACCTAATCTTACCCTGATGGGAGCAATTTGGACTCATAGAGGCTGAGCCTAATGATACCCGTGATTTAC
This sequence comes from Petaurus breviceps papuanus, assembly GCF_028583685.1. Lineage (NCBI taxonomy): Eukaryota > Metazoa > Chordata > Mammalia > Diprotodontia > Petauridae > Petaurus > Petaurus breviceps. The sequence goes on along the minus strand of NW_027185761.1, from coordinate 60,032,558 downwards.
ATTGTTGTCATTCTTGAGAGCTATTAGGTTTTCAAAGAAAGGGATCCAGAGACATTTTCTCCTAAATGCTTCCTTTGAAGGATCTTGCATACTCTGTAAGGGAGAAGGGTCAGACAAAGAAGGGGTCTGCTGCAAGATGGCTGGCCAATGACTTTAATAACAATTAGGAGAATGGAATCTTTTGTACTCAAATGGCATTTTAGACATCCGTCCCTATCTCCCAACAAGCACTCATGGAAGGAGGCATGGGGGTATCTTTGTTTTAAAAAAAGGGAGGGGGGCTATAATGTGGAAGTTCAGGCAGGTTTGCCTCTATCTGCCATTAGGTTTTCCAAAGTGGGACCCACTCAAGTCCACAGACGAGAGGTCCTCAGACATGGAAGAAGGCACTTTGAAATGGAGGGACATTTGGAAGGGAGATAATATTGTTGAGTCTGGGAATTATTTGGGAGTTTAGTGGAAAATGACAACAAAGAATGAGGATAAAAAGATGGCCATAAGTTGCTTGAAGGGAAACAGGTGTAAATATGAAAATTAACCGATGCCCAGTCTTAGGACAGGCATTTTTTTGGTGGCCTTAGTTTTGGTTGGTTAGCCTGGGGCAGCTAGGAGGGAAAATGGGTAGAATGCTGGGGCTCCAAGACTCATTTTCATGAGTTCAAATCCAGTCTCAAATACTTACTAGCTGTGTGACCCTGGGCAAGTCACTTAACTCTGTTTGCCTCAGTTGTAAAATGAGCTGGAAAAGAAAATGCCAAACTCTTCAGTATCTTTGCCAAGGACGCCCCCAAAATGGGCTCATGAAGAATTGAACGTGATTGAAATGACTGAACAACAACAAAACCATTTCTACTTAGGGCTTCATGAAAATGAATATCATTGTGCCAAGATCTCCAAAGTGTCCAGGAAGAGAAGTAAACTCCATTTTCAGTAACCCATGGAATGGTTAGGTTTTCTCTGGAATACAAGATGAAGGCTTTGGTCTTCTGGATGAGAACCCCACTCATTGAGCCTACTTGGTAAGGGGTCAGCAGCTGCCTTCCCTAGGAAGAGGATCAGCAGGTCATAATGCCCAGCAGAGGACTGTTGTTCCTTAAGTGCAGATGGGCACGTGCTGGCTTCTTGCTACCAAAGGAGTTAGGAAAACTTACAGGGAAAGAAGTCATAGGATGGTAACACTTAGGTGATTCCTTAGGGAAATTGCTTTTTGTTTAACTTATAACGAATGCAGGAAACTCGCTGCCATGGTTATCACTAAGCCAAATGACTTTATTAGTATCAGAAAGACAGCTGACATATACATTCAGTATCTGTAGATATTCTTATATAACAAAGCTCGGGGTTATTGGGGAAAGGTTATTCTAAGGCTCCAATGGGAAGGAGGTGAGATTGAAAGCCAAAGGAGAAGTGGCATGTTTTGGAATTGGGGGCCAGGAAGTCAATCAGCTAGTCAGTAATCATTTTTAAGCACCTACTGTGTGCCAGCCACTGTACTAAGCACTGGGAAGTATCTCCTGATCAATCAGTCACTCAATCTCCAAGCATTTATGAAACACCTACTATGTACCAAGCCCTGAGGATATGGGGATAAAAAGCCCAAAATGAGAGGCAGTGGGATGTAATAAGGCCATCCTTGGAGTTAGGAAATCCTAGGCTCCCGTCCAGCATCTAACCTAAACTGTCTGGGTGTGACCCCGGCCTGTTAATGTCCCTGGAAATTCTCTGACTCTATGAAAGAACTAATGCCAGTCTTTGTTGGAAGATGCACCAATGAAAACACAGATCCAACCTCTCCCCCTGATATATACATATACATACATCACATCCCTCCTGCATGCATGTTGAGGAAGCATGATTTTGTGGTTAAGGGTCAACTTTGGTGGAAGAAAGAGCTGAGCTAAAGTCTAGCCTCTGAGTCATACTGGCTACTGGACCCCGGGCAAGTTCCTTCCCATCTTCACTCCCCAGATAATTCTCCTTCTACTCTACATCATAGATAAGTTGTATCTGCTTTTCCCCCATTAAATTATAGGTCTATACCTCCCACAAAACATTTAATATATGTGTGTATGATTATACATATAAATTCATTGAATTTAAATTCAAAGGTTCCATCTGCTTTCATCCACCAACTCATGTCAGGGAGCAACCCCTCCCCCCTTCCCGAACAGTCACTGAAATGATCACAGAGGGAGAGGGAATTATATCTTAGATTGAAATATTTAGAAATGAGACCTAGAGATCCTCAGCAGTGACCAACCAACGCTGAGATCATGGAACTCCATTTTGTATTCAGGAAAGCCCTGGATGTTCTCCTGTTTCCTGAGGTTTCTGTGGAGGTGCCTAAGAAAGTGATAAAAAAACACTTTTATTGAAATCCATCTGGGATATTCTCCGGGCATGCTGGTTGTGACAATTCTGTCTTGTCATGTACAGATCGGGGTACTTTCTGTCCCTCTCAATCCCACTTAATTCTCACTGAGTTTGGCCATTTGGGTGACTTTCATGGAGTGAGAACCTCTTGCCTTGGTTCCACCATATTGGGTCAAATGTTCTGGAGGATCCTGGCCAGCAATGGTATAGCTGTAGAAAAAAAAAAAAAAGAAGCCTGTGGTGAGACTGGAACCCAAGTGCCCAAGCCCAGCATATAATTGGGCCAAATTTATTCCATATGTATCAACAAAAGCAGCCAGGCTTTCATGGGAGATGAAAGCCTTTCCTCTTTGGGGCTGTATTTTCATTTTGTGTATAATTCTCTGCTCTCTTGTGCTCATTATTATGTAGGAATATGGGAATCGTAGTCTGCAGTGAGGGAAAGGGGACAGAGGATGTAGATGGGCAGACCCTTGTATTCCAGTCCTGAGAAGCAGAATCCCATGCATTGCCAAGGTTCTCACAAAATCTTTCTTTTGGGAAACCCCAGAAGTAGGTGTACCCTTGGTCTGGCCATCACTGCATAAGCAGCACACTGCCACGATCATCAATTTCACAATTCCCTTATTTTGTCATTATGTTTCCCCCATGCCTTATGACGCCATTCTTTGTCCTCATGACATTCATCCCTTCCACCCCTCAGTTCTTTCCCAGGCCATCATCCCTGCATTGACTACATTCTCCTTCCTTCTCTATGTCCACTCCTTGGGGGAACCAACTCAGCTCTATGCTCAAAAGTGGATTGTGCTGCCTAGAGAGGTTACGTATTCTTCCTCCCCAGAAGTCTTTACACAGAGACGGAGGTGGTGGTGATGTGGTGATGATGATGGTGGTGGGCTCCCAATCTGTCTCTGATACCAATCTTATAAGGTATGAGGCTGCTTGGCTGTGTAGTGGAGGACTTGGAGTCAGGAAGACCTGAATTCAAATCCTTCCTCAGACTCATGGGAAAACATAGGAATTGATGCAGAGGAAAGTAAGTAGAACCAGGAGAAAAAAGACACATGAGCTACAACAGTGCAAACGAAGAGAATGGCAAAGGACTGAATGATGCTTGACCACAGCAAAGCATTAAGAAAAGGTGCATCCCTTTCTTCACTGAGGAGGTGGTGGCCTACAGGAGTGGAATATTGTGTGCACTGTTAGATGTGACTAATACCTTTTAGATGTTTGTTACAAAGGAAGTTTCACTGGGTAGGAAAATGGCAACATGTCCAGAGATGGATAGGAAAGGGATTGGACTTGTGTATTCATTGTTGTGGGGAAATCTCATGAAAGAGGAAACTCTTCCCTCAAGGCCAATCAACACCTCAGCAACTCATCATCTTAGATAGTTGTGCCTAGGGCACCAAGAGTTACAGTGACTTGTTCAGGGTCACGCATTGTGTGTTAGAGGCAGGACCCAAACCCACAGCTTTCTGGCTCCAAAGCCTACTCTCTACACATTATACCACACTGCCTTGGCAGTGAATATGAAGTTTAAAAATGCACCAATGAAAAAAAAGTCATTCTTTTGTGCTTTTTCGTGTGTGTATGTATGCGTATGAGTGCGCTTGTGGGCTACTGTTGTTGAATGGAGGAATTATTGAGGAAAAGTGAATGGGGATAAATGAACAAAGAAACCTGAAGGGGACTTGGAGGGATTGATGGACAAGTGGCAATAGACACATTTTTTTCCCTTGGATTTTCATTTAAGGGTAAATTGTTGTAAAGAATCTTTGATTGGTTTAATTTAGGTTTAATTCTGTTCTCAGAGTGACGGAAGCATTAAAGTTTTAATAAGTCACTCTGAAAAGTAAAAATAAACCAAAACCAGGGCAAAAAAGAGTCCCTGCCAAGCTTGGTGTGGTCCTTGGTGAGTATGGGTTTGCTCAGCTGTATGGCTGGCCCTGGGATTCTACGAATGGGTGCTCCATGGAGTCGTTGGGTTCTCCTCATGCTTAGGGGGCTCTCCTCATCTCCGCCTCCTGGTTTCTTTGTCCTTCTTCAAGAATCTGCTCCAATCCTCCCTTCTTCAGGAGGCCCTTTCTGTTCTCTCCTCCCCCCCTACTCTGCTTATATGTTGCATCAGGATGCCTGAATGCCACGGCATTACCTCCGTGATGTCATGGTCCTCTCCGAGAACGAAGGACAGACAACAGCCCCTCTTACATCTTGCTTGTACCTAGGCATTTTCACGTTGCTTCCCCCATGAGAGTGTGAGTCCCCTGAGGGAAGGGACGGTGTTCTGGTCTTTCTTTGTACCCCTGGCACTTAGCACGGTGCTCGCATGTAGTAATCGATTAATAAATGCGTGTTGGTTCAGTAACCTAACTTACAAGCCGCTGTTATTCAGGCAGCATCAAGAAGTAAGATCAGAGATTCAGAGAACGAACATAAAAGAACTTTATTTCCCTGCCCCACGTGCCCAAGCGATCCCCCTCCTGTTTGGCCAAAATGGTCTATTAAATATTGAAATAGGAGAATACTGTTTTCCTTAGTCACATATTAGTGTGATTTATTTTCACCCCCTCATCCCCCCGTTGCAGAATAACTCATAAGGCTCTGTTTATCTATTGGAAAACTGACAATGAGAGTTCAGATTTCCCCCTGTAGCCTTTTCAATTATTTTCTGAAGCCGGTCGAGGCTGAGGGTGTACTCTGCCCTATACATTACACAAGAACACAGAATCCATGATTGTTGTCCCTAGGCCAAGTTTAATTTAAGAAGAGAAAGAAACGCCGATCGAATCCCTGCACAGATGGCCACCCAAGGTTGCAGAGGGCAAGGCAGGGCGCTTAGCCTCCCCGGCTCCTTGGTAAATAACACATTGACTTCTCCTTGTCTCCTGAGTTTCTAGTTCATTTTCCAATGGATGACCTCAGGCTAAATCCTCATTGGAGCTGGGATTGTAATACACACATGTGATCTCTATTCACGATTCCAATGACTTTGAAAGGCCAGGCCTTCCTTCTTAGGTAGGATGAGGGAAGAAGGATGGGCTGAAATGTTGGAATAGTGTATCCTTTATTATCTGCCAATATGTCAATGGCTGGGCTTTGTTCTTGCACGGTAACAGTCCTACTGGAGGTCATGGGATTCTTTGCTTTTTCTTTCTATCTCCAGCACTTACGGCCCAGTAAAAGCTTATTGTATAGCATAATATGACTTCAATATATGCTTGCTAAATTGATTGATCATTACTAGACTATAAACTCCTTGAAAGCAGGGGCTTCAGCATTTTTGTGCTTGTAGCCCTAGAGCCTGACCCATAGTAGGTACTTATCAAATTTGGATTGACTGATTATTAGGAGACTAAATTTCTTGAGGGCCAGGAGTGTTACATTTTATATTTGTATCCCCAGCACTTAGCGCTCAGTGGTGGTGGGGGGCAGCATTTATAGTATAATATATTATATTTTGTATATTATTATAGTATACATAATATACTATATTAGATAGTATGACCTACTATGTGCCTGTCACTATTCCTAATGATTTATAAATATGATCTCATTTGATCTTCATAATAATCTTGGATGTAGGTGCTATTATTGTCCCCATTTTATAGTCAAGGAAACTGAGGCAGACAGAGGTTATGTGGCTTGCCCAAGGTAACACTATGTCTGAGGCTGAATCTTTCTGACTCTAGGTCTAATGCTTTCTCCATTGTGCCTAAAAATGTTTATTGATTGTTTTGTTCCTACCTTCTCCCCCACTTTCCAGTCCCCCACCTCTGTGACTTTGCACAATCTGTCTTCCATATCTAGGACACATTTCCTACTGACCTCTCCCTCTTAGAATCCCTGACTCTCTGCATGGAGCAGCTCATCTGTCTTCTCCTACAGGAAGCCTTTCCTGAACCCCTCTGTCTTTGGGGCTATCTCCCCCCTTCGCAATTTATCACTTGAGCATGGCAGGGTTTTCATCCTGTGGAGCCTGAGTGGGAATCCCACACACTCTTCATAGAAGGTGGTCCCTGATACCTATATTGTACATGTCTCTACCTGCTTGCTGACCCCTCGCTCCTCTCCTCAAGGTCCCTGTGGGCAAAGACTGTCTCTTGTTTTGTGTTAGCATCCGAGGTGTCTAGCACAGGGCCTTGGCGGTAGTACGCTCTTAACATGTACTTGTTGGATTGGATTAGAGGGGATGGAATTGAGTTTTGTCCACAGAGTCCCATCAGCACGACCCCAGAAAAAGTCAAAAGTCCTGCCGGATGAAGGGGAATTCAGTTAATTGATAAGTGACATGTTTCCATGTCTGTGGAAAGAAAGGCCAGACCTCGAGGCCCACATCATTTCAGATTTGCATTTCTCTTATAGTGTTCCCATCTCATTTTCTGGGAAGTCTCTCTTCTGCCCACTGTTCTTACATGGCAGTGGGAAAATATTTTTCTCTTGACAAAATGATACCCGTAGAATAATTTCTATTTTAAAATCCTCGTATGATTTGATGATTGGGGCTTTGAGACTGTCTATGGTTTTTCACTAGATGCACTCACCAGTGTGCAGCCTGATTTGATTAAGAGGATCTCAGAATGTCCAAAACTCTGTGGAGAGCTAAGAACGGGCTTCAGATGTTTGCTGTTAGATCCCCTGCAGTGGACAAGCTGAGGGTTTAAAGGCGATTGCTTCGAAAGATTGCCTGTTTGGGTTGGTTTTGGTTTGGTTTGGTTTTTTTACAGTGATGGAAAAACGACACCACAATGCCCTTCAGCCAGCTCTGTGTTTGTGTTAGTAAGTGACCAAAACTGTGTCAAGCACTCCTACACTGGCTAATCGCTTGCATTTGTAGCTGCTTCCTCCAACTCCCTGGCAAAAGATCAGACTGAGAAAATAGTGACAAATGGAGAAGGGAGCTGCGAATATACCCTGGAAGACTTGCCCAATGGCTCATGGTTTCGATGGGACCTCTGTGAGCACCAGAGGAAAATGAACTCTGCTTTGATCCATATAGATAAATTAGGAAGAAAAAACATCTTTCTCCAGGGAGCAAATAGAGACCCCATAGGTTCCTTATAGGGTAGACATTTAACTATTTAAACAATTCTACATGGTAGGGGCATTCATAGGGTCTGGTTCATATAACTCAGAAGACCTGTCTCTGACCTACTCTTAGGTGAAGAAATATTGAAGATAGCTGTGACCTTATTCGTTTTGCTTGAAAGGTCAGAAGAACAAGCTACTGGAGCCCATACCAGAGTTGCTGGCAGCTGACATGTGTGGCTGCCCATCCCTGATGAATGACCTATTTGACCTAGCCCAGTAATGGAAGCAAGAGACAGACATCTGCTTTACAGCAAATGCTTTAAGTTGAGACTCGCTATCCTCGGGAACCAATGGCATATAGGTGAAGATAAGTCTTCTGACTCAGAGGGAATCTTAACATTTTTTGCTATATCATCTCTGTAAATATCCCTTTGTAAAAACTAGTTGATGTTCATTGATTCTATAATAGTATGATAGTGACACTGATAATGGTATTAGTAATTATGATAGCTGACCTTTAGATAGCACTAATTCAAGGTGTATAATGCACTTTACAAGCATTTCATTCCATCGGGAGTAGGTGACACATGGGAGAAGGTGCTATTATTATCCCCAATTTATAGATCAGGAAACTGAGGCAAACAGAGGTTAGATGACTTGCCCCAGGGTCACACAGCTGGCGAGTAACTGGGACCAGATTTTAATCCAGGTCTTCCTGACTCCAGGTCCAGTGCCCTAGTCCTTGCGATAACTAGATACACAGATGACACTGGGGTACTAATCATCAAGCTGACCAGTAATAGAGAGGAGATACTGACTGTGTGACCTTGAGCAAGTCACAACCCTAATTGCCTTGCCTTTCCTCCTCCAAAAAAATCCAACGAAAATAGAGGGGAGATCTTAACTGGCACTAGGTGATTGACATGGGGGAAGAAAACATAGCAGAGTGGATGGTTAAGCTGAAGGCATTAAAGGAGACTCCATGGCTCCTTGGGGTGTCACGAGGATCTTGAAGAGGAGATGCCTTAAATCACAACAAAAGTTAAGACACAGGACAGTACAACTGGCAGTAGTCCCAGATGCAGGACTATCAGAGCAGAGAGAAATAGAATATCCCCTCTAATCCTTTGCGAGAACACTCACTTTTGATTTTTATTTCCAAGTCTATTTGCCTACACCTCTGTTCTCAGTCCCAGAAGCCGTCTCTAGCCCCTCCTGATTCCGATGCCTTCCCTCTTTTATTTAACTCCTGTTGATCTTGTTTGTAGCTTGTTCATACATATTTGTTTGCATGTAATTTTCCCCATGAAATCATGAAGTCCGTGAAGGCAGGGACTATCTTTTGCCTCTTTATCTCCCTGGGGCTTAGCCTGGTGCCTGGTACAATGAATGACTGTGGTGACTTGATTTGCCAGGTTGAGTTGGAGTTGGGATAAAGACTCCTGTGTGTTGGTCTAGAATCCTTTTTGTTGTGAACTCATCCAACCATTCTGGAGAGTGATTCGGTGCTATGACCTAAGTCTTCTAAAACTGTGCATACCCTTTGATCCAGCAATGCCACTGTATCTGAGGGAGAGAGGGAGGGAAGGAGGGAGGAAGGAAGGAGAGAGAGAGACAGAGAGAGAGAGAGAGAGAGAGAGAGAGAGACAGAGACAGAGACAGACAGAGAGAGAGAGACAGAGAGACAGAGAGAGAGACAGAGAGACAGAGACAGAGAGAGAGAGAGACAGAGACAGAGAGACAGAGAGAGAGAAGAAGAAGAAGGAGGAGGAGGAGGAAGAGGAAGAGGAGGAGGAAGAGAGGAGAGGAGAAGAAGAACCTATTTGTACAAAAATATTTATAGCAGCTCTTTTTTTGTGATGGAAAAGAATTGGAAATTAAGGGAATGCCCATCAATTGGAGAAGGACTGCACAAGTTGTGGTATAAGATTGTGATGGCATGGTACTGTGCTATAAGAAATGATCAGCAGGTGGATTTCAGAAAAACCTGGAAAGACTTACAAGAACTCAGGGAACTGATGCAAAGTGAAGTGAGCAGAACCAGGAGAACATTGGACAATCACAAAGGACTTGGGATGAAAAATGCTATCTATCTCCAGAGGGAGAAGTGATGGATTCTAAATGCAAATTGAAGCAGGTTATTTTAACTTTATTTTTTCCCCTTTTGGTCTGTTTCTTCTTTCACAACATGACTAATATGATATACATACATATTATATATATACATACATACATATATCAAATTCCTTACTATCCTAGAGAGGGAGGAATTGAAGGACGGAGGGAGAGAATTTGGAACTCAAAATTTTTAAAAATTGAATATTAATTGTCTTTACATGTAATCAGAAAAAAATATTGCTTTTTTGTAAAAGAATCCTTTTTGTTTTTCCACAATGGTCATTTCCTGATGTCACCCCCTTCTTCTACCACCATTTAATCCCCCTTCCTAAAAGGTCCACTGATGCTTAAGTTCATCATTTTTTTCCTGCAGAGGTGACTCAGGTTATATAGGCAGCAAGTAGCAAAGCCAGGATTTAAATCCAGGGCCTTTGGTTCCCAAGAAGTCACAGATCAGTCTTTTTACTCTATTACCATTGCCTTCAAGTCCAATGAGGTCATTCAGTCTTGTTTTCCAAATCAGGAAGCTTCTGCACCAAGATAGGCCCTTGCAATGAATCTGATTTCAGCTGCTTTTTAGCTTTGTGTTCATTTACATTATTGTCATTATCATGTACATTGTTTTCCTGATTCTGCTGACTTCCTCCAGCATTCATTCATTCATTCAAATCTTCCCTTCCCCATTTATTTTTAAAATCACTACCTCGTTGTGACAAAGAAAGAAAAACTTCTTGGGGGTTGCTGATCCTTCCATGTGGTTCTGAGTAGATTGAGAATATTCTGTGGCCTTGGAGAAACTCTGTGGGGCCAAGAGCTTTGTGAGAGGTAGTATGGAGTTCATTCAGAATTGAGAAATCCCTGCTGATGGGGAGATGATTGGGTGGCAATTTACACCTCCTGGATTGTTCCGTTCTGAAGCGGTCAAGTCACAATGGTTGTGCGTTCATCAGAGGCTTTGCTTGAGTTCTGTTGGCTGGTGGAGGCTGCTGAGGATTTCCTTAGCTGGCTAGCCCTCATCCCAGAGAAGCCCTGGTGTATATTCCCTTTATCAGCTGCACATGGGTCACATCCCATCCTTGCCTATTTCACATCAGGCTCATCTTCTCCCTGGTATTTTTCGTTGACAGATGGGCTAATTGGTCCTCCCATGGCTACCATATTGGAATGGGCTCTGGGAAGCATGGAAGGAATTGTTCACAGTCGGGAAGTTTTCTCAGGCAGAGAGGGACAGTAATTTCTGAGTTTCTTTGCTTTCAGGAGTCACTGCTGAGGAAATAGTCTGTGTTCTACTTTTCACAATGACCGTGCAAATCACTTTCCTTATTTATAAAATGAGAAGGTGGGATTCAGTGAATTCTAAAGTTCTTTCCAGATAGAAATATATGATCTTATCCCTGGCTAGTTGAAGATAATGTGGTATGATGGATAGAGGTTGGATTTTGAGATAGAAAGTCCTGGATTCAAATACTTCCTTTGATACTTACTAGTTGTATAACCCTGGGTAAATCAAAACTTCTCTGAACCCAAGCATTCTCATTGTGAAATGAATGTGATGGCTAAGAGGCAGAAATGATGGATTAGCAGCTTCTGCCTTCCCTGACCCCCAACTTCTGGCCTTGAAATTCTATTTCACTGTTGAACTGACAATCATGTAGATCAAGCGGCTCATTTCCGCACCTCCCCAATATCTGTTTCTTTGAAACTTTTACCCATTTGTCTCTCCCAGCTCTTCCTTATGGGGCCAAACAGAAACTTCTGATTACTCTACTTCCCCATGACAGCCCTTCAGATACTTGAAGAACTTCATATCCCCTCAAAAGTCTTCTCCAGTTCCCTCGTTCCTTTAGTTGATATTCTCATTTCCTATAAAATGATTTCCAAAGCCACTTAAAAATACAATCTGAGTGATTTCTTTTCCCCTAGCATAGAACACGATGAAATTTCCCAGGTTCATATTAAAAATGGAATTAATAAACTTTACATCTAGCAACTCGATGAAGTGTGAACATTCTCTTCTTCAGGAGTTGATCTCTCTGGCTTGTGAATTGCACCTGAGAACCTTCAAGAATGTTAACACCTTTCTCAAAAGGGAATAATTTCTCCCTTCTCATCAAGGTCAAGCCGTTTCCTACTTGAATGCGGATGTTCTGATTTCCCCAAGTCTCCCCCACATTTCACAACATGGATGTCCCTCATCTTCATGCTTCTCAGATGAGAGTCACAGCTGGTGACTCCCCTTTTGCAATAGCTCAGCATCTTAACCAAGACCATACACCATGTTGGCAGTTGATCCAGGAACCTGGGATCCTAAATATGAGCCACATTTCCTCCCTTCCTACCACAGGAGCTAAGAAAAGCCTGCAGAGCAAACCACAGAAAGGAAAATTCTATTACACAGATGGTGAGGACATCTATGAATACTTGCAGTGTGGACATTGGATGATTGGATCATCTGGATCAGCCCAAGAATGGCCCTGAAAAGAAGTTATCTGCTTTCTGCTTGAAGACCTCCAGTGAGAGAGAGCCCATCCCCTCCCAAGGCAGCCCATCCCACTTTGGGGCAGAGCTCATTGACAGCCCAAATCGGTCTCTTTGTAATTTCCACCTGTTGTTCCTGTTTGTGTCTTCTGGGGCCAAACAGAACAAATCTAATTCCTCTTGTGCAGGAGAGCCCTTGGAATATCTGAAGATAATTATCGTGTCCTCCCAGGCTCTTCTCCAGGTTCAATATTCCTAGTTCCTTCCATCAGTTGAATGGTGTGTGTGTGTGTGTGTGTGTGTGTGTGTGTGTGTGTGTATGTGTGTCTGTGGTTTTATAGGTCATGGTCTTTGGTTTTCTCAACAACCCAATCACCCTATTGTGGAGAGAAATAACAATTTGAGTTTTTCCTAAAATGTAGCATCTAGAATTGATTGAAATAATCCAGGTGTGATCCTATTAGGACAGAATACAGCATGATAATCAATTTTCTCATTCTGGAGGAGAAGAAAGAACTGGAAGAATGTATTTCTATTCTGTAGGTTTTGGAGGAGAATTAAGTGGTTCTTCAAAACAGAAGAGTTTTAAGGAGGAAAAGAAAAAAAAAGGATCTGAGCATCAAAGGGGAATTTTCATCTGAATTAGGTTAGAGGATAGAAGCATGCGATGGAGAGAAAGATGGGAATAAAAATGACCACTGAACATCTTTTGTTCCTTGCTTTCTATCTAGATAGGGCAATACAATCTACTCAACTGTCTTTTATTAACAATTGGCACTTTCATTCCATTCCTTCTCAAATACTCTAATAGATATGTCAATCAATACTCAAGAAATTAATGAATGTTATTAAGCACCTTCTATGTGCCAGGAGCTGTGCTAAGCCTCATGGGTGTGACCCATTTATGCCTGCCCATCTCTGGGACCCAGGCCTCCCATATAGTTACCACAGCTCCCCCCCCCCGCCAATGTACTGGGGGTCTTCCTCTTATTTTCTTGATATCTAGAGCAGTCTATCATTAATGCATCAGTCTTTTCATGTGACCAGCCCACCTTCTTTTCTGCCCTTAGCTTTCCTTGATGGAATCCTTTACATATCTTCTACTCTATTCCATTTTTGTAATATATTGTAGCTTGTGCATGCCTACCATGGGTGATGTTCCATTATTCTGTGAATGATCTGTAAATTCAATTCTTTGAAACAGTAGACATTTATATCTTGCAGTCATCCATCCATACTGGATGAATATTAGAAAGCTGACATGCATGAATGCTCACAAAAGCAAGCAAAAGCCCTTCTACAAGCAGAAATCCAGAGATCTAATTAGACCCTGTTATCGACCTTGATCTTCCTTGTTGCTGAACTCTAAATATCTCCTTGTCCTTCCTTGGACACTCTCTGTGCATAGAGAATTCTCACCAGTCTTCTTGGATGCCTATGCTCTTTCTACTTGTTCTCTGTGGTAGCAGATTTGGTGGCTGTAAGTGGGCATGTCTACTGCCTCCTCCTCCATCTTGGTTTAAAAACTCTTCAGAGATGACTTTGAGGACCCATGCCAGTCAGGTGCATTTCATGCTTGACCCGGAGTCAGGGCATTCCTGGCAGCCCTGAGTTTAGAACTGGGCTCTTTGCTGAAGTTCTCCTTGAGAGGAAGGTGATCTCCTCTTGATGGGCAACCATACGTGACTGCCTGTAGCATTTCCTGTCTTCTGTGAGTGGGCTCACCCACACAGATGTTTCCTAGCTTGTGGTTATGGTAGACAATACAGTCAAGGAAAAATAACACCAGACTGGTAGACATGGTTTGCCAAAATGGGATATTCCTTTGACCACCAGTCCAATTGTACTTGGACTCTACCCTTTGACATGTGGTTGACTGAGGTCTGTTGGGAGGCTGGCCTTGGCTGCCTTTTTGTTTGCTTGTTAGAGTAAGGGTCACTTTGGAAATTTCGGACACTCATCCACCGATTTCAACTACCAGGTTGGTTTGGTGTCTACCACATTTTAAAGAAAGAGGCCTTGTCTGGAAGTGGCAGCAACATAGCAAAAACAAGTCTGTATCCAGTTTTCAAAGGCCTGGGTTTGAGTTCTGACTTCTCTGGTAGTTCTCTCTTTGAGCCTCAGTTTCCTCACCAGAAAAATAGTAATAATTTAATGTTTACTAGACACCTGCTATCAGGAAGGAAGATAGGTGGTATTGTAGTAGGTCTAGAGAGCTGGCTTTAAAGCTGGGAAGTCCGAGGTTCAAACCTGAAGCAGCTGGTGGTGCAGTGAACAGAGAACCAGGCCTAGAGTCAAGAATCCCTAATTCAAATCTGGCTGTGGACACTTGCTAGCTGTGTGACCCTGGGAAAATGACTTCACCTCTGCCTGTCTCAGTTTCCTTAAGTGTAAAATTGGAATAATTACAGCACCTATCTTGAAGGGTTATTGTGAGGATTAAATGAAATAATAATTATAAAGTTATTATTGATTACAACCTCTCTGGGCCCTCTGCAACAATATGAGGCCATGAGAGGTAGAGTAGGTGCCATATGCTTTGTTGGAGGGAGTTGCCTAATCTGAGAGGTCCTTATACTAATGATTTGTCCCAGACATTTAGGTTGCCATAAGGAAAGAACTTAGCTGACCTTAAATGCTGTGGTTCCTTCCTTCCTGCCTTCCTTCCTTCCTTCCTTCCTTCCTTCCTTCCTTCCTTCCTTCCCCTTCCTCTCTCTCTTCCTTTGTCTTTTTAACTGAACCATAATTTCATTGGTATAGAGAGCGTCTGATGAGGAACACCAGTACTACCAAGGCAAGTTTGCAACTATTGTGTAACTTCTAGTCTTGAAGCGTTTCTTGGGGCACTGTCACTTGCCCAGGTCACAAAACCAGTCTGCATTAAGACTTGAACCCAGCTCTTTGGAACTCTGAGACCAGTCCTCTTCCTACTATGAAGGTGCCATGTGTGAGTGATTAGCAGAGTGATATTTTTTTCTCCCTCTCTCCGTTCTGAGTGAAATCAGAAAGTGGAGCATTTTGGAAAAACCAGCAACAACGAAGTGGCCCCCAAGCCCTCAACCAGCCATTTGGAACATTAGTGGTTTAGTTTGTATTGGCGTCAAGTCTTGGGCAAAAGTTCCGGTTCTTCAAGCGTTCTTACCCATAGATCCGCTGGCTAATGCGTCCCAGTCATGTGGTTCTCATGTTGGCAGACGTCTCTCCAAAGTCACTGGGACTTTGAGAGAAAGTGGACTGGGTCAGCACTCAGGATTCTGTTCTCGTCACCAAAAAGGGAACTACGCTTCTAAGACATTTGCTCAAAAAACGCAGACATTCGAGGTTTCTAAAGTCGCATTTGTCATCTCTATGTGAAAAAGACCTGGGCCGTTCAGGTTTCTTCGTATTCGACTTCTCAACCCACATGAAAGCAGTTTTCCCTCCTTCTGAGCCTCATGAAAAGAAATAGGAGACTGAGATCTCCCGATAAAAAAGGTTTCCTTTTTATGGCTATAATTGGCAGGGTTGCTAACTTTCGGCATATATTCCACAGTCTTTATCTTGATCAGAAAACATTTGGGAGGGGTGGAGGGGATGGTGTCAATCAACTCCATGCCTGCAGTGATGTTCACTTGGGGATCTTGCATAAGACGCTCATTGGCAGAAAGAGAGAAGCTGCTCAAAGTGTCTGGGAGATGGATAGAGACTGGAGGAGTGGGGGGGGGGGGGGGGGGGAAGACTCCCAACTTGGGTTCTCTCATCTTCACTGGTGACATATTTCCTTTCTGGGAATAAGACGGCTTTGTGCAGCCAAGATACAATCCATCTTGTTTATCTAAAAGAAAGTGAACATTTATTTTCCATGTGTTAGTTTTATTTTGTTTTTTTGCTAGTCTGATCCAAGGTCAATCAATAAACAAAGGCCAACTTGCATTTCCTCCTGGTGGCCCGGGCTGCCTAACCATTGGGCACCGAATTAGCTGCCCAGGCTATTTGCCCCCTGTCTGCTTGACAGAGGGGCAGGATGGTTCAATGGAATATGAGTCGCCCACATTTAATAGCTGTGTAAGAATGAACAGTGCAGCCCAGCAGAAAGAATATTAGGCTTGTAGTCTAAACAAAATTCTGTTGGAACTTGGAGGGGGCAGTAACCACCTTGGAAAAATAACAAATCAATCAACTAGCATTTATTAAAACCCTATAGTGTTCCAGGAACTGGGGACAATATATGATTGGCTGATCCTGATTATGAGGCACCAAAGTGGTGCAGTGAATAGAGCATTAGACCGGAGATAGGAAAAACCTGAGTTAAAATTGGGCCTCATGGACTGCCCAGTTATGTGTCCCTGGGCAAGGCCCTTCACTTCCACCTCAGTTTCCTCAACTGTAAAATGGGTATAATAATAGCACCTCCACCGCAGACTTATCGTGAAGATCAAATAAGATAATATTTGTAAAAGCACTGAGCAGAGTTCCTTGCAGACAGTAGGTGCTATATAAATGCTTATTCCCTTTCCCTTCCTTTTCCCAAAAGGCTTCATGAACTTTAAAGCTCTATAGGATTGCTTGTTATTATTAATGTCTTTATGATACAACCATAACAATGGCTAACAGGTAGAGAAGGTTTTGCTTTATATGTATGCCCCAGCTGTCCTCGGATTCCTATTCCCCTGCTGGTTGCTCGGTGATGGGAAAGTCAGGAGAATCCTTGCTTTCAATGACCTTTTGCTAGACTTTCCCTCTACCACCAGCACTTAGTCGCCATATCTTCTTGTGGTTCATTCAGTCCAAGTTCGTCCCTCAAAGAAACTTCCCATAGCTGTTATTTACCAACTTCCAGGACGTGCCTTCTTCTTTCTCAGTGAGGTCAGTGCCTGGCTCAGTATTTCTGTCCTTCTCATTTCCTCCCTTTCTAGGAGACTCTCCAATATCTATATTTGCCCTCCCTTCTCCACTCAGCCTTAGTTACTCAGAGATACAGTCATACCCTTTGTTTTGCCATTTCCCACGTGTTCTGCTTCTGTGTTTATGAATTCTGAGATGACCAGCCTTCTCTCTATGGCTTGTATTACATAGGGGAGACCTGGGGGTCTCCCACCACATCCAAGGTCATTGCCAGTCTTCTTGACCTATGTCTTGTCACTGGACTCCAATGACTCTGGAGGACACAGTGAGGCTGTCAACTTTGTACAGCTCTGCCTCACTTCAATTCAATTCACTTGAAAGTCAAGACATCAGTCACTCTTTTGATACCTTTGGGAAGAACAACATCAAAGAATTACCTGCTCATTTATGCATTGTTTTCCTCGTTAGAACTGAAGCCCTTTGAGGGTCTGGTGTTTTTCACCTTCTTTGTATCACCAGTACTTAGCACAATGCCTGACTAACAGGAAATGCTTAATCAGTGCCCAATGTGCACAGCCGGCAAGTATCCAAGGCAAGATTCAGATTGAGGTTGTCCTGCCTCTCAGTTGTTGTCCATTATACAACCTAGGTACCTTTGAACACGTGGCTAGGATCAGGGATGATTTTATGGAAGAAGTGGTCACTGACCGGGTCTTGGGAAATGAGTAGGATTTAGATAGGGGAATAGAACAGAGGACTTGGATTCAAATCCTCCTCTGTCCACATATTACTTATGTGACCATGGCATGTTATTCTATGTCTCTAGGGTTCAGTTTCCTCCTTTATAAAATGAGGGAGTTGGTTCTAGGTCTATGATCATTATAAGCATCCTTTGGGAATACAAGCGCATTGGTTCTAGATTTAGAAAACTTGAGTTCTAATCACAGCTTTGACACTTATGACCAGTGTGACATTGGTTGTGTCACTTAACTCCATGTCTCAGCTTATTCAATGAGAAATAAGGGGGTTGGACTTGATGGTTTCCATGGTCTTTTTTTTTTTCTCTAGACATGTGATCCTAAATTCCTATGAAAGTTATTCTTGAAATAAGACTCAGTTTCCTCATCTGCAAAATGGGGATACCAGTACTGCTTCACAGGATCTTTTCAAGGAGCTGGAATTAATTTTATTATGCTTGCCTTGAGGCAGGAACCAGGAGCAATGAGTAGAGATTGGAGAGAGGCAGATTGTGGTTGGCAGGAAGGAAAGAATTATTCTTGGGAAGGTCTAGAAAAAAAGACTGGGTAGCCATGTGCTCAGTATGTTGAAGATGGCATCATTGATGAGATGACACCTGAGATTCAATCTGTGTGCATCGAATGGAATGGCCCAAGTGGTAGGTGAGCCCTATTAACTGGGTCCATCCTCTACTCAGCTGTCAAAGTGATTTTCGTAAAGCACAAGTCCGAACATGTCATCCCCGACTCAATAAACTCCAGTGATTCCCAATAACCTCCAGGCTCAAATACAAAATTATCTGCTTCTCATTAAAAGTCCTTCATAACCCAGCTTCCTCCTACCTTTCCAGTTTTCTAACACCTTAGTCCCCATCATGTATTCTATCTGGTGACACCAGCCTCCTGGCTGTTCCATGAATAAGACCCTCCATCTCTCAGCTCTGTGCATTTTCTTGGACTGTCCCCCATGCCTAGAATACTCTCCCTGCTTATCTCTCTGTCTTCTGGCTGCCCAGGGTTCTCTCAAATCTCAGCCACCTTCTGCGAGAAGCCTTCTTTGTTCCCCTTAATTCTAGTGCCTTCCCTCTGTCAATTATGTTCAATTTATCCTGTCTATATCAGGCCATATCACACTGTCTCCCTCATGTGAGCTCTTTAAGAGAAGAGACTGATTTTTAAAAACTCCCTCCCCCATTTTCTCTGCATCCAATGCACTTAGTACAGTTCCTGGTACCCCGAATGTCTGACATTCACATGATAACAGCATTCACATAGCCCTTTAGGGATGACAGGAGTACCTTGCCTATATTATTTCATTAGGTCCCTTTAACAACCCTATGGGGCTAATATTATTCCCTTTTACTATACTGTATACTAAGAGAAACTCTAAATGGTTATGTGACTTCTGTCAGTCAGCCAATAAGCATTTATTGAATACGCACTATGTACCAGGCACTGTGTTTAGCAATGAGGATTAAAAAAAAAGAGGCAAAAGACTTCAACATAAAGGGTGACATCATAAACACTTTAGGAGAGAAGGAAGAAATTATGCTTCAGATCTAGTAATAGGGGAAGAATTCATTACCAAATAAGGGATAGAAAGGATCACACAAGGTCAAATGGATCTGTGATTAAATAATATTAAAAAGTTTTTGCATAATCAAAATCACTGCAGCTAAAATTAGAAGAGGGATGGGGAAATGAGGAGGAAATTTTCTGTAGAAAGTTACTCTGATAAGGATTTTGTTTCCAGGACACAAAGAGAATTCATTCATAGTTATAAAAAAAGAAACATTCTACAGTTGATAAATGGTCAAAGGATATGAAAAGGCAGTTTTCAGAGAGAGAAATTCAAGTTATAGATATCCATATTAAAAAAATGCTACTCTGAGAGTTGACAAAGTAGTAAAATGACAAATGCTGGAGGGACTTCAGGAAAAGAGGTGCATTCATGCAATGTTAGTGGATCTAGAAATCTTCAGAATGAAGCCATTCTGGAAAGCCATTTGGAACTATGCCCCAGAAGTTATTAAACTGTAAATATACTTTGACCTAGTGATATGGGTCTATACCCCAAAGAGATTAAAGAGAAAAAAGACCCAGTTTGTAGGAAAATTTTGTAACAGCTTTTTCTGGTGACATAGGATTAAGGGAGTACTCATCAAGGGGGAGGGATGGCTGAACATAAATTCAAAATTATATAATTATGGTATATGAATATGAAGGAATACAACTTTTCTATAAGAAACAATGAAGGGAAAGGTCTCAGAGAAACTTGTGTGGAGTGACGCACAATGAAGTAAGCAGAACCAGGAGAACGATTTCTACAATAACAATAACATTGCAAAGGCAAACAGTTTAGAGAGACTTCAGAACCTGGATAAGCACAATGTCCAACAGTGATTCAGAGGACTTATGATGAAATATCCTAACAACCTTCCAAGAAACTTAAGGAAGACATGGTACCTGTCTTCAGGTATGTAAAGGGCTATCTCAAGGTAGAGGGCTTATTTTTGTCCTGCTTGACAACGGAGGGAAGAATTAGTGGATCTGCAAAGAGGCAAATGTTGGCTTAGTGTTGAGAAATGCTTCCTAATAGGGGTGTCCGCAGGTGGCATGGGCTGCCTCAGGAAGCAGTGAGTTCTCCACACCTGGGGTCTTTAAGCAAAGGCTGAATGGTCCCTGATTAAGGATGGCATAGAGTAGATGC
Organism: Petaurus breviceps papuanus; assembly: GCF_028583685.1. NCBI lineage: Eukaryota > Metazoa > Chordata > Mammalia > Diprotodontia > Petauridae > Petaurus > Petaurus breviceps. Next base: position 60,012,287 of record NW_027185761.1, on the reverse strand, counting down.
TTTTATCAATTGTGGATTGGGTTAGGTGCAACTCATGTCCCTTCCAGCTCTGAAAGGCAGTGATTCTAACTCTACCCAAAGCACTGGAGGTTTTATGTATCTTGTAGCCATTCTCATGAGACCATGAGAACACTGGGTAAAAAGGTGGGTTTTCCCAGTAGGACAAAGACATCAAAGGTTCAGCCTTATTTCCTAGAGCAGATCCTTGTGACCATGTTTACATGATTTCATTGTGAAAGGGCTTAATCACTCCCATGACTTGGAGGCCCCAGTAGGCCACTCACCAGCTGATTTCACACTGAGTACTCTGCCTCGAGCTGTTCAATAACCCTTAACAATCATGTGTGGGGCGGCTAGGTGGCAAAGTGAATAGAGCACTGGGCCTGGAGTCAGGAGGACCTGGGTTCAAATCTGGCCTCAGACACTTAACACACACACAAAACTAGCCGTGTGACCTTGGGCAAGTCACTTAACTCCAATTGCCCTTAAAAAAAACAACCCAAAACAATCATGTAGTGTGACTGGTTGGATGCTAGACAGTGCTGCTGGAGCCTTGGGATAAAAATCCCCAGAACTATCCTGGAAAGAACAGGGACTCAGGGTTTTTTGTATCCAATCATCTGAGGTTTAACTTTTCTTTCTGGGGTCATTTGAAAATGGGAGCCCTGACTACCTGAGAAATGCAGTCCCAAGAAGCCAATTGGCTAGTAGATACAAATCCCTCTCTCACTAATTTTCATTTTTACTTCATTTTATAAAAAAAGGAAGTGATTTCTGTAAAGGACTTGGAAACTGGTTTCTTTCCCCATTGAGGATCTCCAATCTTCTGCAAATAGCCATAGTTAGACTAGCTGACTTTAAGCAAGATATTTCTATGTCTACCCAGTCACTTCTTGGTGCAAAGGCATATTCTGGCATCATGTAAGGCACCCCTTTGTCTCTCAGAAGCTTACCCCTTATGTGACTAAGGATGGGATATGACACCTCTCTGAGCCTCAGTTTCCTCCTCTGTGGGGAAAATGTGGGGGCTACACTAGATGACCTCTGAGGTTCTTTTTTAGCTCTAAAATGTGGATACTGTGACCCTATGCACTTTAGACAGGAAATAACAGGTTGGTTAGCGAGTGAGGGCTCTGAATGTTGCTGGAGGACAGCTGCTGATCAGACTTCCTGTCTATCACAAGGACAAAACAAAACAAGCAAAGGAAAACTCCAACAAACCTGAGGTGCCCGATAGTGATGTTTGTCCTTTCCCACCATGCCTTCATGGTACTCTCACTTTGCAACTTCCCTCAGTGTTGGGGGCTCCCTCATCCTGGAACATCCATCTTTCTCCATGACCTTCTCACCTTACTCCATCCCTCTCCCCCAAACCTTCTCCCTTCTCCTATTGGTCAGCTCCTTCCAGTGTCTTTGATTTGGGGTGCAGTTCAAGTCTACCAACCTTTATTCCCCTCTGGCTCTGCTCCTGACTTTCTAGACTTTGCCACCATGGACAGGTACCATCCTGTGGGTCCCCTTTTCTTTGTGTTTTCAGCACTTGGCATACAGAAATTGCTTCAGAAATGGTTATTGATCAACGATTTGAGATCCTTGTCATGGCGAGTTTTTAGCAATAGTCGCATGTCACTAAGGGACCCCACATGAGTTTTGGACAAAATCCAACTTCCTCAGCCTTCTTCTAACTTTCCAAGATCCCACCATCCACAGCTCCACCTGGATGTCCTGACTGACTCTCAAACTCAATATACCCCAAACCAAATTCATCATCTTCCCTCTCATTGATAAACCCCTCCTCCAAACTTCCTTATTTCTATCAACTGGTGGCTCAGTGAGTAGAGCCATGGGCCTGCAGTTAGAAAGACTTGGGTTCACATCCAGCCTCAGAAACTAGCTGCATGACCCTGGGCAAGTCTCTTAACCCCTGTCTGCCTCAATTGCCTCAACTGTAAAATGAAGATAATAGTAGTACCTGTCTCTCAGGGCTGTTGTGAGGAAAAGAAGAGATAATATTTGTAAAAAGCACTTAGCACAGTGTCTGACACATAGTAGGCACTGTATTTACTTGTCTGTTTTTAACATGTTCATCCACATTCAAAGTTATTTCAGGATGAAGACTTTTCATTATTGTTTTAATATCTCCCAACCTTAGCTCAGCACCATCAAAACAATAACCACAATAGTAATTACAATCAATAGCTCACCTCTATAGAGTGCCTTAAGGTTCCTAAAGCATTTTAGCAATAATGATGACAATAAGAATCATTAGTATTTATATAGGCCTTTGAGGTTTGTAGAATACTTTATGATTTTACAGGCTTTTTACATGATTTTAAAATTTTAAATACTTTAACATGTTTATATTTTTGTATATGTATGTTACATACATTTATTTATACATACTTTATCTCATTTGATCCTCACAACAGTGCTGTGAAGTAGGAGATATTATTATTGCCATTTTGCAATTGGGGAAACTGAGAGATGAAATGATTTTGCCCAGGATCACATACCTAATAGGTATCTGAGGAACCCTCGTGGTCCTCACTCATACAGTTGGAAGAGACCTTAGGGAATGTCTGGTGCAACCCCATCATTTTACAGATGAGGAAACTGAGGCACAGAGTGGTTAGGTGCCTTGCCCAGGGAGTAAGTGCCAGAGGCGGGGGCATATATCTCAGTCTTCTCGTCCTGATTCTCCAGCCCTCTCTCCCAGCAGAGACCTTCATAAAAGTTTATTGCCTTACATGTCTGCTTTGACCTGGTCTCCACTCGGCCTCCTTCCTCCAGGAAGTCTCTGATGAGGCCAGCCTAACGGGACTTCACTCTTCTCAGGGAGCCCGGGCGGCTTCCTCCTACTGTTATCTGTGGACAATCCCCCATCTACTGCTTTGGATGGTCACTTGTTTTCTCACGTGTTTGCATCTTATCTTTCCAACTCGATTACAAGTTCCTGGAGGCAAAAGGGCATATCTTATTTTTCTATTTATAACCTTCTTGTTGTTCAGTTGTGTCCGACTCTATATGACCCTGTGGACATTTGTACGTGGGGTTTTCTTGGCAAATACATTAGAGTGTTTTGTCATTTCCTTCCCCATTTTACAGATGAAGAACCAAGGCAAACAGAGGTTGTGACTTGCCCAGGGTCACACAGCTAGTAAGTGTCCAGGGGCAGATTTGAATTCAGATCCTCTTGTCTCTAGGGCCAGTTATTTTGCTTGATTATGCATATTTGTTGCAGGAGATATTCCCCCGGAACCCTCCTCCCTGCCCAGTTTGGGGATTGGGGAGCAAGAATAGGGTCAGGAATAGAGTAGCAAAAAGAATGAAAGACAAAGAAAAAATAAAAATTTTAATTGAAACATTTACAAAGTACAGAGAAGAGAAGAGAACCAGGGCCAGTAAGAAGCACTGACAAGCAAGACAGCTTTGAAAGTCACGTGCCAAGTTTATGATATTTTTTAAAAGAAAAGTAAGCTGAACTAAGAGAGGTCTGCTGTTGCCCATCCATTCCTCTATTTCTCTCCTACTATGTATATAGAAATGCACTTTTTTTGGTGTTTATTAAGTTCAGTATGACATAATTAAAAAAAAATATCTCTGTTCTATCACGCCTGTCACTTTGTCTGAGACTGTAGATGTTCAATCCGTATTTGCTGTTCAATTCATTGATAAAGGAATGTTCCCTTGACCTCAGGGCTCGCCAGAGTTGGGCAGCTTGGTCAGAGGTCACTATGTATCCCCCCTCCATGCTAGGAGCCACAGCCCTCAAACTGAGTTTCACTGGGAAAGAGTGAAACTTTTTCAGGAAATTTCAGTCTTTGAGAGGGTTTGGAGGAGAGGCAAATAATGGGATTAATAAGCAGGAAATAAAATCTTTATAGTAAAGATTTGTAACGAGGGGTGGAGAGACCCCAAAGAGCCTGTGGGTAGATTTCAGGGAGTCCATGGACCTGGATGGGGGAAAAGGCATATTTGACCCAATATCATTGGTTTCCTTTGCAATCCCATGTTTATTGTTGTTTTATTTAAAAACATGATTCTGCGAAGGGGTCCATAGGATTCCTCAGACTGTCCCCCATGGGGGACCCCTCATGGGGGTCCATGACACAGAAGGTAAAGAAAGCCTGCTTCAAAGGAAAGTTAAGCGGAGACAGTGGCCTTGGCAGTGGTGAAGGAGAGGGAAGGGGAGGCATAGTTAGACTTAGAGGTGGAAGGGGGCCTCCAGTGCCATCCAGTCCAACCTTTTCATTTTACAAATGAGGAAACGGAGGGAATTGCCAGGAGCTGGCTTTAAGCCCCGGTCTTTCTACTTCCAAATTCAGCACTCCATCCACGACTTCATTTTGCCTCAAAAAATGGTGACCAGCTGTTCCCCACCCCTCACTAAGGGCATGGACTTAAAGGGACAAAAGAAGGATCAGAGATTCCAAGGTGAAAGGGTCCTCAGAGGTCATTTAGTCCCCTCACTTTACAGATTCAAGGGTCATAGATGTGGAGTTGCAAGGACCTCAGAGGTCAGTTAGTCCATATTACAGATGAGGAAAACTGAGGACTAGGGAGGTGAGTGAAAAGAGGAAAGGAGTGGAAGAGGAGGAGAGAGGAGAGAGAAGGAATAGGAGAGGAGTGGAGATGAAAAGGGAGGAGGGGGAAGGAAAAGGGGAGGG
>NW_027185761.1:59975364-60007610 GCF_028583685.1 Petaurus breviceps papuanus | reverse complement strand
CAGAGAGGGGAGGGGAGGGGAGGCAATTAAACTTGATAGAAGCATGCACCAAATCCCCTGAGTCCCTGCCTCCATTGGTGGTGAATTGTTCTCAGCCCCAGACTGTAACTTGGCTTCTTTCTGAAGCTCCTATTACTCTCCCATAGCCCCTCCAACACTGGCTGAGCACCTGGAATAGGTGTGTCCCTAATGGGGTCTGTGACACTGGCAGTGTGGTTTGTGTTCAATAAGTGACAGGGATCCGGTGTTCTCTTCAAAGGGGAAAGAAGAAACTTTTCATAACTTCAGGTGTGATGGAAAATAGCCTTCGATTGCACTTTCGATCTGAAGACTGTTTAATGTTCAGGCAGACTTTCCCCCCAAACCCTCTGTCTCTCCTGGCTATAAGTTGCTTTCCTGCTGAGCTCATCTCTCCCAGCACCTGTTTTTCTCCTTATATGGAGAAAAAAAGTCACTGGAAAATCCGAAGAGGATACCTGTTTCTGATCAGCTGAAAAGTCCCACTGTTTGCCTTTATTGTCTCAATTACTTGAGTCGACGCCGGCCTTCGAGGCCTGTCCGTGAGAGTTTAGTGGGGGATGAGTCGGTCTGGGAGATGAAATACTAACCTCCCTGCCACTGAGAAAGTGGTGACTGTATTGATGAAACATTTATTTCCATTGGAATAGAATCCCTGCTCTTCTCCCATTCCAGGGATCTCAGTGCAAACACAGGGAGAGGAAGGAGGCTCCAGCCCGGGGCTTGCGGCCACCTTCACAAGTGGGGAGCTCTCGTTAGTATTCTTGGGGTCAGTGGCTCTCAAAGGTGAGCTTCAGCATGCTAGTGTGCTGAGAGACTGGTTAACAGTGCCAGCCAAACTTGGACGTTACGCTGTTCCAGACAAAAGAAGATTTCCAATTTTGCCCATCACCCAGCATTGCAAATATGAGGATAGCTTTGCAAAAAAAGCAGAATTTACCTATGATTCATATGCCCTGACCTCAATGCACAACAGACTTTGAACTCACAAAACGCTTCACCAAAGCAGCTGCTCCGAAGGGAAGCTCTTGCTGTCTGGGTCTCCTGATTCTTTGGAGGCGTTACCGACAAAGCATGCTAGTCTGTGAGCAGAAAAGGGTGGTTACAGAAAATAAAAAAAAGAAGTCAGTCTCTCATTGTCTTTTCCCCCTCCCTGAGGTGTGAAGTCTTCTCCCTAATGGGGACTGATTTGTGTTAGCCCTTCTCTGGGATCTCTCAAGGCCAGATTTATCTCCAGTCTCAGTAGAATCTAGGACTTCTCCACAGGCTAGCAGAGCCAAGACAGTGATTCAGATGAATGGTATTTAAGGAAAGATGAGTTGGGCCAGTCCCCAGGACCCAGCCAGAACAGAAGGAAATGCTGCATAATTATACTCTGAGTTCTGGACCATTTAAACACCCAGTTCATACCAGTCAGCTGAAAAACAACAAGCAGAAAGTCTGTCTTCCTTTGAGAGATCGGAATTAAAGCCATGGGAAAGTGGGAAGAGAGCTGGATTTGGAGTCAAATCCCAGCCCAGGTACTTGTTATCTGTACGATCTCAGCCAAGCCATTCAACATGCATGGGCCTCAGTTTCCCCTATTTGTAAAATGAGGGAGGTGGACCAGATGGCTCCCAAAACTTCTTCCAGCTCTGGGTTTGTGATCCAACAATAACATTTTGAGGCCACTTAGCTTCGTCACATTTCTGTGAGATTAGAGGAATATATGCCCCTCATATTCACATGGAGACCCTGAGAGATAAGGAGGCTTAAGGTCACAGAACGAGCCTGGAGGTTATGATGGCAACAGCTGCAGGTGGGTCTGCCTGTTTCAAGTATCCCTCCCTCGAATTCAGTCCCCATTCAGCCACTAATGACCACATCACACACCTCTTCCCCTCCTCAAAATCCCCCAGTGGCTCCCTATTACCTCCAGGATCCAATACAAAGGCCCTTGAATGCCCTCCATAACATGGTCCCTTCTGTCTCTCCAGTCTTCTTACACCTTTTACACCAACACATCCTGGCAGCCCAGCGGTTCCATAAACAAGACACTCCATCTCTCACCTCCAACTATTTTTCTCTGGCTGTGCCCCATGCCTGGAATGTTCTCCCTCCTTATCATCACCAAATGACTTTCCTGACCTCCTTTAAGTCCCAACTAAAATCCCATTTTCTACAGGAAGCCATTCCCAAACTCTCTTAATTATTTCTTATTTATCCTGAATGTGACTTGTTTGTATGTATTTATTTGCATGTTGTCTCCCCCATTAGAGTCTAAGCTCTTTGAGGACAAGGACTGTCTTTCGCCTCTTTTTGCATCTCCCATACTTAGCACAGTGCCTAACACACAGTAGGCACTCAATAAATGTTTATTGACTGACTGGACTCCAAGGGTGAGCAAAGTCTAGTAGTGGAGAATGCTGGGCTCAGAGAGAGGAAAAGACCTGGGTAGGTGTATTGACCCTAATACTCCCTGTATGTCACTGAGAATATCCTTTTCCTCCATTTTGGTACCACTCCAACAGAGTGGGGGCTGGGAGGGTAAGACTAGATGGCTTCGATGGTCCTTTCTACTTCTAGACTTCTGAGCCTTAAAGAACTATATGAATATCAAGTATTATACCTTCCAGTATAGGGACGGGGCAGTTCCAACTTGGTCTATAGGTTGGCTAGTAGCTACATAAGCCTGGAGTCCAAATCCAGCCTCAGACACTTACTAGTTGTGTGACCCTGGGCAAGTCACTTGATCTCTGTCTGCCTCAGTTTCCCTTTCCACTTTCAAATGGGGGTAATAACAGTATCCTCATCCCTGGGTGGGTGTGAGAATCAAATGAGATAATGCTTGTTAAGTGTTTAGCACAGTGCCTGGTGCTTAAATGGTCCTGGTGCTTAAATGGTCCCGGTGCTTTGGGGATCTGAGCAGCAGACTTCAAGGCCTCCTTCCTCTCTTTGGGGCTCCCTGACTCTTACTGTGCTTTGGGATAGGCACCCCGCCTCCCCCAGCTCAGATGCCGTCACTGTCATCGAGGGCTCCCAACTCTGTCACTGCTCACTGACAAGTGAGGAAACCGGATCCCTGTTGGACACCGTGTCTCCAATTAATCCCTCGAGTATTGACAAATTGGGCTCGGTGACTCAGCCGGCAATGACAGCTGGGGCAGACAGCCTGGGTGAGAGTCGGGATGGCTATCTCTGGCCCTGACAGTCTGTGCTTAGGGAAAGGATTAAGCCCCTTGGAGCTTACAAACAGCTTCTTCTTCGCTGGGACTTTTCAGTCGTGTTCATTCCATGATGAGGGGAGGGTAGCTGGGCCTGGGGGCCAGGGGAGGCTCCTGAGTGAAAACAGATGCATCTGGTGAATTCGCTTTGCATGGGACGTTCAGCACATTTCTCCTGCCTCTGGATGATGCGGAGACGTTCTCAGGTTACTGCCTTCTGCCTAATCATCTTACCTTGGCCTCGGTTATTTGTTCTTAAAGCGTTTGGAGATACCTTGTATCCCTTTAAAATGTCAAGCACTTATTTGTATCTTGAACTTATCATGTTGGATGGGCTGGGGCCATGGAAACCTTAGGGTTATCTCACAGATGGACACTCAGAAAATTTAAAGGGGAGATTTAAGTTAAAAATGTTTTTGATCCTGAAACTTTTGCATAAAACTTTCATAACCTATTTACAATAGTTATTACCTTAATGGATATTTTTCTAATTTGGACCAAACTTTCACCTTGTTCTGGCTGTTGTTGAGGAATGACAGTTTCAAGGGATTTGGTTTTTTGGGGGAGAGAAGGTGGGGGGAACTCCTGGTGAGGGAACCTTCTTCATTAATGCAGATCAGCACCTTCTCCAAAACTTAGAGACGTAGACAGTGGCCTAGAACACTGAGAAATAAGGTTATTTGTCACAGGCACACAGAAGTTAGGTGACTCAGTGGATAGAGGACTGAACTTGGAGTCAGGAAGAACCGAGTTCAAATCCAGCCTCAGGTGTTTACTAGCTGTGTGACCCTGGGCAAGTCCCTTAATCTGTTTGCTTCAGTGTCCTCGTCTGTAACATGGGGATAATAATAGCACCTGCCTCTCAGGGTTGTTGTGAGGACCAGAAGAAATAATAATTGTAAAGCCTTCAGCGCTGTGCCCGGCACATAGGTGCTATACAAAAGTTAGTTGCTGTTATAATTCATTGCTCCAAAACCAGCTGTCTACTCTACACCATCAAACCTCTTTAAGAATGATAATATTTAGGAAATTGCTAGGGGGGAAGTGGCCCTGTTACTGGATCCCTTTTCATCCCGTGAAGCTGTTTAACACCCTCTGTATAACGTGCGCTTGTTTCAGTCATTGTGGGTGAGGTGGGGGACCAGATTCATGATTTCAGTGGGATAGGGAACTCCAGGGAGGAAACTCCTCCTGTCAGTGGAGATCAGCACCTCCCCTGGAGTGGGTAGTACTCAAACTTAGCTGAGGTGGTAGGGGAGGTGACTTGCCCAGGGTCACTCAGCCAGGATGTGCCAGAGATCCTCCTGCCTATGGGCAGAGCACAAGGGTCTGTGCTGTCTGGGGTTACGATACTCATAGCCTAAGTTCTCTGTGCTCATGGAGTTTGGAACAAGTTAAGTCACACACACAAGAGGTTACATGATCATACAGACAGGACAAAAAATGCAGAGATAGAACTAGTATAAATTTCACAAGTGTGTGATAAGCTCAAGGACCAAAGGAGCTGTAAGGACAGTGTGTGCTGCAAATTCCATGGGCACAGAGGTGCCCATGAGCTGGAAGGGTCAGGGGAAATTTTATGGAGTTGGTACAGGTGAAGATTGAAAAACAGGTGAGAGGTAGGTGCAGACAAGTGGGGAGAACATTTTAGAAGTGGGGGAATGTTGGAAGCAAAGGGGTTCTGGGTCAATGAGCTTTCTGGATTGGGGGAAGGAAAAGCAAAGGATAATAGTGCAAAGATTGTAGGGACTCTTCAATGTCTGACCAAGGAACTGGAAACTATGCTCTAGGTAATAGGGACCCACTGAAATCTTTAAGTAGAGAAATAACATGATGAAAGCATTATCTTTAGGAGATTAGTCAGGCTTCATGTTGTTCACTACATCAGAGTGGGGAGAGATTGCTGCTACAAGATCGCTGAAGATACAGTTAAAAACAAAAGAGACAGAGACAGACAGAAGCTGAGAGAAACCATTGCAGTTGTCTAAGTGAGAGGTGAAGGCTTGGACTAATATATCCCAGAAGGGGTCTAAACAAAAGACTAAGTGTCAGAGATAGTGAATGCAAGCCACTCCAGTTCAATTCCATGTATGTATATTAGATACCTCCTTTGTAAAAAATAGTACATCCTCCCCTCCCCCCATCCTTTGAACTTCCCTATTTGTGTTGAGGGCATCACTATTCTTCCAACTACCAAGATTAACAAACTCAGATTCATCTTCACTCTGCCCACTCACCACTTCCCACCATGCCTGATGAGTTGAGAAATATTGATTCTTTTCAATATCTTTTCCATCTGTCCCATTCTTTGCACTAACATGGCCACCACCCCAGTCCAGGCACTCATCACTTGTCTTCTGGGCTATCGCAATAGACCCATAATTGGCCTGTAGGTATCTGGTCTCTCTACTCAACTCATATTCCCCACAGTTTCCAAACTGGTATTCCTAAAAAGCCCAGGTCGGGCAATGGCAGCCCTCTGCTTTATAAGCTCCAACCTCCTGCCTCCTCCCCCTCCCCCTGTTGTCTTTCAGTTCAAAGACAAACTCCTTCACAGCATTTAAAGCCCCCTGCCATCTAACCCATGCTTCTATGTCCAGCTTGAGTCCATAGCATTCCACATCATATGAGCTAGTCTTGGGTCAAGTTAACCCACCCGTTATTCTTGTATACAGCATTCTCTAGTCCTGCTCCTGATCCTTTGAGAACAGGCTCTTCACCCATGCCTGCAATGCTTTCTCTTCACTGCCACTTCTTGGAGGCCTCTGTTTCCTCCAAGACACCGTCCAAGTGCCCTGGCCTTCAAGAGGCCTTTCTCAATTCTCCAGGTTTTGTGCCTTGATCTCTGTTGACTTTGGGGTGGTGTGTGGTGGTGGCCATGGCATGGAATCTGTCTCTGCTTCTCTGAACAGGTAACTTTCCCTGCCACAGTAGAATATAAACTCCTTAAGTGAGAAGACTGCCTCACTATTGTGTTTTTACCCTTGGTGCCTATTGCTTGTTGAATGATGATTGATGAATTAGATGGCTATTTGGATATACGAGGTGGGGGAGGATAAAGAGATGAAGAAGAATCCCTTTATTTCATGGGCTGCTTGACCATCTCATCTTGAAGGGCTCATGATGAATAGAAAGGGTAGGGACCACTACCAAGCTGGTTATAGTTTATGTTCCAAGATCTGTTGCAGAGAATGAGAAAAAAGGAAGGGAGGTAGAGAGGGAGGAAGGAAGGAAGGAAGGAAAGAAGGAAGGAAAGAAGGAAGGAAGGAAGGAAGGAAGGAAGGAAGGAAAGAAGGAAGGAAAGGAGGAAGGAAGGAAGGGAGGAAGGAAGAGGAAGAAAGAAAGAGAAAGAAAGGAAGAAAGAAAAAATATAGTAAGTGCCTGTCATGTGGCAGACACTGTACTAAGTGCTTTGCAAATATTATTTCATTCAATCCTCACAACAACCCTTGGAGGAAGGTGCTATTATCATTATTATTTTATAGTTGAGGAAACTAAGGCAGACAGTTTAGATGATGTGCCCAAGGTCACACATCTGGGAAGTGTCTGAGGCCAAATCTGAGTTCAGATCTCTCTGAATCCAGGCCCACTGCTGTCTCTACTGCAGCACCTACCTACTGTGTTCTCTATTTCCTAGAGAAATCCTGCAGAGAACCAGCAACATTTCCCTGGATACTTTACTAACTAAAATGTAAGCCCCATGAGGGCAAGTACTCCCCTTGCTTTATATTTGTATCCCGTGTCTTAGCACAGTGCCTGCAACATAAAAAGTTTTTAATTCATTTATCCATCTATTCATTCATTCATAGGCAGAACTTCATTCTGAATGAGGGGCACAGGGAAAGCAAAAACATAGATGGAAATATGGTTTGGATTAATATAGAGAAAAAACCAAAGGCTCCTTTTTACTCTGAAGCTTAATGCCTGTACATCATGAATGCTTTCCTCAAGAAGAAAGTTGGAAGGCTTTGGACCCTGCAAATGCCAAACCATATCACACCAAATGAAATTGAGGATATCTTTACAGACTGGTCACCGACATGGCAGTCATTTCCTAATCAGCTGTCTGTGTGTAGGCAGATGATAAATAATGGAAAACTTTAAAACCAAAGCCAAATTAGAATGAAGGATAAAGAGGAGGAAGAGAAACTGTATTCAATTACATCAGCTCTGACTTGGCCCACGTTGAGTTGTTGACTTTGAAAACTAGGAAATGGAAAAAGAAAAGACATTGACTCTGATTATTCCTTAGTGTTTAATGATCTAAAACAATCGCCATAATGAGGAAGCCAAATGAACTCAGAAATCCTCTCAGCCAGAAAAACTTTGATCTCTTCTCCAAGTGGAAAGACATGGCAGTCAGGACAACAACCATTTAGAACACAAGCTCATTTGCAAAAAATAAAACAAAACAAAACCATGGAGGCAGATGATGGAAGACAATAAGCAGTATTTCCCCACAAAATAACAAAAAGCAGTGAGGAGGAGAACGAGTCTGGAGAAAGCCTGGCGCGGATACCCAGTTAGGCACAGTCCTCCTAAGAGCATTTGTAGATGGGACCAGGAGGATGACAGACAGATGTGAGAGACCCTGCATCTGCCAGGTTTTTCTGCTTAGCTCCATTTATCTTGAGTGACAATGGAGCTCCTCCATCTGATTTGCCAAATGAGGAAGTTGAAAGGGCATTCCAAAAAGCTGAGATGGGGTAATGCACCTTAGAATTTGTGATAGCCAGGCATCGTGGTGCATGCCTTAACCCTGTTTACTGGGTCAGTTGCTACTGCACTTTCAGCCTGGGTGAAATAGGGAGACCCAGCCTAAAAATAATATTGGAACAGAGAACACCAAAGCAAGATGTAATGTGATGTATCCATTTAAATTTCAACGTTAGCTGTGTGGCCCTGGGTAAGTCATTTAATGTGTTAGTGCTTCAGGTAACTTTCAAAGGTTAGTAATTATTGACTAGCTGTGCTCTGCATTGTTAGAAGGCGTAACCCTCATTGATAATAGCAAAGGTCTGAAAACTTCCTTCCCCAACTCCTGAGTCCCAATGATAAGAGCTGGTAGATGGAAAGTGTTCTAAAATGTGCAAAGTGTTTTACAGGAATGAATGACCTCATTTGAGACTCAAACAACCCAGTGAAGTAGGGGCCTTGTTTGTTCCCATTTTACAGATGAGGAAACTGAGACTTGAAAGGGTTGATTAAGTGATCTAGGGTCATGGAACTAGTTACTGCCCGAGGCAGGAATTTAATTGCAGGCCTTCCTAACTCCATGTCTAATGCTCTGTGAGAACCTAGTCTCACACAGCACACATATTCCATGGATATCTATTTTAAATTTGCATTTGTTTATGCATATTCATTCCAGAGCATAGATTTCATCCATGTGTAGAACTTCCTCTATCAATGCAGACTGACATTTCATCCATAACTTATACTCTTAGAAAAGTGCTGGAAGCCCTCCAAGTTTAAATGACTTGCCTCACAACCAGGGGAGGAAGCAAGGTACATGGAAAAACAGCAGTACTCAGAACCCAAGTTCAAATTCCTTCTTCTTCTCATTACTTGTGTGACCTGTCTGGGCCTCAGTTTCCTCATTTGTAAAATGATGAAGTTGGACTTTCTGGCCTCAGAAGTCCATTCAAGGAAAAACATGACTCCGTACTTCTTTGTGTATATATGAAGATAGGTGGGGTAGAAGGGATGATCCTGTTCCTCGGCTTCTCCTGTTGGGTTATCTGTGCTTGGGCACAAATTTCTCCTCCCTGCTATCAACATGCACGCACACTGGCATACATATGTGTACACCCATATTCATGCATCAACACGTCAATCTACATTCAGATATGGATGTTTGTACCCATACCTATAGATGCTCACATACATACACACACATATGTTGGTGCTAGGCAGGGCATATTGTATGCATTCATTGCCTAGTGTCTCAATTACATGTATATACACAGACATAAAATTTACATTTAAGTGTATTTGTGTGTATATATGTATATATGTATGAGCATATGTGTAAGTGTATGTGTGTATATGTATGTATTCTACACACACATATATATATATATACACACACATCTATATCTATAGACATTAAAGCTTGTATCATGCTCCAGTCAAAAATGGCTACCATCTTGTCCTTTTCCACAACATCTTTTTATTTCGCTTTTTCCCAGGATAACTTCCTGTTTTAATACCAAAATCTTGCAAATATCCCACAGCCAGATAGCCACCTTGCCAAAAGGGCTTCATGTCTTTGAACAGTCCAATTTGGTGGGCCTTGGTGTAAGACAAATACAAGCCTGAGAAAACACAGAAGCCTCCTTCTTCCTGAGCAAGTTCATGGGCTGTATACAACGCGCACGGCTCAGGAGCCCATGGCCCAGCCCCCTGCTGCCTCCCTGGCCTCTGCTCCCATAATCGTAGCATTCATAGCCCAGCATTTTCAGACAGGAATAATAAGGCTCTGGGTTACCCTGTGTACATTGGAGACAAAATAGGGATTGGTGTCTCTGTTTCTCTGCCTCCATGAGATTCATTGAGAGGTCACAAAGTACAAGAGAAGGGTAACTGAGCTTTCAAATCATTCTAAAATAGTGAGAGAGAGAGAGAGAGAGACAGACAGACAGACAGACAGACAGAGACAGAGAGAGAGAGACAGAGAGAGAGAGAGACAGAGAGAGAGACAGAGAGAGAGAGACAGACACAAAGAGATAAAGAGAGAGACAAAGTTAGAGAGACATAGAGATAAAGAGAGAGATGGAGATAGAGACAGATACAGATGTGGATGTCAACAGAGAGACAGAAAAAGACAGAGATAGAAATAAACACAAAGAGAAGCAAAGAGAGAAAGGAGAGACAGAAATAATAAAGGCTGAAGAAGAAGCACAGGAAGAAAAGTTGTAGGAGTAGTAGAACGAGTGGTGGTGGCGGTGGTGGTGGCGGTAATTGCTGTTGGAGGGGTGGTGGTGGGGGTGGTGGTGGCGGTGGTGGTGGCGGTGGTGGTGGTGGTGGTGGTAATTGCTGTTTGAAGGCAGCTGCTGTTGTAGGACAAGTATGATTCAAATATGGAAGGGGCAGTTTTACTCTGGATTCTTGGCAGTTTAAAAGCTCATGTGGATATTTACAAGAAGAATTGGTGGATTAAAAACAAAACAAAAAAGAGACCTGAGCCCACGTGGGGAGGCCACGTAATGGAGCAGAGATGACGTTCCCAGGCCTGGGGACTTTGCCCACATTTCCAGGGGAGGAAGGCCTGAGTAGGTTGGGCCATCACTCTAGCATTGTCTAGACGAGGTCAGAGAGGCTCATCCCTAGACTGGCCACATGGTAATGGATTTGGGGGAACAACTGCACACTGATGCTGACCACTTACCAAAGGACATAAGGGCTATGGTCTGCATCAGTGGAGTGAATGCAAACAAAACCCAGGAAGTAAGTTTTGGAGAAAGACAGGGTGGCATGTAAGATAGAGCCGCCTTTGAAGCCAGGAAGACACAGGTTCAAGTCCAGCTTCAGACACTTAATTCTTAGTCTTATTTTTTTGCTGTATCTTCATCCAATTCATGCCGGCTACATGTGGGACCCACAGGGCTCTGAGCTGGGTTCTGCTCTCTTCTCCCTGCATCCTGTTTTGCTGGCTGATGTCATCAACTTTTAGGGAATCAATTACCATCATTATGCAGATGATTGTCAGGTCTATTTACCCACCCCTAACCTCTCTCCCCTGTGAGAGAGAAAGTTTCTGGATGCTTATTAGACACCCCAAAGTGGATGTCCCTTAGACATCTCAAGTTCACCATGGCCAAAATGGGGCTCATTATTTTCCCCTCTTCCCTATTATTGTTCAGGGCACTACCATCCTCCTAATCCCACAGGTTCACATTCTAGGTGTCATTCAATGCTCTCACACTCACTCCTTGTTTCCAGTCTGCTGCCAAGTATTATGTTGATACCTGAAATGAGGTAATATTTGTACAAGCACTTAGCATAGTCCTTAGTATATAGTAGGTGATTAATAAACGCTTATTTCTGGGGCAGCTAGGTGGTACAGTGAATAAAGCACTGGCCCTGGAGTCAAGAGGGCCTGAGTTCAAATTTGGCCTCAGACACTTGACACTTACTAACTGTGTGACCTTGGGCAAGTCACTTAACCCCAATTGCCTTGCTTCCCCCCAAAAAACCCCAAACAAACAAAATAAATGCTTATTCTCAGAGGTAGAGCCAAGATGGTAGAAAGAAATGAAGCAGGGCACTGAGCTTTGTCCACAAACTTTTCCAAACCAATCTAGAAAGTATGTCAGGCTGAATCCTGATGGGGAAATCTCAAAAAAAGTCACAGTGAGTTCTTTGTCCAGACTAGTGCAGCGGAGGGAGGCAGATGGAGAGGACTGCAGGTACTGGGATTGGGGCTTTGATGAGCAGTGTACTGAGTGTGAGGGAGAGGCTATTCACTAGGACAAAAGGAGAACCAAGACCCATACCAGGGCACTTGCAGATCCATAATAGGGCACTGGGATAGGGACAGGTGGCAACTGGCACCTTTGTCACCCATTAGCCCGTTCTAATGACAGATCTAGGAGGGACTGAGAAGTGAATGTACCCAGACAGTATCGTTCCTGGGTGAGGAGGGCTTGGGTGGTACATGAAGAAGGAAGGAAGCTCAGAAGCCAGCAACAGCAGCAGCAGTGATAGTAGTGTGACTCAGACCCCAAGCAGGGTCATGCTTCCAGTAACTAGCCAGAGAAATGACCAAAGCAGAGAACCCAGACCAAAGGTAAGCCAACACCTCTGCTACTCAGAACCAACGGAGCTTTCCAACTGGCAGATAGAGGTGGAACCAGTGGCAATCTGTTCATGCACAGACCCAAACACAGGTCAAGAACCTATAGAGCTTGGACAAGGCGGGCAGCAAACACATTTTGCTCTGGATCAGAGTGTGCTGAAAACTTACAGATCCCTAGCTTGTTCCTGAGTTACTGGATTAATAGCGCTCAATACTCCAAGAAAGCTGCAAGGAGATCAGACAGACCTTCCCTCCAGGAGTGTGGCAGAGTCCAGCTCTAATATCAAGGTCAAACCCAAGAAGTAGGGTGGAAGAATGGGCAAAAAAGACTCCATAATAATAAGTCATTATGGTGGCAGGGAAGTTCAAGACATAAACACAGAAGAAGTGAAAAGTTCCAAGTTCAGAGAAAAATAGAAATTGGGCACAAACTGAATTAGAATTTCTCAAAGAGCTAAAGCAAGAGTGAAAAATGTTTTTATAAATGGACTGAGAGTGCTTAAGGGAAAAAATGGGAAAATAAATGACAGTTATAGAAGAGAGAATTGGAAAGGTGATTAATAGCTTGGCACAAAGAGTACAAAACCTTGCCCAAGCAACAAACTTCCTGATAATTAGAATGAACCAAATTGAAGCCAATGACTTTGTAAAGCAACAAGAAATATTAAAACAAACTCAGAAGGCTGAAAAAATATGATATTTTATAGCAACAGCAAATGACTTGGAAAACAGGGGGGAAAAACAAGGGGAAAAAAATTAAGTGTCACTGAACTATCTGAATGCAACAACCAAAAAAAAGTCTAGAAATTGCATGTCTAGAAATCTTAAAGGAAAACTGACCAGATCTCTTATAACTAAAGGGCAATGTGGAAATAAATCATAAATAAATCCACCGGTCACCTCATGAAATTAACCCCAAGATGAAAGCTCCCAGGAACATTACAACCTAAAACCAGAGCCTGTGTCAAAGAAATAAAATTGAATCCGTCAGGATCACACATAATTGGGCAGCCACCACTATAAGGGAGTGGAGAATTTGAAATATGATATTCCAGGAGATCAAGGATATAAACTTATTATTTTTAAAGCAATTGGGGTTAAGTAACTTGCCCCAGGTTACATGGCCAGTTGTGGTTTTTTTTGTTGTTGTTGTTGTTGTGGGGGTTAAGTGTCTGAGGCCAGAACCGATCCTGGGTCCTCCTGACTCCGGGGCCGGCTCTCTACTCACTATGCCACCTAGCCGCCCCTGGGATATAAACTTATAACCAAGAATAACTCAGTTATAATGCTACAAGGGGAGAAATGGATTTTAATGAAACAGAAGTCTTTTAATAATTCCTGATAAAAAAGACTGAAGTTGAAGGTCAGACATAGGAATGAAAAGAGACAAGAAAGGTAAACATGAATGAACAATGATAACAGTCTAAATGCATTGGAGTGGCTCTGTTATGTCTTGATGATCTTAAGAAAGGAATGGAAAATAGAGAAAGAGGAGTATACTGTGTGTGTGGAGTGGGGGAGTAGGAGAAGGGAGATTAGGGAAAATTATCTTACATAATCAGGGTACATAAATAGATATAGAAATGAAGAAGGAGGGGGTGGAAAAAAGGAACTGACAAAACTCTCATATGAACTGGTCAAAACAAGAAAGGATACACACATACACATAGAGTTGTGTGCAAAAACACATTTTGTTCATGGAATGGACTCATACCCAAAATAGAAGCAGATAGCAGAATGGATTAGAAACCAGAATTCAACAACATTTTGTTTGCGAGAACACAATGGAAACAGACACACACAGAGTTAAAATGAGGGACTGGAGCAGAAGCGATTTTATGCTTCAGCTGAAGCAAAAAAGGCAGGGGTAGCAATCATGATCTCAGACAAGGTAAAAGCAAAAATAGAACTAATAAAAAGAGATAAGTGGAGAAAATATATCTTTCTAAAAGGCACCATAGATATCTAATCAGTATCAATACTAAACATATGCATCAAATTCATAGGATCCAACTTCTAAAGGAAAAGTTAAATGACTTACAGGAGGAAATAGAAAGTAAAACGATACTAGTGGGGGACCTCAACTTTCCCCCTTAGAACTAGATAAACCTAACCATAAAATAAATAGGAAAGAAGTTTAAGGAGAGAAATAGAATCTTTAAAAAGTGAGATGCGATGAACCTCTGGAGAAAATTAAATAGTAATAGAAAGGAGTATACCATTTTCTCAGCTGTACACAACACCTTCACAAAAATTGACCATGCATTAGGGCAAAAAAGCCTTACAAACAAATGCAGAAATATTAAACACACCTTTTCCAGACCATAATACAATAAAATTATATTCAATAAAGGACAGTGGAAGTGTAGACTAAATATTTATTGGAAACAAAATCATCTGGGTCAAAGAATAAATCACAGAAATAATGAATAATTTCATTAAAGAAAAAGAGAATAATGTGTCAACATACCAAAACCTGTGGGATGCAGCCAAAGCAGGGCTTAGAGGAAATTTTATCTCTAAAAACATTTATCAAAAAAGGAAAAAAAGCAGATCAATGAATTGGGCAGGCAACTAAAAAAATAGTAAAAGAATAAATTAAAAATTTCCAACTAAACACCAAAATGGAAATCCTGAAAATCAAAGGAGAGATTAATAAAATTGAAAAAAAAAACCCATTGAACTAATAAATAAAACTAGGAGCTGGTTTTATGGAAGAAGAAAAAAAAAGAAAAAAAAACACTACCACCTCACAATAAAAGAGATAAATTATTGATTAATTTGACTTAAAAAAAGAAAACCAAATTACTAGTCTAAAAAAATGAAAAAAAAGGTTAAAGCACCATCAATTAAGATTCAATTAAAACAATTAGTAGGAGTTATTTTTCCCAGTTACCAGTAAAATTGATGATTTAAGTGAATTTTATGCACATTTACAAGAATATAAATTGCCTAGATTAACAGAAAAGGAAACAGGACACTTAACTCTATTTTAGAGAAAGAAATCAACTCATAAATGAGTTCCATAAGAAAAAATTCCCAGGATTTGATGGATTTACAAGTGAATTCTACCAAATATTTAGGGGACAACCAATCCCAAACTATGTAAACTAATTGAAAAAATAGTTAAAGAAGGCCTATCGATTCCTTTTATGACACAAAGATGGTTTTGAAACCTAAACTAGGGAGAATGAAAACAGAGAAGGAAAATTACAAACCAATTTCCTTAATGAATATCAATGCAAAAAGATAAATAAAACATAGGCCAGGAGATTACAATACTATATCACAAAGATCATATGTTGTGATCAAGTGGTAATTATGTCAGGAATGCAGAGCTGGTTCAATACTAGTAAAATTATAATTTAACATTTCAATAACAATAATGATGAAAATCATATGATTATAACTACAGATGCAGAAAAAGCTTTTGACGGAACACAATATCCATTCCTATTAAAAACACTAGAAATGGAGTCTTTCTTAAAATAAGTATCTTCAATCTAAAATCAAGTACAAACATTATCAGTAATGGGGTTAAACTTGAAGCCTTCCCAGTGAGATTAAAGGTGAAGCAAGAATGTCCATCATCACCACTATAGTTCAATATTGCATTAGAAATGCCAGCTACAGCAATGACAAGAAAAAGAAACTGGAACCATACAAGTAGGCAATAAGGAAACCCCTGTTACTCTTGGCAGAGGATATGATGGTTTACTTAGAGAATCCTAGAGAATTGACTAAAAACTAGTTGACATAATGAAAAACTTTGGCAAAGTTGTAGGATATAAAATAAACCCACACAAATCATCAGCATTTCTACATACTACTAAGAAAACCCAGCAGCAAGAGATAGAAAGAGAGATTGCATTTAAAATATCTACAGACAATATAAAATACTTGGGGGCCTACCTGCCAAGACAAACCCAGGGACTACGTGAACACAATTACAAAACACTTTTTCACACAAATAAAGACAGATCTAAATAATTGGGGAAATAGTAATTGCATATATATACATATATATATATATATAAGTTAATATAATAAAAATGACAATTCCACCTATTTTAATTTATTCAGTGCCATACCAATCAAACTTCCAAAGAATTATTTTATAGAGCTAGAAAAAAATCATAACAAAATTCACCTGGAAGAACAAAAGATTGAGAATATCAAGGGAACCAATAAAAAAACGTGAGAGAAAATCAGTACTTGATTTCAAACTTTTATAAGGAAGTAATCATGAAAACAATCTGGTACTACTTAAATAGAATGGTGGGTCAGTGGAATAGATTAGGTACACAACACACATTAATAGATGACCCTAGTAATCTAATGTTTGATAAACCAAAAGAATCTAAACTTTTGGGGTAACATTTGACAAAAATTGCTGAGAAAACCGTTGAAAGTGGTTTAGAGGAAACTAGGCATAGACCAGCATCCCACAGCATACACCAACATAAGGTCAAAGTGGGTGGATGGTTTAGACATGAAGGGTGATATCATAAGTAAATTAGGAGAGTATGGAAAAATGTACTTCTCAGATCTATGGAGAAGGGAAGAATTTATGACGAAGAGATAAAGGATCACAAGAAGTAAAATGGGTAAATCTGATTATGTGAAATTAAAAAGTTTTTGCACAAACAATACTAATGTAGCCAAAATTAGGAGGGAAACAGGAAACTGGTGGAAAATTTACAGCAAAATTTTCTGATAAAGGCCTCATTTCTTAAATAGATAGAGAACTGAGCCAAATTTAATAAAATAAGAGCCAGTCTCCAATTTATAAATGGTCAAAGGATATAAACAGCAGTTTTCAGAAGAAGAAATAAAAATTATCAATAGTCACATGAAAAAAGCTCCAAATTACCACTGATTTTTTTTCTGTTTAGTCATTTTAGGAATGTCCAACTCTTTGTGAACCCATTTGTGGTTTTCTTGACAAAGATACTGGAATGGTTCGAATTGCCTTCTCCGGCTCATTTTACAAGTGAGGAAACTGAGGCAAACAGGGTTAAGTGTCTGGCCCAGGCTCACATAGCTACCATGTTTCCCCGATAATAAGACACTGTCTTATTAATTTTTTTGGACAGAAAAACACCAGAGGGCTTATTTTCAGGGGAGGGCTTATTTTAATGAACATTGACAGCAATTTTAATAAACAGGTAAATGTGAACAAAAAAATGTACCTTTATTCAATAAGCAAATCACTGGGGAAGAACAGGATGACGAGCTCACTGCTGCAGCTCTGATTGGATGCAGCTCGGAGCGCGGCGTGCGTTTCACGGGGGGGGGGGGGACGGTTCATACAGAGGGTACCGTAATGTAGCGTGTAGCGCAGGGGATCTCAATAGGGCTTATTTTCGGGGGAGGGCTTATTTTAGAGGAATCTTACACAGTAAGAGGAGGGCTTATTTTCGGGATAGGTCTTATTATCGGGGAAACACGGTAGGTAAGTGTCTCAGGCCAAATTTGAACTCAGGTCTTCCTGACTCCAGGCCTGGCACTCTATCTATTGATTAGAGAAATACAAGTTAAAACAACTCTGAGATACCATCTCATACTCAGATTACCTAATGTGAAAGAAAAGGAAAATGATAAATGCTTGAGGGCATTTGGAAAAATTGACATACTAATGCTCTGTGGATAGAATTGTGAATTAGTCCAACCATTCAGGAAAATAATTTTGAACTAAACCCAAAGTGTTATAAAACTGTACCCTTTAACCCATCAACAATACTACTAGGTCTGTATCCCAAAGATTTTAAAAAGGAAAAGGATATATATGTACAAAAATATTTATAGCAACTCTTTTTTGTGATAGCAAAGAATTGGAAATTGAGGGAATGCCTGTCAACTGGGGAATAGGTGAACAAATTGTGGTATGTGATAGTGATGGAATACTATTATGCTTTAAGAAATGACTAGGTGGATGGTTTGAGAACAACTTGGGAAGACTTACATGAACTTATACAAAAGGAAATGAGCAGAACCCAAAGAACATTGTACACAGTAACAGCAACATGATACAATGATAAACTGTGGATAACTTAGCTATTCTCAGCAAGACAGTCTAACACATTTCCAAAAGACTCACGATGAAAAATGCTATCTGTCACCAAAGAGAGAATGGATGAATTGAGTGTAGATTGAATCATACTTTTTAAACTTAATTTTATGTGTGTGTTTTCTTTTACAACATGGCTAATATGGAAATATGATTTATACAACTTCACACATATAATTGATATTATTATATATATTCATATACATATATATGTATGGAGAGAGATTGAGAGAGAGAATTGATATATAATTGATACCATGCCTTCTTAATGGATAGAGAAGGGATGGGATGGAGGGAAACAATTTGGAATTCAAAAATTTAAAAAATTAATATTAAAACATTTTAACATGTACTTGGGAAATATTTAATGAAATAAATAAAAATTTTTTTTCAAAAAGAAAAAATATGTTTAATTCAACAGGGAAATAGGAGGGAAAAGGAGAGAAAGAGGGATGAGGAATTAGAAGGGAGGTGGATTAAGGGAGAGACCAGTCCTAAGCAAAACAAACTCCAAAGATATACCAAAAATATTTATAGTTCTTTTTGAGTTGGCAAAGAATGGGAATCTGAGAGAGTGCCCATAAATTGGGGAGTGGATAAACAAGTTATGGTATATGAATGTGATGGAATACTATTGTGCTGAACTCTTAGCAGCATAATGACCAACCAGGATTCCAGAGGACTAATGAAGAAATATGTCTCAATCATGCAAAATGATAGAAAAATTTTGGACATAGTCAAAGTAGAAGTTTGCTTTGATCGACTATAAATGTTTGCAGTGAGTTATGTTTTTCTTGTGTTGGCAGTGGAAGGAAAAGGTGGATCTTGGCTTATTAAATTAAAAAAAATATAAAAATAAATGCTTCTTCTTTTCCCTTACTTGCAGGATCTCTATCAAAGGTCTTGTCTACACTCACATTGCTGCCATCCTGGAACAATCTGTCATCACCCCATGCCTGGACTATTGCAGTAGTCCCCTATTTCATCTCTCTACCCATTCTTCCATCTTGGCTGCCAAAGTGATCTTCCTGAAGTGCAGGTCTGATGATGACACCTTCTAGTCAATAAATTCCAATGGCTCTCTCTTGTCTTCAGGATCAAATATACAATCTTCTGCTAGTCATTGAAAGCCCTGCACAACGTGCCTTCATCCTACCTTCCCAGTCTTCTACTTTCCTCCCTTCTTCAGGTTCACCGGCCTCACTCTTTCTTGCAGATAGCCCTCCATCTCCTGACTTTGTGTCTTTTCACTGACTGTCCCCCATGCATGGAATCCCCTCCTTTCTCACCTCTACCTTTTGTCTTCCTTCAATATTCAGTTCAAATTCTACCTTCTTCAACAATGCTTTCTCAGTGCCCTCTTCCCCTATTGCCAGGGCTATCCTTCTGAGATGACCCCCCATCTATTCTCTTTATATCATGCATGCTCATAGTGCTTGCATGCTGTTTTCCCCATTAGAATGTGATCTACTTGGGAGAGGGGGTTATGCTTTTGCCTTTCTTTGTATGCTTAATGCTTAGCACAGTGCCTGATACATAGTATGTACTTAATAAAGGCATGGTGATGATAATGATGATACTGACTGTGTGAACCTAGGATAGCCACTGCAACTCTTCAAGACCATGTAGGCTGCGGAGGAGGTACCAACTTTCTGACTGAGGCAGTTTCATCACATGGGAATTCCCAGAGGTACAGTGTTTTTCCCTAAGTAAATCAAGTGTAGAGAAACTGCATAGTGAGAGGTCAAAAGGTCCAGGAGTGGGGGTGCTAACAGTTTTTTTAAAAATCAGTCAATGTTCCTTCTGCTGATGTAGATATTAAAACCTTTGTATAATTTGGGAGATGATCATCAAGAGTCATGGTGGCCCCCAACCCATCACTGTGTGGCCAGTCTGGATATCCCCAACCCCCCAAATATGGTTGCTTTATGGTCCCTGTGAGTGGCCAAAGAAAGAGACTGAAAGGAATGAATAAACTTGAATTTGGCCAAAGCTAATAAATAATCCTGAATAGGCTCTTGGTGGCCTCAGACTTGGAGTCAGAAGGATGCTTGTTATTATAGCATGAAACCACATGAAACCAAACACCAAAAGTTGCCTTGAAAGATGGCGTCAAGGAGCCATCATTAGGGAACCTCTGAGGTGCCTGCTGAGGTCTGTGGCTACCTATGGCTGAGGTGAGGGGGGTCAAGTCTCTTAAGCAGGCTGCACAACCTATGCAGAGGCAGACACAGACACAGGCCATCCAAAGAGACCTGAAGAACAGGCAAGTTTCAGTGTGGTTTGGCTATTGGCTGTGTTTCTTGGCAGGAAACTGGCATCTCTCATCCCCAGGATCCAGACCAAAAGCTAAAGTAACACCTAGTGGCAGTCAGTGAGTTAGCGGATGCCTGACTATTCTTGGATCATGGCTTCAGATGCCTTATGGCACAATGGAAATATGAATGGGCTTAGAGCCAGAGGATCCAGGTTCAAATCCAGCTTCATACTTACTATTTGTGTGTCTTCTGGAGAGTGGCCTGACCTCTCTGGGCCTCAGTTCCCTTTTCTGTAAAACGAAGGGGATTGATAGCTTTTAAGGTACCTTCTAGCTCAAGGAGCCCATGATCCCATGAAATCACTTGACCTTTCTGGATCTCAGTTTACTCATCTGTGAAAGAAGAGGGTTGGACCAGATGGTTTCTAAAGTCCCTTCCAGCTCTAACACAAGGATTCTCTGATGCTTCCCAACCTACTGCATTTTGGGGGTTGCTTACGTTAATGCCATGACCCACGAGCACCTGGGCAGTAGGTGATTTTAAAGAAGGCTTCACAATATTGATCAAACTCAGCTTGGGATAAACGGGGCCAGTCAGATATGATTTAGATGGAATCAGTTACTCAAAATCTACATGACGTGGACAAGAATTCTTGTCTAGGTTGGCCAAGTGGGCGGCAGAGCACAAGGACAGATTTAAATGTACTCACTGGCTCATTTCACTTTATGGGAATTTTACCAGCAGCTAGAAGGTGAGTCCAAAGAAGCAGGGCAAGGGGAGCCTCAAGGAGCAGATCTGAGCAAAGATGTCACTTTCATCACCTATCTGTTTACTTTTTGGACAGAGGAATTAGCCAAGAATGGAGTAAGAGGAAAACAGGTGTGTCAGCCTGGGCTGCAGTAGTGGTCTCCCAGTTCCCATCTGACCCATAAAGGGCACGCACGTAGAGGGATTGACAGCACTGTTCTTGTCATCATCACCATCTTTGCTAACGTAGCACTTTGAAGGTTTGCAAAGTACTTCACGTATATTATGACACTTCATAACTTTATCTTTTATTGTATTAATTTATCATTATCCTTTCCCTGAGCAAATTTTTTTAAAGGAAAGAAAACTAGATCCTTCAGTACATAGTCTGGCAAAACAAGTTCCTACATTGGCCAGGTCTGAAGGTGTATGTTTTATTGCATTTAAAATTCCAACTCTGCTTAGTTCATGTGTGACTTTGGGGAAGTCATTTCATTTTTCTGGGTCTATTTCCTCATCTCATCTAGGAGGGGAGGAGAAGGTTATTCTGGCAGGCAGATGGATGGTGAGATAACCTGGGCGGGAGGCTGATGGCTGGGTGGGATATTAATTTAGGCAGCCAACCAACAGTTCAGCTAATAATAACGAACGCTCCCAAAACTGTGTCCTCTCAACATCTTCTTCCCTTTCTCCCACCATTTTCCCCACCATCACTGCTGAACTAGGCTACGTTGGCTTTGTGGGCTGCCACAGCCAAAGACTTTACCCTACCCCATTCACGCTTAGCTAGGCTGATTCTTGATAAACAGATGTAGTTTATCACTAGAGCAGTTGGTTAAAAGAAATCATTTGATTTATTAGAGCAAAATGTAGCCTAAAAGGTTCTCTCCCAAAGAGGTGCTTCTTTTTTTTTAAGCAATTGGGCTTAAATAACTTGCTCAAGGTTACACGGCCAGGTGTTTCTGGGAGGGTGCTAAGTGTCTGAGCCCGGATTCAATCGCTCCCCAGGTCATCTCGACACTGGGGCTGGTGCTCTTACTTGCTGAGCCACCTGGCCGCCCCTAAGCAATTGGGGTTAAAAAACTTGCTCAAAGTTACATGGCCAGGTGTTTCTGGGTGGGTGCTAAGTGTCTGAGCCTGGATTCGATCCCAGGTCATCCTGACTCTGGGGCCGGAGCTCTTACTTGCTGTGCTACCTGGCCACCGCCCAAAGAGGTGCTTCTTATGCATATATTAAGGATGGATAAAATTCCTTTAAAGATAGAACAGTCATCTCTGGTCATCACTATAAAATAAGAAGGAAAAAAGGGATAAAGGAAATGAAGAAAGGGAAGAAAGGAGAAAGGAAGTGGGGAAAAGGGAGAAAGAAAGGAAATGGAGGAAAGGAGAGAGGGAGGGGGAAAAAAGAGGGAAGGAGAGAGGGAGGAAGAAAGCAAGAAATGGAGGAAGGAAATAATGAATGCATAAATGAACAAATGAACAAACATGTTTAATGTCCTCCCACAACCTACATCAGCAGCAACTTTACTCAGACTGGAAAAGGGCCTTCTAAAAGCAGCTGTGGTGAGACTGTTATTGACTTCATGGGTTTAAATCACTGTTCGTGTTTGAGGTTATTTCTCACACAGTAGCACTCTGATCAAAATGATAATGCTTTCCCTCTTCCCACCTACAATAACCTTTATACAGCCCATCCCTGGGGGAAAAGAATATCACTTTGGAAATCATTACTTCTGTGGTTGCCCAAACAAAGTGCTAAGTCATTGATTCTGCCTGGCCCATCTGCACACATAGATCCTTCACTGGGCCTTGGGGGGACATCACACTGGTGTTAGTCTAATGACTGGTAGCTGAGGACATTGAAAATGTGGCCAAGCTTGGTATTAGTCCCTAAGGCCCACTGATGTTTGAGACAGTGCTGATTCCATAGATGAGCTTGTCCTGGCCTCGGGGAGATGAGCTCTTTATAGAAGAGAGTCACTGCCATACATAGGGAGAAGGGTTGGGCTGTTGGTATTTCCAATGAGGTTCTGAGACCTGTAAATGTTTAACCACACCACCTTAAACAAGCACTAAGGTCACTGTGACACTTAGGAGGAGAAAATCATCAGGGGGAGAAGAGGGCAGGCCAAGCCCAAGTTTTGTTCAAGCCAGACTCTCTGTCAGATTCTATTTGAAGGGATGTGTTCACTCTCATTCTCTCCCTTTGCCTTTCATTTGAAACTCTCAGCTCACAAAGAAGCCAGTCTTCTTTCCTGGAACATTTTAGTAGCTATTTTTTAGTTCTTTCTTGTTGTTTCTGACATGCTTAGAGGGCACTTCTTAACAACCAGAGCCAGGAAGGCCAGCATGCCGATGCTGCCCTTCTCTGTTCTACCAGGCCCTAGAGACCACTAGTGGGATTGGTCAGTGAGCGCTTATTAAGCATTTACTGTGTGCTAGCATTGTGTTAAACTCTGGGGATACAAAGGAAGGAAAAAAACAAGTCCTGTGCTAGAGGAGTTCATGTTCTAATGGAGGAAGACAATATGCCATGTAAGCCACATGCATGGACACAGGAGTTTATGTAAATGCAGCAGGCAGGGAGACATGTTTCTCAAGAATCTTGGCCACTCTTCTCTGAGGAAGACATGCATTCCTTCCTGGAGACTTGGGGCCATGAAGCTGGCCTACTCTGCTCTCCTCAGAGAGGGGTCATGAGACTAGAATTGCATCTATCTGTTCCCTTAAATATTGCTAGTCTGGGGGAAATGACTTTAAGGTTCAAGCTACTTTCCCTTAATGGGAAGGAGTGTCCCAAGTTAAATCCAAAGGCTTAACTCCCTTCCAACCAAATGCTACTTTCGCAAAGACCATAATAGATGCGACTAGCTAAGAAATTCATTTATCCAAACCAATAACAAGCAGAAATTGGAGAAATTATTCAGACTAGAATATACTAGACAATGCATGGAGCAAATGAGTTTCCCATTGTGAGCAAGATATTTCAGCTCAACTCAGAGAGAATCCTTGATCTCACACAAGGGGAAATTCCCTGAAGTCTTTAGCATAGCAAGATTGAAAGTGGGAGCACATCAAGGCCCCTCTACATGCCTGCCTCTCCCAAAAATCTTTCTTACTATTTCTGGGCATCTTCCTGAAGATAGCCTGTAGCAAGGTGTGTGTGTGTGTGTCCTCTCTCAAAGTCAGAAGGAAAAACAATCTCTCATCTTCCAAGCTCTAGTCAACTCTATCCCTAAGTCAGGCATGGAGCATTGACTAAACATTTTCTCCACCAGTAAGAAGTCTTATGCAAATACACCAGGCTTGAACACCAGGTTACATGCTTCCCCTTTACTAAAACTTTTTGCAGTCCCTTAAAATATTAACTTGACATTTGAAACTATACATCATAAATGCAAACAGCATTTTGAAAAAATAAGGGTAATTTCCCTGGTAGCCCAAGTAATTAATCTATGGTACCACTGAAACCAAAATGAAATAAATGCACTTTAACAATATGCCTAATAGATATTGCATTATACAGAACATTACTTGTTGCTGCAGTGACAGCATGTCTTAGTTATGCTCCAGGAATAATAAATGAATAGGTCATATCTATAGTACACAGTAATCAATCATAAACAGCCAAGCAAAGCAAGGCTAACAAGGTGAAGCTGGCTTGTTGCAACAACAGCACAATCAATGTGTCTATATAAAATAATACAACTTAACTAGTTGTTGTTGTTCAGTCGTTTTTCTTTTTTTAATTTTAAAAAATGTTTATTTTTAGTTTACATCATTCATTTCCACAAGATTTTTGAGTTACAAAATTTCTCCCCGTCTTTCCCCTACCCACCACCCCAAATCAGCAATCCCACTGTATACCCCCTCCCTCAATTTGCTCTCTCCTATATCCTTCCCCATCCCTCCTCTGACTTTCCAGTAGGGCAAGATGGATCTCCATACCCCAGGGCCTGTATATCTTATTTCCAAGTTGCATGTAAAAAAAGAATATATATTTTTTAAACATTTTATTTTAAAACTTTGAATTTCAGATTCTTTCCCTTCCTCCCTTGTCACCCACCCTTACTGGGAAGATAAGCAATTCAGTATAGGTTGTACATGTGTAGCTACACAAAACATTTCCATAGTGGATATATTGTGAAAGACTGACTATATTTCCCTCCATCCTATCCCACCCCCACTTGTTCTATTCTCTACTTTGACCCTGTCCCTTTTGTTCAAAAGTGTATGCTTTTAACTACCCTACCCCCAACCTGTCCCCCATCATCCCTCCTCTCATCCCCTTCCCCCCTATTCTCCTGTAGGGTAAGATACCCTATTTAGTGTGTATGTCATTCCCTCCCTAAGCCAAATTCAATGAGAGTAAGGTTAACCCATTCCCTTTTGCCTTCCTGTCCTTCCCTTCCATTGTAATAGTTTTCCCTTGCCTCTCCTATATGAGATAATTTACCCCATTCTGTCTCTCCCCATCTCCTTTCATCATATTCCCCTCTCACTTCTAAATTTCAACTTTTAAATATCATCCCTTACTATTCAATTGATCCTGTGCCCTCTGTCTATACCTGTATACATATATACACACACTCATATATGTATTTATACTCCCATATACCCTACTATATAAACATATCTATACATACATATATAAATACACACATTTATATTCCCTTCAACTATCCTCATACTGAGAAAAATTTCACAAGTTACAATTATGATTTTTCCATGTAGAAGTGTAAATAGTTCAACTTTCATAAGTTCCTTATGCTTTCTTTTCCCTGTTTACCTTCTCGTGCTTCTCTTGCTTCTTGTATCTGAATGTCAAATTTTCTATTCAACTCTGTTTTTTTCATCAAGAATGCTTGAAAGTCCTCTATTCCACTGAATGACCATATTTCCCCCTGAAACATGATACTCAGTTTTGCTAGGTAGGTGATTCTTGGTTTTAATCCCAGCTCCTTTGACCTCTGGAATATCATATTCCAAGCCCTTTGATCCCTCAATGTAGAAGCTGCCAGATCCTGTGTTATCCTGATTGTGTTTCCACAATATTCAAATTGTTCTTCTTGGCTGCTTGTAATATTTTCTCCTTGATGTGGGAACTCTGGAACCTGGCTATAATATTCCTAGGAGTTTTCTTTTTGGGGTCTTTTTCAAGAGGTGATTAGTAGATTCTTTCAACCTCTATTTTGCCTTCTGATTCTAAAACATCAGTCAATTTTTTTCTTGAGAATTCTTGAAGGATGATTTCTAGGTTGTTTTTTTTATCATGACTTTCAGGTAGTCCAATAATTTTTAAATTATCTCTCCTGGATCTATTTTCCAGGTCAGTGGTTTTTCCAATGAGATATTTCACATTGCCTTCTATTTTTTCATTTGTTTCAATCTGTTTAATACTATCTTGGTTTCTCATAAAGTCACTATCTTCCATTTGCTCCAATCTAATTCTGAAGTAATGATTCTCTTCAGTGAGCTTTTGAGATTCTTTTTCCATCTGGCAAATTTGGCTTTTTAAGGTATTCTTCTCCTCATTGGATTTTTGAGCCTCTTTTGTCATTTGAGTTAGTCTATTTTTTAAGTTGTTATTTTCTTCAGTCAGGTTGTTGACTTGATTTTCATGATTTTCTTGCATCGTTCTCATTTCTCTTCCCAATTTTTCCTCCATTTCTCTTATCTGGTTTTCAAAATCCTTCTTAAGCTCCTCTATGTCCTGTAACCAGCTCGTATTTTTCTTGGAAGCTTTTGGTGCAGGAGTTCTGACTTTGTTGTCTTCCTGCTTTCCATGCTTTGATCCTTTTTGTCCTCCAAAAAAAGGAATTTAAAGTTGGATTGCTGTGCTTGCTTTTCTTCCTTTGCTTGCTCATGTTGCCACTCAGTTACTTGACTTTTGAGCTTTTTGCCACAGTAGAACTCTGCTTCCAGAGAGGAGAGCTTTGTCCCAAATTGCTGGGTTTTTCACAGCTGCTGGAGATATTAGTTGTGTGCCTTCTCTGAAGCCTCCACAGGCTCTGGCACCTGGTCACACACCCCAGAACCTCCACCCAAGACAGTGATCCAGATCCGACCAGGTTAAAGCAAGAGCGATTACCCCTCAGACTGGTGACTTTGTCCCCCTACAATCTGCAGGCCAGGAGCTCTGAAGCAGCCACATGGTGAGAGCTGCATGGCCACAATGCCTCAGACACTTCTCCCTCCAGGGGGCAGAGACTGGACTGCACTCTTGGCCCCCCTGTTCCCAAAGTCCACACTGACTTTTTACTTTGCCTTTGGCATTTATGGATTGATAATTCTGGAAATTGACACGGCTGCTGGTGATTCACTCTCCCAAAGTCTCTCCAGCTGCTGCTGATCAGGGGAGCCCTGAGGCTAAAATCCCAGACTTGCAGGGCTGGGCTCTGATCCCAGCATGTTGTAATGGATCCTTCCTGCTGGCCTGCTGGTCTGCCTTTAGTGGGAGATTTGTTTCTCTCTGTCACTTTGTGGGTTCTGTAGCTCTAAAGTTTGTTTAGAGTCATATTTATAGGTATTTGAGGTGGTTACGGTGGGAGCTCACAGAGTTTTCCTGCTTCTAAGCCACCATCTTGGCTCTGCCCCCTTGTTCAGTCATTTTTCAATTGTGTCTCTGACTCTTCCTGATCCCAATCAGGGATTTCTTGGCAAAGATACTGAAGTGGTTTGCTATTTTCTTCTTTAGTTCATTTTACAGATGAGGAAATTGAGACAAACAGGGTTAAATGTCTTGTCCAGAGTCTCACAGCTAATAAGTGTCTGAGGCCAAATCTGAATTTAGGAGGATGAGTCTTTCTGACTCCAGGCCCATCTCTCTATCCATTGTCCTACCTTCACTGCCCAGCTTAACTATAAGTATTAGCATATACATAAAACAGTAAACAGACATTTCTATAGCATGAACATAATATAAAACATTGTCAAGTGATTGTAGCAGCTGAATAAGAAACATACTCAAATATGCAGTTATTAACATTTACTGTAATAAACATGTATAATTCTATGCAAGGCACTCTCCATATGGGCAATCTCTACATGTATGTAGTAACATCATAGCTTAGTGTAATGACTGCTCTGAGGGTTTAGTTCTCTAGTCTCTCAAGCTCTCTCTTCCTATACTGGTCTAAGTAGATAGATCTGGCTGACCACTGGGATCATGGTAGGCTTGTTTGTCTACACCTGGGCTGACAGCAGGGTCAGGCTGGCTATCAGTATATTTATGCTTTATTGGTTGACCCTGTATCCCAGGAGTTTCTATAACAGTTTTACGCAGGGAAATGGTGCTTCTGGGTTCAGTTTCTCTTGACCTATAAAAGCATACATAGCCTTTTTGGGGAAAGCATTACTTTTAGCTCCCATATCTGATTCAGAAAGTCTTTGTACAGCTGGTGGACAGTCTCTTTTCCTCAGTCTTCATCAAGGTGAGTTAGAAAGCACAGCTAACTCTCCTATGAACAATAGGTGGTTATGCTTCATAGTTGTGATAGGGACAGGTCTGTTCTCTGGGGTTATGTTATAAACAGGCATATCAGCCAGCGTATGAATGACTAGCTATGGGTTAGATTTTCATCAGTTAGCTAACTTGTGAACTCCTTATAAGCCGAGATTTCTCAATAAGATGTCTCCTTGTTGAATGTCTTGACACACACTCTATTCTGCCATCATAAAGTGCTTTGTTTCTGCCATGGATCTCAGAGTGACTTGCTCAGGGTTACCCAGTAAATGTCTGAGGTTGGATTTGAATTCAGGCCTTCTTGACTCTTATCCCTGTGCCAACTAACTGCCAAGGATATAAGGATGGAACTAATTGAACACTTGTCTGTAAAAGAATTGTCATTAGTAGTGTTGACGTGGAGGTAAATCTCCAGTGGAGTGCAGCAGGGATTTCTTTTTCCTTGGTCCTGTGCCATTGAACATTTTGATCAGTGCCTTGGATAAAGGAATAAATGTGAAGCTTATAACCATTCAGAAGCAGTGTGAGACAGTGGAAACAGAGAAGGAGTTGGCATCCAAGAGCTCAGGTCCAGTTCTCTCCTCTGCTTACTTACCTGTGTGCACTTCTCAAGGCTTCAGGCTTCTCTGCAAAAGGAGAGCGTCGGACTAGGGGTCTCCAAGTGTCCTTTCAGTTCTCAATCTAGGATTCTAGAATCCTGCGGATTTTACAGATGACAAAAGCTGGAAGGCAGAAGTAATGCACTGGATCACAGAATGAGGATACAAAGCAAAAAGAAGCCCCAAGAGGTTAGAAACACGAACTATAGTGAATCAGATTCAATTTAATAGAGAGAAATGTGACTTATTATGCTTGGGTTAAAAAATTAGCTTCATGAGTTCAAGATGGGGGACATGGCTTTACGACAAATATTTCATGTGAAAAAGAACTAGGGGTTTTAGTCAACTACAGTCTAACCATGAGCAAATAGTGTGGTAGGACAGCCATAAAAAGAATGTGATCTTGGACTAGATTATGCAAGTCATGGTGTCCAAAACAAGGAAGGTTTATAGAATGTAAGCCTCCTGAGACAAGGGACTCTTTCATGTTTGTCCCCAACACCTACCAAATGGCGGGTGCTAATAAATGCTTGATTAGTTGATCAGTTCTTTTGTACTCTGACTTGATTCAACTATATCAGGAATATTCTGTTCAGTTTTGAACACTACATTTTAGAAAGAACTGTCTTTATCTCAGTTGCCTCATCTGTAAAACTGAAATAATATTTCTAGTATTTATCTCTCCGAGTGATTGTGAGGTTCAAATGAGATCATAAAGGAATGAAAAATCATTTATGAGGGACTTATTATCTGTATACCACTGTGCTAAGAGCTAAGGATATGAAGAGAAAAGAAAGATAATCCTTGTTCTCAAGGGGATCATACTCTTCAGAGGAAGATTATGTATTTAGAATATTTTGGCTGCAAGTCAAGTGGAAAGGTCTCCATGGTCCTTAGGATATAGCAGTGAAACATATAGCAATCCATCTTTAATGCCATCTCCATTGATAAAATCACATTCATTTCTGATGTTGAATGAGTTGGGGCTAAGGTGGTGGTAACTTTCCTTTCTGGGACTAGAGTCATTGTCTCATATCAGTAAAGCACTTTGTGATACTCAATATGGTCTGTAAATATAGCAGTGGTTGGTAGCAGAAGGAATAGCACAGCAGGGACTATGCTATTTTCTTAACATCCTCTTAGGGTGTTGGGTGGTGCTTTCACTGTCCTCTCCCCCAGATCCTTCCTATCCCCAGATTATATTTATGTGGGCTTGGGAATAAACTTGGCGACAGAAGTAAATGTTAAAGGGAGAGGTTTGTTTTCATATGAGATTCTGGTATCAGATAACACCTGATGGACTAGACACCTCTCCGGGGAAGGTCCTTGGTCTATCCTTTCTGATGGTTTTATAGACTGCGCTCCCTGGATGGATGGGTAGGCATTTTGAGGTTCAAGATCCCCTGACTTTATTAAGGCATCAATCTGAGCTGCCAGAGCGCTCTTAAAAGGACGAGGAGGTGGAGCAAGGGAGAAGCAGAGAAATGTTCCTGCCACCCTCAAGTTCACTTTTATAGAGATGTGGAGTGATCCCCCTCTTCCTCTGCTGAAAAAAGAGCCCAGGGTCCAGAGTCTACCTCCCCATCCTTAAAGCTATTACCAGGGAGTGAGTTTGGCAAAGCTTGTGAAAATGCCCAGCCCTCTTGGCTTTAGAAGAAATAGAAGCAATTTTCTTTCCTACCACTAATGATTGAGAAAAACAACAGGCCACAGTTCCAGTAAGGGAGAGCTATAATTCACCAGGGTGGTTGCAAATGAGTTGTTCTGATGACTCAGGGCTAATTAGAAAACTCTTGGTTTTGACACCTTGAAAGTCTTTCTAAAATATGCACTTTTTGGCTGTTGTAAAATAGAACTATTTTTAAAAGCCTTGACCTGTGATTTCATTGTGTAGGGAACTCCTGGTATGGAAAACCTTCCACTCATTGAGGCTACACCTCGTTTTAAGTGATAGCTGGCGAGTGAAGGTTCTTAACCTTTTCTGCAGCATGGCCCCCCTTGGGCAGGCTGGGGGAACCCAAGGACCCCTTCTCAGAATCACATTTTAAATACATAGATAAAAGGCATAAGATTATGACAGAAACCACTTATATTGAAATACAGTAATAAAAAATTAAAGTTCGCTGAGGTTAAGTGAAGAATACATATCTCAGAAGCATGAGTTTAGCGTCTTCTCCGTGGTCACACAAGCAGCATTTGTCAAAAGCAAGACTTGAACTCGGGGCTTCCTGGCTCCATCTCCACAGGTAGAGGGGACTCAATCATTGGAGGCCTCCAGGTAGAGGCTAGGTACCTCAGGTCTGTGATAGTGGGACTTCCTTACCTCTGTTTCTTGGAACCCCTAGATTCATGCAAAGCTTACCTTTAGGGCTTCCTCCTGGATGAGGCATTTCTTGATCCCTGTCATTCCTTCTCATCATTCTCTTCCCCACCTCACCAGTGTGTAGACATTTTGTGTTTCTGTTGAGATTGGTCAGCTGTTTCAGTCATGTCCGATTCTTTGTGACTCCTTTTGGGGTTTCCTTGGCAAAGATACTACAATGGTTCATCATTTTCTTCTCCAGCCCATTTTACTGAGGAAGAAACTGAGGCAAACTGGATTAAGTGGCTTGTCCAGGGTCATACAATTAATACGTATCTGAGGCTGGATTTGAACTCAGGAAGACTATCCCCTGACCCCAGGCCAGGTACTCTATCCTCTGCAACACCCGGCTGCCTGATTTTATATTTACTTATGTATTATATGTGTACATCTCCCTGCCAGAATGTAAACTTCTTGAAGGCAGAGGCTATTTAATTGTTCTCTTTGTATCACTAGTGCCTAGCACAGTGCCTGGTACATAGCAAGAACTTAATAAATGCTTTTTCACATGTTGATATTGTTTCTCTCACCCAAATATAAGCTCTTTGAAGGCAGGAACTTTGTTGTTCCTTCCTCCCTCCCTCCCTCCTTTCCTTCCCCCTCCTCCTTCCCCCCTCCCCCTCCCCTCCCCTCCCTCCATTCCTCCATCCTCCCCCCTCCCCTCCCTCTTCCTTCCTCTTCTTTCCTTCTCTTTTCTTCTTTCTCTCCTTTCTCTTCCCCCTCT
>NW_027185761.1:59967946-59975264 GCF_028583685.1 Petaurus breviceps papuanus | reverse complement strand
TCCTTCCTTCCTTCCTTCCTTCCTTCCTTCCTTCCTTCCTTCTTTCCTCCCTTCCTTCCTTCCTCCCTCCCTCCCTCCCTCCCTCCCCTCCCTTCCCCTTCCATTGTATACCAGGACCTCACAAAATGCCTGACATAGAGTAGACCCAATAAGTACCTGCTGCTCAGCTGAGTTCTGGAGCACATTCGGGAGATGATTAAGGGTCTTACTTTGAAATCTTTATTACGTCTTATTGGCTATAGTTGTAGTTGTAGAAGGGATGAGAGATGGGGCCGAATCCAAACCGCTCCCAGTACATCTCCAGTATCTGGCCTATGGTAAAATGGTAGGGGCAGTGGTGTGCTTGTAAATGTTTAATAAGCAGGTCTCTAGGAACAAACGAAACAAAACAAAAAGTAAACATGATGTACTTTTAAGTTGAGCCCAATGGATAAGAGTCAGCTAAGTGGTATGGTGGAAAGATGGCTGGGTGTGCAGTCAGGAAGAACTGAGTTCAAATCCAGCCTCATTCACTTACTAGCTACAGGATCCTGGGCAAGTCACTTAACCACTTTCTGCCTCAGTTCCCCTATCTGTAAAGTGGGAATGATAATAGCACCTATCTTTCAGGATTACCGGCAGGATAAAATGAAACATTTGTAAAGGGCTTAACAGTGCTTGGCACATAGTAGGCACTCTATAAATGCTAGCTGTTATCATATTATCAATGTTCACACTGAACATTTAACAGTCACTCTTGAGTGCTGGCTTCAGTATAATCCTAGACAGTGGCTTGACCAGTTCATGTAACTGATTGATTGTTGGTGAATCCCAAAGGTTGTTAGGAATAAACCCATTATGGCAGCTCTTTTTTTCTTGATGTTTTTTTCTCCTAAAAGTGGAGCAGAGAGGGGAAAAGATGAATGTAGGGCTCTAGTTAAAGAGTCTGCTCCTGTTCCAAAGAAAAGCAAAAGACTCCCCGTTCCCCTGCCCCCTTTGAAGCAGAGTCAAGAATCCCCTGACACTCTCCACAGGGAGCCAGAGTGATCTTTTCCACTTTAGATTTCTTTTTGTATTTTTTTAGAGGCAAGAAATACCAAAGAATAGTGCTAAAGTCTTAAATTTCACTTTGGTTTTTCATTGTTCAGTTAAATCTCATATTTATAGAAGAGTTCAAGACCAAGGTCACATCATAAAACCAGAAGTTGGCAATTTTCCCAAAGAATTTTATTGGGGAAAATTGTATTCTTCTCTGTGGCTCCCATTTAGATACAGTGATCCAGATCCCATAGTAACTCACCAGGGCCCTGAGAGGTAGGGCAAGAGATTGTTATCATTCCATTTTATTGAAGATACTACCAAGGATCAGAGAGAAAGCAAACAGCTGGCCTGGGGACATGTGGCTTAGCTCAGAGCCCAGGCCTTCTGTCTCTGCTGTTCTCCCCCTAAACCATAAGACATCTCATTGCAACAATTACAACAATCATGGGACATGTATGTGGCGACTTGTAGACTGAGTCATCTGGAGAAAGTAGAGAGGGAGCTTGCCCCTAATCAGAAAGCTTTGCTGTTGGCAAGTCCAACTCTCTGTGACCCCATTTGGGGTTTTCTTGGTGGAGATACTACAGGGGTTTGCCATTTCCTTTCCAGCTCATTTTGCAGATGAGGAAACTGAGACAAACAGGGTTAAGTGACTTGCTCAGGGTCACACAACTAGTATGTGTCTGAGGCCAGATTTGAACCCATGCAGATGAGTCTTCCTGACTCCAGGCCTGTCACACTATCCTGGTGTCCCCTAGCTACAGAAAGACCTGGGTTCAAATCTTGCCTCTGTTGAATACTGGCTGTGGAACCCTGGGCAAGTCAGTTATCTCTCAGTGCTCCAGGCAATTCTCTAAGATTAAAGAAACTGGTGGTTTGTTTGTTTTTTGAAATTGAAGCAGTGTGGCTTAGTGGTTAGCATGTTGGACCACAGCTCTAGAGGTGAGGACCCCTGAGAAGTCAGTTTACACCCCCCCAATTTTACAGATGAGAAAAAAGGGTCCAGAGATGTTAAACAAATGACTTGTCCAAGGTCACAAGGTAGTCAGTGGCAAATCCAGGCATTCATGAGTAGAGTCCAGGACTATACCCATTCCATCCCTCAGGAAGCACAAAGCTCCTATTCTGCCTCTGAAACTCAACTGCCCGGGTTATCGTGGACAGTTCAATTCAACAAACACTGCCCAGGCATCTATTAGGTATAGTGTTGGGGGCACAAGGACCAAAATTCTATAAATGAACCAATTCCTGCCCTGAAGAAGCTTGCATTCCAGAAGTTACTGACACGGGAGGAAATTCCTTAGGATTTCTTTACTTAGACATGGCCCAGTGGTGTCTCTGGTGGTAGGACTTCCCCCCTTGGTGAAATGCCTGCTCCTTCCCACAAAGCCTTGTCGTTTGTCAAGATGGGATATAAAACAAGCCCACATGCCCCTTCTTCCACTTTCCCAGTCATTTAGGAAACGCTCAAACTCAAAACAAATGTCCCTTAACTTCTCTCACGCCTTCCTTCCTCTCCGGGCCCACTCCAGAGCCTCTGTCTTCCTACTCTCCTGAGCTCCACCAGCCTGATCATCCTGCCAGCTGCCTTGACCACCACGTGCCGACTTTCTTCTCCTGGAAAATCCTTCCACTCCAACAGGCGTCTCACACTGGCAGATCCCTCCACCCTCCTGTCTTCCCACCCCGGGGGATCCCTCCACCCTCCAGCCTTCCACCTTGGGGGATCTCTCCACCCTAAGGTCCTTACTTGGATTCATTGTTTCCTCCCAGAGTCTCCATTTTAAGGAGCCATGTTCACTCCTTCATTCCTCTCTGGGCCTCAGGCCTGACTCTCCCAACTTCCTTCTCTATCATGCCCTGACTTGGGAACCTTCCTCTCCCCTCCTCCCTTTTCCCTGTTGTCTTCCCTCATTAGTACAGAAGTTCTTTGAGGACTGAGAATATACATATACACACATACATATATAAACACACACATATACATACATATATACACACACATACATTTATATATATATATATATTTTTTTTTTTTCCCCATCTCTTAACACAGTGCCTGATTCATAGTAAATCCTTAGCAAATGTTTCTTGACATGACTACCAGCTCTCAGAAAAGCGCCTTTCTTTTAGAATGGCATGATGTACAAGTGGGCTTTTCCAGGGGCTCCCGGGGGTGGTCATACCCTTGGTCTGAAGCAGTGGCACCCCCAACTGCCCAAGATGGAGGTCGTTTGCACCAGGGCCTTTTCCAATAGCTGGGGATCAGTAGGAAGGAGAGAGCAGCCAGACATGGCTCCTGCCTCAGGAAAGTAGAGGATTTAGAAGGCATTTCTTCTACATAGAACCAGACAGTGAAAAAACACATATATGGGATCCTGGGCATTACAGAAAAATAGGGTCATAGGTTTAGAGCTGGAGTCACATCAGGGATCATCCAGTCTAACCAATTCATTTTACAGATTAGGAAATGAAGGCTCAGTGAAGCAAATGGCCAAAGGTCATATAGAGAGTGAGCAGGAGAGGTGTGCGCCATTCTCCTGTATCAGGGTGCTGACTCCTAAGTGAACTGGGAACTTTTCTTACTTAAAGTCAAAACAAACCAACCCCAAAGAACTGTAATGTCTCTTCTGCCCTCACTGCTGACCTGACCACATCCTCCAAACACCTTAGGCTTAGTGGAGTAATAACAATAGTAAAACAAAAAAACAACCTCTCACACCTGAGAACACTATTTTAATTTAATGTCACCACACTGAATATTCCAAGGTCCTTGGAATGAAAAACTTTCCAAATCCAGAGCCTCCTGGAAGAAATCATACCCATGTGGGTCAAGGTCAAGGCACCTGTCTTCTCTGCTATCCTGTCTGCTGTTGAAGTGGTCTTGGAGAGGCTTCCAGGAGAGCCTGAAGAGGACAAGCCTCTCATTACTATCATTCAATTAATTACCAAAAACCCCAGGCATTTTATCTTCTGGAAGTAGCAAGGACATTAGACCTAGAAGGCCAATAGCGGGAGAGTTACTTGCCCCCAGAACATCTCTACCTGATCCCAGAGAGAAAGAAGGAAACAGGTATTTGTTAAACACCTATTAGATGTCATGCTCTGTGATAAGTGTTTTACAAACATCTCATCTGATTCTCACAGCAGCTTTGGGAGGTAGGAGCTATTACCCTTCCCATTTCACAGATGAGGAGACTGAGGCAGGGGTTAAGTGCCTTGCCCAGAATCACTTGGGCAAAAATTGAATTCAGGTCTTCCTGACTCCAGGCCTGGCACTCTGTCCCCTGCCTCTTCTGGTTGTCTCAAACAAAAAGAATGAGAAATTAATTTTATTTTATTTTTCCCCAATTACATGTTAAAACAATTTTTTGAAAACATTTCTTTGAAGTTTTGAGTTTCAAGTTTTATCCCTTCCCACGGTAAGCAATCGGATATAG
This sequence comes from Petaurus breviceps papuanus, assembly GCF_028583685.1. Classification (NCBI taxonomy): domain Eukaryota; kingdom Metazoa; phylum Chordata; class Mammalia; order Diprotodontia; family Petauridae; genus Petaurus; species Petaurus breviceps. Next base: position 59,970,804 of record NW_027185761.1, on the reverse strand, counting down.
GTTATACATGTGCAGACAGGTAAAACATTTCCATAGGAGTCCTTTTGTACCAGAAGACAAATGAGCTGATTATTACTATTCACGATGAGTAAGTAATTGGAGGATAGGGACTATGAGGTCATTGACATAGGGCACCCCTGGGTGAATATCGCCCTTCTATTAAGGCAAAGCCGAACTTTCTTTACATCTGACATTCTTCAGGGGCTGTCTGGGGCTCTGAGATGGCAAACCTTGCTCAGTGTGTGTCAGAGGCAGGATTTGAACCCGGGTCTTTCTGGCTCTGAGGCCAAGTTTCTACCCGTCCTGGTGGTGGCAGCAGCCAAATCAACTACCCGAGTAATAGCTGGATGAACAGAAAGAAAAGAGCCGGACATCAGCTTGTCCCAAGACCTTTCTACCTGCCCTCCCTAAAGAAAGGTAACAAGGACAGTCACTGCAACGCATGATGATGAAACAGCTTACATTTATATGTCATGAAGACCCCATGAAGACACAATGGGCACAATGTGTCATGTGGGCATCACCAAAGACCTGTAGGCTGGTAGAATGGAGCAGATTTGGCCAGTTTTACAGATGGGGAAACAGGGGCTTATTCAGCGATTTGTTAATGGCCTTGCCCAGGCTCAAATAGCAAATACATTTCTGAGGTGGGATTCGAACCCAAGCTTTTGTGATTCCCAAGTCCAGTACCATCTCCCTGGTCACATGGAAGTCAGGGACTGGAGGCTGGAGCCTCATCTGCAAAATGGGGGCATCCCTTCTGTGCTCCACCTAGCCCTTTGCTTCACCCCCTACAGTGCCTCAAACCCCAGAGATCTCTAAGTTCTAAGCACGTGGCCCCCCTCACTCTTCCCCTCCCCCCAGGCACAAGAGGAGGTAATCCGTCATGGTCCCTGAGTTTGTGTGAGTGACCTTGTAGGGAGCCTTCACTTGATTTGGAAAGAAATCTGACCCAGTTAGGGATGCACCTCCAGCAAGCCGACGTGTCAAGCCCCATCCTAATGACTTCTTGGATTTCCTTTGCTGCTTAAGAAAGGAGGTGTTTGTAGGAGAAGGCCCCTTTGCAAAATGAGAAGGGCTTTGTTATTTTTTTCCTGCCAGTTTCTGAGGGGAGAGACTGACTGCATTGTTTTTTGTTCTGATGCGGCAATGCTGAACTTGGAGGATATATGGAGAAGGGGATGGACCTGGGCATGTCTCTGCCAATGATCCCCAGACCAGGCTGAGATGTCTCTCAGGGGCAGAGGAGAGAGAAGGTGGCTTGGCTGAGGGGAAGTGGGACCACAAGCAGGAGGAAGAAGAGGAGGAGGGTAAAGGCAACTGCCATTCAGACAGAAACTGGCAGAGGCAACATGGCATTTTACTGGAAGGGGTCTGGTGCTTTTAGTGGGCAGCAAGCTCACTGAGTCAGGGCTGGGAAGTGGCACATACAAGCAGCTGGTGTGATCTTGGCTTGAGAAGTCACTTCCAGAAATAGGGAGGAGATGGTGCCCTTTTACGCTGCTCTCAGACCTCATTTGGAGCAGTGTTCTTAGGCCTGGGTGCAAGGGTGTGCCAGGACCTGAGAACTGATTGTTAAATTTCACCGTCAGCATTTACATCTCAGAAATGGGCAAATGCTGAAAACCAGGGCATGGTTCCTTGTATTGTTGATTATCTAGAATTAAGAAAGTGGTAATAATGAGGATTAAACTGAAAAGTTTGTCCTGTTACATTCTCGTCCCCCTGCCCCACTCCAGAGAGCCAGTTGTTAAAATATTTACCACTATATCCATACCCTGGTGAAATCACCTTTACTTCATGAGACACGCATGTGTCAGGTTGGTAAGTAGAGTCGGGGGGGGGGGTGGTGTGGAGATTTGTAGAGGCAGAGATGGGCATTGTACTTGCTTGCCTCTATGACTTCCTAACTTTTTGATCTTAGAAAACTAATCTAACCTCTCTTGATCTCAGTCCTCTCACCTGTAAAATGAGGGTCTTGGAGTAAATGGCCTCCATGGTCCCTTCAGACTTTAAAGGATGCTCTGAAAATTGTCAGGTTTTTTAAAGTCCCGATCTCCTTTGAGCTTTGCACCACTCTTGTGAGGGAGGGCCCACAGGAATTTTAATCACCATTTAACAGATGGGAAAGACAGGCTTGGAACACAATGATCCAAGGTAACTCAGCATAGCAAACAGAGGGCTGGACTTGGAGCCAGGGAGATGGGGCTTGAAGTCCTACTTCTGACACTTCCTAGGTGTCTGATACTAGCCACTGTACCTTAAGTCCTTTGAACCTCAGCTTTCTCATCTGAAAATGAGGGGATTGGGCTAGATATAATAGCTAACACTGATAGAGAACCTACTATGTGTCAAACGCTATGCTAAGTGCTTTGCAATTTTTATTATTTCTCTTGATCCTCATAATCACCCTAGGAGGATAGGTGCTTTGTAATCCTTATTTTATAGATGAGGAAAGCGAGACAAGCAGCAGTTAAGGGACATGCCCAGGGTCATGCAGTTAGTGAGCATCTGAGGCTGGATTTGAACTCAGGTCTTCCTGACTCCAAGTCTGGCATTCTATCCACTGCACTACCCCCTTCTTGCTCTAAATCAATGATACTATGACCTGCTCATAGTCTGAACTTGAACCTTGGTCTTTTTCCTTATATGAGCAGATTAACATGAAGTCAGCAGAATTAGGAGAACCCTGTGTGCAGTAACAGCAACTGTTATGTGTATATTATAACAGTGATGCTGCCCAGCTGTGATTGACTTGGTGAGAGAGAGACAGAGAGAGAGAGAGAGAGACAGAGAGAGAGAGAGAGAGACAGAGAGAGAGAGAGAGAGAGACAGAGAGAGAGAGAGAGAGAGACAGA
>NW_027185761.1:59958878-59962946 GCF_028583685.1 Petaurus breviceps papuanus | reverse complement strand
AGAGAGACAGAGAGACAGAGAGAGAGACAGAGAGAGAGACAGAGAGAGAGAGAGACAGAGAGAGAGAGACAGAGAGACAGAGAGACAGAGAGAGACAGAGAGAGAGAGAGACAGAGACAGAGACAGAGAGAGAGAGACAGAGAGACAGAGAGGACTGGGACTGAGCATCGAAGCGTCATTTTGTCACTTTCCTTATTTTTCTTGCCTTTTTGGGTTATATGGAAAGCTTTCCATGATTCCACATGTATAATTGATGTTTTGCCTTCTCGTTGAGTGGGGGAGGAAGAGAATTCAAAACTTTAAAAAATGAATGTTAAAAATAAATAATAAAATTTTTGAAAGAATCTTGGTCTTCCCGAATCGACACCCAGCCCTCTTCCACTGCATTGCAGCCCTTAGGTCTAGTGTTTTCTATTTTTTGTCAACTTAGCAAGTACAGGCATCTCTAGACAAAAGCACTCCAAGCATTGGCTTCTTTGCTTGTTCTGGGCTGTGTAAATTCCAGAAACCTAAAAAACCCAGTCCAAGGTGGCCAAAATCTTGAAGCTTATAGAATGACCACCGATCAGATGACTTGACCCAGCCCACAGATGTTGACTATGATGAGTTTGCATTTGTTCATTATGAATGGCCCCCCTGGGGATGAGAGTGTGGGAGGGAAGTTCAGGGAAGGCAGAAACCCTGGTCAGCATTTATACGTTGTTGAATATTCCTTGGCCAAGACATGTCCAAGCCATGTCACCCTTAGATTAGGTTGTTTTTGAAGAGGAAATATGGCAAATGTAAGCAGAATGGAGGCAGAATGGACTCCAGAGGCTGCTCTCTGGGTCAACTCCTCCAGCTGGGCTGTCCTTCAAGGCTCAGAAAGGACCTTATTATGCAAAGGGAATGGTTGTCCTAACTTGACCTTGCCTGTGGTCCTCAATTTTACATCAGTATCCTATATTCTCCAATCCTTGGAAACTTGGGAAAGAGGAAGAAGAGGGAAGGAAAATAAGCTATGATGGAAAGAGCTATCAGAAATGTGGGTTCAAATCCTGGCCCTCCCATTTACTAAAATCCCCACCTCCCCTCTCTGAGCCTCAATTTCTCCATTTGTAAAATGAGAATGTCCTAATAGATAATCACTAAGGTCCCTTCCAATGGAAAGAATGCTGTTTTTAGGATCAGAGGTCCTGGGTTCAAATCTCTCTTGTGCCACTTATTAACTGAGTGATCCTGAACAAATCATTTGCCCATATTGCTCACATTGTTTCCTCATCTATAAAATGAAAGTGTTGGACTAAATGGCCTTTGAGGTAGTTTCTGCCTCAGGTCCTCAGATCTGGGATTTAAGCACACAAAATCCAGAAGAAAGATTAGAACAAGTCTCAGAATTAGATCAAAATTTAAAATTTTAAAAATGTAATTGGGAAATATTTAATGAAATAAATAAAAATATAATTAAGAAAAAAGTACACCTGGAAAAATAAAATAAGAGATTAAAAAAAAGAATTAGATAAAAAAGAGAAGAGGGGTTAGAGGTGGTGAGGAATGGAGGGAAGATGCACCATCAGCTTCCCTTTGGATTTCCTTGGACCACCTTCAAGTCCTATATCAAATATTTATTCAACCATTGGCTTTGGGAAGGGCAAGGGAAGGAGTTGGGCATTCAGAGGCCATGGAGGGCATAGCACAAAGTCCTCTTTTCACAGATGAGGAAACTGAGGCCTAGAGAGAGGAGTTGACCAAGAACACCAAGGCTAAGGTGAGCAGGCTAACAGGAAGCTCGCTTCTCTGACTTCAAGTCCAGTTTTTATTGTTGGTGTTTCTGCCATTGCGCTGATCTGGCCGATTCCGTCAAATCCCATTGGATAATGAGAAAAATAAAGGGCAACAGTCGTGTTTTCCTTTTTTTTAAATTGGGCCTAAAAATTCGTTGGAAATAGCAATTTCCAGTGAGGAAACTTGTTATCACAAGAGAATGGTCTATAGTCAGTGGAACACAAGCTATTATGGGTCTTTCCAAGAAGGTAAAATTTAAGAACAGGCCCAGTGACAGATGGGGTGAGGATGTCTCCTAAAGGTCATCCTGGTTAAATTCAGAGGGGATAATCCCAAGCGGCCATGAGGTTATCATTTGAGTTTTGGCCACAGTAACTGAGGAAAACTAGCTATTAAGGTATAGAAGGGGAAAAACACTAGCTACTAAGACCTTGGGGTGGGAACTGAGAGAATCTCTCAATGGAGAATCCACCCCAGTGAAGGCTAGAGGATTCTTATCAATGCTGCCATCACCAATGGACAATCATGACAGTAAATAATAATCATAACCCCCTTAGAGAGCTTTAATTTTAGGAAAGCGTGCATCACATTTCCAACAACACTGTAAGCTACATGCTTTGTCATGACCATTTTACAGACAGGAAGGCTGAGACTCTGAGAGGCTGTACACAGGTCACAGAACTGGTACAAGTTTGGATCTAGTTCTGTCTAAATGGCATCATTGATTGAGTGCTGGGCTTGAAGTCAGGAAGACCAGAGTTCAAATCCTGCCTCTGATACTTACTAGCTGTGATCCTGGGCAAGTCACTTAAAGTTCATCTGCCTCAGTGTCCTCAACTGTAAACTGCGGGGATTGGACCCGATAAGCTGCCCAGTTCCTTCTGGTTCTGTGAGCTGCTCTGTCATTCTGTCCTCACAAATCCTTATGATGCCTGGTATTCTTCCCCCATGTGAGACCCTTCTTCTGCTATTGCCCCCCCCCCAAGCTGATTACCTCTGTCATTGCTCCAGAAGGTGAGGCCTTGGTTGGGTTTCATCCCTTGGTGGACGGCTGGGCAGTCTCAACACCTCCCCTTCCTGAGGTTTCTCTGGGGTCCCTGTAAATCATCGCCTTCTGGCTGCTGTTGAGGGGGTCTCAGATTGAGAAAGAATAATATTTCCCTCCCTCCTTCCCCAAACAATTAATCTCCTTGTGACCTAGTTTTGGGGAGAAAGAGCCCCGGGTCCCCAATGGGAGAGAGCAAAGAGATCATCTTTCCTCCATTCCCAAGCCCGGATCAGTGCATTTCCTGCTTGGGGAAGGATTTGGTAACAATTTTCCACATAAATCGGCCCCGCTTTCACGTTTAATTTTTATGAACGTGGCGGTAAATGCCGTCCCAAGTGTAACCGGGCCTGTAAGCCCAATTCCCCCCAGATCTCTGGCTGTGCAGAGAGATTTTTGGCTCCAGAGCTTTTTACAAAAAGCAATGCTTTTCCTGTTTTTTGGATACATTCGGGGGTTGGGGGAAGCAAGACCTGTTGTGTTCCATTTAAAGACTTCCTCTGCCTGGGAATTGGCTCACCTGTTTGCGCCCTCTAATACTTAACACCTGGTAAAGGCGTCCTCCAAGCCCCTGAAAGCAGCGGGAGGGAAGGGGATGGGGGGGGGGGGGGGCTGTCAGCCCCGCCCCCACTCTCTGTATCACAGTATCCTGGCGTGGGTGCCGGAGGAGCTTTCAGCGTCTTCTGCTCCGATCCCCTCTTTCTGCAGAGTGGGAAACAGAAATCCAGAAAGACAAAGCGATCAGTGACAAACACTGGTGTGTACTTAGGGTTTAAGATGAGGAAAATGCCCGCTCTCATTTGAGCTTTACCACCACGCTGTGAAGTAGGTGTATTGTCACCCCCACTGTACTGAAGAAGAAGCTGGAGCACTCTGGGATCCCCAGGGCTTAGATCCAGAGCTGGAAAGAATGTCAGAGGCCATGAAATCCAGGTATCTCCTAAGGAAAGAGGCACAGAGACGCCATGCGATTTACTCGGTCACACAGATAATGTCAAGGGAGGGGAGGGATCTGAATGCAAGTCTTCCTAACGTCAGGCTTAGTGTTCTATCCACTCCCTAACTCACTTGAGATAGTGCTCTGGGACTCCTTAGTGTTCTCCTGAAGAGAGCAGACCTCTGGGAATATAGTTAAGTTTAGGGAGTGATCTAGTCAGACTTTTTCCATTGGTGTGTGTATGTGTGTGTTTGTGCACGCGTATGTGTGTTCATGAGAGAGAGAGAGAGAGAGAGAGAGAGAGAGAGAGAGAGAGAGAGAG
>NW_027185761.1:59928210-59958868 GCF_028583685.1 Petaurus breviceps papuanus | reverse complement strand
AGAGAGAGAGAGAGAGAGAGAGAGAGAGAGAGAGAGAGAGAGAGAGAACAAGAGCTCCCAGAGCTCAACCCTGAAATGGGCACTTTTTTTTTTTTTGGATCTAGGGAGAACAGCTGGACCTATGATTTCACTGGGGCAGAGAATTCCTTTTGTAAGGATTTCCTTGATCAATTCAGATCAGCACCTTGTACCTTACGGTACTATAATAATAGTATTAGGGAGATAGCTAGAGGGCACTGAAGGGATAAAAGACTTGCTTGGGCAGTTGGCAGATGCTTAAGATATGGAAGCTGATTAGGGTTGAAGCTAGGTCTAGGAAATTGTCCCCAAAGGGCACCATATCTGTCTGTGCCTTCCTCTTCAACTAGGTCTAACTCTTTGGAACACCAGCATCTGAAGTCAGATAGAACCCATCTTCAGAACTATAATCTCAAAAGCCAAGACATCCCCCTTCAGATGAGAGACCCAGAAGCCCCTTCTGATCTGGCCAGTCCCTTCCTTGGAGATTTTCTAGCCAATAGGATATGGGTCATATCCCTCCCAGCCTCATCTTTCCACCCTGAAGATAAGAGCCTTCCAAAAACTCCCCAGCTCTTCATCATCTTCATAAATTTTGATCTCATTGAGAAACCGGGGGTGCAATGGAGGGTGAGGAGAGGAGGTCTGGTGATTGGGGAGGAAGAGCCCCAAACATGCCAGTTTCCTTTTCTTCCATATCTAATCTTTTGCATATGGCTTGTTGCCCAAACTGACACTGAGAAGACCTAAGAGTGTAACAAGAAATGATCCATGCCAAGACAAGTCTGTGTAAGAGTATCTGGAACCAGAGAGCCCAACCCAAGCTCTCCCTTTTGACGGCTCAAGCCTGAAATGGGGCCAGCGAACATACAAAGGACATACTCTGTGCGTCTCACTCCCTCTAGTTACAAAAACACAGGGAATTGGCTAATTGTTTCCCTTGCCATTTAATAAGGCCACTCCTACCAAGAGTTGTTGGATCAGTATGGACCACCCTATTATTGGGGAATGTTGAGGTGACAGTGGATGACCTTGTGGAGCCGCTGGGTCATTAGAGGGCCCCTGACAGGGCCTGGTTTCTTTTGAGTGTTCCTACATAGAGGGCTCATACACTGGGCCAATTGTGGTTGGGTCTTCTGCTGAGCAAGCTGCCCTGGCCCGAGAGTTTCAGCACTCTGCCTCCTTCTATCAAACAACTCACACATGGTAACCATTTTTCTTCAAATTCTGGCCAGGTTGGGAATTAAACCAAGGTCATGCTCTATATCTTTTTGTAATAGTAATAATAAGTTTTATAAATAAATATTGTAATATTTCCCTCTTCCTTACTCCCCCCAAACAGGCAATGTAGCATATTGTATAGGGCACTGGGTTCCAATCTTATATTTTACAGCTGGGTGACCTTGAGAAAGCTCTTGCATGTCTCTGTGCCTCAGTTTCCACACGTGTAAACTGAGGGAATTGGACCCTACATGCTCTCAAGTCCCTTCCAGTGCCAGGTCTATGATCCTGATTCTAGTCTGTAGCCTTTGGCTTCTTGGCCTTCACCCAATTCTCTGCTCTGTCTGCACTTTCTCCCTTGTTCATAGACTTGACCTGATCAAACAGTTCACCTTTGATTTCCTTATTGCCTTCTACAAGTCATGTCAATATTTGGCTCTGGATCATCCTTTAAACCTGCCTTCTCTTCTCTCAGAATGTCTTTTAGCTTTCCCAGATGGCCTCTTGGTCACAGTCTTCATAGAGGTTATTGCAAACTTTCCCATTCTCCTATAGCTCCCAATGTACCTCTCAATAGGGAGCATTACTGTCACCTTGGGACTCAGACAGATTAGCTGTTGTCAAGATTTGAAGGGCCATCGTATGGAAGAAGGATTAGCATTGTTCCCCTTGACCCCAGAGGACTGACCAGGAACCTGCAGAGAAGGACCAAGAGCCCAGTCTAGGTTGGGAAGCCCCTCTTCACACTGAGAGCTGTCCTAGGCTCTCTCTGCACAGAATAGGGCTGCTCCCCCACTGCGGCCCAGAGAGGCTTGGGGCTAAAGCAGGCTGATTGTCTCTCAGGTGTGTTCTACAAAGGATTCTTTTCGGGGGTAGATTGGTCTAGATGGGTTCTCACATCTTGTCTAACTTGGAAAATGTTGTGATTTACTGAGAAGATACAAGTCAAATGTTTGGAGTCTTCTCCATGTCTATGAGACAGCATGGCATAGGTGGTGGGAAAAATGTGGACCTTGAATTCAGGAGGCAGTTGGGTTTAAATCAATCCTATTTTTGTGCTTACTAATTATGTGATTTTAGGCAAGTCACTAAAGCCTCCATTTTCTCATCTATAAAGTGGAAATAAAAAGACCAATCAGAAGGCCAGTGTGGCTGGAGGGTGGGGATGGGACTAAAGTCTAAGAGCCCTGAAAAGACAGGAAGGGGTCAGGAAATTAAAGCAAACTCTACAAGAGTTAAGTACTAATAATGAGGCTGGAGAGTCTCAGTGGCCCCTAAGAGTTAGAAAGGAAAATTCCACCATACATCATGGACCTGTCTCCTCCCACAAGCAGAACTCTGGATTCCCTCTCCTCCTCTCAAGTTCAACACGCATCGCCCGCCAAGAAACTCACACACATCTTTCTGTGTCAGCACCTTTGTTCCATAGTCACATCAGAGCTGCCATTTTCTTTTTGTGGACCCAGATTCTACTAGAGTGAATACTATAGACATCATAAGGATGGGGGGCTGTGAAGGCAGGCCCTAGGGCTTAATCATGATCCATGGATATCTACAGTTGACTTAAAGAGCAAAAAGATCTACAGTGTTCTTTTAAATAAAAGAAGATGTGGTTTTCAATGGTCCTTGGTACTTTCTCTGGCCACAACAGCTCCGTCTCTGCACAATGACTAGAAATATAATTAACAGAGAGGTTGAATTGTGCAGCTCATGCATTTCGAAGTCAGCCTTGGCTCTATTTGTTGTATATTAAATGTTCACTGAGATGTGAAGCAACATCCAGTAATTCTGACCAGTCTCTAACGGGTCCAAAAGTCTGACAGTAGATAGTTTTCTCAGGTCTGGCTGTGTAAACCTCTCCTAACCGGAGGCTAATCCCATGGGATTGTATGTAACCTGTCTCCAAGGAACCTGGTGTGATGGTGGCTGAGAGAAAGCTTATTGGTTATATTTATTTATGCTTATGGGGAGTTTCTCCCGCTATGGGGTTACCATGATTGTATCACTTTCTGTTAGTCTGATCTGATTGTTTTCTTTGCTACTTATTTATTTTGACATTGTCCCTTCACTTCACCAAATTGCAGATAAAGCCACGGATTCACCTCATCCTCCTTCTTTGGGTCATTGAAGCTAACTCAAACCCAGTCACCCACACCCACAATCACTAGCGACTTCCCTTCTTACACTACTGGCTGTCTATTCTTTGTCTACCCAGCTGTTACCATGTTATCTTTCCTATTACAGGTATCCCTTCCACATTGTGACTTTCCTCATAGAGGTTTTGATATATCTCGGGTTGGCTTTTTTTGGAGTTTTGTGGAAGCTTCAGGTGATGTGAAGGCTAACAGATGACACAGAAAAAGTTTAGGAACTCAGAAATGCATAGCATATATGTATAATTTTATATACTATCAACATATCTTATCTTTTAGTACTGTAATAATTTAGATTTCTCCTCTGGTACAAAGGGAGGGCCAAAAAATTTTACTTGGATTTTCCTGATGGATGGAATTTAACCCCTAACCCCCATGATGTGGAAGGGATAGCTATAGAATGTAAGCTCCCCTAGAGCAAAGACTGCCTTTTATTTTTGCCTTGATTTGTAATTAGTACAATGTCTGCCTCTCTTGTAATAAGCATTTAAAACATGCCTGTTGACTTGACTTGCACTGTGAACTTGGATCAGCTCTCCCTCCGCTATATTAGAATGAGAGGAAGACAGGACACAGGCTGTAAATGGACACAGGGATTTTACTTGGGGATTTCATTGGCCAATAGGCATCAGTGGAAGAAAGAATGAAGGAAACTTAGCAAGCCAAGAGCCTAAAGAAAGTTGTACACCCTCAGGCACTCCTACATTTAGAATAAGAGAATCTGGAAAGAGTTATCAATCAATCAAATTAATCAATCACAAGCATTTATTAAATCCTACCGTGTGTCAGGAATTATTCTGGGCTCTGGGAATATGAACAAAAAATGAAATACTCCAATAAGCTCCCATTCTATCATGGAAACAACAATGTCCATGGGCACGTCTACATAGAAACATTATACATTATGTTTTAATAAAGCATTCTGCATTTTAGGCACAAGTCTGTCAGAAATAATTTCATTAAATTTAACATTATTCAAAAGACACACATTTTTAGTGTAGAGAGAGAAATTTCAAACTGGCATGTGCCCTTGGATATGCCTCTCTATTCCAAGATATTGAGGTCACATTTGTAAGAATCTTTAATAAGAAAAATGCCATAATACGTTAAAATACAGTTTGAGATTTGCATTCTACTTTGACAAATGGAGACAAGTTGCTTAGTGTTCAAATAGATGTCTTCCTTGGCTGCTCCCCTATGGGATGGAAAGGGTCTACTTTCTGAGATTCCTAATATTGAAATCCTTTCTGAAGGGAGAAGGGTGCATCATACATAGCATCATGCCTTTGCTTGGAGGGCAGGGAAGGGGAGAGGGCCCTTAGATAGTCAATAGCCCAATCCCCTGCCTGGTGGAGAAGGGAATAATCTTAACCAAGCAAGAGATAAGTTTTGTTTCCCTCTTACATTCATTTCCTGAGGAATGGCCTGACTTTTGTTCTACCCTCTTTCCCAAAGGGAAAAGTCTGAAAAGGGTTTTTAGACCATAGATATAATTCATATTTCCATAGAAAGTGAAAAGATTTTTAAAAATGTTTTTACTACTTTTAAAAGTCTATACAAAATATGAAAATACAAAATAATTAGAGGGAGGCAGGAACTAGCACCTGGGAGTTGGAGGGAGGGGAGGTTGGTGAGATCTGGAAAGGCTTCATGTAAGGGTAGAGCATGATTGGAACTTTGAAGGAAACCAGGGTTTCTGAAATGCAGAGGTGAGGAGGGAGGGCATTCCAGGAGACAAGAACAGCCTGTGCAAAGGGATGGAGGGAGGAGATTTTGTGTCATAAACAAGGAGCGATGAGCAGGATCATTTGGATGCATGTGGATGTACTATATGATAAGGTGAGAAATGTCACTTGGAGCTGGGTTGTGAAAAGCTTTAAACACCAAAGAAAGGTCCTATCACTGCACCACTGGAATTTATTGATCAAATACGAGCATTAGGAGAATCACTTTGGCATCTTTGTGGAGGATAGACTGGAGGGCGGAGAGGCTTGAGGCAGGAGGACTAATCCACACTCATTTCCCCCTCTCCCTTACCTTCCATTTTCCAGCTAAGTGATATAATAGATAGGGCATCAAAACCTAGACTCAGTCCTGAGTTCAAATCCTGACTCAAAGACTTCCTAGCTGCATGACCCTGGGCAAGTCATTCTCTGTACTTCAGTTTTCTCAGGTGCAAAATGGGTATTGAATCCAGTCTCAGACACTTACTAGCTGAGTGACCCAGGGCAAGTCACTTAACCCGGTTTACCTCAGTTTCCTCATCTGTAAAATAAGCTGGAGAAAGAAATGGCAAACCACTACAGTATCTTTGCCAAGGAAATCCCAAAAGGGGTCACGAAAAGTCAGACATGACTGAAAATGACTGAACAACAACCAGTAAAATGGGGGTTATAACAGCACCTCTCTTTTAGAGTTGTGAGGTTAAAATGAGCTAACACAAAGGTCTGACCCTGTAACTTCCTTGCTTAAAAATCTCCAAAGTTTCTAATTTCTTCTAGGAAAGGAGTTCTTAACCTGAAGTCCATGAATTAGTTTAAAAAAGATTTTGATAACTATATTCAGATATAATTATTTTCCATTATAATCCCATATCTTTATGTGTTTAAGAATATTATTCTGAGAAGGGGGGGAATCTATAGGTTTCATCAGACTGCCTAAGGAATCCATTAGACATACACACACACACACACCTACACTCTCTTGCTCTAGGATAAATAACAACACAACCAACCTTGATAGACATTCCCTCTTTTCTACTCTTTGTGTCAGTAAAACTAGCTTGTCTAGTTGTTTCCTGAGCTCAGAATTCCGAGCCTGTCTTTGTGCCTCCAGGTTCTGTGCCTGGGATGGTCTCCCTCTTCCCGTCTGCCTCCTAGAACCCTCAGCTTCCTTGGAGGCACATCTCGGGGTTGCCTCATTGGCAGAGTCATTCATGACCCCTCCCTCCTCATTAAAACTCTTGGCCTTCCCAAATTACCTTTTACTTACTCATCTGTGAAACACTTTCTCCATCTGTCCCAGCTGTCCAATATGCCTGCCCCAGAAGCTCCCAAGAAATTCAACAGCTTGCCTGAGGTTAGTTACTCAACTAGCAGCCGGTACCAGGAGCTGTCCCCAGTCCTGAGTCAAGGCTAGCCGACTGACTGACTGACCAAGGTCTCATAGGCATTTACTATTGTAGAATGGGCTCTGGCTTCTACCCACTACTAAGGTTCCTTGGGATGCAACTAAGGCTAAGGAACCAAAGTCTGATTTGAGAAATTAAGGGAGGTCATTTGAGGAGATGTGAGCAGGTACACAGAACATTCTAGCTTGTTATTATTGATCCTTTGCTTTTGAAGCTAGTGAAAGAAGATACTAGCTGGTAACATTTGGGAAGGAAACCAGAAATCAAGGAGGCTGAGTGAAGAATCAAAACAAGAAGCCTAAATGGGGAAGGAAGGGAGAAGGCAATGAACATTTATGTAGTAGCTACTGTGTACTAAGTACTCTATGGATGTTATTTCATTGCAGAAGGCTAGTTTGGGAGATGTTTTGGTAAATTAGATCATAGGTTTAGAGTTACAAGTCCCCTTAATAGAAGTCATCTACTCCAATCTCCTCATTTTTAGGGATAAGGAAACTGAGGGTTAGAGACATTTAAGTGACTTATCCAAAATCATACAGCCAATGAAAGGCAAAGTCAGTTCCTCTGTTTCTAAATCCTGCACTTTGCTCCCTACACATGGAAGAAAATTTATGGAGGTAACACTAAAAAATCAAACATTTATGACTTGGATGTGGGAAAGCTGAGAACTCCACATCATTCTCCACATGTCCATGATCTGTAGCAGAGACATTGAACACAGGCCTTCAGGCTGCATTGGGTGGCGATGCTCCCAAGTGTACCCCATATTAACAGGGAATTGGGAAACATGTAACAAAATAAATGATACTACAGAGGAACATAGATAATGTTAATATGGGGTTTACTAAGTCACAGGGTCCTTGAGTACCTTTTGTGGTGCTTTTTAGTATGATTAGCATTAGTCCTTCAAGGTCATTCTTCAAAAACAATGAAGGCATGTAGTTTCTTTTTGTTTCTCTCAAGTAGTGGGGGGAAATAATCTCTCCCAGAATCCCTACTGATCTTGGAGACAAAAATATCTAGGCCTTTCTAGGTACCCACTGACTCCAGGTCTAGTGCTCTATTGACTCTGCCATGTAGCTGCAGAATAGGAATTAACTAAGAGTCAGTTAACAGGACAGCCAAGGTAAATGTCACAGTAGCTGTGTGAAGAGAGATGTGGATGGTACTGGGGCAAAGGAAGTCCTTCTGTGCTCCTCCCTGCTCAGGCCATGTCTGTGAGGGCAGGCTGACGTTTTAGGAAGGACATTGACACCAGGGGAAAGGTGTCTCTCCCTGAAGGCCAGGATCTTCCCTCCAAAATGATCTCCAGGTTTCCTGACCTTCTCTTGTTTGTACATGGTTGTTTGCATGTTGTCTGCCCCCTTAGACTGGGAGCTGCTTGAGGACAGAGAATTGTCTTTGGACTTTCTTTGTATTCCCAGTGCTTAGCACAGTGCCCAGTACAAAATAATAATGTTTAATAAATGACTAAAGGAGGATATGCTTGTTCTTTGTTGTTGTTCATCCTTTGTTCTTGAAGATGACCATGGCATCAGAGAGGTGACGCCATGACATACAAGTGAATGGGATTTAAGTGAGGCAGGGCTGTGCAGTCACCAGCCTCACTTTCTCCTCCAGAGCCATCTCGGTCCAGTGGCCAGATATTGATCAGGACAACTTGACATGGTCCCCAGAGGAGAACAGCTAGCTTGGTGAACGAACTGAAGTTCATGCCATGTGGAGGAATGGTCGCTATTTAGCCTGGGGAAGTGTATCAGCAATGCCATATTCACAATGCCTATGGAGATTACAAATATGCTGATATAATTATCAATCACAAAATACATCATGCTTGCCATATGGGGGAATAAGCTGGAAAATTTATTAAGATACCAAAAGACTGAGTCCCAAAACCACAAAGTGAAAGCCATCAGAGTAGTTATGACATTGGCACAGGTAGATAAAGTAGAAAGCACCCACATTTTCAAGCCTTTGAAACAGAACAAGCTACCTCAGGCAAAGGTCCTCCTCTCCCCACTCACAGCAACCACCCAGCGTCTGGGAAGCGCGCTCCCAGCAGCTCCGGCCCCTGGCAGTCCTCAGCAGGAGTCCTTAGCAGAAATTCTGGCTAACTCAAAAAGGGCTTTGCACTGCCGCTGCCTCTGCTGCTGCTGCCACCGTCACCACCACCGCCAGCCACCGCAGGAACGCTAACTTGGCTTCCGCTTCCTCTTGCTCCGCCCCTTCCTGCTATGTCAGCAAGTCCAATGGGGCATGGAAGATCTTTAAATCCCATAACCCTTACAGGAAGACAAAGCTTAAGGGGGAGGGGGAGGAGGTAGCTGTTTTTAAGTATTTTGAAGGACTGTCTTGTGGAAGATGGATCCTGCTTGTTCTTTATTCCAGAGGTCAGGGCCAGGAGGGATGGGTGATGGGGAACTGCACAGTCTGTTTGTCTTGATGTCAGATAGAACTGCTCACCAATGAGAACTTTCTCAAAATGGAGGGGGCTACCTAGGGAGGCATCACCTGCAGTATATTTCCTTGATTAAAGGGAACTCCCAGATGAGGACACTCCCTCTACCAATGTAGGTACCTTCTCTGTACCTTAGAATTACACCTAGAGCCTTGAGAGTTTAGGTGACTTATCCAGGGTTACTTGTCAAAAGTGGGACTTAAATTTAGTCTTTTTTGTCTCCAAGGCGAGCACCCCTGCCTCTTGTACATATAAAAAGAGATGGGTGATTCTGGGAGTCAGTAAGGCACTAGTAGCTGGAGGGATCAGGAAAGGAGTGACATTGAAGATGATGTTTGAGCTGAGCCTTTATGAGGGGTTTGAGAAGATTGATGTTGGGGGATGGAATGTGTGTGTGTGGGGCGGGGGGGGGTGGGGGGTGCAGTTTACCTAAGGATATAAATCCAAAGAAGCAGGTCCAAGACGAACTGTTTCCTAGTCTCAGTAGTCCCCTTCATGAGGGAAATCACAGACCCAGTTCTTCACGCCATCATTGTATGAGTACATTGGTCTCACCCGGTAGAAGAGAATGTAAGCTCTTTGAGGAGAGGAAAAAGTTGATTTTTGTCTCTTTGTAGCCCCACCATCTAGCTGAGCACCTGGGACACAGTGGACATTTCTATTACTCTCTTCATTCCTCCTTTAAAAGTCTTTATCTTCTGATGTTTCATACTCTTTCTTGAGGACCTTACTATGGCATCTTGAATTCAAAGGTGCCTCATGTTATCTGGTCTAATAATACCTGAACAAGAATGATTTATTAGTCAAACTGGTTATTGTTGAGTGGTTTCAGTCATGTCAGACTCTTCATGACCCCCTTTGGGACTTTCTTGGCAAATATACCTTAGTGGTTTTCCATTTCCTTCTCCAGCTCATTTTACAGAGGAGAAAACTGAGGCAAGCAAGGTTAAGTGACCTGCCCAGGGTCACATAGCTAATAAGTATCTGAGACTGGATTTGAACTCAGGAAGATGTCTTCCTGAATCCAGGCCTGGATCTTTATGCACTGTCCCACCTAGCTGGTATGAAACTTTAAAAACAATGAATATGATTTAGGCCACAGAGAACTTTATATTTGTGAGAAAAGGCAAGATCTTAAGACTTTTCCTTTAAAGACTATATTGCAGGGACTAGAATTCTCATATGTGAATTGATTTAGCTGAATTCCACAGATTGTGATACATTACTATTTTTGTCTTTAAAACCATTTTTATCATTTCTCTAAATTTGATCCTTATATTATTAAGCGAATTATTTTTACTTTCTTTCTCTTCCTAGAAAATACTTGCTTAGTAGTTTTTAGGGTTCAAATGTTAAATTGGAGGAACAGTAAATTTATATTAAAGACAATAGCACAGACACAACTTATGGAACGCAAATAAAGCGATTCCCAAAGGCGAGATTTGATCTGTGAATCCGCGTCTTAAAAAGGAGAAGACTGAGCTGAACATGCTGCTAGAAACATAGTGAGATATCCAAGAGATTCAAAGAGGAAATTAAAATGATTAAAGGAAAAGAAGTAAAAGGAAAATTAAAAAGATAAGTGAACAAATAAAGCAGGTTTTAAAGACAAGTAAAACTGAAAATCTCTTAGAAAAATGTAATAAAAATAGGGAAACTAAATTATCAAAAGGCAAAGAAGGAAATTATGACAATTTGAGAGGAAAATAATAAAAGATTATTATACCCAATTACATGCCAGAAAACTGAAAATTTCAATGAAATTGATAAATAGATATAAAATATGCACTACTCAAACACACAAAACAAGAAATAGATTATCCAAGCAAGCTGACCTCCAGAAGAAATGTAGTACCAAGGGTAAAAGACTGAATTGGGGACAAGGAGATTTTAAATCCCAGTTCTGCCACTGGGTAATGCTTGACAGTTTTGATTCCTTCTGAAAATTGCATGTTCATATCCTTTGATCATTTATCAATTGGAAAATGACTTTGATTTTTATAAAGTTGGCTCAGTTCCCCACATATTTGAGAAATGAGGTCGTTATCAGGGAAACTTGCTGTAAATCTCCCCCTTCCCCCCAGTTTCCTGCTTTCTGTCCAATTTTGGCTACATTGTTTTTGCTTGTGCAAAACCAAAATGCTTTTCAATTCTAAATCTTATGATCAGGTTTTAAATAAGCAACAATGGGAAAAACATTTATTCCCTGTGAGCAGAAAAATTCACAAGTAAACTCTAATAAACTTTTAAAGAATTAGCAGTACCTATGATATGCAAACTGTTTTCAAAAATAAAGATACCACAATATTTAACTTTTCAAATGAAACATATATACACACATGTACACATATATGAATTTTGTGCTTAAGGAAGGATATGCTAATAAAAGAAAACAGTAGACTAATATTGTTCATGAATAGTTTTTCTTTTGAAAATTTTATTAATATATTTTGTCTTTATATTATAGAAATTTATCCCAGTATCCTTTTCTCCTTTTATGGAGATCTTTCATATATCAACTAATTTATTAAAAGAAAAGGAGGAAGAGGAAAAAAAATCAACAAAATGTGTTAATATATTGAAAAAAATCTGGAAAATGCGCAGTGTTCTACACTATGAAGCACTAACACCTGAATCTTTCTCAAAGGAGCAGGGATGTAGTATTTATTCATAGCTTTTTTTTGGAACCAAACTTATTCTTTATAATGTTGTAACATTCACTTTTGATTATTTTGTGATTGTTCACTAATGAATCATAAGTACTGTAGATCTTCAACTTGTGTGGAGTAACATGCCTAGAAAATGGCATGAATATAAAAAAAAGGAGAATGGTGGTACATTGAACCTATGGGAAATGGGAGGTTAATTTCCCACAACCACAAAAAAATGTAATCTTTTGTTAGAGACTGCTAAAATGCACATTTCTGCATACAATTATTTATCATAAAACATTAATTGTGCCCTTTTCCCAACACAATAACCACGGAATAACTCATAAAATGTAGAACACAAAGTAAAACTGGTAATGCGCAAAACATTTTTTTCTCTCTCTAGTAAGTTGCTAGTAAATAAACAACAAAGCCACAGAGAGTTCCTTACTCTACAATGGCAGCAGGGTGAACAAGACCAGTGATGCTCCTGGTTGGATCCAGCAGCTCCACAAACTTGCTCACATCACACTCTCATTTTTTTCCTCTACTATGCAGAACTGCAAATGTGCATGGTTGCCAATGTGAAAGCAAAAATGAACTTATTAACAAAATCATGGGAAAGCTTGACATTGGGAAAGTTAAACACAAGTATGTTGAGGATTGACTGTGAGAGAGCTGAAAACACACAATAAATGAATTAGATTTATATCAGGAATGCCAGGATAGTTAACAAAACAATTCACATTATAAAGATGCATAGGTTAAGCAAAATAATTATTAGTCATATTAATAGAAAATTATAAATCCAATAGATGCAGAAAAAGTCTTTGAGAAAAATATTACAAAACAAATTTCTGCTTAAAAAAATTAAAGTAGAGGTGGAGTGAAGATGACAGAATAGAAACAGGACTTCCACATGGCTCCAGCTTCCACCTCCTCCAATACATGTAAAAAAAAAACAACTCTAACAAACGTTAGAGCTACAGAAGC
The DNA here is from genome assembly GCF_028583685.1 of Petaurus breviceps papuanus. NCBI lineage: Eukaryota > Metazoa > Chordata > Mammalia > Diprotodontia > Petauridae > Petaurus > Petaurus breviceps. The sequence continues at coordinate 59,946,247 of NW_027185761.1, read as the reverse complement.
AACAGAGTGACAGAGACAAACAAATCTTCGGTCGAAGGAAGCCTGGGAGGCAGACAGGAAGGGTCCATCACAGTGTGCTAGGAGCAGAGCACAGCCCAATGTGAGCCAGTGGTTTTAGCCCCAGGGCAGCCCTGACCAGCAGCAGCTGGAGAAACTTCAGGAGAGTGGATCACTAGCAGCTATGGTGGTTTCCAGACTTCTCAATCCACAAATGCCAAGGACAAAGTGAAGGGTTAGTGTGGAACTTTTTTGGAACAGGGGGAGTATGGTTTGGCTGCTACCCCCAGAACAAGAAGCAGAGGAGGCATGGTGGCTATAGCCACTGTCATGTGATCGCTTCTGGAGCTCCTGGCCTGTAGATTGTAGGGGGACCAAGAGACCATTCAGAGGGTAATCACTCTTGCTTTGACCTGCTTGGATCCGGATCACAGTCTTGGGTGGTGGTCCTGGGGTGTGTGACCAGTGATCCAGAGTGTGTGGGGGCTGTAGAGAAGGTTCCCTCCTAATAGCTCTGGTAGTTGCAAAGACTTCAGCGATTTGGGACATAGCTCTCTCACAGAGATCTACTGTGGCAAAGAGCTCAAAAGTCAAGTAATTGACTGGCAAGATGAGGAAGGGATGATACTTAAAAGGTGAAATTAAGAGGTGAGAGAGTAATATAATGAGAAGAAATGGGGAGAGACTGAATGGAGTAAATTATCTCATATAGAAGAGGCAAGGGAAAACAATGGAGGGGAAGAACAGGAAGGCAAAAGGGAATGAGTCAACCTAATTCTCATTGAATTTGGCTTAGGGAGGGAATGACATACACACTAAATAGTGTATCTCACCATTCAGGACAGTGGGGGGAAAGGGATGAGAGGGGGGATGATGGAAGGGAGGGCAGGCTGGGGGGAGGGAAATTGGAAGCACCCACTTTTGAAAAGGGACAGGATCAAAGTAGAGAATAGAACAAGTGGGGAGTGGGATAGGATGGAGGGAAATATAGTCAATCTTTCACAACATATACACTATGGAAATGTTTTGCATAGCTACACATGTACAACCTATATTGAATTGCTTATCTTCCCAGCAAGGGTGGGTGACGAGGGAGGAAGGGAAAGAATCTGGAATTCAAAGTCTTAAAATCAAATGTTTAAAATATATATATATATATATATATATATATATATAATTATTATTTTACATGTAACTGGGAAATAAGATATAAAGGCATTGGGGCATAGAGATCTACCATGCCCTACTGGAAAGTCAGAGGGGGGATGGGGGAAGATATAGGAGAGAGCAGATTGAGGGAGAGGATATTTGGCAGGAATGCTGTTTTGGGGTGGTGAGTAGGGGAAAAATGGGTAGAAAATTTGTAACTCAAAACCTTGTGGAAATGAATGATGTAAACTAAAAAAATGAAAAAAGAGAGAAGATTTCTCATTAACTACAAAAAAAAAGAAAAAAAGGCAAGAGAAAAACTGTTACAATGGAGGGGAAGAGCAGGAAGGTGAAAGGGGATGAGACAACCTGATTCTCATTGAATTTGGCCTAAGGAGGGAATAACTTACACACTCAATTGGGTATCTTACCCTACAGGAAAACAGGGGGGTAGGGGATAAGAGGGGGGAGGATAGAAGGGAGGGCAGATTGGGGGAGAGGTTAGTTAGAAACAATTTTGAAAAGAGGTAGGGTCAAAGGAGAAAATAGAATAAGTGGGGGGCAGGATAGGATGGAGGGAAATATAGCAATCTTTCACAATATAACTACTGCGGGGATGATTTGGGTAACTACACATGTACAATCTATATTGAATTGCTTATCTTACCAGTGGGCATGGATGAGGAGGGAGGAGGGGAAAAGAATCTGGAACTCAAAGTTGTGAAAACAAATGTTTAAAAATTTGTTTTTTAAATGCAACTGGGAAATAAGATATACAAGTACTGGGGTATAGAAACCCATCTTGCCCTACTAGACAGTTAGGGGGGGTTAAGGGGGAGGATATAAGAGAGAACAGACTGGGAGAAGGGGTATGCAGTAGGCTTGCTTTTTTGGGGTGGGAGTAGTGGAAAGATGAAGAGAGAAAAAATTGTAACTCAAAATCTTGTGGAAATGAATGTTGAAAACGAAAAATAAATTGAAATTTAAAAAAAATTAAAATATAACATTTAATCTTACAGCCTAGACTCAGAAGGGACCTTCAGAGTCACCTAGTCCAATCTAATTTTTAAAATGAGAGAAGTGAAGATGAGAAAAGAAGAGTGACTTGGAGTTAGTAGGAAAATGGGAATTCAAACCCAAGTCCACTATTTTCAAATCCACTGTTCTGTTGGTTATACCATCAGGCATTGTGTCAAAACTGTCTTTATCATGATTAAAAAAAGTTTTATTTTTCCATGAACCCCAGAGATAGCCTTATTTATCCTGGAGAAATATTTGAAGCTTAGTCACAAAGAACCAGGTGGAAGTAAGGAGGTTGATTTTTAGTATCATTATTGCACACAATTCTAATGATGTTAGTAATAAAAATGAAAAGAAGTTAAGAAGTGAAAGAGTTAATATCAGCAAACAAAAGATTGAAACATCTACCTTTTTGGGATGTGATGGTTTGATTAGAAAACTCAAGAGAATCAACAATGAAAAAATTGGGACAATAGCTTTAGCAGAATAATCCAGTATAAACAATCGCCACACAAATCATCCACTTGTATGGAGATCACTTTGAGAAGCAGAAAGAAAACACAGAAGGATAAATACTACTTAAAATAATAACAAAAATGCATTAAATATCTTGGAATAATCCTCTCAAGACACACAGTGATCTTGTATAAACACAGCTATATAACAATGTTTACAAAAACAAGAGAGAATTAAATATTTAGAACGATGTTAAGTGAACATGGGTAAGTCAAGATAGACCATAGAGTCAAGATGACTATATTCATCCATAGATTTATTCCATGCCAATCGATATGCCATTAGTTAACAAAGCTAGATGAATGATAACCAAAATTCATAGGAGCATCAAAATATCAAGAGAATAACAGAAAAGTAAGAAAATGGCACACGCCCTGCTAGATTTAAAATGACAATATTTAAAGTGAAATAAAAAAGAATAAAAATTCTTTGAAACTGGATAAAAATGGAAAAGTAGATCATTTTAATAAGTTAAGGAAGAAAGTTTTAGAATGGGATACCTACAGTAGTCTGGCATTGGACAAACTCAAGAACAGCAATTGCTGGGGAATAAAAATTGCTACAAACTAGATAGTAGTTGTGTGGAAAATGGAATCATCCACCATGAAGTCTGACAAATTTGAAATGGGCCAGTGATCTAAAGAAAAAAAATGCATTAAAATGGGAAGAAAATGGAAGAGGAAACTTATGAATTCCAACAGACTAATCAGGTTATTTAACAATAAAATGATTTTGTAAAACTAAAAGCAATTTTAGAATAAAAAAATGGATGTGTGGGTAGAAATCTTTACAATAGCTATTTGGTAAAAGCTTGATGCTAATTCATTAAGGAAATGACCGAAATTTATGAGTAATCCCTATTCTCCAGCATATAAATGATCAAATGATATGAATAAGCTTTCTCAAACGAAATAAGGCAAGGTATCAGCAACTATTTTTTAAAAAGCTACTAATTAGAAAAGTTCAAGTTAAAATAACTCTGACGCATCATCATATGTACATCAAATTAGGAAAAATTTTATGATAAAATTTAATGTTAGCACAATTATTTTTTAAAACTGGCAAACTAGTCTGGACTTGTGGATTTGGACCACAGTACGGAATAATACAATAAAAACCATAAAAATGTTCATTCTCTGTGACCCTATGACGAGGCTTCTACAACTAGGCTCATGCTCTAAGAACATTGTTGGCAGGAAATAAAAAGTCTAACTTGATACAAATATTCCTAGTAGTACTGTTTGTGATAATAAAGAACAGGAATCAGAATGTATTCCCAGTGACTGGGATGTGGTTGAATAAATGACGCTGGAACATAAAGAAGTGTTATTGTGGCATGGGTCATGTCAATGTGAGGAATTTTTAAAAACAACAGAGAAAGAAAAATGAAATTGTAGAGAGAGGAGACAGGAAAGTCAATGTATATGTGGCTATTAGCCAAGCTAAAAAAAAGTCAACAATAAACAATCACAAAATACATGGTACATGCAGAAGAAAACTTGGTTGTTCCTTTGTTAGAGTCAATACTCACTGCTCACAGGGGTGTGTGTGTGTGTGTGTGTGTGTGTGTGTTAATCAATAAACAATAGCCAGAAAACACGTGACCAGGCCTACAACTATTTACAGTCACTCCTTGGTATCACATTTCATTCATAGGATCATACATGGAGAGCAGAAAGGGACTTTAGGGGCCTTCAGGTCCAACCTGCTAATTTTATAAAAGGGAAAACAGGCACAATTGGTAAAGCCAGGATTTGAACCTGACTCCAAACCCAGTGCTCTCCACACCATTCATCTATTCATTCACTTATTCATTCATTTATCCATTTATTTATTCATTCATTCATTTTTTCATTCAGTGTTTGCTTGTCCATCTATTTATTTATTTATGACTTGTCCTCTCCTTTGTTCTCCTTCATTGAGATTTGAGGTAGCATGATGTGTATAAAATTTTATGTCAGCATACTTGTTGAGGAAAAACCCACTGAGATGCATTTTGAGGCTATGGTAGCTAGCTCTGGTGGACCTGGAATCAGTGAATAACTGGGTTCTAATCTAGACTTTAATACTTACTAGGTGTGTGATACTAATCTTTTCCAGCCTCGATTTTTCTCTTCTGTATAATGGGGATAGCACTAACCTCAAAGGACTGCAATGAAGGTCAAATATGTTGCACGTCTAAAATTCTATTTAAACATGAGAAGCTATAAGTGAATGTAATTATGGCCATAACAACAATAATTAAATATTTGGTTGGTAGAATTGAAAACAAAACATATTATTAAAAATGGAATTAGATAATGATAACAATATTACTGGTCAAAGGAAAGGGCAAGAAGTGGCCTGTTTCCATGGATTATTCCAGTCTCCTTCATCCCTGGGGTAGACTAATCCTACCAACGCAGCTGAACTTTTGTCCTTGCCATTGCCTGGATTGTAAAAAGGTGCGACAGGAAATGATTCTTACAAAAAAAAAAGTCTCTCATAACTTGACACGATACCAAATTGTCTGGGTCCAAATAATAAAACACAAGCCCAAGCCAAGTGAGAGGTTAGAAATGTTATCCAAGCCAAAGAAATAAAAGAGGAAATAGTGCTTTATTTGAGGGAGGTAATGGGGGGGGGGAGACAGAGGGACCAGATGTTCATTTTTCAACATTGATTTTTCTGGGCCCAAAGAGCATATTGCTGACCCAGGCATGATAAAATGTACAGGGCCTTCCAGAAAGGCCTAGTCAGCTGCCCTGCTCTGGGAGAAAACAACAATTTTGAAATAACAGGAATGGGGTTGTCAATATCATTTTCTCATTCTAGAATCTGCAGGAATTTTGTTATATTTCAGAATAAAAAGGGGATGTTTCGATCAGATCAAGGCTTCATTGAAGCAAGCTTTAAATATGAAGAAACTTTTGGTTTCACCAGCTCATCTAAGAAGAATGTGATTATTCTTAATCAGATTGTCCCCAAATGAATCTGATTCAATGACCTTTCTCGCTTTTATCAGGGTTAGCAACTCTGTTTAGAAGAAATAAAGGTCTTCCTTTTCTTACTGATGATTGAGCCTTACAATTCTGAAATCAAGGCGGGGTGAAGATCATTTTCATGAACAGTTTTTCACAAGTCCTTCTTGATGTATTCTTTAAAATAAAATGATCTGACAAATAGCTCTGAGGGTATACCCCCTGACTGTCTTTGAAGTCTCTGGAGATCCTAGTGGCATGGTGGTACCTTTCCAAGAGTGGGCTTTCTGTGTAATTTCACATTGGCCCTGGCATCATCTGAACAAGAGGTTAGAAGGGAATGGGTTTGCCTCAGAGCCCAGCCTCTGCCGAAACCCTGGGAGCTTGGAATCTGTTCATCTCCGGAGGGTTGACCACAGCCCTGTATGCAATCCAAAAGCCTTTTGTGGTTTCTACACCCCAAGAAGGATTTTCTATCCAAGTCATATTTGGATAAGGCAAGGGATAACAAAACGTCCTATATTTCCAAGAAACCAGATTTTGTTTTAGCAGCAAGGGTGCATTTTCTCTTCCTCAATATTTATGGGGCAGCCTATACTGGGGGCTTGTTTGAGGGTTCTTCTACAGGAAGAGTAATTTATTGCTTTGAACGAAGATAAACAGCTGAGATTGTAATTTTCATGGGAGGTCTTTTCAATCGAAAAATAACATTACCATTGAGGCATCACATCCTGAATAAATATCTTGTCCCTTTTTGTCAAAATATGCCATTTACATTTTTCTAACCCAAGGGTGCAGTGGGAAGGATTATCTTAAGCCTAGGCTAGTGAAGTAATTGAGGCTGGCCCTCTGGTAGAGAATCAGAGGATAAGCCTAGGTCTGCTTTCAAAAGCTGTTATCAAACTTGGTATCTTACTCCTTGTGAACCATTATGGAACAGCTTTTGGAGTTTGGAATAATGATCAATTACTTAATTAATCAATTCATTAGACATTTGTCAAGTACCTACTGAAAAACTAACCTAAGTTTTCATAGCCAGTGTGACTAGTGACCAAATCCTGATGTTTCTGGGAGGAAAAGGTAGATTTAAAGAGAGACAAAACCAGGCTAGGTGGAAGGGTCTAGCGATTCTGACACCTATGGTAATGTGGTTCATCCCAGTGGCAACTCATATCCCAATTCCTCTCCTTGAAGTCTTCCAATCAATCAGTTAATTGACAAGCATTTATTACATGCCTTCTGTGTGCCAAGTCTTTACCAAAAGTACCCTGAACGGTGGGAACATTCCTCTCCTTGGGTAATCAGGCCTCTTTTCAGACTCTTCTCTTTTTGCTTGCAGCTATCGGACCCTCAACCCAGTCTAATTGTCTTCTGTCTCAATCCTGCCCCTCTCAATAACTGTTTTAGAACGAAGTGAGAAAAAACAATTCCTAGTTATGGGTCTGCATTTAAAATAATCTCAGATCCCTTGGAGAATGAAAGCTACACAATGGAGGTCAGTGTCCAAAGGCAGCTCCCACAAAGAAAGAGTCAAATTGAGAGTCAGTCTTCCTTGAGAAATCATATCTTAACTTTTAGGCTGTGTATTGTTGATGCCCAAAAGCTGAGAAATTAAAATAAAGAACCTTGGGTGTCCTAAAACTATCTGCTTATCCTCAGCCCAACTGGCTGCAAGGGGAAAGGCTCAAGTAAGGTCTTTGTTCACATTTATTTATCCCAAGGCACCAGCATCTTAGAGGAGGGAGGTGTTTCCTCCTTCCAATATGGTGGTCCTCCAGCACATTCTCCCTGCAGTGTCTGGGAGTGGAGAATGTTTTTTATCATATGATTGTAGTAGACTTGGGCAGATTGTTAACAATGTTAGCAATTCTCTGAACTGGGGGCTCTGAGCTATTGTGATAGTATTAAATTTTTTTTCCATCTAATATAAATTCCATAAAAGCAACAGAAGAAAGGACCATAAAGATCTGATGAGCAACTGTTCCCTCCCACAGGTAAAAAAAAAGGTAATTGTTGTTATAGGGTATGGCTAATTAACTTTCCAGTGCCAGAAATGAATTTATCTCCTTGACAGCACATCTACCTGAATTAGTTTATTAACTCTAGCTTATGTTTTGGTAGCTGACCAACAGTACTCTGACCCTAGTTATCCTAATAACTCTAGTTTATCCTAACGTTATATCCCCACCATGTTTTCTTTCTAATTTCTACTTGCTCCTAATGAGAATGAGAAATAATAAGGATGATTAAGTCTGTTCATGAAGAAATCTTAGAACCATCCTACTGTGGTGATTACTGGTAAAAATTATGATGTCTTTTAGATATTTATACATTAAAAGAATCCAGAAATGCTATACTCCCTGCAATAGGGACTTTCCATAGTAGCATGGCAAAATCCAAACACACTAATAAATCAGATGGAATGATGGGCATTCACTGTTCATGAATCTAATTGAATTTCTCTCTAGTTCAGAGCTTTTTTTCTATTGGACTGGGGAAATCGTAATCTTCCATGGAAACCAGTCTAGTGAAGGAGCACATTTCTGTGAGCCCATAAGAAATAGCCATTCCACTCTAACTTTGATCCTAAAAGGACTTAAAAAAAGGCTTAGTTCAGCCTATCAAGCCTTTTATATCTGCTAGCCACCTCCCCTGCTACTCTATCCCCCTCCCAAAACTTCTGGATCTTCCTCTGAGGGAACTTGGTCACACAGTTCTCAAAATGTGCTCCTGAATAAAACTTGACATATGGTATCTAAGTTTGGAAGCATTTTTTAAAATACTAGTTTGCAAATAAAATACAAATAAGTGAATTGTTATAGAAAATTCACGAATAGGAGAATATGCAAACTGGATCATTCCATAGGATACTTCAATTCCTCTGTCTTAAGAATTAATTTTAAAAAATATAATCTTCATATCCACCATCAAAAATGAATCCCCAAATAAATGAATAATTTTTAAAAATCATGAATAAACTTCCAAGTCATCTATAAGTGAATAAATAAAAGCAATAATGATCTCTTCTTTTCTTTTGTGGCCTCTTCTAACTTCTTATTTTCAGTGTGTGTTTTAAAAAATGTTTTGTTGCTATTGCTTTTATTATTATTAACTGCTATTTTTGGCATCTTGGAGCAGTAGAGTGTCTAGCTGGGAGTTAGGATGACCTTGGTTCTAATATCACCTCATCTAGGCTTTAGAAGTAAAAGGGCCCTCAGAGGGCATTTTGTCCAGCTCCCTCCCTTTATAGATAAAGTCTCTTAGTGCTGGAGAGTCACATTAGATGTAAATTTCAGAGGAGGAATTTGAACTCAGGTCTTCTGACATGAGACCCAGGGCTCTTCCCACTATATTACCCTAATGTTTACTAGCTGAATGATGCTGAGCAAGCTACTTAACCTCTCAGGGCCTCAGTTTCCCCATCTGTTAAACGGGGACAATAGTACTTTCTTGCACAGAGGCAATGTAACATACATGTAACATACATGTGTCAGGCATGGAGACAGGAGATTTTTATTCCCTTCTCACCTCTGCTCCATGCTGAATGACTGATCCTGGGTAAGCCACCCAGTTTCCCTGTACCTTAGACAACTCCCTAAGGCCATGTCTACCAAGCCTTTGACTCTTCCTTGGTAAAAGGAGTTCCCACACTGAGTGTTCCCTACCCTGATGAACTCATATTCATGCATTATTATTTTTTGAGTATAAGAATTGGTATATGGATTGTTTTGACTTTGTTCTCTTCACTCAGCATCACTTCATATGTTTGTAAGGCATCGTGATCTTCCCTACTGATTTCTTATGGTGAGACAATACTCTATCATACTGGTATATCACTATTTATTCAGCCATCATGCATCAGTGACTGGGCTTTTTTTAGCCTTAGCTATTACAAACAAAATAGCTATGCATATTTTTGCACAGATAGGTCTTTATTTCACTTTCAGCCTTGTAAAAGCAACAACCTGGCATTGAAATTATGAGCCGGGACCAGCAGTTCAACCATAGGGATGCTTATTCCCATCGGAGTTCTGGAAAAGTGCAATTCGGGGGAAGTTGTGCAAGGATGGGCAACTAAAGTGACATTCTTTTAAATGCTATCACATGACCTTTTGGCATGCAGAATCCCTATGCAATTTTTAGGTGGTCCATTAATGAGATCTTCTCTGGGGACAGAGTAAAAGAATGTCTGTTAATCCATCACAAACCTAAGACGTCCAATGTTAGCCCCAGGAAATTTCCCAGTGAAATAGCTCCCTGTCCTGTTTAAATTCTATTCTGATCAGTGCTTGCAAAACACTCCTAGTCCCAGTTGATGTGTTAATTGCAAAGTCTGTCCTATGGATGGAATTAATTAAGAGACAATTTACTTGTAATAGCTATTTAATGGAGTAGTACCATTTCCTCAAATAGACAAGATCAATAAAATGAGTTATCACATATTTCCTGATGACTTTCTGGTGGAGGCAGTCTGGGAATCATAAATAACAGGGAACGGTTATCATACTGTCCCCATGTCCACATGCCCTCCACTACTTCCAAGGGCAATTCCTTCCTTAGGACAACCCTGAATATTATAAATGGAGTTGCGTGACTTTAGAGAAAAGGTTGATTAGAATATTTCTTTGCTGTTTTTGAAAAACATTTTTTTCTGGTAATTTTACATATCTGTCTATATCTATCTCCATACATATAGCTATAGAGATACAGATAAGTGATAGATAGATAGATAGATAGATAGATAGAGATAGATAGATAGATAGATAGATAGATGATAGATAGATAGATAGATAGATAGATAGATAGATAGATAGATAGATAGATGATAGATAGATAGATTCAAAATATAAACAAAAACCACATCATTTGGGGAAAGAACAGTAGTAACTGGAGAGCAGGGCTTCATAAAGAACGATTCTTGAGGAAAGTGGAGATTTTAAGAGGCAGAAGTCTGACATCTCATCAGGAATGGGGAGGTCCCCCTGAGTCCCTGAGGCAAATCCAGCAGAATACTTGGTGTAGGGGGAAGTCTAATCAACTGGAAAAACTTTAAGTATAGGCATGGAGGGCTAATTGTTGACTGCCTAAGGACCCATCTAGTGAAGAAAGGCTCATTCCCTGCATGATGGTCACCAGGTGATGAATTTTGGGGATATGGGTACCCTGGGAATAAAATCACCCCTTCTCCACCCAAGTTAAACTCATTCCATTCCAAAGCCTTTACAAACCCTTTACAAACCAGTCTTCATCCATTGCTATTTCCTAGAGCATCTCACAAGTTGTAAACCTTTTAAATATGCCACAAAATGAAAGATGTTAGGAAACCTTGTCAATGTCCATAAGGAAATGGGTATGGAAGGTAACCAAGTTGAAAATTGGCCCCTGACATTCATTATCTGTGAGACCTTAAATGAATCATTTAGTCTCTGTTTTTTTCATCTGTAAAATGGGTGTATGATAGGACCTGCCTCCTAGGTTTGTTGTGAAGATATGATGAAATAACATATAGAAAGCCCTTAGCTCAGTACCTGGTAAGCACTTAATACATGCTCATTTTCTTCCTGGTCTGCCCTCTTCTGTCAGTCACTCCCTCCCACACCCTCCTTTACTTAATCTCCTCCCCTCCTACTTTCCTGTCAGGTAAGATTGATTTCTATGTCCAACTGACTGTGTATATTATTCCCTCTTTGAGCCAGTACTGACGAGATTAAGGTTCAAGTGATGCCCATCGCCCATTCTCCCATCTCTCCCTCCACTATTTTTTGTACCTCTTCATGTGAAACAATTTACCCCATTCTGCCCCTCCCTTCCTTCTTCACCCAGTGTATTCATCTTTCTTGTGCCTTCAATAGTTTTATGTTATTCCCTCAAATTCACCTTCTGTCTGTATATATTCCTTCTAGCTGTACTATTATTGATGCAATTTTTAAGAATTACAAGTGTCATCTTCCCATGTAGGAATGTAAAAAAGCTTAGTTCTGTTGAATCCCTTATAATTTCCTTTCCCTTTTTCCTTATTCACGCTTCTTTGGGATCTTGATATTGGAGACCAAATGAGTGGCATTTCCCATTCTAGTCCCAAACATTCATGGTGGTACTTTTCGTGTGATAATCAAAATGTGTGAATGAGTGGTTGTCCCATTTTAGGGAACAGCTAAGTCAACCGAATATAACGGGGTCCTGTCATGGTTAAGATGGTAGAGTTCTTGTTTTCTATAGATCTCTGACTGAAAGATTTCAGAAGGTCACAACAGCCAAATCTAGAGAATGAAAACTGGGTCAACAGGACACCAGTCATAGCTGTCATTTATAGAAACACTTTAAAATGTGATTTTCTTGTGTTGTCTCATGTGATCCTCTCCCAAACCCTGGGAGTTAACCCAGGTGTTATTTTTACCCCCATTTTACAGATGAAGAAACTGAGGCTAAGAAGTTAAACGATTTGCCCTGAGTACTAGTACTAGTTGCTAATAAATATCTCAGGGAGCATTTGAACTCAGGTCTTTCTGACCCCAACTCCAACAGTCTATCCACTATACCAGGTAGCTACCTCAGTAAGAAGACAGGAACAGTTCTCTCCACAAGGCTTACTGTGGTCAGAGAACGAGCTAGACCTTTAAGCCTACCTCCCCCACCCAGACTTGAGGAAGCCAAGAAGACCCAGTTTCAAGTATCTATGTAGGAGAAAGACTTCCATAGAAATAAAAAATATTCATCGAATTCAGAGGCAAGCTGTTGAATATAAAAAAGGCTAAGATATAACAAATAACTTTCTCTCTCCCTCTGTCCCCTGGTTGAATATGATACTATCTCCCCACTAAATAATCTAAAAGTGAGACTCATAGAGAGAAGAAAAAAATAAGCAAAAATTCAAAAAATGCCACACCACATTGGAGAGCTATTACAATATGAAGAAGAATGAACCAAAAATCCCCAGTGGGGGGAAAAACACTTGTGGCCTCCCCAGAGTTCATGAAATAATACTGAGAAATTCCAGAATAGTTCTGAGGAGAAATACAACTTTTAAAATAAGATATTAGGAAAGAAATCAGTTTGGAAACCAGACCTCTCAAAGTAAACTTAATGAAGACAAACACCAGAGGAAATGATTTAGGACGTATTACAGAGATTCTCTTACAAAGGAGCTTGGAAAAAGGAAATGCTAGATTTGGAGCAAAAAAAAAAGTTCAGAATTTGAAGAAAGTTTGACAGAAGAGAAGCAAAAGTCAGACTTTTGTATAAAATGGGTATTTTTACATTGTAAGAAATGGTGAATATGAGGAATTCGGAGCAATATGAGAAGACTTGTATTAACAGGTTCAGAGTGGTGTAAGCAGAACCAGAAAATACACATACATATATGACTACAATAATGGGAATAAAAACAATACTAAAAGGCCATTCAAATTCAAATGGATGATAGAATATAAACTCCTTGAAGTTAAGAAACTGCATTTTCTTTTTTTTATTCCAAGAAGTTGGCAAAGTGCCGAATATACAGTTGTTGTTCAGTCATTTCCAGTTTTTCCATAATCCATTTTCCGATTATTTCTGACCCATTTGGGGTTTTCTTGGCAGAGATACTGGAGTGGTTTGCCATTTCCTTCTCATTTTGCACATGGGGAGACTGAGGCAAATGGGGTTAAATGACTTGCTCAGGGTCACATAGCTAGTAAGTATTTAAGGCTGGATTTGAACTCATGAAGATGAGTCTTCCTGACTCCAGGCCTAGTGCTTTATCTGCTGCCCCACCTAGCTGCCCTACTAATATACAGTAGGTAGACAATAAATGTTTTTTAAATGGAATTCAATTAATTTTAATGGAAATGTATTAAATTAATAAGATTAATTGGGCAGATAGATGACACGGTGGATGGAGTGCCAGCTCTGGAGTCAGGAAGACTCATCTTCCTGAGTTCAAATCTGGCCTCAGACACTTACTAGCTGTGTGACTCTAGGTAAGTCACTTAACCCTGTTTGTTCAATTTCCTCATCTGTAAAATGAGCTGGAGAAGGAAATGTCAAACTGCTCCAGTATCTTTATCAAGAAAACCCCAAATGGGGTCAGACATGACTGAAAATGACTGAACAACAATAGGGTTAATCGCCGTGACCATTTTTGGTCCTGGAGAATAGGAGATGAAACATGTAACCTTCCTCTCTCAGTGGAGAGGTGAGGGACCATGGAAGCTGAATGTTGTAAAGCATGTTTAAGTTACTGGTTGGTTTTGCCCAACTTTCTATATTTTAATGGGGGATTCGATGAGCTTGAGTGTATCAGGAAGTGTCACACAAACCACAAGGCATCACATGTGTGTGCACACATATACACAACCTGTATAAATTGATATAAATGTGAATAAATAAAATATGGTACAAATAAAAAGTCAGATGCTGCCAGAAATCAGAGGATGGGAGGGCATGAGGGAAGGCTCCAGGAAGGAGGTAACACCACATGTAGGCCTTAACAAAAAGGAAGGATTTCATCAAGCAGTGATGGATGTATTGCAGGTACAGGTGACAGAATGAGCAAAGACCCGGAGATGGAGAGAGCAAGAAAATTCAGGAAGCAATAAGTCCTTCAACTCTTCTGCAGCCGGAATAATTAAATCAATGGGAAGAGTATATTCCCAGGTTTTAGTATCTTGGCCAATCACAGAAGCTCTTAGTTCTCCAGACAACTCTATGAGACAGCAGGTTAAAGAGCCATTGTCCATTGGCATTGGGGTAGAGGGACTTTCCTCACCAGAAGTTCTTTACATGGATAAAGTCCTATCTTCTCCAACCATTTAGGCATGCAGCTGGGCTATCTCACAATCTGCTTGCCATTGGGACCCTATCAGACCAGCCCCTCCACACCAGATGCATCTCTATACCTTGGACCTCCAGGATTCAATCACTCCTGCCATATGACCCAACCCAATTAAACAGTAGATTGGACACAGAGTTGGTATAAACAAGGCTCCTTAGCTTACATCTCAGCTGGCTGTCCCTAGACACTGGACCTTAGCCATCCACTCTGGTCATCTTGCTATCTTCTTGCTGTCATATCCTTTCACCTTCCTGTCCCTTTCAGCCTCACCTGCCTTTATACTCTGGGAGTCTCAGTCCTTGTGGCCTTCTCACTCTGGACCATCCTTGTGCCCTTGCAGCCCCCTTCTCCTACTGGTGTGCTACTCTTAGAACTCCCAGTGGCCCAGCCCAGCCATCCTTCATTCTTCTCCTGGCTCAGATTCTGACCTCCTGGACTTGGTCTCCATGTGCCCAGACAGGGACCTCACCTGCCTACTTTTCAGCTGTCCTTTATCTGTTGGCTTCGCTATTAGAATGTAAGCTCCTTTGGGGCAGGGATTATCTGTTTTTTCTTGTATTTGTATTGCCAGTGCTTAGCTTAGTGCCTGGTATATGGTAAGTGCTTAATTAATGCTGTTGACTTAGAGCTCATTTAGTTCACTCCTCTTATTTTACAGAACTTTCTTTCCCTGGCTACTGTTCCTCTAGATCACAGGTTCCCAAAGTGGGTGGTACCACTATCTGGGGGTGCTAGAATGATCCAGTGGGGCAGTGGTAGCCTTGGGTGCAATTGAGGGAGGAAACATTGAATAAAAATAAGAGGATGGTAGAAACATGAGCAAAGAAGAGAAACTAAGAAAATTTGGAAAAAAAACATTTGCACTTGTTTCATCTGTTGTATAACAGAGTTAAAGTCATAGAAATTACATTATTTTTCAAATAAACACACAAAATGCATGTTATAATCCAAGTTATAACTTGGATTATGCAGGTTATAACATCAGTGGTTAAGTGTGCCAACAGGTCTTAACAAGCAAGTGTTGGCAGGCAAGTATGTCCTGCATTGTCTGGAAGTCCAGTATGCAGTAGCAGGAAAATGTGCCTGTAATGACTTGTTTACAATATGATACTATATGGTTACATGATGCAATATCATGTCATCAAAATTTCAATGGAGGAAAACCCCCCACAAATTTACAATAAATTATTAAATTAAGATGTGTCATTTAAAAATATATGTATATATATATTATTAAATGTAATTAATTACATAATATATAATATAATTAATAAGATATATATGTTATATTTTTTAAATGATGCAAATTTCAAAAAAAATTGTTAAAGGGTTAAAGAAAGTAGATTTCAGGGGCACACTGAGTAATTTTTTAAATGGGTGTGGTAGGCCAAATAAGTTTGGGAGCCTCTGCTCTAGATAGTAAACGACCTGCCCAAAGTCTCAGAAAAAAGTAACTGGTGTCTCTGAAATTCTCAAAAGAGTAACTGCTGCCTTTCAGGGGGGCAGCTGCCCTGGAGAAGTGAGAATCATCAAAGGAACTCTTCATCTCCAAGTTACTCCCATGGCCTAACAGAAATCTGAAGGTGAAAAAAGAGTGGGGGAAGTTGGGCCAATCCTGCAGCCAGCTTGTTTTCCCTCCCGTCCATCCCTGTCTCCTCTCCAGCCCTCAGCACAGAAAGGAGAAAGTCAGTGTAAACAGGAGGAGTTCCTCCAGATTCCTTTCACTGAACAATTTCACTTTCTTTTAAGAAAAAAAGGCAAGGGTGCTGACAGATTCTTTAAGAAAGTGGTTACAGAGACAGCGCCTGCTTGGTAGACACTGACGATGTCTGTGGCAGCATCGGGCATTTGGGGCCATATTGTGGCGGGGCTGGGGCAGTCTCTAGAATCACAGGAGCAGAGCTCAAGGGTCAGATGGTCCTTGGAGGCCCCCTCATCTGACAGATGAGGAAGCTGAAGCCCAGAGGTGAGAAGTGATTTGCCCACAGTCACACATAGAAGAAGAAAATGAGTTAGCCAAGATTCCAGCTCAAGGCAGTTCTCCAATAAGAGGCTGCTTCATGGCTAAGAGTGAAGGATGTTAGGGGCAGAACCTCACATGACTCTTGCTTACCTCCTCAGGTCTGTGCTCAGCTCAGCATAGGAACTTCAGGCTTCGGTTTACTGTTTGTTCAGCTTCTTTAGAATATAAGCTCCTTGAGGGCAGGGCCTGTCCTCACTTTGGAATGTGTGTCTCCACTACTTAGCCCAGTTCATGCTACATAGATTGTGCGTAATAAAGACTTTTTCATTCATTCATTCATTTGCTCATTTGTTTGTCCATCCATCCATCCATCCATCCATCCATCCATCCATCCATCCATCCATCCATCCATCCATTTATACCATATCTGGGAGCCGGGGAGCAGTTGGACAAACTAGGTGTCTTACCACCAGCACATGAATGAGTTAGGCACAGGCTGGTTAATAGGCTAATGGCTTTTCACATCCTCCTGGCTTTTTTAGATTTCCTTTCAGTCTGACCACATCTTTGCTGGAGATGCAGAGCTGTTCTCATAGCTCTAGCAGGTCACACACAGTATTTGAAATAGAAATGTCATCCAGGGTAAGGAGAGGTATCATGTAGTACTGGTTAGGGAGCAGTTATCGGAGTCAGGAAGATCAGAGTTCAGCCCTTTCCCTGATAGTTCTTGGCTGTATCCCTGGGCAAGTCTGACCTCTCAGTGCCCCAGGTCCTTCTCCAAGACTGTGAATTATAGAGCACACAGGAGAGCATAGAACTCACAGGAATTCACCATCCCCAATAAAATGTTAGATTATTATTATTTTATTTTCAGTTCAGGCTCTGTCCTGAGAGGTAAGAGATCTGAGTTCCAGTCTCAGCTCTGCCTTTAGCTTGCTGTGTGTCCTTAGGGAAATTGTCTAAACGCTCTGAGGCTCAGTTTCCTCATCTGTAAAAGGAGAAAGTAAATGTAGATATCTCCAGGTTCTCTACCAGACATTTGACTGTGGAGGTTCTGAGCCCCGGGGAAGACAGCCCATTCCACTTTGAGGCCACACCAAATGTGGGGGAGGGGGTGCTGGTGATGATGAGCAGGGACACAGAAGATGCTTGAAGAACCAGATGTAAGAGGGAAAAATGGAGGAGGAAGAGGGCAGGGGTGGGGCCATAGCAGCCAAAAAGAAGAGAGTGAGCCTGTTAGAGAAATAGTGCAATGCATTCATGTCTTTATCTGTGTGATAGAGATGGGCACTGGACTTGGGACATCCTTGTTCTAAGGGACTAGGAACTCTTCTATGCATGTAGGTTGTCACCTTTTGGGCAACTTAGCGAGATGCCTGTTGTACCCAGAGGTGAAGTGACTGATCCCAGAGCCAATATGGGGCCATGGCAGGCTTGGAATTAGAGTCTTCTTGGCTCTAAGACCCTCTATCTATCCACTACACCATGCCCCTTCCCTCTCTCCATCCCCCTTTTTCTGTCTCTCTCTGTCTCTCTGTCTCTCTGTCTCTGTCTCTGTCTGTCTCTCTGTCTCTCTCTGTCTCTCTCTGTCTCTCTGTCTCTCTGTCTCTCTCTCTCTCT
>NW_027185761.1:59922845-59928110 GCF_028583685.1 Petaurus breviceps papuanus | reverse complement strand
TCTCTCTCTCTCTCTCTCTCTCTCTCTCTCTCTCTCTGTCTCTCTCCATACACACATATGCAAGTTTATGTATACACAGGCACACAAACCTGATATTTTTACATTAATGCAAAGAATGCAACCTCTTCACTTGAGAGTTACAGGCAGGCTGGGTTAATATAAATGCAAATTGATATATATTATAATAATATTACATACCTATCTAATACAATATACACATATGTATTTGGCTGCATCACACTGTTCCTTCCCAGATGGACAGCCATTTACAAGGGATTTCAGCCCTCCTACAATGTTCTTCCCAAGTCTTTGTTGCTGCCACAAACATTTTTCTAGTGCAGCCTAGCAGGAGCAGTTTCTACAACTATTCATTTATTTTGTTATTATAAGCTAGCAACCAACAAAAATGAAAATTTCCATACACAAAGTAAGCTAGGAATTAGGATTATATATGAAACCATGCATCTATTACATGTATCTTTTTTTAAAAAAAAAACAGAAAACCTCTCTCTATATATACATATAAATATATTAGTGCTGCTTGTTGAGGACCCCTGGTAATCTTTCTGCTCACTTATATTTCTTTTAAAATATTCCACTGGCTAACCTTTCTTTCATGTTTATATCACTGCTCCCCTACTCTCCCACCCACCCACCCATTAAATAAAAGTCCTCCCTTGAAACAAGTAACTTTAGTCAAGCAAACAAATCTGTGTTGTATCCATCATTTCTGAAAGTATTTTCTCGTTTTGCCTCTACAAGCCCTCACTTTTCCTCACAGAGGTGGGAAGCAGGATTCATCCTCAGTCTTCTGGAGTTATAACTGCTCAACACATTGCTAAGAGTTTTTACATTTTTCCAAATTGTTTTCCTTTTTGAAGTTGTGGTCATTGCACAAAAAGCTCTGGTTCTTCTCACTCTGCGTCAGTTCATACCAGTCTATACCACCCCAGGTTGTTGTGAATTCATCCCTGTCATCATTCCTTAGGTCTCAGTAACATCACATTGCATTCCCATACCATAATTTATTTAGCTACTCTCCTAATTCAGGGCTTAGTAAACTCTGATCTGTGGACTAAATAGGACCACACCCTGTTTTAGTATGACCCATGAGCTACCCCTATAAAAACCATTCTTAACTTGAGGACCAAAAAACAGGTGGCAGGCCACATTTGGTCTGTGGTATGGGGAATTCCAAGATGGAGGGACAGTATGTGACAGAGGACTTAAATTTTGAACTCAGGTCTATTTGACCACAACTACACTTTATATATCAATGTCTATGTCTATATTTCCTTGTTGGTAAAAGAAGGTTGGAGCAGAGGGAGGTCCCTTCAAACTTTCTCTTTCTTTGGACATATCACATAGATATATACATCCCCCTGTGCATATATACACACACATATATATACACACAATGTATATATATATAATATTACATATATCACATACCAATATATTATATTAAGTATATGTTATTATATACTAATATTATATGTATACATATGATATATACATAATATATAAGTATTTACACACACGGTTTACTTATATGTATATGCACACGTTTCTAATGCAAATGTGATACAATACACATGTACATGTAGTATATGCAGACATTTACTGTAGGCATGATATACACATAGCATTTTATTGATAAATGGGTGTGTATATATGCATATGTATTAATATTTGCACATACACACACAGAAAAAGGACAAAAGGAAGTGGGAGAGAAAAACAGGTCAGTAAAATGAGGAGGAAGAAAAAAAAAGTGGGCAGGAAATTCTAACCGGTAAAGTAGCTTAGGGGCAAAGGAAAGCTCTCCCAGTGTGGCTCTGTATGATTGTCCCTTTCTGGCCTGATGACTTCCCAAGAAATTTATTTTGTGGGTCTGGGCCATTTCAGTTCCTTTATAGCCATATCTTATAGTCCCTTACTCATCAGCCTTGGGGATGCATCACCCTAAACTGCCAATCCTAGCCACTCTCTCCTCATTTTTTAACGTGGCCCACACATGTGGAGCCACTCTGTTCCTACCATGCAATACATCAATTTCAGGTGTTCTGTGGTCATAGCATCACGTTTAGAATTCTAACCCTCTCTTTTTACCAACAAGGAAACTGAGGCGCAGGGAGGTCAAGGGATTGTCCCAAGATCACACAGGTGGTAAGTGCCAATAAATCTCTTGCTCTTTCCAGCTCTGCCCCACCAGCTTTGCCAGAGCTCCTGGGGAGCCCCGCCATGAGATTCTTTCTTGCCAAAGTATCCTGATCAGAAGGCATAATTATGCTTCTTTACAATTGTTGCTTCTGGTTGCAGCTCCAGCTCCTGCTTCCCATTTGTTCTTAGGGTTCACCTGGTTCCCCATCCCCAAGCTCCATTTCCCTCTGATGACTGATCCTTCTCAGGTTTTGAGCCTCACCTTTAATTCTGCCCCAGGCAACAGTTAAGTGTCAAGTCTAGTGCCTTTAACAGAGTTCCTTCACACTGCAATTTATTCCAACCACCTGGGCTGGCTACACCCCAGAGCCTAGATCTTTTGTAAGATTTTGATGGCCTTAGTGGGGACCTGGCTTGGGGTCTGTTCCTGTAAAACAATTCTGTGCTTGTTGGAGTGCTCCAAAGAAAAAGATGAGGGGAGTATTTTTAGACCCCTCACTAGGAGATAGTTAACTAGGGCACCGCAGCCAGGGTATTGCCCAAGCAGGACACTAACAGCATTTTCCTGGGTCACCTCATCCTCTATCCCATCTGTGCTTGGCTCTGTCCCAGAGGAGGACAATCTATCCTCCTGCCCTGATCCATCCTGTCAGAACTGCGACCTCTGCTTCCCTTGCCCAGTTCTGCCCCCAAAATGGTACCACTTGCCTGCTCCCTCTGTCCCAGCACTTACCACAGTGCCTGGTGCATAGCACACACTTAAACAGGGTTTGTTGGCTGACGGATTCATTGATTGTCCAACAAGACCGCCTTTCTTAGACCAGCTGTGCTCCCGGCAGGACTCATCGGTGGGCTGCCTTGCTCTCCGCTTCAGCTCAGCATTCCCAGCCCCTCCCAGCAGCATACTCTTAGGGGCAGAGTAGAAACCTCAAGGGGTTCTAGACTCTGGGTGCTCTCTTCCCCTCCCCTCCCTGTTCACACTCAAGTCTCTATGCCTCCCACTTTTGTCTTTAATTTTCTGTCTGGGTCTCTGAGTGTTTTCTTTTCTGAGTATGGTATATATTAGTGTGCCATAGTAAAGCCTGAGGATCAGCTGCTTGGAGTTGCAAGGGACCTTAGGGGTTATCTATTCCAGGTGAGGAAATGAGTCTGGGAAAAGTGAGACCCAGAGAAGAGAGGGGGATTGCTCACAGTCACACAGGAAATGCAAATCCCAGAGGTCAGCTCCTCTGACCCTCAAGCCAGCCCTCTTGGGATTCTACTCTGCTGGCTTCTGGCTAGCTGCACTCTGCTCCCCTTAAGGAAGAATTCCTTATAAATGAAGAATCAGATTTGGTTTCAAACCAAACTGCCTCCTTCTTCTCTCTCCAGCTCTGCATCACCTTCTAAATAGATGCTGCCTTGACCGAATCTTCAGGTTTGGATAATCATAAATCCTGCAATGTTTTATGCCTCCTGTGGGCAGGCACTGTTTTATCTCTGGTCCCCAGGGATCCAGAGAATGAGAGAGAGAGAGAGAGACAGACAGACAGACAGACAGACAGAGACAGATACAGACAGAGAGACAGAGAGACAGAGACAGAGAGACAGAGAGAGACAGAGTATACAGTAAGTGCTTAATATGTGTTGGTCGACCGATTACAAGATTGATTTATAGGATCTTAGGACGTTAGCATTAGTAGGAATCTCATTCATCATCAAATCCCAACCTTGGCACAAGGGAGATGTTTCTCCTTCTGTTGCTGTTGTTTGTGTCCTATGGAATACGCCATGGAAACAACTGAAGGTTGACAGACTGCCTTTAAAACCCCCATCCTAAGAGAGAGTCAAGAATGAGTTTAGTTCCTCTCTGGCACGGAGGAAGGACTATGGCTCAGTTCTGGCGTTGTCAGGATGTGATGAGTGGAGTCCTACACTTGGACTCAGAAGCCTGGCTTGGCCTCCCAGCTCAGTCAGGATTCTGCTACTTATTAGCTTTGAGTCACTGCATTTAACCCCTCTAATCCCCTCAGTAGGCTTGTCTGTAGAATGGGAATGACACTTGTACTATAATCTTCTCTGAGGAAAGCGATTAATTTACAAGCGAGAGATGATTATATGATCAAGTCCCAACTTACTGTAGGACCTTACTGGTGCCAAATGCTTCGGAGGAAGTTCAATGATGAGTTTTGTCCACAACTTGTTCTTAGGGAGACTTGGCTGAGGTGAGAGAATGAAGGAAGGGCCCCAGACCCACTGACTTAGGCTCACACAGTCTCTGAGCTGCAAGGAACCTAAGAGGCTGTTGGGTCCAACCCACACATAAATGAAAATGCTTTCTGCAGCATCCCAGACCAGTGGCCATCCAGTCATTATGTGTGGATTCTTAGTGGGTAGGGACCCACCCATCACACTTTTACACAGCTCGAATTGTTAGGAAGTTTTCCCCTAACATTAAATCTTATTGCACGTCTTGGCTGCTTCCAACCATTGTTCCCGGTTCTATCCTCTGGGGTCAAGCAGAACAAAGCTAATAATCCCTCTTCCACTTGGCAGCCTTTCCAATATTCCGATGTAGCCATTGTGTTCTCCACAATCTTTCTCTTCTCCAGTAAATCATCCTCAGTTCCTTCAGGTGACTCTCACAAGTCAGATATTCAAAGCTTTTTACCATCCTGGTTGCTCCTCTCCTGGCTCTCTCCAGTTTATCATCGTCCTTCTCAAAATGGAAAGCCGTGTATCAGATGAGTTCCACCAAAGGCAGATTAGGTCAAGCCTTACTCATTCTTTTATTCCAGGACATTGTTTTTCTCCTGAGCAGTCTAAGCTTTGGCTAGTGTTATTGACTCTCATATTGCTTTGTTGACTTGTCATGACTTTGAGCCTACTAAAATTCCCAGATTTTTTTTCAAGTGAGTTGCTGCGTAATTGTACATCACTTACCTTGCACTTCTGCAACTGATTTTTTGAATCACAATAGAAAACTTTACTTTTATCCCTAATACATTCTATCATATTAGCATTCTAGCCTATTAAGATCTCTCTCTCTCTCTGTCTCTGTCTCTCTCTGTCTCTGTCTCTCTGTCTCTCTGTCTCTGTCTCTCTCTCTCTCTCTCTCTCTCT
>NW_027185761.1:59913472-59922745 GCF_028583685.1 Petaurus breviceps papuanus | reverse complement strand
TCTCTCTCTCTCTCTCTCTCTCTCTCTCTCTCTCTCTCCCTCTTAATACCAGATTTCAAATTATATTACAAAATGGTAATCATCAAAACAATCTGGTACTGTCTTTTTTTTTTTAAAGCAATCAGGGTTAAGTAACTTGCTCAAGGTTACACAGCCAGTTATTTTGTGTGGGTGTTAAGTATCTGAGCCCAGAACTGATCCCAGTTCTCCCAACTCTGGGGCTGGCGCTCTTACTCACTGCACCACCTGGCCGCCCTGGTACTGTCTTAAGTAGTGGGTCAGTAGATTAGATTTGGTACACAGAACACATTAGTAAATGACCATAGTAATCTAGCTTTTGATAAACCCAAATATCCAAGGTTTGGGAGCACCATTTTACAAAAATTGCTGAGAAAACTGGAAAGCAGTTTGGAAGAAACTAGATGTACACTGACATCTCACACTGTATACCTAGAAAAGGTCAAAATGGATAGGTGATTTGGATATAAAGAATGATATGATAAGTAAATTCAGGGAGCATAGCAGATTTTTACCTGTCAGATCTGTGGATAAGGAAAGAGTTTTTGACCAAACAAAAGATAGCAAGGATTATAAGATGGATAATTTTGATTATATAAAATTACAAAAGGTTTTATACAAACAAAAAAAAAGTACAGCAAAAACTAGAAGTAGAGCAGGAACCTGGAAAAAATTTATAGCAAGTATCTCTGATAAAGGCCCCATTTCTCAAAAACGGAGGGACCTAAGAGAAATTTATCAAAAAATATGAGCCCTACCCCAATTAATACGTGATCAAAGGATATGGATAAGCAGTTTTCAGAAGAAGAAATCAAAACTATCAAGTTCCATAAAAATGCTCTAAATCACTATTGATTAGAGAAGTACAAATTAAAACAACTCTGAGGTACCACCTCACAGGTATCATATGGGCTAACATGGCAGAAAAGAAAATGACAAATGCTGGAGTAAATGTAGAAAAATTGGGACACTAATGCACTTTTGGTGGAATTGTGAACTGCTCCAACCATTCTAGAAAACAATTTGGAATTATGCCCCCAAAGCTGCCAAACTGTCCATACCCTTTGGCCCAATCATACCACTACTAGGTGTATACCCCAAAGAGATAAAAAAGGTGGAGACAAGGACCTACCTGTAGGTTAAAAATATTTATAGCAAGTTTTTTTGTAGTGGTAAAGAATTGGAAATCGAGGGGATGCACATCAACTGGGGAATGACAGAACAAGTTGTGGCATGTGATTGTGATGGAGTGTTATTGTGCTATAAAAAATAACGAATGTTTCAGAAAAGTCTGAGAAAAACCTGGGAAGATTAATATGAACTCATGCAAAGCGAAGTGAGCAGAACCAGGAGAACATTGTACACAGTAACAGAACTATTGTAAAGATAATCAACTGTGAAAGACTTGGCTACTCTGATAAAGAAAGTCCAAGGTAATTCCAAAAGACTCATGATGAAAAATGCTATCTACCTCCAGAGAGATCTGATGAATTTTGAGTGCAGATTGAAGCAGACTTTTTCCATTTTCTTTATATTTCTTGCTTTTTTTTTGCAACATGGCTAATACTGAAATATGTTTTGCATGACTTAATGTGTATAATTGCTGTATTGTTTGCTTTCTAAATAGATGTGATAAAGGAAGAGAATTTGGAATTCAAAATGTAAAACCAAGAATTTTAAAAGTGGACAAAAATTTTGTTTAAAAAAACTCTTTTAGTAAGAGAGGAATATATTGGGAGAAGGAGGGGGGAGAGATAGAATGGGGTGGATTATCTCCAATAAAGCAGGCAGGAGAAGGCTGTTACAATGGAGGGGAAGAGCAGAAAGGTGAAAGGGAAGAAGTCAATCTTACTCACTTTAAGGAGGGAGTAACATACACACTCCATTGGGTATCTTACCCTACAGGAAAGTAGGGGGGAAGGGGATAAGAGGGGGGATGATAGAAGAGAGGGCAAATTGGGGTAGAGGGTAGTTATAAGCAAACACTTTTGAAAAGGGACAGGGTCAAAGGAGAAAATTGAATAAATGGGGGGGACAGGATGGAGGGAAATATAGTAGTCTTTCACAATATGACTACTATAGAAATGTTTTGCATTACTACACATGCATAACCTATATTGAATTGCTTATCTTGTCAGTGGGTGTGGGTAAGGAGGGGAGAAGGGAGAGAATCTGGAACTCTTAAGTTTTAAAAACAATTGTTACAAAAAATAGTTTTTTTTTTCCATGCAAAATAATAAAAAACAATCTAAAAATATTTTTTGGGGGATCTTCCTCTCATGTAATATATTACCTATCCTCACCTGCTTTGGGTCATCTGTGAATTTGCTAAGGATGGCATTTGGGCCTTCATCCAAATCATCATTTAAAAACGTTAAACATCACAGGACCAAATCTCTTGAACAATGTGCTGGAGATGTCCTTACAAGTTGACACAGAACCGTTAATGCGTGGTTCTTGGGGTCTGGCTATTTTACCAATTTTGAATTCATTTAATTGTCCTTTCATCTCTTCACTGAATCTCTCAGTAGTGTCATAGAACTTAGAGTTAGAAGGGGCCATAGAGATTGTTATTACAATCTTCTCATTATACAGATAAGAAAGCTGAGGCAAGAAGTTAATGGTTTTGCTTAATGTTGCACAGTTAGTAATTAGAGGGGCAAAGATTTGAATTCATGTCCTCTGGTTCCAAATCCATTTATTTCCCTCTAGGCCATGGTACCTCTGGGGAGGAGAGGGGAAGGGGAAAGTTCTGTGTGTCTACCCTTAAACCATGTTGACTCTCACTTTTGGCAATGGTATATCCTTCCATCTAATAAAGCGAACTATTTTAAAGTTTGTTTACTTGCTGAAATGTATCCATATCAAACATCAGTTCAAATTACCATGAGGCTGGAATAGTAAAAGGGAATGCTCAGAAGAAAAAGACCTTTATTTAGTGAGCTGCAAATGGAAGGTCCACCAGAGCAGGTTTTCCTGCTACAGATTAATGACCAATTACTCTTTAGCTGATCTGTTCTGGATAAAGCGACATTTTCCATTTTAAAGCATAAATATAAAAAGATGCCTAAATAATTGTTCTGGTCCTCTGAATGCACATCACTTCCACATGTAGAGATCCCTTTGAAGACAATATTAAGTTCCTAGAAGAGACGCAGAGTGGGAGGAACATTGGCCCTTCCTCTGGTTCATGATTTCATCTACCATGGGCACATACATCCTACATTGCTGGGGATCTCAGCTCATTCAACGTTCTCATCTTCTGTGATGCTTGTCTTTCTTTCTGTAAGTTCTCCATTGAGGAACCACCCAATGAGATGCACGATTTCTTCATAGCCATTTTTCAGTCTACTAGGGTTATCAATATAAAATTCATGCCCAGAACCAAAATTCTGGATTTATGCGGCCTGGGTTCAGCCTTGGGGGCTTTTCACAAATTTCTCTCTTTGGCCTGTTTTCCCATTTGGGAAATCCAACTTTGGCTTGTTTTTCTCTCTTCTAAGGTCCTCTATGAGAAAATCAGAATGTAGTTTGTTCTGTGATCATTATGGAAAAAGTTTAAAAAGAGCCCTCTTTTCTCATAGAAGACAAATGATATATTTGAATACAGAACAGACTTTATTTCATTCAATGGAAAATGCATAATGCAAAAAATTGACACCCAGGACCACAGATGGTCAATGCAACTCTCCTTCCCTCTTCTAATACAGTGCCTGAAACACAGTAGGATATTGAGTTTTTGGCTACTCAGTTGTCAATTTGTTCCATGAGACTCATCTCCCTCAGACTTGTAGTGCCACTCTGTGACTGGGGTGTCCCAAAGATGGTAAAGCACTTTAAGTCCTGATGTTCTTTTTCTCAATATCTGCTTAGTCCTAATAATTCCAAATATTAATGAAGCAAAAGATCTGGTTTTGTTCCTCCCCACTGCCAATATTTGTTGCTCTTCCTTGGCATCTTGGCAGTTCTTGGGCCAAGAATTCCTTCATTTGGTACAGGGGAACCTGTCTCCTCTTCTCTTCATCACTCCATTTTTATTCTCTCTTCAGATCTGTACCAGTTCTCTCTTTTAAAAGTTCAAGTCTAAGGTATAACTCATGTGCATTATCACGTACATTAGACCTGACTCTGTCAATCATCATTAATGTACTGCCAATAGGTCATTGGTGCTCTCCTGCATAGCACAAAAGCAGCATTCTCAATACCAGAACAAAATCTGGAATGTGAAAAAGAAATCTTGAATGTGCTGTCAATGGGGATGTTTATACCTTTTATAGAGAGGCATCTTCCAGGTCAGAATGAAGACTTCCTCTTTTAACCTTATTGAAATTAACTAGGTTTCTCTTCCTTAAAATCTCTCATCAGAGATATATGGTTTTAATGCTTTTTGTTATTGAAGTGATTTATCATAATGAACATTTTTCTGAAATTCCCTCCTTTTCCTAGAATGATGTCACCTTGATCATAATGATTAATTTTTTCAAATGTCTCATTTCATTCCCTTTGACATTACTTTATTCAATATTTTAGCTTTATATTCAACATGCCAAAATTATTTAGGATTCCTTGGAATGTGTAACAACAGAAACAACCTTGTTCAATGGCCCTCTGATAATAAACATTAGTTGGGGCATAAAACAGGGAGGTGGATGTTTGACAAAACACTCTCCAAAGTGATGGAAACAATCTAGTGAAGAGCTAGGGTGAAGAAGAGATTCATTGTGAATGGTGAGGTCCTTCAAATGCTCCTATTTGTGGATGATATTACATGAATTTCATCAAGCCTCCAGTCACTGAAGTCACTCCTGGGAGAAATCCATGATCCTTCAAAAGTTTGGCCTCTTCACCCATCTAGGAAAGGTCAAATGGATGAAGTATGTCTATTGTCCAAATCACAACATTCATTGGGATGGTTACCCTATTGAACTTGTCCAATAGTGCATACCTGGGACAAACAGTAGGGATGGACAGTGAGCTAGGTCCAAGGTTGAACAGGAGGAGAAGGGGTGAGGTTGCTTTAGGCATTTTTTTACACATTACAATATTTTAGTACTTAAAAAATGTGTTCTTGGGGGTGGCTAGGTGGTGGAGTGAATAGAACATTGTCCCTGGAGTCAGGAGGACCTGAGTTCAAATCTGGCCTCAGACACTTAACACATACATAACAAAACTAGCCGTGTGACCTTGGGCAAGTCACAACCCCAATTGCCCTCCAAAAAGCAAATAAAAAATGCGTTCTTGGTTACATGTAAAAAAATGATTTTTAACATTCATTAAAAATATTTGAGTTCCAAATTCTCTCCCTCCCTCTCCTCTTCCCTCCTTGAGAAGGCAAGCATTTTGCTATAGATTATACATGTGTAGTCATGTAAAACATGTTTCCATGTTAGCTATGTTGCAAAAGAAAACTGACAAAAAACCCAAGAAAAATAATTCATACTGCATTGATTCTTTCTGTGGAGGTGGATAGCATTTTTCATCATGAGTACTTCAGAATTGTTTTGGATCATTGTATTGCTGAGAATAGCTAAGTCATTCACAGTTGATCATGATTACAACATTGCTGTTACTATGTACAATATTCTCCTGGTTCTGTTCACTTCACTTTGCATCACTTCATATAAGACTTCCCAGGTTTTTCTGAAAGCATCCCGCTCATCATTTCTTGTAGCACAGTAGTATTCTATCACAATCTTATACCACAACTTGTTCAGCCATTCCCTGATTGATGGGCATCCCCTCTATTTCCATTTCTTTGCCACCACAAAAAGAGCTGCTAAAGATAATTTTATACATATGGATCTTTTTCCTTTTCCTTTGAACTCTCTGGTATACAGACTTAGTAGTGGTATCAGCACTCCTATTTGAAGAGCAGGCAAGATGTAGCTTAACAGCAGTCTGACAAATTGACTTGATCTAGCTAGCAAAATGAATTCAATCTATTTTTAAATTAATTATTCTAAAGTCACTCTAGAAAACAACAAGCGTCTGTCCTACTGAGGCAGAGAAGAGGGGGAGAAAGGGGAAACCCCACTTCAATTTTTTTCATTTGTTTGGATCTGTTTCATAGTATCTTGATTTCTCATAAAGTCATTAGCTTCCATTTGCTCCAAACTAATTCTGAAGGAATGATTCTCTTCAGTGAGCTTTTGAGATTCTTTTTCCATCTGGCAAATTCAGCTTTTTAAGGCATTCTTCTCCTCATTGGCTTTTTGAGCCTCTTTTGCCATTTGAGTTAGTCTATGTTTTAAGGTGTTATTTTCTTCAGTCAGGTTTTTGACTCTCATTTTTAATTTTCTTGCATCATTCTTGTTTCTCTTCCCAATTTTTCCTCCACTTCTCTTATTTGGTCTTCAAAATCCTTCTTAAGCTCCTCTATGGCCTGTAAGCAGCTTATTTTTTTCTTGTAAGCTTCTGGTGCAGGAGTTCTGACTTTGCTGTCTTCCTCCTGTTCCATGCTTTGATCTTTTTTTGTCCCCCCAAAAAGGAGTCCAAAGTTGAATTACTGTGCTTGCCTTGCTTCCCTCATTTGCTCATGTTGCCACTCAATTACTTGACTTCTGAACTTTTTGCCACAGTAGAAATCTATTATTAGAGAGGGGAGCTTTGTCCCAAATTGCTGGGGTTTTCTCAGCTGCTGGAGGTATTAGTTGGGTGCCTCCTCTGAAGCCTCCTCACACTCTGGCAAACTGGTCGTGCACCCCAGGACCTCCACCCAAGACAGTGATCCAGATTCAAGCAAGTTAAAGGAAGAGCAATTACCCCTCAGACTGGTCACTTGGCCCCCCTGTAATCTACAGGCCTGGAGCTGTGAAGCAGCCATGTGTCGGTGGCTGCACGGCCACAGCCTCAGCCTCTTCCTGCTCCAGGGCAAAGGCCAACTGCACTCCTGAATTCACAGGACCCAAAGTCCACACTGCACTGACCTCTTACTTTGTCCTTAGCATCTATGGGTTGATAATTCTGCAAACTGTTACAGCTGCTGGTGATCTGAAGTCCCTCCAGCCGGTGGCTGGTTGTGGCTGCCCTGATGCTAAAACCTCTGACCCGCGTGTGGCTGGGCTTGGCTCCCAGAGTGATGTGATGGACCCTTCCTGCTGGCCTGCTGGACTATCTTCAGTGTGAGGTTAGCTTCTCTCTGTCATTTTATGGGTTCTGTAGCCAGCTCCATCTGGTTCCAGCTCTGACTGATAGGCCTGGCAATGACCCTTGTGGTTGGTGGGTTAACTTGTTGCCACGTTGATCAGGCCTCATCAGGACCTCTGCTCGCCCCAGTGTCCAGGCCTCTATGCCACCCTCATCATCTTCCGGGCCTCTACTCCAACCCCCAGAAACCCCACTTCAGAGATGTGTACTTATTCTCCCAAGTGGAAAGGCAACGATCACTAAGGCCACTATGGTCCAGCCAAACTTACCTTCTCACAGTAGCTCATGTCCCGCCTCTGCCTTCAGTCTCCATATCTTTGCATGGGCAATCTCCTATCCCCAGAAGTATTCCCTCCTCACCTCTGCCTCTTAGTATCTCTAGCTTTCATTAAGACTCAGTCCAGGCACCATCTCCTATGCAAAGCCTTTCTTGATTCCTCCTATTTGTTATCTCTCTCTTCCCTTGTAACATCCTATCACCTCCCAACAGGATGGAGCTCCTTGATTGAAAGAAAGTCTTTACTGGGACTGGGTATCTGGGGCTTTGTCTAAGGGTGCTAAACTGCACATCAGTTTTTAAGCAACATGGAAGCCAGTGATTTTATCAGCTAGTCATCAGCTATCAAAAGGTCCATTTCCTTCCCCCAGTGTCTATATTCCAAGTGAGGTCTTCCTCAGCCCAAGATTATCCTCACTACCCCTGCCCCAGCAATGATCTCAGAGTATTCCAGGGTCTGCCAAGGCTCCCAAATTGTCAGTTATGACTCTTCATGCTACCTTCTTCCTAGAAATTGTCTGAGATAGTAGCAGTTTGAGATAGGAGCAACTAGGTGGTGTAGTGTACTGGCCCTGGCATCAGGAGGGACCTTAGTTCAAATCTGACCTTAGACACTTGACATTTACTAGCTGTGTGACCCTGGGCAAGTCACTTAACTCTGCTTCAAAAAAAAAAAGAGAAACTGAGATTTTTTTTTCAGTAGTGGTGATTCATTCAAGTTGACAAACAAATTTATTAAGCACTTATTGTGGGCAAGACACTGTGCTAAGTGCTGCGCATACAGAGATACCACATAGATTTTAGCTTCAGGGAACTTAGAATGGAATAGGAAAGGCGGAGAGCAAGAGCTGTTAAAAATGCAATTCCCCTAAATCTATGAAGTCTCTGTCATGAAGAGCATGTGTCCTGTTTGGTCCTCGGACTCGGGAATGATCACCCCGTCAATCAGATTTCAAAGTCTTTTCTCTTTTATTCAACTCTTTGCATTCTTCTTCAATTTGTCAAAGTCCTCAAAATTGTTCATTTGTGTAATATTGGTGTCAGAGGAGATTTTGCTTACTTCATTCAAAATCAGTTCATATAAGCTTTTTCGAATGAGACACACACATGTACATATACATATATGTACTACATACACACACACATATATATTCGCTTACAATCATTGAGGGAATGTTGCTTTGGCTTGTTTTGTGTTTTGCTTGACTATGCATCTTTGCAAAAAGAAATTTAGTCTGTTTAATCTTTTTTTTCTAATGTTGTGCACGTGGGAGGGAGGGAGAAAAAATAGCTAGATCAAGTCAATTGGGCAGACTGCTGTTATTTATTGTTTTGTAAATAGAGAGATGGGAAATGTCGCCTGTATTTTCAGGCGAAGGCACTAAATTATTACTTTTACTTAATTATTTTATTTTTTAAAATAAAGAAACCTCTCAGGAAGTAGAAATAATCTCTAAATGTATGTAATGTAAAAATGAAGCACATCAAGAAAATTTTATGTATATATGTGTGTGTATACACATATATGTACAGATATACATATATACAAATATCTAGCTAGTTGTGCATCCTTTATTCTTTTTTTTTGCTTTTTGGAGGGGGGAAGGCAGGGTAATTGGGGTTAAGAGACTTGTTCAAGTTCACATGGCTAGTAAGGGATTAAGTGTCTGAGGCCGCATTTGAACTCAGGTCTTCCTGAGGATAGCACCCAGGGCCAGTGCTCTATTCACTGTGCCACCTAGATGCCCCTCACCCTTTATTCTTGAAAAGACCAATGACATAGTGAGGGTGCACACACACATGCACACACACACACAATAATGATCGGAAAG
>NW_027185761.1:59894292-59913462 GCF_028583685.1 Petaurus breviceps papuanus | reverse complement strand
ACACACACATGCACACACACACACAATAATGATCGGAAAGCATGTGTAGTAAGTAAGATGTGAGGTCCAGGCAAGGTGTTAGGGGCTGCTGAGAGATGGAGAAATCACTTCCAGCCAGAAGGGTCTGGGAAAGCTTTATGAAAAAGGTGATGCCAGAGTTAGACTTTGAATGGCGGGAGGGGCTTCAGTCATGTCCAAAGAAGGTGATGAAGGGTGTAGAAGCATTCATTCCAGGTATGAGGCCAATGTGGACAAAGGCCCAGAAGGGAGAGAGTGGAACTGGAACAAAACCCAGAGAAAGATTGATTCCTAGCTTCAAGAGTTTATCACTAAAAAAACTATAACCTAGTTCTTTCTTAACAAGACTTCAAACTTTGTATTTTAAGATATCTAAAATAAAGAGCACATCCTACGCTCTTAAAATGCTGTGGCCACTAAGTTCTAAATATGAATGGTTCTTATAGGTCAGAAATTATCTGACCTATAAAAGGGTGAAACAGAAGTCAGGCTTCCAATGGTAACCTCCTCCCCGCCTTTCCCAGGGCTCCCATCCCCTTCCCATTCCCATTCCATCTTTGCCCTTGATGGGCAGTAATCACAGGATCATAGAATTATGAGCTGACTTTAGAGGTCATCTATTTAACCCTTCATTGTACAGATGAGGAAACAGAGGCACAGGAAAGGTAAGAGATGTGCCTAAGGTCACACGGGTAGTGAGGGGTAGACCTGGGATTTGAACCCACATTTTTTGTACTGCACTGGCTTATAACAAAGAGTCAGGTATTTTACTATCTCATGGACATCTATACCTAACAAAACCTAGCAGAAGAAAATCAGAAGGTCTTAGAAACCTTGATATAGAGGTGTGGATTTATACATTTGCAAGACAAGTTTGGAACTAAAATGGAAATGAAGGAAGAACAGTTGGAAAAGACCTAACAAAAGTGACAGAAACAAACATTTCTCTCCCTTTAAGAAAGCTGGAGAGAAAAGGGACCCTCTCTGCCCTCCCACACCTGGCTCCCTCACATCTGGAACCCTGGGCTTCTTCTGCCAATCCTGATTCAGCAAGGTTGCTTGACATTGGAATGGATACTCGGGGCTAAGTCCTTTGACTGATTTGTTTCCTGAT
Source organism: Petaurus breviceps papuanus (assembly GCF_028583685.1). Lineage (NCBI taxonomy): Eukaryota > Metazoa > Chordata > Mammalia > Diprotodontia > Petauridae > Petaurus > Petaurus breviceps. The sequence continues at coordinate 59,912,330 of NW_027185761.1, read as the reverse complement.
CTGTGATGACATTCAAAACTCCACTGAGCTTTTAGGGAGGAGAAGAAAGCCTAGGCAAGTGGTAATGTTGGAACTCCGTTTCCACGTCACCTCCTCCCAACCCTCCCCTCCCATCCAAGTTACATACATTTTTATCTGCACCAAAACTATTTCTGGGGCCCCTTTGGTATTAAATTCCTTGATCCATCCCTGGTACCAGTAGAAAAGAGGGAGATGAATGATTCCTTCAAAGCTCAGATGTAAGCAACTGGTGGTGGTAGGGACGGCAGCCATACAGCTGTGGCTGCCTGCTGCTGATGCATTCCAGGGGTTCCATCCACCAGACTCACAGGAAAAAAATATTCCTACAAGGTCCCTATTTCAAGACTGCTGACTGACTGTCAGGTGGAGCCAAACTTTGTGGGGTTCTCTTTGCAGTGTGTGTGTGAAAAGGAGGATGTGAAGAACTAGGTAAAAGCTTTGGACTGTGTAAGACAGGGGGCTCAGCTGGGGTGGTCTGGGGTTTGCTTTTATTCCCCCCTTCTGTTACTGTTTAGTCCTGGTTGCTGATCCCAGAGAAGGCAGGGGCTCCTTGTTCAGATCCTACTTCTGATGCTTACTACCCAATCCTGTGATCTTGGGAAAGTCACTTAACTTCCATAGGCCTCAGTTACCTCATTTATAAAAAGAAGAGGTAAAATCATATAGTTTCTGAGAAGCCTTCCAGTTCTTTATCCATTATTTTGTGACCTGTCTGTGATCTCCCAAAAGTCAGGGTCAGAGAAACAGGTAACACCAGAAACCTAGACCTGGGAGGAACCTTGGAAGTCCAATATCTTCTATAGCATAACTGATCAGTGGTCATCCAACCTTTTGCAGCACTACTCTCGTGCCCCCTTCCCAACTGACACTGGTGGTAGTGGGCTGTAGTCCCCAAAGGGCAATCGATTACTTCTCCTCTCCGTGCTCTAAGAGTAATCTTGAGAGACTGGAGTTAAAGTACTATCTGTTATACATAAGCCCCCACCAGTGTGCTTCCCAGTAAAGTCAAAAGACTTTAATTAGTTTTAGAAAATAGATTTACTGAAAAGTTTGCCAAATGCAAGAAGAGTTGGTACAAAATATTCTCCGTGACCTGAGGGTGTTCTTTTCCTTTGTACCAACAGGTCCTTTGAGAAAGGGTACTCAAACCTAATATACACAATGTGGAGAATACATGTGCCTCCTGACTCTGGTCCCTGGAAGTCCTTTTCCCTGTCTGGAGTCCTCACATAATTACCCTGAGATGTGACTCTCTGCTGGGCTCTTAGGATCATTGCTTTTCTGTGGTCCAAAGCTGGAGTTTCTCTCTGTCACTGGAGGTAATGATTCCCAAGGATGCCACCATCCTTGGGAAGCTATTTTTCCAAGTCCATTAACAGGTGATTCCTCTGTGGTTAGTCACTGCCACTCCAGTGGCCAAAGGCAGTGGGAGTTCTGATACTCCTGAGAGGTCTCCTGAACTCCCATAGTCTGGGAGTTCTCTGGGCACTGGCATCTTAGAATTCTCATTCAAGCAAGATCAAGAAAGAATAAGCTTAAAAGAAACAAGGGTAACCCAAGGAACTCAGGGATGCACAACAATGTGGTGAGAGTTTGGGCAAGTTCTTTTCTCCCCAACCAGCAGCTTATAGCAGTGCTTGCCTCACTCATTGCCAGGAAAGAAGGGAGATTAAAAGACCCACAAGTTGTCCCCTATGGACTCAGTTCCAGCTCCATACCCCCTGAGTGCATGGATATGTACAGAGAGGCATGTATGTACAGTATTGTGGAAATCAAGAGCTATCACCTTCAGTCATGCTATTGGCACTCAATTACTGTATTTTAGATCCCTTTATCTTCTCCTCTTTCCTCCCTTCCCACTTCTAGACTTTTTCTTTTTCTTCCTCCTTCTCTTCCTTCTTCTTCTTCCTCCTCCTCTTCTTCTCTTTTCTTCTTCTTCTTCCTCTTCCTCCTCCTTCTTCCTCTTCTTTTTCTTCCTCCTGCTCCTGCTCCTCCTCCTCCTCTAAGCAGGACTAGAAGAACTCAGAGTGCCTCGTTTAGATGAGGGAGACAGTGTGGTATAATGATTGGAACTGGTATCAAAAGAATTAGGTTCAAATCCTAGTTCTGCCACTTAGTACCTTACAACCTTGTGCAAATCCCCTGACATCCTTGGGCCTCAGTTTCCTCATCTGTAAAATGACATGGTTAGACTAGATGGCCTCTGAAGTCACTCCCAGCTCCTAATATATGACCCTCAGGGGTATGAAAGAAAATCTAACAATATTTTCATCTTTTCTGCTCATTGAAACTTTCATCTGTTCTTGCCTGACAACTGACTCCTTCTTACCACATGGAAGTCAACTCCCTATAAGTTGGAGGGCCAGATGACTTGGGGCTATTCACTGAGCACCCAGACAATGGCTTGGTCTTTTCTGTTAATGCCAACACAGTTGCTTGGGTGGGATCCCTGGGGATCCAGCTTTTCATGCTCTAGTTCTGGTGACTCATTCTCACATTGCCCCCTCTATCATGCTTTGGTTTCTGAGCTTATCCTTTCCTTTGGTGTTTGGCTCTATCATCCATCCAGGAAAGCCCATCCAAGCAGATCTTCAGACTGCCACAGGGTGTAGGTGGTCTTCAGTAACCCCACCTTTCAAAGTCACTATCAAGATAGCCTCTGCCTCCTTAAATGGCGCATGGGATACCTAAATCCAATAGTCCAGCATGCTTTGTCTTCTCTCCTGATGCTCAGCATTGATGCGGCAGGGTCCCATGCTCTAGGAAGTTACTTATTCTCTAGAGTGAAAGAGAGAATCATTTTCTTATAACAGGATCATTGGCACTGCCATCCTTCCAAGTTTCACCTGTGTGGGACTGTGACTTGAATGCTCAATGACAGTTTTCTCCATCTTCCCCTGGGAAACATGTGGGAATATGATCATTCGATCCACAGGCTGATGGAAGTGGGGGACCATAGAACCTTAAGTCTAGAATGAGAATCAACTTCAGAGGCCATGCAGTCCAACCTTCCCGTTTTGTAGATAAGGAAACTGAGGTCTGGGAAGGATGAGTGGCTTCCCAAGGTCAGAAGGGAAGGTGCACTGTACCAAGCAATTGCATTGCTCTGGGAATTTGGGAGCAAGAGTTTGGAGTTCCTTCATTGGTTGCCCTAAGTTCTATATCATCCTTGTGTCCAAGGAACCATCTCCATGACAATGCTGGTGTTATGGGGATGAACTTTCCCCTTGGGTACACCACTGGCCTGTCTCTGCTGCAGTCTTACTGGTCTGCCAAAGTGCTTTGGGCTGGGAGTGGGCGTCCCAAACTCAAAACAACATTGAAATGCAGCAAGCCAGAATAGTGTTCTCTCAAAAAGGAAGGCACAAGTTTAGATAGATGATTCAGCTGACTCCAACCCCAGTTTTCACAGTGTTGTCTCTTGTGAAAGACTGCTTTTCCAATCTGACCTGGGTTTGCACTCAGGGCTGCCTGTCAGGTTGGAGAACCTGCAGTCCTGGGAGAGAAATATACTTAGACCTAAGGGAGAAGGACAGGAAATGGTTGGACCCAGAAAACGCCAAGATCCTTACAAATGGGTTGGCTCTTTGGCAGGGACTTTGGCAGGAGGAAGGACCATCTGGGTAAGAAGGGAGCCAGGGCTTCCATTCCCCACAAGGGGACATTCTGCTGAAGAGGCTTTTTCTTGGGGTACTTTCTTAAAGCCAACCCTCAGGTCCCTAAAATGAAAGGGTGGGAGTAGTCTTCACCAAGGATAGCAATCTGGGGGCCACTCGGGTGCATGGAGTCAGTGAGATAGAATAGAAAGGGGAGAAGAGTGGCTGCCATTTTGGCTTGTTTCTTGTCTCCTATGTTCTCCCTGTCCCATGGGAGAATTGTCTAACGGATGATTGGTGTAAAGGACACCTGAGGGACTTTGCCTTCGGGAGCCTTTCTCTTTAAACTCTTGGTAAAAGAGAACAAAATGATCACCATCTGTGTGTATTTGAACATCTCTCACACGGGGAGGGAATATGCTTCTGTGCTTATCCCCAGTGCTTACTTAGCACAGTGTTTGGCACATAGTAGGCCCTTAACAAATACTCCTTGACTTGATTTGACCTACTTGCTTGGCTCCAGAGAGAAGAACCATGAACAAGGAGGTAGAAGTTGCAAAGAGGCAGATGGAATCTTGATAATAAGGGAAAGTTCCCTAATAATTAGAGCAATTCAAAAGTGGAGTGTATCTTCTCTAGGTATGGTAGACTTCTCTTTGAGGCCTTTTAAGCAGAGACTTTGAGACCAAGCATTGAGACCAGGCAGCATGGGGTAATAATGGATAGAATGATTAACAGAGTCAGGAAACAAGTTCAAATCCTGCCTCCAATACTTGCTAGCTGTATAACCTTGGCTTCTGTTGACCTCAGCTCCTCCTCTGGAAAATAAGGGAGTTGGACAAAACAGCCTTTAAGTTTTTTTCTGTGGCTGTGTTGTAGCAAAGATTCTCTCATAGGGTTGGATGGGACTGACTGGTAATGAGATGTCCTCTAGCTCTGAAATTATGTCAGGTTTCTGTCCTTCCTTATTTGAGAAAGTTCTCACTTCTTTTTCTCACTTCTCCTACTCAACCCCTCCCCCTTTCCATTATTAAAGAAACAATTTAGGACAGAAACAACAAAGGCTAGGACAATAAAACAAAATGGCAGCTCAATTCTCGCTTTTCTGGGATTTATTGTCTTAAGGAACAATAAATGGAATTGGGGGGCAAACTAACTGTGGATGAAAGGCTTCTGCAGACACACATATTACTATGCTAGTTTTCTCAGGGATGCCCCAGGCTCCCATTTTGGATGAGGTCACTAATTAGCTTGATCTTCCATTTGGCTTTGAAAGGAGGAGTGGTGGGCTCAGATATAACTACCAAACTCCATACTGAAGATTCCAGCTTCAATTTCCACATTTCTACATTGGAGGTAGAATGACATTTGAGGTATCAGGTTGTTAGCATGATGGATGAGGGAATGTGTACCATCTTAGATTTACCCAGAAGGTAATGGCATACATAGATGGGTTGCCATCCCCATCATTGTAGAGAGTATGCATATTAGTGAACTCACAAATCCATTGATGCATTGAAGTATGAACTTAGTGGTCTGACTTTTGCAGGAAGCTGAGAGAAGGCTCCTTCCCTATACTAGAAGATCATGTATATAGACAGGCTATCATGCTGATCCTTGTTCTCCTCCTGAAATGTCTCCATTATCTAGAGCTGTTCCTCAGGCTTGTTAATTCTCTTTTCTCTTCTCTACTCTTTGTCCAACTTCCTTCTTCACACTCAGGTTAATGACTTTTGGCTCACTGACATTGGGGTGCCATGTGTAAAAGTTGTAATGACCCAGCCTCTTAACTTTCTGAATCCTTCCCCACTATGGCAACATGAGGACCCAAGCCCCATGCCCCCTTATTATCGACCTACAACACCTCTCCATCTCTGCCTAAATGAGGCTGATTTGCTATCAGGCCCTGGTCATGACTACTCCCCTTCAATAAGGTTTGGGAAAGAAGGGTCTGTCCCTCCATCTGAATCCCTGTATATGTCCTCCTGTATGGTCAAATCTCTGGGAATTAACCATCCTGGTGGTGTCCCTGCCCTTGTCCAAACTGTCTCTGGTCATGAGTATGTGTTAAATCATCTGATTTCTTTACCTCTACATTGTTGCTGCCTCCAAAGTACCTTTTGGCAATTCCCCTGGATGTCTCTGACACTTTGGCACTGTGTATGAGTGCCTTAGCTTATAAACCCTGGACAACAGGTGATCTGAAATTCCCAGTAGCTGCATTGATCTCCTAATATTCCTCTTAGGATGTGTAGAGCTCAAAGGATGGGAAGGGGAATCCTATGTTCCAAGGGGAGACACAATACCCAGAATGGGACTAGTGAACTTTCCTCAAACCCCTTTGGTTTTTTCCCTCCAAACTCACAAGCAGACCCAGTAGGGGTGAGACACAGGGCCCACCCTCAGTCCCTTTGACTGGAATGTGACTCCTCACTTGAGCTCAGGCCTAGGACTTCTTTAGGGGGTGGACCCAAGGAGAAAGGGACTGGGGGAGAAGCTGCTGATAACAAATGGTAGAAAATCATGACCAGTTTCCTTGGTTATATAATTTCAATGGAAGAGTTTCTTCGAAAAAAGGGGGGGGGCTAAGGATAAGAAGGAAGCTCTTTATATATCTGATAACTCTAGGGGAGACCAGCCCTGTGTCTGGCTTACTATCTCCCTTAATGAAAAAGAAGACTAGGTAAGATAAAATATTGAGATACGTTCACAAAGGATAGCTTTGTAATCGCTTGCAAAAGGAAATCTCAAAGTTTTGAGAGTCAAAATGGCAGCCACAATGCTCCTAGGTGAAACAGATCTTAATTCCCCTGTCAGTGGCAGAATGAATCGGACTCCATGGGATTTCTTATCATTTTATGGAAATCTCTCTTTTCTTCTTTCCATTTTCATTTGTCAGTGAAATGTTACTTTTTCTCTGCCAGGAACTATGGCCCTTGTGCCAACTTCCTGATTCCTTTGTGAAATTACAGGTTTAGCTAAATTAATTCAATTAATTTGTTATATAGATTATAAATATATAATATATTAATATGTTATATTATAATAACATATATGTAATATAAAATTATTAATTAAAATAATAATATTGAGGTAAAATTTATTTAGTTAAATAATCCTGATTCCTTTGTGAAATTACAGAATTACAGGTCATAGATCTGGAGATGAAGAAACTGAGGCCTGTGGACTTTAAATGATGCCCAAGTGAGAAATATCAGAAGCAGGATTTGAACTCATGTCTTCTGATTCTAGAGTCATTGTTCTTTCCTGTGTACTATTCCTTAAATTCAGTTCATTTCAATTCAAGGTAAATGAAATCAATTCCAGTGGTTCATTTAAGCCAATTCAATTCATATCAATCCAATATGGCACGTGGTTATTATCTAGTCTTTTGCAGTCTAGATGGCTCTGGCACTCATTGGTGGAATTACTTCAGATAATTCTTCTAACCTCTCTGAACTTCAGTTTCCCTGAAGATAAAATTGAGATAATAATACGTTCCTTGGATCTAATGAGATACTCTATGGGAAAGCACTTAGTAACTGAAATTACTATGTAAATGTAAAGCTAGAGGTGAAGCCATAGGTGTAAATACTGTCTAAGTAGCCCTGTATTAGGGGGACCCCTTGCTCCCTGGAGATCAGTTCCCTTTTGTAAATCATAATGCAATTAAAGTAATTAGTCAGCTTTTATCTATTGGCTTCCATTACATGCCTAAAAGGCCAGAAATCAATTTTCCATCCTGATGTGGAGGAATTGGAGTAAGGGATAACAGAGAGAGATGAAAATTCCATAGAGTAGGTTGGGTCCAAAAAAAGCTACTATTTTCTGGGACAGCAAGATTAACCCGGGGCAGAGGCGATACAACTTTGATTTTTTTTAATGCAGAGATATTCAGGGGCTGGGGGACAAATAATTCTTGACAGAGGTTGGGAAGAATTTTTTTTTCCATTTGTGGGTCCAAAATATTTGCACATTATAAGCAGATGGCAATAAGTAGCTCCATCCTTTAAGTGTGCAGTATCTGCCTCCTGGCTCTAGCCATCCCAGCTATCATTCCCAATGCTGCCACCTGTCAGGGACTAGAATGCACAGCAATGGAGTGCTGTGCTCTACCTAGCGATGCAGGGTATCCTTGCTGAATGGCTATGTTATCACCACAACCATCATCATCACCACCACTATTGGCATCATCATCTGTTAATTCGATCATTGGTTTATTTGGGTTTTTGTTTATTTATTTGCCCAGACTTATTTCATCCTCCTTAGATGCCCAAAGAGAGAACATTTCCTCCAACAAAGCAGATCTCAACTGCTCTGCAGCTTAGACCAGGAGAGGTGCCAGAGGGTGCCTGTAGCTTAATGAACTTGCCCTGGGTGCCACAGCCAGACCTGTTAGAGATGGGGCTCACACTCAAGTGATCCCAGCTTAAAAGCCAGACCTCTAGTCATGGACAGTGTTTACTCTATCTTTTCAAACCAGTTCTAGAAGAGATTGCTAAGGTTACTGATATTAGAAAAGTAGGGGAAGGAGGGAAATAAAAATCACTTTCAGGAACTTCTAATTCTAATAGACAGACATACAGGTAGCTAGCTAGATTTTAGAGTGAGTGAGCATTTATTAGGCACTCACTGTGTGCCGGGACACCATACCTGAGATACATACAAAATCAAACCAGACATTTTCTGTCCTAAAGGAGTTTACTTCCTTATGAGGAAAGACTGGACATTAAAGGGTGTTGAGAAAGGGAAGGGGCATCGATGAGAAGACTCCAGCACGTGACTTGGTGGCTTGGTTCCCAGCTACATAAGGTAAAAGGCCCAGGAATCAGAACCAAAGGGGAGCCAGAAGTAGACTCCCAATACTGAGATTTATATAGTGCTCTAAGGTACATCAAACACTTGACATTAATTAAGCACTTAGTAAATACTCTGTATTTCTCTGTCTCTCTCTTTTCTTCTCTTTCTGCCTCCTCCCTCTCTGTCCTCTCACTGTCTCTTTCATTCATTCTCTATCTCTTTTTGTGTTCTTTCACTTTCTGTCTCTTTCACTGTTTCTTTTTTCCCCCCTGTCTCTGTCTTTCTGTCTCCATCTCTGTTTCTCCATCTCTGTCTCTGTCTCTGTCTCTCTGCCTCTGTCTCTGTCTGTCTCTCTCATTTAAGCCTCATGACCTTGTGAGGTAAACACTATAGATATCATTTCCCCCATCATGGATTGAGGGAACAGACTCTGAAAGGTACAGTCATTGCCCCTGGTTACGTCGCTAGTCAGTGTCAGGCGTAAAATTTGAATCCAGATTTTTCTGACGATGTCTAGCGCTCTCTGCTATGCCACATTGCTTCTTTTAATGAAGGCATTCCAGGGCAATGGGTTTACTTGTTTTTTCATTTTCTTTCATTTCCAATAGATGCATGCATGCAGAAATTCTTCACAGGTGCACGTGCATACGTGCACACACACACACACACACACACACACACACACACACACCACACAATCAAAAGCTATGCTGCTCTGCTGACTGGTCCTGATCTAAAGTTTCAGCTGTTTCCTCTGCACCCATTGAGGAATAGGGAAGCGAGAGTCTGAGACAGGGACACTTTGAAAGGGAATGCGATGACAGAAACTCCCAACTGAGGTCTTGAGTCAGTTCTTTCTTGTGCCTAATGTCCTTTTCAGGTACAGCCTAAATACTTTTAGAAGCCAAATTGACTCTCTCTGTCCAGCCTATTACTTTGTGTCCTGAAAAGTTAGTAATAAAGGGTTTAATAGCTGCTTCCTGACTCTCGGATGGCTACCATTTCTGCCCATCTAAAGGATGATGGGACCATGGTAATTAGCGTTCATCATGAGAGAGCCCCTTGTAACTGGCTTGACTCTGCCTCTCTGGCCTTGAGACACTCTGGGAAAGTCAGTAGCCTCATGGTGCTCCTGGGTAAGTCTCTAACTGTGTAAGTTGCAGACTAGGAAGTTGGTAAAGGAGTTTCCTCCCTATGAAATCACGTCTGGACCCCCAAGCCCCAAACTAACTGTGAATAATTCATAGATGACATTTTATCAACCAGGACATTGTACCAGCCATAGCTCCCCAGTTCCTCCCATCACTCACTGTGCAAAATGACAAAGGATTTTTTGCAGGAAATTAGATTCAGAGGATCATAGGATCAAACATTTCGATCAGAAAGGAGACTCAGAAGCCTCTAGTCCAGTCACTTCAGAAACCGAGGCCCAATGAATTAAAATGACTTATCTAAGGTCACACAGATTGATGAAATTTTCAAAGGTGCATAATTTAGGGTGACATATTTAAAGTTGGCAGAGGAGATTGCAGAGCCAAAAGCAATGGGTGAAAGTTGCAAAAAAAGGGAAAAATTGGGCTTAACATCAAAACAACCCTTCCTAACATTTAAGACTGTCCAAAAGTAGGTGGTAGTGGGTTTCCATTCCTTGGAGGCATTCATTCAGAAGCTAGACAGCCACTTACAGAATAGTAGACATTCCTTTTGGGTAGGGGTTGGAATAGGATGTAAGGGTTTTTGTGTCATGAATTCCTTTGGGAGTTCGGGCAAGCCTGTGGAACCTTTCTTAGGATAATGTTTTAAAATATACAAATAATGATAGTAGGTAGCATTTATATAGTCCCTGAAGGTCTGCAAAGCCCTTTTACAGATATCATCCTGTTTTATCCTTGTAGCAGACCCTGGGAGGTAGTATTACTATTATTTCCATTTTACGAATGACAAAACTGAGTCAGGCTCTTTTAGAAGTCAAATTCACTGTCTGTCCAGGCTATTACTTTGTGTGCTGAGAAGCTAGTAAGAAAGGGTTTCATAGCTACTTTCTGACTCTCCAGTGGCCACCCTTTCTGCCCATCTAAATGACGATGGTAATTAGCGTCCATCATGAGAGGGCCCTTGTAACTGGCTTGCCTCTGCCTTGCTGGCCTTGAGACATTCTGGGAAAGTCATCAACCTTCCCAGAGTCACACAGATAGGAGGTGTCTGAGGTAGGATTTGAATTCAGGACTTCCTGATTCCAAGTCTAACACTCCAGCAGTGTGCCTACTAGCTGCCTTAAATAAATACAATGTGTGATTACAAAGGAAACAGATTACACTGAAATAAAGTTATCAAAATCGTGAGAAACACAAGTTAATGAACCTCAGTTTAAGGTGGCTGTTGTTTGTTCTTTGTTTTCAGAGAGGACCCTGACATCGGGGAAGTGAATTGGACTTAAGTGAGGCAGGGCTGTGCAAAGTCAGCAGCCTCACTCTCTCCTCAGGCGGGAGCCATCTGGGTCCAGTAGTCAGAGAGAAATCAACACAACTGGAGATGGCTCCCTTAGGCTAAGGTCCCTTGGACTAGATGGCTAACTCTTTTAACTAAAAATCTGTGACTTAGTCCAACCCATTCATTTTACATACGAGGAAACTGAGTCCCAGAGATGTTAAAATGACTTGGCCAAGGTCAACAGAGAGCAAGGATAAAACTGGGATTCAAACCCAGGTCTCCTGACTCCAAAACCAATATTATTTTCTACTTCTCCCAGGGAAAATCAGTAATTTATTAACAGCTTCCTATGTGCCAAGCACGGTGCTAAGTGCTGGAAATATCGGAGACTGCATAGAAGATGCATACTTGTCTCCCCCAAAGTACAAACTTTTTATTTAAGGACTCCTTGCTTGGTTTGGCTGCCATTGAGCTCACTGAAAGGAGGGCGAAGGGAGCCCTAAATCTGCGGGACCCTTTCGAAACAAAGAAGCATCTTTTCTGGTGGTTTCATTAACTCTTACACTTAATCAGAATGTCCAGATGTTGAAGGGCCAAACTCACACATTCGCAGGTGTGGTAGTGCAAACACCTTCCAGCTCCCTGGAGGACTGACTATTTATAACGGCCAAAAACCAAAATGAAGCATAAAGACCAGGTTGTTTAGCCTTTTTTGGTGGCATCTGTAAGAAACACAATTGGCTGATATCCATTCACTCTTTCCGTCATCAACTTCATTCCATGGTTGGGAAATGCAACTAGCCCTGGGTCTAAGTTTGGAACCGATTCCCCCCATCTCCCAGTGAAAATAATCCCAGCCAGCTCAGAGGTTGGGTCCTGATTCACAGGAGGGCAGAATCAGGGGGTCTCCCATTTGGGAGGGTTCTCAAGAGCCATGCTGTCCAATCCATACCTCACCAGGAATTCCCCCTACCTACATACAACAAATACTTCCATAGCTTTTGCTCAAAGACCTCCTCTGATAATGCTCCCAGTAACTCCCAAGGAAACCCTTCCCATGTCTGGCTAGCTTTCCTTGTGAATAAGTTTTTCCTCAAATCAAGCCAAAATTTGACTCTTTCTACTACATGTCCTTAGTTCTTCCCTCTGAGGTCAAGCAGAAAATATCAAATTCCTCCTAAGAAGGCAGCTAGATGGCACAGGAATTTATGAGCTGTGTGACTCTGGACCACCACTACAACAGCATCATCACTGAACCTCTCAGACTCAGTTGTAAAAGAGATAATTATCACACCTACCTCACAGCCATTGTTGTAAGGGTCAAGTCTTATAAGAAAAGGAAACACACATTTATCGAACACCTACTATGTGCTTTTCGAAACACTTTGCAAACTTTTAAGTGTCATACAATACTAGTTCTTATTTTCCAAGTGACAGGCTTTTGAGTATATGAAGACAGGCATTGTGTCTCATATAAACTTTCTCTTCTCAAGGTTGAAGTTCTCTAATTCCTATGACTAATTCTCAAATTTATCATTTCTCTTTAACCCCAGATTCCATTCCAATCCCTATTCCTTTTCTTCTCTGGCCATCACTAACCGAGAAGGGGTGCCTAGTGAGACCAATAAAGCTGAAGGCTTTCAGAGGCTAAAAGACATAGAAAGGTAAAGGGGAAAGAAAGACTTCAGATGGAAAACAGACCTTACCCAGCCTGGAAAGGCTGAGGCTTAATTGCATAAGAAGAGGCCAGCCAAAACCCTGCCTTGGGGTATAGACTAATTTCACTCCTTTGTCTCTAGACTCTCATCTGCATAAGATTCCTAAAGGAGCATGGGAAGCAAAAAAAATCCCAGAGATCACCCTAATCAAAATGGGAGTTATTTAATGAGAGAATTGGCTTTTGAGTCTGAAGAAAGTGTCAGAGAGAGAAGAGCTAAGTTTTCTCCCATTCAGGGGGTAATAAAGAACTCCAGTCTGAGGGAATCAAAGGGAAGCAATGTTTTCAATACGTTTTGTCTCTATGTGTTAACTTAATGGATTGTTCAAAAGGTTATGCACACAGTGGGGTGTTTTGATGGCAATTCCCTGTGGAGGAGTGAGGTAAGAACATGTGGGGATGAACTATTGCACCAGTGGAGGGCAGAGATTTACAGCTGTGTGATCACAGATCCATTAGATTACAACCAGGTAAATGTTTCTGACTGTCTTAATCAAATTATCAAGTAGACCAAATTAGCTGGGAAAAAAATGATATGATTTTGAGAATCAGAACCCCAAATCTGCTCTTTGCCCTCATGGACTTTACAATCCAGTAAGAAATTGGGATTTAAATAAAAAATAATCCATGGGGAGAACATGAGCTAGGTGCCATCAGTGTTGGGGGAGACAAGGGAATACATCTTGAGAGAGGTAGTTGAGGGTTTTATCATGTGGAGATGAGGGAAAGGGCTCAGAAGAATAAATAGGTGATGCCCATATGTGATGATCTGAGGGGTGCTTAAAAGAAAGCACCCCAGAATTTCACTAGGAAAAGGCCAAATAGATGAACAATGCCCATTTTCCAGACTAACATGACGTGGGATTGGTAGCCCATTGAGTTAGTCCATCAGTGAAATTTGAGGAAAGGCATTACCGTGAAGGCAGATTGGGAAAAGTTTCTTACAGAAGGTAGGATTTGGGGCATTGTACATGGATGGTGAGCTGGGCCCAGACTGGAATAAGTGAAGGAGATTAGATTGAGTTACACTTGAGAAACTAGATGGTGTGTTCTGTTATTTTCAGTTTCTTGATGCTATGAAAGCTTCTATTTTTATCACCAGCGTTCTCTTGGTGATGCCAAATGGTTTTGAATAACGGACCAGCATGACCTTTTGAAGGATTGGATGCACGTGCTCCAAAAGGCAATGCAAAGTGTTGTGGTATACGTCAATAGGCAGCAGTATGCATAGCCATTTATGACTTGGATAGAAATGAAAGCTCTTTGAGGGGTCTTGAGCTTGAATCCCATCTCAGACATTTTGAGCGTGCTTATTGAAAAACGTGTCTTTAACTCTCTGTGCTTCAGTTTTCTCCTCTGTAAAATAGGGGGGTTGATGGCCCCTAAGGTCCCTTCCAACTTCAAATCTCTGACCCTGTGTGTCTAAAGCTAGTCCAAAGAGGAACTTCCTAAGGAAGAGGAACTTTGTTTTCTTGTTCAACTGTTTATTACAAGTGACATTTCAGTGATGGGCTCTCCTTCTAGTATGTTCAGAACAGTGGTATTGCACCAGGCTCCTAAAGACTTAAATATCCTGTGAAGTGTTAGAGAAGCAGGGCAGGGGGTGCAGGGTGGTGATGGGGGGGTGCTGGAATGGCCAGCAACTAAGCTGTGTAAGCAAAACCAGAAGATCTTGTGAGAAGGGGATACAAAGAATTACTGAGGATCAACTCCTTAATTGCTAAAAAGCTAAATGAAACAAAATACTGAGTCCAAGAAATATGGCAGACGGACTTCAAACCATAAGCTGATGGTCGGATTCCTTGGAGACAGGGCTTCTAGTCTTGCCTCTGGTACCATCTTGTGTGTGATCCTGGGCAAGGCCCTCAATCCCTTTAGCTGATGTTTTCTCATTTGTAAAATGAGGTTAATAATAACCTGTAGAACTTCCGTCCTAGGGCTTCTCTGGGCTTACGTGTGATAAAGACACCCAAAGTGTTTCCCAAATCTTAGTGCTCTATAAATATGAGCTATTTCTTTGTTTTTCAATCTTATTTTCCTTACCTTATATTTGATGGTGTTCAGAGTGCTTTGACAGTCACTATCTTACCACTGTTCTTTTATGTATAATGGTCAGTAAAGCCATTAGATAAAATAATTGCCTTTTGTAACTGAGCAAAATTGTTGGCACTGAAGGGAACCTTCTGTGAACCCACTGAGAGCACCTTTAGGACAACTCAGTTCTCAACTAAAATCCTATCTTCTGTAAGAAACTTTCCCCAATCTGTCTTCCTTCTGAAATGATTTCCAGTTTATACTGTATGGACTTTATTTGCACATAGGGACTGTCTGGCCCTTTCTTTTCATCCCCAGTGTGTGGTGAGTATTCTTGTTGCTTGGTTATTTTTCAGTAGTATCTGACTCTTTGTGACCCCTGTTTTCTTTTCTCAGGGCCAGGGGAGAGGTTGAGTGGTTCTTGGCAGAGATACTGGATTAATTTGCATTTCCTTTTCCAGCTCATTTTACAGATAAGGAAACTGAGGAAAACAGGGTTAATTGACTTGCTTAGGTTCTCACAGCTATTAAGTGTATGAGTTTGAATTTGAACTCAGGTCTTCCTGACTTCAGGCTTGGTGCCCTATCCACTGTGCCACCTAGCTGCCCTGAATAGCCCATAGTAGATGCTTAATAAATGTTGTTGGCTTAACTAGATACACATTTCATCCTGGTCTCACTGGTTTTGATTTTTTTTTCCTGCTATCTCTCTGTAAGAACTTTTCACTCCGGGGTGTTTGGAGGCTTTGAGCGTTCCCACATCTATTAAAAATGCTAATTCATAAATATTTGCCTGTCAATGTTACTCTGGAGTGATGGCATGTAACAGTGTTGTCATTGATGGCACTCCATTTCCATTAGGATTTCGTGGTGAACGCTCAAGGCTATTTGGAGAAGGGTGTGGAATAGAGGGATTGCAGCCTGTTAGTGTTATAAAAGGCGATGAATTCTCAGGGCAGCATTCCTGGTCCTGGATTATCTCTTTGGAGGAAGTTAGCAGCCTTCAGATAGGCTACAGTGTCTCTCAGTATCACGGCTACAATCTATCCCTATTACCACTGCTCCCTTGCTCTAATCTTTTCCAATGATGTTCAGTTAGAAGCATTAGGAGGGCAGGGCCCTGCCCTGCTGTTAAATCCTCTGTTTCCATTGGATGCCACCAATGTACCTATCACCTTAACTTTTAGAGCAAAAAATTGAAACGATGAGGCTCAATTTTGTTATGATCTTATAGTATGTGGGGTTTTTTTTCTCTTTGGGTGTGTCTTTTAGCAATGTACAGAACAGGTTACTTTTTTTCCCCCTTGAAGACTAATTGCTTATTATGACTGCTTTAAATAAATTAAGAGTATTGGAAAATGTAAGCTCATCTGCAGGCTCCCTGAAAGTGTTTGGGACCCCTCCAGTAGCAGACAGAACAAAAGGCTTGACATGAACTTTGTCCTGTTCCCCCATGGGTTTGATTTCTCTCACTAGGCCACTCTCTTCTAGTTTGGAGATGATGAGTATCCATTATATTAATAAAGTTTTTTTTTAATTTTTAAAATCTTTGCAAATAAAGATTGTTTCATTCTTTGTACTTACATCTCTGTTGGTCTAGCACAGGGCCTTGAATGTGGTAGGTGCTTTAATAAATGCTTGTTGACTGATTAAGTCTAGGCTATTTGTTTTTTAAAAAATTATTATAAGTAGTCTCATTTTTCCTCTTCTAATGAATAAAATTCAAGTAGAAATGGTCCTTGACCAAGCTGCTATCCCTGTGGGGAGAATTACATATGCCCTGGGGTTACTGTAGGAACTCAGCTTTCTTTCTGAGAAGGGAAGTTTGATTTTCTTTTGAGTTAAATGATAAAAACAGCTTTGTGAGTGTGAGGCCAGAGTGGGGAGGGGGCTTAGTGGAAAAGAGAAAGAAGGGTCAAGCATCCCAGACTCCCCCCAGCCCCAGTAGTTTTGCCACAACATTAATGACCTATAGACTGCTTACAGTGGATAAAATCTGTGCCAGCCTTCATGATTTTTGCAGTCTTCCCCATGTATCATCTCATTTGACCATTGCAAGTATCCAGGGAAATGTGGGCTATTAATCCCATGTTATAGATGAGGCAGACTTAGGTTAAGTGACTTGGAATCACAAAGACCTGAGTTCCAGTCTTACCTCATAAGCTTACTAGTTCTGTGACCCTGGACAAGTAATATAAGCTTGATCAGTCTCAGTTTCCCTATCTGTAATATAAGGATAACAATATTACCTAAATGACAGGGTTGTGAGGGGCAAGCAAGATTGTATATATATATATAAATGGTAGCTAATGTTATTGCTTTTGTTTTACTTATTATATAAATCCAAATTTACTGAGTTTCTACCAAGTGCTGAATATTCCATAATTTCCATTGGGAGGAAATGTGGTTTAGGGGTTAAGAGCCCTGAATTTAGAGCCAGGGGACCAGGTTTCAAGCCTTAGCCTTGCCAGTAATGCTGAAGCCCCTTTCTCTCTGGACTGCCTTTCCTCATTTATAAAAAGAAGATGTTGGATTAGATGACCCTTAATGCCCCTTCCAGCCCTAATTCTATGCTCTGATGACCTGCTACCGTTAATTGAACAGAAAAATTTGGGATTTTCTCTTGGATTGATCTGCTACATTCTGCTGTTAGCAAATCAGACTGGGATGCTTTGGGTCTGACCCTATAGACTAGCCATTGATGTCTGAGGAAAATCAGCGACCTTCCTAAGGTTAATTCTTTGTGTCTTACATTCAGCCTTGAAACATCCCCAGCACATGCCTTTCTCCTCCATAAATCAGATAAAAAATAAAGTATAACTCCTTTCAAAATGTCTCTGTGGCAAACTTACTATAAACTAAGGTGTGGGGGGGAAGCCCCTCAGGCAGGGCCTTAACCATGTTTCATTGCCCCCCTCTCCCCTCCCCCAGCTTGAGTTAACTTCTTGGCAGGTCATAGCTCTCCCTAGCTTTGTGATTTTTCACACAATGGCTATTGGGGTTAGGGGCTGGGGCAGGGTTACCATATTCCCACCTCACTCCCTTCAAGGGCATTTATATTTTTGGAAACCTAGGTTGAGAGGAATTTCCTTTGATGTAACTGGACTCAAGTAATTAAGTGTATATTTCAACTGATGCCTTTTTCACCCCAGTGAGAATCCCACATTGTTGGTCAAAGAGGTTAATGCTTTGTTGAGAGAGAGAGAGAGAGAGAGAGAGAGAGAGAGAGAGAGAGAGAGAGAGAGAGAGAGAGAGAGAGAGAGAGAGAGAGAGAGAGAGAGAGAGAGAGAGAGAGAGAGAGAGAGAGAGAGAGAGACAGAGAGAGAGAGAGAGAGAGAGAGAGAGAGAGAGAGAGAGAGAGAGAGAGAGAGAGAGAGAGAGAGAGAGAGAGAGAGACAGAGAGAGAGAGACAGAGAGAGAGAGACAGAGAGAGACAGAGA
>NW_027185761.1:59881738-59894192 GCF_028583685.1 Petaurus breviceps papuanus | reverse complement strand
GAGAGAGAGAGAGAGAGAGAGAGAGAGAGAGATAGAGAGAGAGAGAGAGAGAGAGAGAGAGAGAGAGAGAGAGAGAGAGAGAGAGAGAGAGAGAGAATGGAGAGAGTCCTCTTTGGGTCTAATTAGGTTGCACACCTTTCATGTTAAAGGATGGGGTTGGGGGAACTCTTCATTCCAGGCCACCTGAGTTTGAATATGAGTTAAATATTCTACCATGACCCCCAGCCCCTCCAGCCTCCAACCTCCAGCTAGGTTTCTGAAACTGAACTAACACTCAGTTTGCCCTTTCCTTTTGATCTCAGTGAAGGCTTTTCACTGTCTTTTGAATGCCACCAGCACTTCTTTTAAATTTGGAAGCAGGGCGCCTTCGACTCAGGGTCCTTTTTTCATTTCTTTCTGACGCCAGGGCATTTGGAGGATGCACAGACCAAGTGGCTCCTGGTGGGAAGTCAGTCACTGGAAGGAGTCAGCAGAGGGCTCAGAGATGTTCAGATAAACCGAAAGAAAACTTCTCTTAGGAGCCGACCTTATCTGATCAAATAGAATGACTGAATGAGTCAATGGATGGATGGATGGACAAATGAATGAAGGAGAAAAATTATTGATTTACTGTGATGAAGGAGAAACAGCTACTTATAGAAATTAGAAGTGTGTCGGTGTACATGCATGTATGTGTGTTTAGGATTTGCACATAAAGGGTAGTAGTTTAACTTCAACAAAGCACAGGGGCCCCTTTCTTAAAGAATAACTAGATTTATTTTTAAAGGGAAGGAGAGACACAGAGAGACAAAGAGACAGAAAAGAGGGATAGATGAAGAAGGTAGGGAGGAAGAAGAGAGAGAGAGACAGAGAGAGAAGAGGAAGAAAGAGAGGGAGAGAGAGAGATAGAGAGAAACACTAATCCTGACTCTTAAAAGATTTAAATACAAACCGAACTGGAGAAAAGAAAGGTCTTCCTTCACCCCCTGCTATGATTGCATTTTTCCCACCCCCACACCCCCTCCAAATTAAGTCAGGATTAGCTTCTCACTTTAGACTCCTATCTTGAAGACTGTAGAGCCTTTCTCAAAAGGCTCCAGTCTGGGTGATTGGATGACCCCTGGTTTAGACAGGGGAAGACTAGATGAGATTTAAATTAGACTTATTCTACTAGCATTGGGTTTTCGCTGTCTGTCATTGAGGGATTCAGGGTCAGTTTCTGAAGACCCACACTCAAGCTTGTTTTTGAGGCCCCTCTCCTCTTTCTTGGTAAATATATGCTCTCTTGGCCCATGTTCCAAAACGCTGAGAGAGAGAAGATTGGGGCAGACGTCTTCGGCAAGAATGATTGGGTGGTGTGGAAGGAATCTTCTTTCCTCCCCAGTTTATAGTTTTTTTTTCCATTTAAATTCTACTTTGAAAATTTGCTCTATTAAAAACAAATTTAGACCAGAGTTTTTCTTTTCTCTTCCTTTTTGAAAAAGAGTTTGTATGATACTGATTAGCAATATTCTCAGCTGACTTGTAATTGAAGCCCTCCTGTATTAATTAAGGGAATACTCCAAACCGCTTGGAAAAAAAAAAAAGAACAAATAAAAAGAAAGGAACAAAGTGAAGATGGAACTAAGGGAAATCTGCAAACAGCCTCATTTATTTTCAAAGGCTTCGTTGCAGCGCAGGCAAACAGAGTTCCTGCCAAGGAAAACCCTTTGGGAGACGGGAGGGCTGCAAAGATGTGTTGGCTGCAGAAGCCACGTTGTTTGTAAACAGAGATTGGGTGAGATTTGCCGTGAAAATAGACAAATCACGGACGCGACTGTACCAGGCACAGAGACACGCGACGGGAGTGGCTCCGGGGCGCGTCTGGAGCAGTCTGGGAGGAGCGGGGACTCCGGGGTAAAGAGGGCACGTCCCAAGAGGCTATCGCAGCACCTGCAGGACCCTTGAGGCTGTTCGAGGCCTCTCCACCGACAAACATAGGTGTATGTCTATATAAGTATGTGTGCATGTGTAAATACATGTGCACACACGCATATACGTGCACACATGCGTATATACATATACATATATGCATGTGTATGTATGTGTATCCCCGCCCCAAAAGGCGGTGCTGTGTCCCGGTCCCGGGATGGGGTCTGGCAGTAACGCAGTGCCAGCACGGAGATGGAAGGAGAAAGGGTAGGGGAGAGCCAGGCCCGGGCTGTGAGGGCCGCCTGTAACTACACCCCCAGCAGAAGCTGTCGCGGCTGGGCGGGGGTGGGGTGGGGGTGGGGAGGGGAGCTAAGGAGGTGGTAACAGAAGCAGCAAAGGCTGCAACGGGCTTAAACCCTCCCCCTCCCCAGCTCCCTCCCTCTCCATCTGCTCGTGAATGAATCACCCGCCAAGCCGCGCCTCCAGGGGCCAGCAGCTAAGCTAGAGGGCTGGGACCGCGTCTCTTAGCGTAAAGGCGAGAAAAAGCAAGCAGTTACTTCGGGCTCCCTCCCAGGGCCTGGTTGCCACTCCTACTGTCCCTAGCGCGAGGAGGCAGAAGGCGCTGTTAGTGTAAGTCACCCAACACACAGCCTGCGCTGCCCCCCTCCCCAGACCACCGTCACCCTCTGGCCGTTACACACCTGGCCCGGCCCTTGCTGACCCCGCTCCCCCCGCCAACACCCTCTCCCCTTCTTGGAATCAGCCTGTCTCCTTTGCCCTGGGCCTGACCACCAGCAACGGGGAAGTTCCCTTGGCTCTTCTCTGGACCCGGGGATGTCCAGACGCTGTCTCGGCGCCTAGAGGAATAAGGAAGCGCGGTGACTCCAGGGTTGCCTCGGTTTCCCATTTGGGATGATCCCGATCGGGGGTCACAGCTAGGGCTTGCTTCTTTTGCCTGGAGGTCCAGGAGCTCCAGAAGACCCCCTGCCGCCTCGGTCCCAAGCCAGTCAGTCCGGGTGTGCAAAGGCGAGCGGAGGGGTGCAAGCCCCTGGGTGTGTGCGTGCGCGCGCGTGCTCGGGACCCACGGGGGAGGGGGCGCGGGACCCAGGGCGGGAGTAGGGGCGGCAGCAGCCAGGCCGCGGTGAGCAAATCGCCCGGGCTGCTCCGCACGGTGCTGCCCGGCCTGGGGCTGGGCCGGCTGCCTCGTCTGCCTCTCTCCTGGTTCCTCCCTACTTCACTCTCTGCCTCTGTCTCCGACTCAGTCTCTGTCCGCTCCTCAAGCCCGACCCTTCTAGTCCCCGGCTCCTCCGTTTCTCCTGTTGTCTCCTCTGTCTCTTCTCTGTTCCTTCCTTCCCTGTCTTGGACGCTTCTGTCTGTCTGTCTGTGTGTCCGTCCGTTCGGCTTTTCTGCTCCGCCTCTCTGCTTGTTTCCTCCCCGCCGGGCGATAAGGCGCAGTTAGTCTGCAGCCCGGTCCGTCAGTCCATCCATCGGTCCTCTACTCCGCCTGCCGCTGTCTGGCTCAAGGAGGGGTTGAGGAGGAGCCTCCAGAAACTTACTCCCTTAAAAAAAAAGCCTCCTAGGATAAGAGCAGCCGCGGGCCGGCCCCCCCCTCCCGGCGGCCCCCCCCCCCCCTCTTTGCTTTCCTCCTCCCTCCCCTGCCTACCATTCCCACTGCATCCCTCCCCGTCTCCTGACACGCCAGCTGAGAAGAAGCTCTATACTCTGAGGAGAGGAGGAGGAGGAGGAAGAGAAAAAGAGGAGGAGGAGGAGGAGGAGGAGGAGGAGGAGGAGGAGGAGGAGGAGGAAAGAGCAGAGGCAGTGGCAGTGGCAGGGGCAGCAGCAGCAGCAGCCTGAACAGCAGCAGCAGCAGCAGCAGCAAGCCCTCCTCCAGGCGCCCCGGGTTGCCTCCAGGTGACGATGCTCTGGCTCTCCCCCAGCGTCCGGGCTCTGGCTCCGCGGCAGTGGCTGGCTTCTCCTGGGATTACCTTCAGTGTCTGGCTGCTGCTGAGTAACCTGTGGGTCCAGATGTCTCTGGCTTCCTCATTCCTGACAGGTAGGGGAGAGGGGAAGCAGAGGCAGCCTCCCTGCGGCAGCTGCCTAGGCTGCAGCGGCTGCTACAAGCGCTGCTGAACAGTCTGTCTGCGGAGGCAGCCTGGGAGGGAGCCCTTGAAGTGGGCCGGCAGCTGATAGAGTAGAGAGTTAATTCCGTTCCTTCTGTCCTGGCCATTGCCTTGCCTGCAGAGGCTAACCAAAGCCTGGGACCCATCTGTTAGAGGGGTATCTGTGAATTCGGCGATAGGCACGGAAGCATTGCAGCAGAGGCTTGCGGAATAGGCAGGCAGGGAGAACTGATTATTTTCACGTGGCAAGAGTTCCCTAGACCCGGCTCCTGGTAACGCGTCTCCGATGCCGGGAACCCCGCTATCCTTTGAATGCTTGCTTGTCTGTCTTCCCCCGGTCCCAAATCCAGGCAGCATTTAGCTATCCCTGCCCTCATTCAGGGTGCACATGTGGTTAATTCTCTCACCCTACGAGCTTCCTCAAGTCTCGGGTGCTGCTGGACCATCAAAAAGCACCAGTTTTCCAAGACTTAAATGTAAAGAAAATAGCGCGTTTTCTTTTTAAAGGATAATGTTCATAGGATATAATTATATGTTTTCAGGCAGGTGAAGACCTAAACTGTTTTTTTTTCCTGGAGGACATACTTTACTGACACCTGGTGCATAAAAAAGGGTGTTGAGTCAATTTCTAGTAAAAGCAAAAAGGATTACGTTTCAAAAAGTGATTTCAGGCAGGATGATAAAAGACCGATCAGAGAAGGGGCCAGGGCAGAGAGCTTTAATTGGGTCCATTTTCAATTTTTGCCCAGAAGGCTAATCAGATTGTGTGTGTGTGTGTGTGTGTGTGTGTGTGTGTGTGTGTGTGTGTGAGAGAGAGAGAGAGAGAGAGAGAGAGAGAGAGAGAGAGAGAGAGAGAGAGAAGAGAGAGAGAGAGAGAGAGAGAGAGATTAGAATGTCACCATGGCTGTAGAATAGTTATTCACTCCTAATGGAAAAGTTCATATTATGGTTACACCAACAGAGAAAGAGAAAAGGCGATGGTTTACTCGGTGACAGAGAAAAGCTATACTTTCTCCCCTCTGCAAAAGAGTGCAAACGGGCTTTTGGAGGCCTGAATTGTTCCTGTGTGTTTCATTTTAAAGATTTTTTGGGGGCTGGGATCACTGAATATCAGCAAAAATAAGTTTTTTGAGGGCTGACTTTTCTGCCTTTGTAGCCCTGATGGCTAGCAGAGTTTGGGTTGGATTGGAAGGAAGACAGATCCACTGAATGTGTCATAAGCTAAACACTGCAGTGTCTAGGGGCACATAGTGGGTACTCAAACTTGTTCAGGAACACTGACACTCTCACCCATTGACTTCACTCCCCCCATCTCCTCCCAAAAGAGAAAGAGAACACAAACGTAATAGGAAGAATTTTTGGAAAGGAAAGTGACAAAAAAGTCACTACAACATCATGAAGTGTCATTGTGTTATTGGTCACTGAACTAAAATTCAATTTAAAAACTGTCTTGATCTCATCACAGGTTCAGTTGCTAAATGTGAAAATGAAGGTGAAGTTCTTCAGATCCCTTTTATCACCGACAACCCATGCATAATGTGTGTCTGCTTGGTAAGTCTGAATCTCCCCAAGGAAAGAGGGTTTAAGGCTGTGGGGGGAAGAAAGGAAACTATGTAAAAGGAAATCACTCCTATGAGGAAGTCGTAGGCATCTGATGCTTTTATGCAATCCTAGCTTGTTTCTGAGCTTTGCTAGGGAGAGGAAATTCCAGGCCCCCATCCTGGGAATCAATCTCCACCTTGACATCAGCTGAAGATTGACATTGGGTGACAGCCTTCCCATTGGCAATGGTGGTTCCACTATTGCACCTGAATCCTAGGTCCCCCTAAATTTTGTACCCAGGTTGTTACTTCTTAAGAGCCCATAGAAAGGGATCAATACCATTTAAAGATAATGGAGAGAGGGACTGTGGCTTTGGTCAGGGAGAAAAGAGGTTTGTGTGATGAGGGGGAGACTGAGAGGTGGATATAGCAGAATGAAGACAGTTAACAACCATAGGTACTTTGCCTTTTTTGACCTATGGGTTCAGAAGAATAGAGAATCAGTATCGGGCTGGAGTATCAGGGAGGTTGGAGGGTGGACCTTGTTTCTAGCAGATAACAGTGACTGTCTAGTGGGAAAAGCATGGATTTTGAGTCAGAGGACCTGTGTTCAAATCCTGGCTCTGCCACTTACTACCTATGTGTTCTTGGGCCATTCACCTCACCTCTCTTGGCATCAATGTCCTCATCTATAAATGAAGGGGTTGGACTAGATGGCCCCTTTGAGCTCAGTGATCCTGAGTTATTTTTAACCATCACCATAACCTACCATAATGAACAGGGATTTCATTTGAGATTTTTTTTTTGAATTCTCTTTAAAAATTTAATTGAAGAGTGGCTATTAAAACAATTAAAGTAACCAGAAGAGAGGAATTGCTTAATGAATAAGCACTCCTGAGATGAAATCACTAGATTTCTTCCTTCCTTCCTTTCCTTTCTCTCTTTCTTTCTCTATTTCTCCCTTTCTCTTAATCTTTTTCTCCTTTTCCCTCTTTCTTTTCTTTGTCTCTCTCTTTCCCCTTTCTTCCTTTCTCTTTCTCTCTTCCTTTTCTCTCTCTCTTTTTTTCTTCCTTCACCTCTCTGTGTCTGTCTGTCTCACACACACACACACACACACACACACACTTTAACTGTGTTTTACATGCCACTTACCAGGTCACATTTTTTTTTTAAACAAAGCCACACATGTCTATAAAGCCCTGCTGGAAAAGGCAGAGACAGCTTCTATTTGTTGGCGTCCATGGTGAATAGGTGAAAGTGTGCTTATCAGTTTTAGCAAGAGCCATCTGTGTTTAAGCCACCCAGACTTTCCCCCAATAAGCGGTGAGGTCAGCGTTAAGAAATGATAAATGGGGATCAGGAATGATTAAGTAAGATCTAAGGATGAAGTCAATCAGTGGCAGCAGAGATGGAAAATGTATTGTCATTAGGATTTTAAAGAAAGATTGAGACCCAGAAACAGCCGGGCTAGAGAACTGGTGGGATCGGACAGTGGGGAGTTTAGGCAATGATGTGGATACATGGGGCTGCTTGACAGGACCTGTTGAGGTCAAATCTTGGTTTAGCAGAAGGTTTATTGACTAGTTTTAAGGCAATCGACCTAGTTCCGACTCCTTTTCTTTATTTACAAAATGGAACTGAATGATTCCTATTTAATCTCCTAGGGGTTCAGAGGAAATTACTCTAATTAGACAATATTTAAGTGCTTAAAGTTCCAGAGATGAAAGATTATTTTTCTCCAAGAAATTATTTGAGTATTACAGTGTAAAGCGATGGCGGCTTTTTGAAAATCTCCTTCCATTTCCATAAGCATTTTGCTTTTGTCTTTGTGCCCCCAACACCTAGCACAGTGCTTGGAACATATTAAGTTCTTTATAGATGCTTGGTAAATGAATTAATAATTGCAGGGAAGTATTTGAAAATATCTAGTAAAACTAAGGAAATCGTTTTCGAAATTAAAAAAAAAAAGGAAATCCTACACTGAAGGTGGACCTTGTTTTATGGGTCTGCCCTGGTTAGTTCTGAAGAGGATCATAAGATCATACAATTATAAACACAGTCCAACCACCTCATTTTTCATCCAGGAAAACTGAGGGAGAGAGAGAGAGAGAGAGAGAGAGAGAGAGAGAGAGAGAGAGAGAGATCATAGCTTTCTAGCCTGGAAGGTTCCTTAGAGGTAAGTGGGTCTAGTGCTTTCACTTTATAGTTGAGGAAACTGAAGTTAAGTGACTTAGTCACGGTCACAAAGGTGCTAAGTAGTGGCAGTAAGAGTCAGGCTCCCCTACTCCACCACATTGCTCTGGGAAGAGGCATTCTGTTTAGAACATTATTGGGCAAAATTAGAAAAGCTTTGGTGTAGTTTAGAGAGGTGATAGGACTATTTATTTTTATTTTCCCCTAAAGAAACTAGAGCCCTGGGGGCTCATTGATGCCTACTATGAGATCAGCAAGGATAATTTTTAAATAAAAATTCATATGCACAGATGTACATAATATGTGTCATATAGAATACATATTGAATATAACATAACACATTTGTTATATAATATACATGTTATATATAATATAATATATGTTATATATAATAAATACATGCATATCTATTTTACATATAAGGCAGCTAGATGGTCCAGTGAATAGAATGCTGGGCCTGGAGTCAGGAAGACTCATCTTCCTGAAGTCAAATCTGGCCTCAGACACTTATTAGATGTGTGACCCTGGGCAAGTCACTTAACTCTGTTTGCCTCAGTTTCCTCATATGTAAAATGAGCTGGAGAAGGAAATGGCAAACCACTGTAGTATCTTTGATAAGAAAACCCCAAAGGGGGTAGCGAAGTACTGGACATGATGGAAAATGACTAACACAAACACATTTTCTACACATATACATACACATACACACACATATAAACTCACATAATTTGGCAGCTAGGTGGTGCAGGAGATAGAACATGGGCCTTGGAATCAGAAAGACTTGAGTTCAAATTTGAGCTTAGTCACTGTTTGTGTGATGCAGGGCATGTCGAGGCCTGTGACTCAATTTCCTCCTCCAAAATGAGAATAATAATAATAGGCCCTACCTCCCAGGATTATTGTGAAGACAAAGTGAGATATTTTTCATAAAGCAGTTTGCAAATTTTAGAGTGTTCCATAAATGTTAACTATCACAATTAACTATGGAAATTGAGATTTCTAATAAGCAGCTGCTAAGGTAGCTTCTGCCAGCTCGACGGACCCACAGACACAGCTGGGAGTGCTTGAGAGTCTAGGGCCCATGCTGCTAGATTGCAGAGAGTCCAAAGCCAAGAGGCCTTCGTGGGGTGCAGAGCCGCCTCTAAGCTCCTTGGTCAAGTGAGGTCACTAAAGAGGGACTTTAGAGCTCCTCCCTCTCCCTGGATGTGTCTGCTTCTCTCTAAGGCTGCCCTCCCCAGAACCCCAGGCACACACACTTGGCAAGGGAGCTATTGTAGGGCTATCTAGCTCCTGGAAACCCGAAGGTGGATGGAGAGGCACCCCAGGAAGAGATGAGGGAGTCACTTCTCCTTCTCCCTGCCTCCAATCCATAGAATGAGGGGGTTCAATGAGATAATCTCAGAGGCCCCTTTCCAGCATTAAATGCTAGGATTTCATAGGGGACCATTTTTGTGTTAGCTAAAGATCTGAGGAGAGAAGTGAAGAAATATTGAAATGAATGATGGCTTCATCGACCTTGGGGATGTCCTCAGGCTTTCCCGTGTTTTTTCCTTTGAGCCTTTCAGGAGTGTCCAGACTAAGAAGCCCCCTCTCCATGGGATGCACTGTTAGGATTTCAGCTGACCTGTAGGGAGGCTTACATTTGAGCTGGTTTTATGTATGCACTTTAATAGGGTATAGAATAGTATAAACTGTACTTTGGATGAAGAAAATAGCCGGATTTGGTTTCTGCTGGGGCAGTTTTCTGGCAGAGAGACGCCTAGCGCTCAGAATAAGCTTATATCTTATTTCATAACATGTAAGGGGAAAAAAAAAACGACCTCAACATAAGCCTAAAAAAGACGTAAAATGTTACAGTCTGGAGGAAATAGGTGGCATGGAGGCTGTATATAATTACAGTGTAAAAGTCTGAAAAAGCCCACAAAATCAACTTTGCCCGATTTAAACTCTTGGCATTCAGATGGTTTCAAAGGTGGAATGAGCTCATTTCAAGGGGGGTGCTGATGATGACAGTGAGGGCAGCGGTAGCCATGGGGGGAACTGGGTAATTCTACTCTCATTTATCATCATCTGCATAAGTCTGAGCATCTTGCCAGAACAAACCAGGCTCCGAGAATAACCTGTTTATTGGTTGGTGATGGATGTAGTTTTACAACGAACGGGCCAAAAAAAGGCAGGCCATCCATTCAGGGGAAAAGTTGAGAAAGATGGAACACGGTCCTTAGTGGTAATAAACCAGTGAGCAGCAGGGGTATTTCAGTAGACAGATAGTTGTTTTTTTTTTTTTTTTGATACCTGCCTGTGGTTCGGAAACCGGCTACTCACATTGAGCCCTTTGAGGCTCATATGAGCTTTGATTTGGAACTGGAATAGAATGCAAACATTATCCAGGTCAACAGTCTCAGTTTTTAGAAGCCCTAGGATGATAGAAACAACTTTTCCCAAGATTATACTTATAGTGAGCATCTGGGTCAGGACTTGAACCCAGAATCTCTAGTAGAACCAGGGTCCTTCCACTCTATAACACAACCTCATTCAAAGTCCATCTCCAAAACAAGTCCTTTGCTGATTCCTCCAACTTGCCTCTGATTATTTTCCAATAAGGTTTTTTTTATTTAGTGATATGTTTACAGGTGTAATAGCATTTCATTTCTTTGAAGGTAGAGACTTGTTTTACATTATTCCTGTCTCTCCAGTACAAAGCCTGGCATAGAGTAAGTGATTGATCAATGAAAATAATCAGAAGCTCATTTGTTAAGTTAAAGTATTAGAGGATTGTTTGAAAACATCCAAGTTAAATGATTTGCCAATAGTCATTTTGGGGAGGGAGAAGGGGGAACAGAAATAGGATCTCGATGGCCTAGGGAATTCTGGGGGGTGGGAGAGACTTGAGGGAAGGGGGAGAAAACCTCCTCTCCCAACGCACACCAGCAAGTTCTCTGTAGTTCATGGTTTTAGGGTTTTGCTTAGCATACAGTGACTTGGTAAGGGTCACAAAGCTAATACGAATCAGTCAGAACTTGAATCTTTCCAAGGCCAGGCTTCTCTCCACTAAGTCAAGACTTATTCTTGAATAAATGCTTATTCATTAGTTAGAAAGCAAAGCATCATTGTTTCCTTAGTTTCAGTTATAATCTTTTAGTTTTTTTTTTTTTTTTTTTTTTTTTTTTTATATTCCCCCCCCCTCTGATCATTATACGTTTCTCTTCAGAATTATGAAAAAAAGGTTATTTCCAAAGTAACAGTTGCTAAAACCAGCAATGCTGGTGTGCTTTTCAGCATCCACTCTTTTCCCTTTTCTCTTTAAACATTAAAACCACCGTCAGCCGCACCAAAGGCACCTACCTGAGAAGAGGTCGGTGAGTTTTCTGAAGTTGTATTTACCTAAATGGTGAAGAGAAGGAGGCTGAATGGAAGGCCGAGAACTCAGGATGATGCTGGAAACCTGATAAAAACTTGGAGGCAGGAACTCCCAAAACTAGACACGAGAACTGTGTTTATCCCGTCTTTGGTTCTGTACTAAATGTCAGCCTGTAGTTTCTTCTTTTAAGTTTCAAGTTTCTTCTTTGAAATGCCATTTTGCAATATCGAATTGACCTTTCCCATAAAAAGCAACGGGAAATGTGATAGAATAGGAAAGCGTTCCACCCAGTGACTGGGAAAAGAAGGAATGATTGGCTCTGTCTACTTGTTAAAAAAAAAAAAAAAGAAGACCCATCCTTGGCAGCTTCCAGCCTACTGGATACACTTGAATTTTTTCCCTAAGTCACATTCCTTGAAGGCTTAGGAGAGGGATGGCCTTAAAGATTAAGTACCATTCAGGTATAAGCCATCTGACTCTGGACACAAGTCACTTGACCCCTCAGTGACTCCGACATTTCAGGATTGCAGATAGGCCTAGCTGGTGCTGGTCTATATTGGTGGAAGGAATTTCCATACCAGTAGTCCTCTGCACTCTATACCAATGAAATCATCCATCTAGCCCAATGTTCTTTGTTGTTTTAACTAGTAGGAGAATGGCTGGATCCCTTTGTCTGTCTGACTCATGTTTGAGGAAAAGGGCTTTTATAAGACAGAGACTGTGTTGTTGTTGAAAGACCACCCCCCAGGCCTTTACACAGGCTTGGTGTGTGCCTAACTATGACACATTATGCTTTCTTTTCTGTAGAATACAAGGGTTGGACTTGAAGACCTCTGAGGCCCCTTTTATCTCTTAGTCTTGCTCCAATCTTGGATCATTGTGGACAACCCTAGATGAATTTCAGAGAAACATTATATGTAGAACTCTAGCTCAGTCAATAAACTTTTTAATTTTTAAATGGTATTTTATCCCCCTTCCAATTACATGTAAAAACAATTTTTGACATTTAAAAAAAATTGAGTTCCAAATTCTATCCTTCCCTCCCTCCCTCCCTGAGCTGGTAAGTAATCTGATATAGGCTTCTTGCAGAAGGTGGAATTAGAGCCAAGTCTTAAAGAAAGTCAGGAAAGTAAGGAGAGGAGGGAGTTAATTCCAGGCAGTGGGGGAGCCAATGAAAAGGCATGGCTAGGATAGGGGGAACTGTGTTCAAGGAAGAACAAGAAAGCAGGCATTGCTCATGTTTGAGAAAAAGAGGGGAGTGATGTTGAAGAAGACTGGGTTAGGCAGGGATTGGAGTTTATGGAGGGTGTGTGTGTGTGTGTGTGTGTGTGTGTGTGTGTGTGTGTGTG
>NW_027185761.1:59858340-59881638 GCF_028583685.1 Petaurus breviceps papuanus | reverse complement strand
GTGTGTGTGTGTGTGTGTGTGTGTGTGTGTGTGTGTGTGTGTGTGAGAGAGAGAGAGAGAGAGAGAGAGAGAGAGAGAGACAGACAGACAGACAGACAGATAGACACATCATCCAGGTCATGGGATCTTCAATTTAGAGCCAGAAGGCATTTCAAGAACTATCTAGTTCAACCCCCTCATTTTACAGGAACTGAAGCCCAAGGAGCATAAATGACTTTCCCTAGTGGGAGTGGGACTCCAAACCCATTACTCCACTGTACCTTGGTTCAAGGTACCATCGGGGGGTACTGGGGATACAAAATTAACCAATGACACAATCCCTGCCCTCTGGGATCTTACAATCTAAAAGCTGGAAGGAAGTGCATACCTACATTTGCCACCTCGGACAGCTCTGTCACATCCCCTTTTATTTTCTGATTGTTTCAACAGAGTGTGAGGTCATACTGTGATGGAACTGTGGTCTTTACAAGTCACAGTTTTATTACTCAAAAACATGTCTTCAGTTAATAATTTTGAAATAATAATAATATTAGCTTTGGGTATAAAACTTTAAGATTTGCCAACTTCTTTACAGTTATTATCTCATTTGGTCCTCACAACAACCCTGAGAGGTAGGTGTTATTATTATCTCCATTTTATAGATGAGGAAACTGAGACAGGCAAAGGTTCAGTGACTTGCCCAGGGTCACACAGCTAGTGAGTGCCTGAGGTCAGATTTGAACTTAGGTCTCCCTGACTCTAGACCCAGTGCTCTATGCACTGTACCAAGTAGCTAACATACACATACACATGTACACACATGTGAATATTTTTTAAAGAATTCTTCTAGGTCTTTATCCAAAATAGGCACCTGACTGCTCTCAGAGGTTAACTTCTCAGTGCCCCTCTTAGGAAACTCTCCAACACTTTAATTACAGATGATTGTTCTGTATCATCGGGTCCTTGTTCTGGAGCTAGAAGGGCCTTTGGAGGTCACTGAATCCAACCTTCCTGTTCTATAGATGAAGAAACTAAGGTCTAGAAAGGACAAGTTTCTTTTCCAGCTTCAAACATTCAGTAAGTGTCTGAGGTAGGATTCAAACTCAGATCTTCCTGATTCTTGGCAAATCTCTCTAGAGGGTGTCTACACTGATGGGATCAAAGACTTTGACAAACAATAATGGAAATCACTGTGACTAATCTTCCAAAAAGTGAGAGGGGAAAATTCTGAGCAAAATCTCTCAGAATTAAATTATCCTTTCATATCCTTTCTCAGTTCTAAATTCTCTGAATAGTGACTTCTTAAAAGATCCAGGAAAAAAGGAAGCAAAGAAACTTGAGTAGTTTCTGCTTTCCCCTTCCCCTTCCAAGATACGCAAACATCTGTAAATTCTTGACTGCCTCCCCCTAAAAAAAAAAAAACCAAAGCAAGAGCCAAACGTCTTTGGTAGAATAGTGTTATCTCCCTTGAACCAGATGAAACATGAAGGTTCTATATCAGTCATTTACACACTAGGAAGAATTTAGGTAAATGAATTTAAGGGCTAAATGCATTCAAGGCTTTACAATAATATTAACCTTTACATGGCTCTTTAATGTTTTCAAGGTACTTCAGATAGGTAATCTTATTTGAGGCTCACAACAATCCTGGGGAGTTAAGTAAAATAGCTTTATTTGACACATGAGGTTCAGAGAAGTTGAAAGGATTTCAGATAGTCATACATCACTCATGGAAGGATTTGAACTCAAGTCTCTTTGTCTCCAAAATAATCAAGACCCTCCTGACCCTGTTCCCTTATTATTGAATAATGAAAGTCTTTGCCCTAGTTTAAGAAATTTTCAGCTTTATATTAAACAGCAAAGAGGGTAGTTTTCCTTGGAACTGGATTGCTGTTATTGACTCTTGACAAGATTCTCTTCAGACGTGGGTCTCATTACTTCACATTACTTGCCCACTGGTGTCTGGCTGTCCTTTTTTCTTTATTTGCCAGTTATGTATTCTTCTAGGATATTGCTGATACTGTGACTTGAGAGGTCATGACCTTTCTAAAAAAACTTTTAGAGGGAACTGGGGAGGGTTGGGATTGCAGAACCCCAGAGTCCTGGGAAAACTGCCTAATGCCTTGGGACCAGGGGCATCGTGGAGACCTTCCTTGTGGAAGATGTCTGTCTTTGGCTTATGTACATGTGATTTGTGCTTCATTTTTTAAATTTTGGGCATTGTAGTTTTTCTTCTATATTGCTTTGCTAATGGCTGGCCAGTAATTACAGGTGAGCAGAAATAATTATTGGGTGCCATGATCATTATAGTTATCTGAACTCTATTGAATTCCACTGAGAATGGGATAAATAATAGTAACAGTGAAAGGCATTTTTACAACATTGTAAGGTTGGAAAAATGCATTAGGGGAGACATTGTAGTATAGTGAGAAGAGAATTGGCTCTAGAATCAGAATCTGGATTTAATCGCACCTCTGACACTTCTTACCTGTATAATTTTGGACATGACACAAACTTCTTGGGCCTCAGGTTCTTCATCTGTAAAGTGGGGGTGGGGGTTGAACTAGATGGCCCCTGAGATCCCTGCTAGCTCTTAACTTCCCTGGGCCTCAGTTTCCACTTCTGTTAAATAAAGGAGTGTATGTACTAACTGGCCTTCCAAGTTCCCTCTAGCACCAAATCTACAATCCTGTATTATCTGGTTTGCTTATCACAACAACTATGTGAGTCAGGTTTTATTGTCCCCAATTCACCGAAGAGGAAACTGAGTCCCAGAGCAATTAAGTGACTCCCTGTGATCACACAGCTAGTAACCATCAGAGGTGGGGCCTGAATACAGATCTTCCTGAGTCCAATCTAGCACTTTAATCATTTAGAATGTAAGGAAGCTATCATCCCTCTTGCCTTGATGTCAATAAATGAATGAATTAAAAAAATGTTATTAAAAGTTTACTATGTACCAAGACTTGTGTTAAGAGCTGGGGATACAAATTCCAAAGGCGAGACAATCCCTGCCCATGAAGTTCTTACATTATAATAGGTGAGTGATGGCTAGGGAAGGGGCACTTTACGTAGATGGTGAGGGGGACAGTGGAGAATAGATTGATATACATCTAGGAACAATGGAGGAGTTGATTGGGTCATAATTCGTGGTTCCATCTACAAGATCATGAAATCAAGAGATAATGGTGTGTTCTAGAATGAAGGATGGAAAGTATGGCCGATAAATGAGTGTTTGTTGAATATCGAAGGACTAGATGAAAAACGAATGAAGGAATGGATGAAATTTAGCTTTTTCTTCATTTCCTACATCAACCCAGTGTTTCTCACCTTAGTACTATTATGTGGACTCCTGTGATATGTTGAAATAGTAGTAACGTCATGCCGATGAGCCCTAGAGGCCAAGAATATTTTCTGTCATAGACCAGAGTCAGTATATTGTAAAATTTGCAAGCTAGCTCTCAAGCCCTCTCCTCCTTGATGATGTCAGGTCATAAATCTAGCAGTGCTTTTTCCTAGGAGAATCTTGATGGAGGGATGTTGTGTCCTTCTGGCAACATTTGAGTCCGTGAGTAATGGACGCTTTGCTCGTCTCCAGGGCTGCTCTTGCTGAACACTTGCAAACAGGATTGGCTTGATTAGGGATAAGACTTGGCAGAAACTCTTTGGGAGGGAGCCAGCCATAGGATTGCCATGGTGATGATGAAAATTTGGTACAGCAGCAAGATTGAAGGAAGGACTCATTTGGGTAGAGCTCTGTCAACATGTCAAGGACTGGTGGTTTCATTGGTATATGGGAACTCCTTCTACCAAGGCAGATGCCAGCTGATCTCTAGCTTACAGTCTTAGAGAGTTGGCTGGGGCTCAAAGGAGTTGGAACTTTCTCAAGGTCACAAAGCTAGTAAACACTAGATCACAGGTTTAAACTCATGTCTTCCTGACTATAGGCCCAGCTTTCCTATCTATCACACTATGCCACAAATAAATTATAAGTAAGAAACAAATAATAAATCCTTTGGCACAAATAAGGACTTCATCATCTGGAATAGAAAGGCTCTTAGATAACATGGTTGAATAACACCCACATGGAATTGTTAAGGACCTGAAATCCCATAAACTTCATGTCAATAATGCAATATACTCTGGAAATATCTTTGTAATGTTCCTCTAGTCAGGACAAATGGACAAGGCAGCACTAAGGAAGAACTTTATTGAAGAAATTGTTCAATATCAAAGTGGGATTTTAACCATACCTATGGTGACTTGACCCTTTATTTTTATTAGCTTTTTTGTTTCTTCCATTGAATTGTTAATGATGCTTTATGGTCCCATGGTCCCAGAACTTAGAGGCTTAAATAGTAGCTTTACAGGTTGATGTGAAATTTGTTTTTCTTTATTTTCTGTTATACTTTCTAGGAATTAGAGCTGGGAGGGGTAATACAAATTTAACAATCATTTATTAGGCATTTACTGTGTGCTAAGTATTATGCTGGGAAAAGCAAGAGAAACCCAAACCCAAACCATTCCTTCCCCTCCAGAAGCTCCTGGTCTATAGGAGAGATATAGCATATGTAGATGAGTAAATGCAGAGAGAACACAAAGTGATTTGGGGGCAGCACTGACAACTGGTGAGATGAGGGGAGACCCGGAAGGAGGAGGAATCTGTGGGTTGGACACACAGAACTAGAAGGAATTTCCTGTCCTGCATCTGGGACATGAATGCTCTAGAGATTCTCTGAGCCCAGTGATTTTGTGGTTATCCCCTGAAAGTGTTGTCAAAAACAATAGAAAATATCTCTCTTTTCAAATATTTTTAATGGCAGCATCCAAAGTAATTGTCAAAATAATCACAATGATATTAGTAATAATGATAGGAATAATAATAATAATAAGGGCAGCTAGGTAATGCAGTAGATAAAGTGCTGGGCCTGGAGTCAGGAAGACCTGAGTTCAAATCTGACTTCAGACAGTGTGACTCTGGGTAAATCACTTTACCATATTTGCTTCAGTTTCCTTATCTGTAAAATGAGCTGGAGAAGGAAATGGCAAACTTTGCTAAGAAAACCCCAAATGGGGTCATGGAGATTTGGACATGACTGAAACAAACAAACAACAAAATAATAGTGATGATGATGATGATGATGATGATTGATGATGAAAAAATGAAGACAACTTTATTGTCCAGTAGCGAGGGAATGGTTAAATAAATTGGGAATACAGTTGTGTAATGAGATATTATAATATCATTAAAACCAACATGTATGAAGAAGAGGAAGAAATTTGGAAATACCTTTATAAAATAATATAAAAAAAGAGAGAAATAGAAGAGAGGAATATATATGTACTATAACCAAGTAAGAGAGAAAGTGGATGAAAATGAATGGACAACCAAGGAATCCCAATGGGGACTTGGAGGGACTGATGGAAAAAAAAAAACACCTCAAGACATTGTTATGATATTTATGCATCAAAATTCAAAATTAATTAATTTAAATGCAAATAGTAATTAAGTGAGTTGAGATGGTGATATTGACATTCAGTGTTAAGGTTTTAATAAAACATCTACTTAAAAAAAAAAAGAAAAAGTTTCCCAGGATTGGAATGTCTTGTTCTCTTAAGTAATGTTTTCCCATGAAAGCGGCCCAGAAGGCCAGCCTCTCTACATAATCAAGGTGGTTTTTTTCCCTTTTTTCTTTTTGGCATTCTTGAAGCAGATGTAATCTCATTTGGAAGTATAGGATTTTAAAGATGACAGGCCTTTGGCTCACATTTGTAATAACGGGAGCCGTGCCTGTTAGGAGTAAGATTCTTCTGCCAAGAGAGAGCTGTGCCCTAACAATTCGGGAGGCACCAGCATTAGGCTTACCCAGTTTTAGTCAGCCTCCTCTCTTAGAGGTTACTGTGAAAAACTTAGCCATACTCCCTTGTCCACTGCAGGGCCCCCTTGCCCCCATCCTGAGCCCTAGACAGAGCTGACTCTTGAGGCTTTGGACGGGCCCCTGTGTTTGTGTTGGGTTGGGGATGTTAGTTCCCTTGGCTTCTGAGAGCTGAGCTGTTGAAAATTGTGTTTTTCTTTGCGAGGACAAAGGCCTTATTGTGTGTGTTTGGTGCATTTTTTTTTAAGTTAGGTAATGGATAGAACTCACCTAGAAGCACAACTGAGTGGTTCCTAGGTCAGCCATCCCAATGCCAATTCTCAGGTTACGATCTGCTAAACCCAAATAGATAAAAAGAGAGGGCTTGATGCTTCCAGACGAAGTCAGTGCCTCCACCTTGGGCACCAGGGCCCCAGACTGGCCTCTCTAGTTTGATTATCAAAGAGAACAAAAGAACTCTTGGAAACCTCGTTTTTGGAGTGACTCTATCTTAGGAAGATGAGACCCGGGAAAGAGGTACTGGGTTTAGAATTGGGGAACTTGAGTATGGATCCCAGCCCTGACTCTTCTACTACCTGTGTGACCTTGGATAAGTCACTTAGGCACTGTGGTCCTTACTTTCTTCATCTGTAAAATGGAAATTTGGACTAGATCTGCAAGGTCCTTCCAGTTCAAAATCAATCATCTTAGGACTTCTCCGAAGAGATGATGGTGGAGATGATGCTAATGATGAGACTAGCACTTCAAACTTCCAAAGTACTTTCCCCCCAGATTTCTCAATGAAAGAAATGGACATTGGCCAGATCATCTTTCAGGCCTTTACTTTTGCATCTGTTTCATTGCTATCTCCTGGGGATCTCTTGTGTTCAATGTCCCAAAGGCTATTTTCAAAGGAGCAGGGGATAGATTCAGGTAAAGAATGGAAATTTGGAAATGCCAGATTTGATCACAATTTTGCAATTCTACCTTTCTGTGTGTGACCAGATGTCCTTAATAGAATTTCTTCTTGTCCTTCTCTTTGATTCTGTGTATCTCTGTTCCCCTCTCTTTTCATTAAATAAGGCATCAAAGTCAAACCCTAGGCTTTAGAGGGACTCCAAGAGGGGTCTAGAAGTTCAATGTCTTTGGCTTCTCCTGGTTGCAGTAGGATTTCCGCTTTGCCCAGCTTTCCTCAGAGTGACCACAGTTAAGTCGACTCTCACCCTTTTCAGTAATCATTTTCAGGGTTTCTTTTAGTGTGTAACTTGGGAGAGCTGAATCGAGTTCTTTACTCCACAAAGGATCATAGATCATAGATCCAGGTCTGGAATAGAGGGAATCAAGTCCAAACCCCCCTCCCATTTACTGGATGAGAAACCAAGAGATAAAATGGGTTATCCACATTCCCACAATAACTGTCAGAAGCAAAATTTTGAGCTCAGATCTTCCCAGTGCTTTAACCTATCTAGACTCTTCAGAAAGCATCATGGTGCATTACATGCCCCTTGGAGAGCTCAGGAAAACTGGCTTCTGCTCTCTCCTGCAAGCTTTCCTTTTTCCTCAGGGGCATTCACAGATTCTCTCAGAGTTCACAGTCCCCCTTCTCCTGCTCTGTGGACTCCCAAGCTGAGTGGTACTATAGACCTTTGGATGGTGGTATTTCTGAGCCTCTTTGGTATACTGTGTTACTGAATGGGAGTATCCAAAGCATTCCCCCCACCCCGAATTTTGTTAGTAAGGGACTATGTTTAGGATTCAAACACATCTGAATTTGAGATTCTTGGAAGGGGGTGATGACTGGGGGAGAAATTAAGCTGGTTATTTCCTTCATCAAGGTTCTGATAAATGACTATCATTTCCCAGGTGCCATTTCTTTTTTTTTTTAATGCTTTATTAACTTCTGATTTACATCATTTGTTTCCGTCAGATTTTGAGTTGCAAATTTTCTCCCCGTTTTCCCCCTACCCACTGCCCCCAAATAGCAGTCCCACAGGATATCCCTTCCTCCAATCTTCTCTCTCCCATATTTTCTCCCATACCCCCTTTTGACTTTTCCAGTGGATCTCTATGCCTCAGTGCCTGTATATCTTATTTCCTAATTACATGTAAGATGGTATTAATAATAGTATATATATATATATTTATACACATACACACACACACACATATATATATATATTTGAATATTTGATTTTAAAACTTTCAATTCCAGATTCATTCCCTTCCTTCCTTGTCACCCACCCTTACTGGGAAGATACAAAGTTCAGTATAGGTTGTACATGTGTGGCTAATGCAAAACAATAACACAGTAGATATATTGTAAAAGACTGACTATATTTCCCTCCCTCCTATCCCACCTCCCTCTTGTTCTATTCTCTACTTTGATTCCGTCCCTTTTCAAAAGTGAGTGCTTCCAACTTCCCTCCCCCCCAGCCTACTCTCCCTTCCATCATCCCCCCTGTCATCCCCTTCCCCCCCTATTCTCCTGGAAGGTGAGATCTCCTATTTATTGTGTATTTCACTCCCTCCTCAAGCCAAATTCAATGGGAATAAGGTTGACCCATACCCTTTTGCCTTCCTATTCTTCCCCTCCGTTGTAACCATTTTCCTTTGCCTCTTCTGTATGAGATAGTTTACCCCAATCTGTCTCTCCCTATCTCCTCTCATTATATTCCTCTCACCTCTTAATTTCACCTTTTAAGTATCATTCCTTCCTGTTAAATTGGTCCTGTGCCCTCTATCTATATATACCAGGTGCCATTTCTTTAGGGGATGGGGGCTTGGGTACCATCTTTGAGGTTCAGATACACAGCTCTGAACAGAATCTGTGACATACATCACTGGCACTCAGCAGTGCTACAATCAGGATAGAGTGACTAGGATTTTGCCCCTGGGTGTGAAATTTAGAGGGTGCTAATAACACTTCTCCTCCTTCAGGAGAAGAGGAATAGCCAAGCTTTGCACCTAGTTAGCAAGAATAGCTAATTGAAATTGGAAGCTGCCAGAGGGCATGCCTTCCCCCCTCCCCTACCATGGTAAGTGGCCACACTGCAGGAGAACTCTTGCCCAGCCTGTGTCCTGGGGTCTTTACCTACCTCAATCTATACTTGCATTTTTTTTTTCAGTGTTTATATATCACTTTAAGGTTCACAGGCTAATTTTAAAATATTATCTCTTATGATCTTCACAATGACTCTGGAAAGTAGGTGCTATTATTATAATACCTATTTTTACAGATAAGGAAATTGATACTGTGAGAAGTTAAGTGACTTGCCCAGGGTCACACAGATAATAAGTGTCTGAGCCAAGATTTGAACTGTGATCTTCCAAACTGGTTTCTAAAAGTTGATTGAAACTTCCTTTCATGACACTTGCCTCAGAATCCAGAATGACTATTTTTGCTTCAGTTATTTGAATAGTTTTTTTTTAATGTCCTCTGTATCAGGGCTTGGGACTGCC
Source organism: Petaurus breviceps papuanus (assembly GCF_028583685.1). Taxonomy (NCBI): domain Eukaryota; kingdom Metazoa; phylum Chordata; class Mammalia; order Diprotodontia; family Petauridae; genus Petaurus; species Petaurus breviceps. The sequence goes on along the minus strand of NW_027185761.1, from coordinate 59,872,345 downwards.
CCTCCTCCCCCATACTAGGGGAGGGAGACATGATTGCTCAATGGCTCCTGGTTGCCTCTTCCAGGGAGCTGGCATCAAGGATACCACATGTCCTGCCTACGCACCAGCTTCTTTTTCCAGGATCACTTCATAGTTCTCTCCTTCTAACAACTAACATTTTGACAGACTGACTCCTAGATTCTGACAATCTCTCACCTCCATGCATTTGTACAAGCCACCCCTACCCCCCCCCCCCTTGTAACACATTCAGTCCTCATCTCTGGCTCTTTGAATATGTAACTTCCTTCAAGGCTCAGATTAGGTGGAACCTCCTCCTTGAAACCTTCCCTCATCCCCAACCTCCCCCACCCCATTCCCATCACCATCATTTGACACAGGAGGTCTTCATTCAAATCTTACTAGTTGTGTGACCTTAGGCAAGTCACTTAACCCCTCTCTACCCCAGTTTCCTCAGCTGAAAATGAGAATAACAGCATTTACCCCCCAGGGTTGTTATGAGGCTCAGATAGATAATATTTATAAGAAAGCATTTCGCCCGCACCTGGATCGGATAAGAGGTATATGATGCTTCTTCCTTTGCCCGCATCCCCCCTCCCTTTGTGCTCTTTCCCTCCTGAATTTCCTCCATATGTATAGTGTATTTATCTAGGTCCAGGTTTGCTTCACAGTCCCCCATTGCCTTTAGGGCAAAGACTTCTTCTGCCTTGGTGTCTTTAGTGTTTTCTCCCTGGGAGACCTTAATGAAGTTTGTTGAATCAAATGGAACAGGAGAAGGGAGGAAGCACCTGTGCCAGGTCCTGGAGGAGGCTTCCCTTGGCAGGGCCCCCTCCCCCACCCCCTCCCTACACACACTGGGCAGCGACTGCGTGCCTAAAGCAGGGCTTTGCAGACCATGGGGGCCACGAGCTTGTGCTTTTGTGTTTTAAATATTTAGATGACTGGATTTCCAAATCACTGGCTTCCTTTGCATTCCTGTGGATCTTATTTTATGTATTTAAAAACTTGATTCTGAGGAGGGGTGCATAGACTTCCCCAGATGGCCAAAGATGACCAAGACACAAAATGGCTGAAGACCTCTGCCATGAAGTTGGAGTCTGTTCGCCCTGGCTGTTCTTTTCTGTTGTGCTCATCTCCCTCCCTCTATCCCTCCCTCCCTCTCTCTTCCTCCTTCTCTCTTTTTCTCTCTCTCCATTTGCCTTTTCTTCCTCTCTCTCTCTCTCTCCTCTCTAACCCACTTGTGGCCAAAACAGCTGGAGCTTCTCTTTGGTGAAAACCCCCACCTGCGACCCCTCTCAATCCAGTTGCTAAGAATGCCTAGTCCTAGTAGCTAGTCAGACACACAAAAGGTCAGCCCCAAAGCCTCAAGGTTCATGGAGAAATGCCCTAAAGGGAATTCACTCCTGTCAACAAGAAGAGTGAATGCTTTTCAACTTGAAACATAATTTGAGGGAGGGCAGGTGGGATGCTGGGACTGGGGATAGCGGAGCGCAAGGCTGATCTTGTCTGTGTCCTCTTTGGTTAGTGGGGAGCTCCCATCGATGATTTAGCTTCCTTCTCTCCTCCCTGATGGGATCAGTTACCAGGGGCTTCCCTTTCTTTGTCTCCCTTTTCATCAGGTGGATGTGGGGATGTATGAACCAGATGGCAATGGCTTCCTCTTGTGGGAATATGTATTTTAGACAAGGAAGATTCCTTCAGGAGAGAGAATAAAGACAATAGTTTCCTGTAAATCCAGTTACAGAGCAATGAAGGGGGTGGTGGTGAGTGGGGTGGAGTTAAAGGGCTGCAAGAAAAACTTATGTTAGGTATGAAAAACAAAGATGTTAGATAGTTTAAGGAATTAAAGATCTGGTCTGGTTGGGCAGTTCAAAAGGCAGTACTGCTGACTATTAGAACTAAAAGGGCTTTGCATATTCTTCTAGGCTAAACCCTCATTTTACAAATGAGTAAACTGAGGCCCAGACTTGCCAATGGCTGAATAGATAGTAAATAGTGGAGCTCATATTTAAAATCAGATCTACTTACTTCAAAGCCACTTCCTTCCCTCCCTTCCTCCCTTCCTTCCTTCCTCCCTTCCTCCCTCCCTCTCTCCCTTCCTCCTTCCTTCCTAGAAGACCAGCAGCACATAGCCTTCTCCATCTCTGGTCCCCCACTACTCCCAGTTCTTTGTTGCCTGTTTTCCAGAACCGTGATTGGACCTCAAGCATAGTGCTCCACTCCTTTCCATCTGTGTTGTCATTGGACATATTACTCTCATGGCTCTGCTTATTTTATACTGCATCAGTTCATACAAATCTTGCCAAATTTCTCTAAATTCTCTTGTTTGTTCAGTTATTCCCCAATCAGTGGTAGACCACTCTGTTTCTAGCTTAGAGAAGAGGTAGGGATTACTATTATTAATAATATATTACTAGTAGAACCCGGGTAGCTAGGGGATGCCATAGTGCATAGAGGGCCAGGCCTAGAGTCAGGAAGATTTATTTTCCCAAGTTGTAATCTGGCCTCAGACACTTACTAGTTGTGTGATCCTGGACAAGTCACTTAACCCTGTTTCCCTCAGTTTCCTCACCTGTAAAATGAACTGGAGAAGGAAATGACAAATCACTCCAGCATTTCTGTGTAGAAAACCCCAAATGGGGTCATAAAGAGTTGGGTACAATGAAAAATCTGAACCACAATTAATAATAGAACTAGCTGGCTTTTATATAGTGCCTTAGAGTTTACAGAGAGCTTTACACATTTTATCATTAGATCATCGCAGCAATGGGATATGCTATTATCATATGCATGCGAGGCACAGAGAGATTAAGAGGCTTGTCCAGCCTGTACCAAACAGACAAGATTCCGACTCAGGCCTTCTTGACTCCCTAGTCCCATGCTCTGTCCATCATACCACCCATCTCAATTATTATTGTTATCCCTGTGTTGGAAAGGGAAGCACAGAGAAATAAATTCTCAGAGTCCTGCACTTGGCCACTAATTAGCAGTGTGACCTTGCCTAAGTCATTTGCCTTTGGTTTTCTCATCTATAAAATGAGTTTGTTGGAGGTGATGGTCTCTAAGGGGTCCTTTCCAACCATGGCATTCCTCCGTTTTCCCACGGTGATGCAGCTAGTGGCAGGGCTTTTACCCCAAAGCCCATCCTGGGTCCCAAAGCTTTGAGGCTGTGATGGATGCTGAGGATGGCTATTCCCAGGGGATCTTCAGCAGTCTGGATGTAGTAATTTTGGTGCTGCCTTGCCATGTGCCCCAGGGTGGGACAGAGAGCTCCTCTCATTTCTCAGGAGTAGCCTTGGTCTCCTGCTGTCAATGATGGGCCACAGCTGCAGGACCCAGATAGCGTGACATTCACTCAGGGCCATTTCTGGGTGAGTTGGGAAGACGTAGCAATTTGGCACAGAGCCTTTGCTTTTATGGGAGTCCTGCTGGGAGCCTGTGGTGTCTGAGAGACCCAGAGGCAAGGAAAGGGGCATCCCACATCCTGGGGGTGCGGTGAGCAGGAGTGGGGAAGTCCCTTCTCTACCCACATACTCAGAGAACCTTCATCAACATTCTTCTGCTTCAGCTCCAATGTTCCCTCCTGAGTATTCTTATCATGGGTCTGGAGCTGAAAGGGGCCTCGAAGGCCATCTAAATCAGCTGTCTCATTTTACAGATGAGGAAACTGAGTCCTAGCAAGATGAAGTGACATTCATAGTCCATCAGTCTGGGGCTGAGAGGAACCTCATAGTCCATCTAGACCAACCATCTCATTTTATAGATGAGGAGAGTGCAGCTCAGAGAGGCCCGATGGCCTGTTCTACAGCCACACAGGTAGTAGAAATGGTAGAGTCAAAATTTAATTGACCCATCTGAGGTCACACAACTAGGCTGGCCTGACAGCGAGGCCCACACTGCATCCATTATGCTGACGCTGCCTCTGATTAGCATTCGGTAATTCCACCCAATAGCCAGGCCTTTATTAGTTCTCCATGACTAGTTTGGAGCTCTTGTAACTTAAACAAGATGTAGAGAAGCTTGGGAGGAGTCCAGGGAAGACCCATGGAAGTTGTTAAAGGCCAGGACCTTTAGGAGGACAAGGCTCACTCATCACCACAGTGCAGAGGCAGATGGGCACTGGGGGAAGGTTTTTCAATAATGGTGGTATGTGGCAGGGATGGGGCCTGGAGAAGATTATTTAGGGGAGGCTGGTGAGCTTTATAGCAACACCAACAATCTCCTGAGTTTATTAATAGATAGAGTAGAGTGCCCTTTCGTGGCCTCTCTAGTCCAGGCTTCAGCTTCCTTCCTGGCTCGGCTCATTCCTGAACTTGACTCTGGCCTGATTTCAGGGTTCTAGGAGTCTTCTTAAGTATTAGGGTCCTAGCTCTAGACTTTATTGGAGAAAGGGTTAAACCACCTCCCCCTTCCCATTCCTGCCCCACCCCCTTTTCTCAAATACAGGCAGGCAAAGTGCTCTGGACTCTACACACCAAAGACGTTTTGGCTTTAGAAACCAAACCAAACTTTGTGACTTTACTTGAATCCAGACGTTCTTATGGAAGGCTTTGAAGTCAAGGGGGAAAGCTGCCCACGCTGAAAGGTTTTTAGCTTCACCACAATTCTAGGGTTCGGCCTCATGGTAAGATGTAAGATGGTGAGCAGCTGTTTTCTACTTCCCCTGTAATGGAGGGTGAGACCCAAGGAAATTTCCATTCTACTGCCTTCTCTTTTTTCTTGTCCTTTCCCTTCCCCCTTCCTTTTCCCTTTTCTCTTTCTCCTTCCCCTTCTCTTCCCTTCTTCAAGCCTTTATTTGGCACCTACTATATAGGAAACACTTCACATTTTATTAAACTGGACCATTAACCTTCCTAGATTCCTCATCTCTAAAATGAGAGAGTTAGGGAGTTAAATGGTTCAGTGGATTAAACACTGACCTTGGCCCAGATGGATGGTCTCTGAAATGCCTTCCAATTCTCTGTCCGTGGCCTCTCTGTGATTTGTCCTGCCTTGGCATTCCACTATCACTGCTTTGGTAGATGTCTTCACCAACACCCAGCTAACCCATTGAAATCGCCCCTAGCGGTCTGCCTCCACTTTCTTCTTTCTACAATAGAATCATCATGGCATTGAGGTACTAATTTTTCTTATGCATAGATTTGTTCATACTCCTCACTTACTCAAAAATATCCAATGGCTCTTGATTGTCCACTGATTAAAATTCAAATCTTTGGCCTGGCATTAAAGAATTGGCTAGAATCCGATATTACTTTACCTGATACAACTTTCTTCCATATGGCATCCACTGTGGTCAGAACAGGGCTATTTTCTGTTCCCTAGGTTTTTCCTCCTCTGCTCATGCTGTTCTATCTCCCTGGAATGTTACAGGATCACAGATCTGGGGCTAGACGAGCCATCAGGGACCATCTAGTCTAATCCCCTCATTTTACAGATGAAGAAACTGAGGCCCACAGAAGCATGTGACTTTCATCGGTCACTCAGGTAGTAAATATCAGAGTTGGGAGCACTTTCCACTTCATCGTGCATCTCTGCCCCTTTTACCTGGCGAATCCCTACCCATTTTTAAAGACCATCCTCTATCCCACCTTTTCCACTAAGCCTTGAGCAAGTATTTGCTGAATATTTATCATGTGGTAGGCTCTATCTTCGGTGTGGAGGTACAACAGCAAAAATGAAATGGTCTTTGTTCCTAAGGAGCTTGCATACAAACTACAGGGGAAACAACATGTTCTCAGATAAGTAAGCTTAAAATACTCACAACATATTTGGGGGGCAAAAGGGGGAGCCCAGTGGCTGAGGATGCTGACCAGAGGCCCCTTGTGGGGGACAGATTTTGAGCTGGACCTGAGCAGGGAAGGTAGAGATTCTTCAAAACAGAGATAAAGGGCAGCACTCCAGGCATGGAGAACACCCTGTTTGTTCAGAGGTAGGAGGTAGAGTGTTGTGTCAAGGGAAGAGAGAGCAGGCTGATTTGGCTGGAAAGTAGGAGAGTATATACAAGTCACCTGGAAGAATTGGTTGGAATGATTGTAAACGGCTTTAAATGCCAGAGAGAGGAGATCGTATTTTATCTCAGAGATAATAGAGAGTGATTGAAACGAGTTTCTCTGATCTTCCTGCTTTGGTAACAATGGCACGAGGTTCTCTTTTTCTGCACTTCTTGGACGCACTTTTCATGTATTATGGGTACCTGTTTATTTGTCATTCTCTTGAACCAGACTGTAAGCTTCAGGAGCGTAGGGGACTGTACTTCAGAGACAACAAATGCTTGTTGAATTTAACGGAGAAGAGTTGTGAAGTTACTGTAACCTGAGAAGTAAATCTGGATCCTAGATGCTGAGAGGCAGGCTGGCCCTGAGGGAGCCCTGACTTCCTTGATAGAGGTCCTTGACTTCTGGCTGATGCATGCCTTTCAGTGAGTGCTACTTCTAAGCCCCCCTCCCTCTCTTGTCCCTTTGCTCCGTGACCTTTGCTGACATAAGGATAAGCAAAGTCATTGTCATGTTCTTTTTTTCCTTTTTTTGTTCCTTCATAGCACTTCATCAAGGACGGGCACCTCCCCAAAGCTGAGGGCCTGACCTGCTTTTAAAATTTCCATCATAGTCCTACTTCTCTGGAATTCATCTCCTATGTCGCTGTGCGTGTCTGTCTTGTTCTCTGATTTTCCCTTACCTTCCCTCTACCCCTGACTTTCTTTGTGGAGTATAGCATGCTTTTTCTTCTTTTTAGTTCTTTCCTCTTCAGTTTCTTCCTTTTCCTCTTCTTCCTCCTCTTCTCCTTTTTCCCTCTTCCTCTTCCTTTTCCTCTCTTCATTCTTTTACCTGGAGCTGGGGGCTATAAGCTCAAATTCTGACTGTGTGACCATGGACAAGTTGCTTCATCTTTCTCAATAGCTGTTTCCTAACCTGTAAAATGAAGTTCATTTGGACTAAATGAGCCTTCAGGCACTTTCCCATTCTAGATAACTTCCAAATAATAGACTATCTTTTCATCAGGGAACTTGGAAAATGTCTTTACTTGTGGAATGTTAAGTATTATCCCTTGATTTGATTTGGGGCAGGTGAGACGGAGCCTCCAAACCTTAATAATTAGAATCTAGATAGCACCTTACAAAATATATCATTTTATCGTCAGGACTCTGAGAGGTGGGTAATATTATCCCCATTGTGTCGATGAGGAAACTAAGGTGGTTAGAGGCAAAGTGGCTTGTCCAGCTAGTGTCTGAGAATAAATTTGAACTCAGATCCTCCCAACTCCAGGACCAGCGCTCAATCTGGTGCCTCAGTGATATCTTGTAAAAGACTCCCAAAGGAGCTATGTTTCTGTGTTCTTGAATAGAAAGCACAGATTCTGGGTCCCCCTGACATACTCCAAGTTTCCTAATCCTGCCTCAGAGACAGCTCCAGCCTTACTTTAATTAGAAAGGATGATGAGTTGAGTCTGTTGATCATAAGTAATTAGTGAGGAAAGGATAATTAATAAATAATTGTTAATTAGTATGACTGAAAGAAGAACTCTGATATGGACGCAATTAATTAAAACATAAAAAGCTAACCTTAGTGTTTACTGAGGAGTCAAAAGACTTAGAAAAATACTACAGTGGGTTTGTGGATTTCCATTATCTTGATAATGTTATGGGTCTGAACCGCAGCCTAATAAAATGAGCTAGTAATGACATATTTTGACTAAGACTCATCCTGCCTGGTCTGTTTGGCAATTGAAGACATCCCCTTATCCATCCCTTCCAGTCTGGGGCACCAGAGCAATAAGAGAACGCTGCCCTGCCTAGAGGTCCTGTCAGTGGTCCCTGTGAATGTGGGGTTATCCAGAATTCTTATTAGGATTGGAGAACAGGAAGGTGATAGGTAGAACACTGGGTAGAATCCCGGGTCTGGAGTCAGGAAGGTCTGAGTTCAAATCTGGCCTCAGACATTTATTAACTGTGTGACCCTGAGCTAGTCACTTTACCTTTTTCTGCCTCAGTCTCCTCATTTGTAAATTAGGATAAGAATAGCACCTACTTCCCAGGATTGTTGTGAAGATCAAGGGAAATAATGTTTGTAAAGTGCTTAGCACAGCCTAGAGCTTAGCAAAGGCTACATAAAGTTTAACTATTACTATTTGGAGAAAGGACACGGGTTCAAATCCTGCTCCTGATACTACCTGAGTGATCCTGGGTCAGTCACTTAATTCTCAGTACCCCAAAATTCTCTGAGACTATAAATTGTGGACTCAGTGCTAATCTGCCTTGCTTGAGGGAGTCTAGTCTTTGGGAGCTTCCCATATCAATAAAATCACTGAGTCAGACCAAAAGTAATATATTTCAGTGTCTACCAATCAGTTATCTCTGGGCTGTCCCATGCTTTTGTAAAATTCCATAGTTTCTAGGGCTCAGCCTCCCATCCCAGGTGCCACTGGTTGCTTGAGACCAGAGGCTGCCATAGGCCCCCTGACTGAGACAGAGCAGACCTGTCCTGAAGCTGCTTTTCTTTGTAGCTGCCATTCCTCAAATCCACTTGTCTCCTCTTCTCTCTCCAGTGGCCAGAAACGCAAACAATCACTGTTCTTTGGTCTTTGGGGGATCATAGAATCAGTGTTGAAAAGGACCTTATGGATCTTCTAATCCAACCCCTCCTTTCAGAAGTGAAATGGGTTCCTAGGTCAGTCACACTGCTACATTTAGATGTATTCCTTAGACACGAGTGCACTCTCATATGTCTCAAACGAAACATGATAGATACATAATAGGAATTTTACGTTCGTATGTTCAAATGGAAATACAAAAAAGCTTATACCTGAACCCCTCCCATCCCCACCCCACCCTGAAGATTGTAAGTTCTTGGAGGAATGGGGCATTTTCATCTTTTCATCCCCAGTGCCTAGTGGGGATGTCCAGTACCTTAGACACATAGTAGGTAATTAATTCATGCTTGATAAATGGGATCTTTGAATTCTATCTATTTCTTTTAAAGAATAATTAATTTGAAGGATTGCTTCAACAAAATTACAGCTGGGTTTACCAAAATTACATGTGTTTCTCCTTTGTAAATACATTTTTGAAGATGCAGAAAAATATTATAGTTTCTCTATCTGATATCAATTTTATTTGAAAATTTATATGATAATTAGGTAGATGAAGAGTCAGGAAGACCTGGGTTAGAATCCTGACTCATACACTTAGTAACTGTGGGAACCTGGGGAGATCACTGAATGTCTCTGAGCTTGACATGTATCAACTGGGAAATGGGAATAATTATGGCATCTACTTCCCAGGGGTTGTGAGGCTTAAATGGGATAATAGAGGGGAAAAGCACTTTGCTAGCCTTAGAGCCTTCAATGCAAGCTGTTCACATAAATATGTTAAATGGAAAAAGTAGCAACCCAAACTTTTGTGGTGCTTTCAAGTGTTACAAAAGGCTTTCTGCAAATCAGCCTTACAGACTAAGTCAAGGGAGTGTTAGTATTCCCTCTTTTAAGGATGAGGAGCCAGAGGTGTAGAAAGGTCAAGGCCTTGCATAAGTGGGGCTCAAACCCCACTGTCTGGCTCCTTATCTTGGGCCCTAAGCCATCCCTTTTTCTATCATACTGTTTAAAAGGTATCTTCCACAAAAGACGTAAATAAAACTCCTGCTGGCCAATCAACATTATTTCAAAATATTCTTTACTCTCAGAGAAAATTTTGAAATATACAAGGATGTGGATGATGGATATAAGTCATAAAAATTGTGCTAAAGTTTTGGAATGAAAATCAGAGACTTCATTTGTGAGTTTGCAAATTGTTACATTAAAACTTAAAAGGAAAATTGAACAAGAAAGGAAGAATACTGGGAAATGCACATAATGATAGAACAGAGATATGTACATTGTAGAATCGAAAACCATCCTCACATTCAGATGGAGTATGTAAAGTTTATTCTCCCACTGTCTGCTGGTCTCTAAGGTACTCCATATTGAGCAACACTAAGCACGTATTGGTACATGAGGTTGTTAACATTCAGAGAAGCCAGGTTGACCATAGCTAGATCACTGAGGGCAAATATCTCTCAGCCCCATTCCACTTGTGGGTTCACTTACGCCAAGAGAATTTGGAGTGTGTTATATTGATATCAATCAATCAATCAATCCACATTGATTCCTATCTCCTTTGAACTTTCATAGGACTCTGTTAGTCTCACTTTTTTTCAGTCATGTATCACACTAATGAATTTGTAAATAGAAGGTCGTCACTTCAGTGGAATTCATGATTACATCATCAGTGCAGATGATGGCCTGTTCATGCCTTCCCATTCTGTGAAATTTTTGTCCACTTCCTAACTGATCTCCTGAAAAAGTCTACCCAGTCTACTTTCTTGAATCCTACCTCTAAAGCTTTTTATATTCCTGGATACCAGAGCAGCATTCAGGCTGCCCACTCTTATCTGACTCCCCTTCTCACCATATAACTAGCCCATCTACTTTATTGATCATATGTTTCCTGAAGATATCTCTTAAAGCTACCTCTGGCCAGTGAATCATCCTTAGAAACAGGGGACCCATGAAGCTATTGATCACATCCTTTCTTATATTGTTAGATCAGTGGGCATGACTTCTCTCTCCTACTAGATGATAAGCTTCTTGAAGGCATCCATTGTGGCTCCTTCAGCACCCAGCACATAGGAAGTACTAAATATAGGTGGTGGAAAGTGAGCAGCCATTGGTTCTGATGCCCCCAAATTCAGCGGTGAAATAGTTAAAGATAGAAAATTAATTATAGTAGCAAAAGGTCAGGCTTACAATCAGAAAGCTACATGCCCAAACTTTCACTTTTGTCTCTGGAGCCTCAGCACTTAGTAGGAACTGTGTCTGGAACATAGTAGGTGTTTAATCGATGCTTGTTGATGGATTGATTTTTGTCCAAAGAAGGCTAATGCTCCTTTTTTCTTATACCATCATTTTCCTCTTGGGATTTTATGCTGAGAAGCTGATTATTACAATGGAGTCACTGGGATCAAACACAAAATGTTCTCTTTAGTTCTTAAAGCTCTTCACAATCTGTCACCTTCCTACCTTTCTAGTCTTTTTATATTCTTTTTATATTCTCCTCCCCCCATGATCCAACAACACTGGCCTTCTTGCTTCTCCATATTCCAAATACTCCTGTGTCCTGGGGATTGAGATCCAGGAACATAGAGAGATTCCCCCACAGGGACGACCATTCCCTTCAAGGGGAGCAGAGCTGGGCAGGCTCTCTGGGAACTTTTTATCCTAATTAACAATTCATATAAAACTAGGTGGTGAGAACTCAGTTCCATTCATGCTGCTAAAGCATCACGAGTGCTATTAGCACCCTCTAAATCTGGGGCATAATCCTAATGCTACTGCCTTAGTTTACTGATCTCATAGTGTTTGATACTGACCAAGTGTTTCTTAAATATGTCTCCTTTAGAAGTAGAATTTTTCTTTGTTCTTTTTCCCGTTTATTCTAGGACTGTCTGTTATTCCTTGTAATAGATATTTAATACATATCTGAATGAATGAATGTTCCTAGGAGTATTCTGATTTGATTTGGGGATATCATTGGATATTTCTGGCATATCTGAATTTCCATTTTTATATGGTCTGCTTTCAAGTTTAATTTCTGAACAGCACCCAAGGAAATGCAGAACACATAACCTGTGCTCAATTAAACGGTAATTGATGATGATGAGAGACATTGCTATGCTGAGCTGTGTTCTCAGCGTGGGAAACAAATAAATGACCTTTCTAGCTGTTTCCTCCACCTGCCTATGACCCTTGGGAAGGTCTTGGTGGAAAGAACCCATTTCTTATGAATGAATTGAACAAATTTAAGCTAAGCAGAACTCCCCATCAGGGAGCCAACTCTGGCTGTCTCTACAAGGCAGTGATTTTCCAGCCAGAAGAGCTCCATATTCCTGCCTTCCTCCCCATTCTTCTGGAAGCTGCAAAGCTTATTTCTTGGGTGAACAACATGCCATTTTCAATCAGTACCATCACAAATATGACCAGCTGGCTGAGGTCTTTACGGTACCCGATACATCCTATGTACTTAAGAGCTATCCTGAGACAATACTAACAGGAGCCAGCTCTGAAATAGTTCTTGATTCTCCCCCAGACGACCTTGGAATAGGAGATGTGACTTCTGGTGGTCAAGATCTATTATTCAGATGAATTTAAAAGGGTCTCATTGGTGACTGAAAAGTCATTTTGTCAAAATGGCAGGTGGTTTGTGAGCTGCTCCCTGATGCTGCTACTTTCATTGCGAGTCAGCTCCATTTTCTTGTCAAGATTAGGTGTGTAAACTCCCACCAGTGCAGCGAGGGCAGGGAAGCCTGTGGGAAGTCTACTGTTTCATAGGCATTTATTGACCATCATGAGCTAGGGACCTTCTAGGAATCACAAAGAAAGATCACAGGATCATGGGATCCTGGATCTAGAACTCAGTGGGATCCCTGAGGTTATGGAGGCCATTCCCTTCATTTGGCAGGTGAGAAAACTGAGGCCCAATGGGTTTAAGGTGATGTGTCGAAGGCGACACATAGAATCACAGAGGTAGAAGGAGAAGGGGCATCAGAGACCATCTAGTCTCCTTTATTCAATGGATGAGGAAACTGAGAAAAGGCAAATGTTTTCTTGATGTGTGGTTGACCCCACAAATGAAAGAATATGAAGAACTGTGTGTTACCTCTTCCTATTCCCCTGCTTCTGGTATTTCAGGAAAGACAAGAATGGCAACAGGAACCATTGAATCTTCCTCATTTGGATATGTCCCTGTTCTTTCTTTTGTCAGAGTTCTGTTGAATTGCAGGAGTAAATGGATCTAGACTGTTCCCCAAAGTCTTTTTTAGAGCAAAGGGGTCTGCTTTGCATGTACAGGATGCCCCCAAAGCTTTAACAGCTTAAAACTGCATTAAAACTTTTGGGGCACCCTGTATTACACTGAGTTGGGGAAAGGACTGGGAAAAAAAGTCAGAGAAATGCTGTTCACTGACTTTCTGGCAGTAATTTCCCAGTGAAGTTGCTAGTTGGGTGTGGTGGGATTAGAAAAAAACCCCTCTTCTTCCCCAGCTATCAATTTAAGTCAGTTCAATTCAGCAAACACCGATTAAACACTGCCTGTACCAAGCACTGAAGATACAAAGGAAAAACAGCAACAGCACCAACAAAGCTGTGCCTGCCTTCGAGGAGCTTCCTTTTTCTTTCTCTTTTCATTGTTACTGTTGTGGTGGTGGTACATAGCTAAGGGAGTAGAAAGTACGCAGGATGTAATCCTGGGCAAAGGGAGACCTAGCAACAGAGGGAACCAGGCTCGACCTTGTGTAGAAGGAAGCAGCTAAGCTGAGCCTTGAATGAAGCTAGAGGCTCCAGCAGAAGGGCTCAGAGGCAGGGCATTCCAGGCTTTTGGGACGGTCAGTGCAAAGACCAAAAAGTAGGAGGGGGGATGTTGTAGATGGGGAACAGCAAGGAGAAGAATTACACTCATGAGGGGAAGAAATATGCCGTCAGCCTCAGGCCACATTGTTGAGAGATCTAAATGTCAAAGACAGGGGGATCTAGTTTATTTCAAAGATGCTGGGGAGCCATGAAAACTTCTTGAGCAGGAGAATAGTGTGTTAAAGTATGTACTGTCAATTAGAAAGCTTTTGTAATTGTCCCAGTAAAGAAAGATGGCAATTTGACATGCAGTGGTGGAGATGTGAGTGAAGAGAAAGCCTGAGACTGGACAGCTGTGTGGGTGTGGCAGGACCTGCATGCTGATGTGTTTAGAGTGAGAGTGAAGAGTGGAGGAGGATCCTGGGGATTTGAACCTGAGTGACCGGGAGGATGGCTGAACTCTGGGTAGAAATAGGGAGATTAGGGAAGTTTCTGGGGGACAGCCTGCACCCCTCCCAGGGATTTGAAAATTAAGCTCCTTGCCTCTATCTTTCTGTCTGTCTGTCTGTCTATCTATCTATCTATCTATCTATCTATCTATCTATCTATCTATCTATCTATCTATCTATCTATC
>NW_027185761.1:59830598-59858330 GCF_028583685.1 Petaurus breviceps papuanus | reverse complement strand
ATCTATCTATCTATCTATCTATCTATCTATCTATCTATCTATCTATCATCTGTCTGTCTGTCCGTCTATTTGTCTTTATATATAGGTATATAATATATACTATATTAAAATGTGTATAATTTAACAAGGTAGTAACAAAATCACTCTGTATCATCTCTAATGGTCAAAATTTGTCCTTCAGACTCTAGGCTCACTGTTTGTTAGGGGCAGAACAGAGTACAGTCCCCTCCTTTCCCACTTCCAAGCATTGTGGAAGTTGGAGAAATGGTCGGATTTATTATTTGGCTAAGTGCTGAAGGACCCTCAGTGGTGTAGAGTAAGCAGAGGGGCTGGGGGAGACCCAAGGCCATTTCCCCAGGCCACTGCAGGGCTACACTTTCTTTGACCCTTGATGCATGTGGTGCTCTTCAGTGCAACTCAGACCCAGCTGTTGTGATCCACTTGGGAAGGGTCTGGTGCTGGAGAGATGGGAGGGTGGAAATGGATGGCATCAAATGCCAGCCCATCTCATGTTTCACTTATCTGCTTCCTTCACTGGCTCAGATGGTAACACGTTCTCCACCCTCATTCTCTGACTTGCCTCTGGGGCCCATTAGTCCAGTGCGGTTGCAATGAACCAATCTCTCTTCTTGCAATGGGCTCCATCCATCACAGGCAACCTCACTGTTGAAACACAGAGCTGGGTCAGTATCCAGCCCAACTCCGGATCCATTAAAGCAAAGAGTGCCAGCCACAATCCCCACCCCACCCCACCCCACCCCCGTTGCTTTCTTATTTTTATTTTTGATTTCTTTGCTTATTCTGTGTACAGTTTAATGGGAAACAGGCAGCTGCTACTTTTCCCAGCTACTATTTTTATTTGGTGGTTATTCCCTTTGTATGTACTCTGCCATCTCAAATGTTTTGGTCCTGTTTCAAGATAGGATTAAACAGAACGAGGAACTGCCTGTTTTAAATCATAACTTGTATTTTAGCGGCTGGGAAACCCTAAGGATTCTTACTGCTTTGTTCTGAGCATTGCTTGGGGGAAAAATGAAACAAACCAAAACAAAACCCCACCTACCCCTATCCCCATCCTTCCCCAAAGGAGAAAGAAAAGACTATCCCTTAACTTCCCCCCAAAAACCTCCTTTCCTCCTCTTCCCAAGTCATTCTTCAGAACAAAGGAAAATCCCGAGATGGCAATATAAAAGCGTCCTCTTCTCGATCCCCTGTAGCTTCTCCTGGCACATGTCACATTTTCAAGGATACTCTAGCATGAGAGCACCGTCACTTACTGATGTATGAGGCCAATCTATCACTCGAACATCGTGTCTGTCGAGATTATGGGTAGTAACAGACATGAGCAGGGCCAGACAGAACAGCAGGGATCCTGCTTGTTTTCCCCTAGCCCCCTGCCTTTTTCTTTAATCTAACTCTGTGTTGTATTGCAGAGAAGTGAATTTCTTCATGGGATATGACTTGTTGCAAAATAATTCGGGGGGCCCAGTGGGCTTTGTAAAGGCTTTTTAAAAGGGCCTGCCTTCAAGGGTAGCTTTGTTCAGTCTCAACTCTGGGCTCAGCCCAAGGAGGCAGTCTTTGCCAGGGTCTGGGTCTCGTGGGTAAAGGTTAGCTGAGCAGAGGCAGGAGGAAGGAAGAAGAAAAAAATAACAGTCTCAAGATGGAACACAGTGAAACATACGATGTTCTTAGGAGACTTTTTCCATGTTAATTCTATGAAATTGTGGCTGGATGATGTTGACAGATCTCAAGTTAATTGAATTCGATTCAGTGAGTGTTTCTAAAATGTCTACTATTATGCCAGCCACTGGAGATACAAAGACAAACCCCAAACAGTTCTTGCCCTCAGGAAGCTTATACTCTTCTGGCAGAAAGCATGCACACAGATAAGTCCATAAAATACAGAGTGAAAGCAGTGTTTTTTCTTTTGGGAGTTGGGGCAGGGTCACAGTGTAAAATGCTGTTCTTCCCAAAACTGAGTGAGAAATGAGAAGGCTGTCCTTGATGAGCGGAAATTCAGAAATAGATGACTCCTTCTAGCAAATTTTCAGCTCAGAGGAGATACTTTTTCTCCACTGAAGGAGTTCATTATTGGAAAGAAAATGGATTGTTGTACACATCTTTCATCTGCTGAAACATTCACTGCTTCTTTTTCCTCTCTCATCCCATGATTTCATCAGTGTGGGAAATCACAGATGTGAACATTCCCTCCGCCAATGCAGACCAGCCACTCCTCTGTAACTTAGAGTCTCGGAGATCAGAAATGAGAGGTTAAGCCACTTGCCCAGGCCACGAAGCTAGTGTGTGTCAAGCAGGACTTGCATCCAGGTCTATTGTCTTCCAGGGTTAGCCTCTTAAACGCTATGACCAAATAGCCTTTCTTAATACAGGAAAACAGCTGAAAGTAGAAAAATGTGCCAATCTTTAAAAAAAGAGAAGAGAACAGAATCTATGAGCACAGAGCTTCATTTTAATTCCTGGGCAAATTCTAGACTGTGCTGTTAAAGAACCGGTTAGTGAACATCTGGACAGGCATCAGAGATCCCAAAGGAGCAGCAAAGGCTTACCAAGAAGATGTCGTGTTGGGTTTGGGTGGGGAGGGGAGAATTAATGAACTGGTAAACAGCTACCAACACAGTTTGCTGAGATTTTAGCAAAGCTCCTGATAAAGGATCATGATGAAGACTTCCCTCAAGTTCCATGGGCTTTTCCAGGCCCCAGAGCTTCTGGCGCCTTCTCCGCTTAGATTTCCTTCCATCTACTCCAGATCCATCTTGCACAGGCCTAGTTTTTTGTTGTTCAGTCATTTCAGTCTTGTCTGACTCTTTGTGACCCATTTGGGCTTTTCTTGGTAGAGATACCAGAGTGGTCTGCCATTTCCTTGTCCAACATACCTAGCTACATGTTATCTCCTCCATTCCAATGTGAACCCTTTGAAGACAGGGATTTTTTTTTTTTTTTTTTGCCTTTCTCGGGGTCTGTCTACAATGCTGGAGGCATAGGGAGCAGTTGAAACATTCCTGTTGAGTTGCTGACCATTCCTAGTTGTGTGTATGTTGTCTTCCTCTATAATGGGAACCCTTTGAAGACAAGGGCTGTTTTGACTTTTTCTTTGTATCTGTAGCTCTTAGCACAATGCTTGGCCTAGAGTAAGTGCTTAATTCATGCTGGTGGATTGGTTGTCAGAAAAATATCTGAGGGTGTTGGTGGGCCCACATTTCGATGAGTCCCTAGTGTGAGCTTGGTGAATGGGGCTGTGGACTGGATTGAGAGGATCATGATTTCCATGAATAAGGAGTCAACAGTCCTGTGCTAGTCGGACCTCATCTGGGGTATTCTCTGCTTTTCTGTGCACTACACCTTGGGAATGACCTTGATAAACTAGAGAACATTCACAGGAGGTTAACTCAAGTGGCACTGCTTCAATAAGGATTGGTTGGATACCTGGGAGTTCTTAGCCTGGAGAAGGGAAGGCTCACAGCTGTCTTCAGGTATTTGAAAAGCTATCATACGGAAGAGGAATTTGGCATGGTCTGTTTGGCCCTAGAGGGCAGAAGTGGGCGCAGCGGGCAGAAGTGGCAAAGAGGCAGATTTAGACTTGTTGTTGGGAGGAACTTCCTCGCAATTAGAGCTGTCTAAAATTGGAATGGGCTTCTGCTACAGGAGGGAATGGATTCTGCTCTCGTTGGAGGTTTTAAAGCAATAGCTGGATGACTGTTCCCTTTCTTGGCAAGGGAATCCATTGGGAGGGGGTGTGCTGGGAGTTCAGGTAGGACTACATGGTTCCTGAGGCTCCTTCTGACTCTGAAATGCTCTGATTTTATGGCAATCTTTCCCAAAATGGAGAGCAGAATTCTCCAAACAAAGAATCTGGTATCCCCACTCTCTGGCCTCAGTTTTCTCATTTGTGAAATAGAGGTGGAGCAGATGTTCTCTGAGTGGCCTTCCAGTCCTCAGTTTGAAGCTGTGCTTTGTTCTCTCCATGTTCCTTTCTCTCTTGTAGTAGCCAAGGAACCATTCCTAAGCTTCAATGTTAATGGGCTCATTAGCTTGCTTTTATATAGACGTTTAAGATCTTCAAAATGATTTACATCTATTATCTCACTTGTAAGGTAGTATTATTATTATCCCCATTTGACAGATGAAGAAACTGAGGTTCATAGGGGTTAAGTGACTTGCCACAAGGGTCACACAGGCTGTAATTAAGTGGTAATGCTGGGATTCAGCATCCAAATACTCAGTGACAGCTGTGACTCACTGTCTCTCCATCCTGCTCAGATCCTTGTGACTCTCCATTTGGGAGCTCCAGGTCTCTCTCCCTCTTCCTTAATAAATGCATCACCTGGCTCACAGCCTTCTCTTGGCTCCCCTCCCTGGCTGACTTTGAATACCCAGGCTTTCAGTTCATTGACTTCTCTACTTTGGTTTACAAGGTGCTTCAGCCATGCATAGGAGTAGTGATAGCTTACAGCTAATGTGCTCCCATGTGCCCCAGTTCTGGCAACTGGCTCCATTCTTCTCCATTCTTCTGTTTGCTTCAGCAATGATGGTAGAACCACTACTCATTTCAGAATTTGCTGTGTGATGTGAGAAAGAATAGTGGCATAGAAGGAAATGAAGTGACCTTTAATCCTGAAGAGAGAAGGAAGAGAAATCCAATAGGGAGATGCCCCAAGTGAAAAGGCATTCAGAGGACTCATTTTCAAGATATTTCAAAGAGAGAAAGATTCCAAGACAATGGAAAAGATTAAGTATGGCACCATTATATTAAAAAGACAGTGGAGACATCAACAACGAACAGCATATTTCTTCGTCTTTACCGAATCACATGACTCAAGGGTGTGTGATAAAAACATGAGAACGGAACAGAACAGATGAGTTTTGCTGGATCATTTTCTCTCGCAGCAGGCTTTGTCTTTGAGTGAAATCACATTTCTTTAGTGCTTTACAAATCTAAGGCGCTTTGTGACTTCCAGCTATCACTATTATTATTACATCTTCACAGTCAGATAACTAAAAGCAGTGGCAAACATAAGATACCCTAATTAAAAAGAAAAGACTCATTAGAACAAATTGCTGCTTAAAAGGCTCTAATCAACCAAAGGGTTTTCCTACACAGATGTCGAAATCATACAGGATTCTCTGCCAGCTGAAAAAACTCTGGAGGCCTTCCTTAGTGGACTGCAAACTCAACATGAAACAATGAAACTTGAATTGGCATCCAAAAAAGATGATGGGATCTTTGGCTACCTAAGAGAGATCTGGCCTTCAGCACTGGGGAGATGACAGCTCTCACAGGCCACAATTGAAGGATTATATTCAGTTCTGATGACATGTTTTGGGAAGGGCATTGAAAATCCAGATAGAGTCCAGTTGAGCTCAACCAATATGGCGAAAGCCTAAAGTCTGTGCCATATGGCTGAAGGACCAGGGTTGTTGCACCCAGAGAAGGCTTAGGAAGGGCATGAGAGCTATCTCAAAGTCATTGGAGGGCAGTCACCAGGAAGATGGGGAGACTTGTTCGGCCCCAGAGGGCAGAACCAAGAACAATGAATGGAAATTAGAGAGAGGTAAATTTAGTCTTGAGTTAGGGGAAGACTTCCTAACAATAGGAGGTAATTCTGGAGTGAAATGGGCTGCTTCAGGCACCAATGGATTCCCCTTTTCTCATGGTTTCCAAGAAAAGGGCAGATGACTACTTGTCTGGGACATTGTAGGAGGGATTTTTGTTCAGGTCCACATTGGACTGGAGGTACCCTGTACCAACTTGTACATCCTATGATATGACAATGTAAATGATGGCGACCCAGTTCAGGGCAGTGGACAATGCTGGTTCCAGATTACAGTAAGAGCACATATCTCTCTTACCTCTGAACCAGCAGTAAACTAGAGAGTACAGAGTCGTGTACTATCTATTGTCATCTTAGATGGAATCATAGCTTTAGAGGTAGAAGCGACTTTAGGGCCTCATTTTATAAATGAGGACACTGAGTCCGAGGGAGATTGGATGATTTGTCCCAAGGTCAGACAAGTAGCAAGGGTCAAAGGTGGGATTTGAACCCAGGTGCCAGGACTCTAGAGCAAGTAAGTATTCTTTCCATTGGACTACTCTGCACTACTTTCTTGGGGGAGTTTGCGTAACTTTTTTTTTAACTGGGAAAATACTAAGGGGGACATAATTGAAGTATTGGGGAAAATATATCAGTGATTTAAAAGAAAAATGGTGAATGAGAGAAAAACCCCAGAATCTGCTAATTGTTAAGGTTTTTATGATACTTTGCCTTTCTACTCTTGGGAAGCATGAATGGAGGTATCCACAGTCAGAGGACTTGGTTTTCATCAATATTTGAGGCCATTGTGACTGTGCCTTGTAGACAACTACCCATTCTTTCTCTGTTGACATTTCTTCCTGTTCAGGCCATCTATTCTATTACCTGACCTCTTTGTTTTCTCTCCAAAGTTTTATTTGGTTTTATTTTAGTAAATGAAATGTTGGACAATTCTTTCCATATTCAATTTAAAAAATGCTATGAAATAATCCTTTGAAAGAGCATTGACAGTTCCCTGGAAGTAAGTAACATCTCATTAAGGAGTCCCTTCTCCTTATTTAGAAAAGGTCAATGTTCCAAGAGAGTAGGACCCCACGGCCTCTGGGGATGGAGTTTTCTCCCTTCAGAGCTGATAATCCCAAAGGCCCGACTTTTGGCATTGAAGAGTCTCAAGCTTTGGCTCCCTTGGGCCCAGGAGAACAGGGTTCCTTTTTGCCACCCAGTGGCCAGCCTTGGACAAAGCAGGCGAGCCAGTGAGGGGAATCCTGGAGGCTGCTGGCTGCTTGTCTGGGGCTGTGGTTTGGCATGAGGCCCCATGCATCGTTCTTGCCAGACATTCAGAGATTTTGTTTTCTCCTCTCTGCCCCTCCCCCCTTTCCATGTTGGCACTTCCTTTGCATGTACCACAGGAGGCTACATTTGGGAGTCTGATAACTTTGCTCCCTGTTTCAGGGTTAGCGATCTGTTTTGAGGCAAAGGGACAACCCTCAAACAAGGGCTGCTTTGACAGAGGGTGACTTATGGGCCGTCCTCAGAGAGGAGCGAACCCAGGAGAGAAGACCTGTCGAGAAGGGAAGATAGAACCAGTCTACATATCCCCATTGACTGACAGGCTGGCCCACTGGACTTTTGCAGAAATGCTGATCAGCTCAGACCCTAGTTTTCTGCTTGTTTAGAGAGGGGGAGCTCAGTTCCCAACCCCAGGGACTCTATTCCAGTACTTTGGGAAGAGAGGTCTTGGAGGTGCATGTGGGCAGCTTGTCTCCTCCTCCACCCCCACCCCCAGCCACTCTTCAAAAACCAAGGGTTCAGCATTCCTAATCTTTAAAACCCTATGCTTTTAAAACTTTCCATTTCCTAGTGACTTGTAATGGCCTCTCAAAGTAGTTCATTTGAATTATTCTGCTTTTATTCTAATGGTTACTCAACATTCACCCAAGTTCCTATAAAGGCACTAGGCATCCCCAGGGAGCATGGGATCTAGCCACAACCTTTCCCAGCCCCAGTCCCAGGGGAGGAGACCCAGGCAGGTTGAGGTGAGGCCAGCCCCAAACTGGCAGAATTAAGGAGATGGAATCACAGACATTCGAGCTGGAGAGAGAGACAGTATGTGTGTGATACAAGGGAAGGAGCCTGGCTTTTGAATGGGAGGACTCAGGCTCAAATGCTGCCTTGTTTTCTATCACTTGCTTCACTTAGGACAGATCATTTGACCTTAGTTTCCAGCTTCCTAAAAATGAGGGAGTTGAGTTAGCTTATCTCTGAATGAGCTTCCATCTCTCTGAAGTCTTCATTCCCCTCAGTGTGATGCCTTATTCTTTTTAATATCCTTGTTTTGACTCAAGATGCCACCATCCTCACTGGTCACCCACATTAGACATCTCATGTCACCT
Organism: Petaurus breviceps papuanus; assembly: GCF_028583685.1. Classification (NCBI taxonomy): domain Eukaryota; kingdom Metazoa; phylum Chordata; class Mammalia; order Diprotodontia; family Petauridae; genus Petaurus; species Petaurus breviceps. Next base: position 59,850,388 of record NW_027185761.1, on the reverse strand, counting down.
TTGCTTCCTTCCTTTCCCTTGGGGAACTTTCACATGCAACCATAAACGTCACGGGTTCATAAATTTAGAACTTGGAGAAAGCTTGGAGGTCGTCTGGTCCACCCCACTTACTTTTAAAGATGAGGAAACTACACGTCTGAGAAGTGACATCATGAAGTGTAGTGAGCAGAAGAGCAGAAATTAAGCCTTGGTCCTTGGACTCCAAATCCAGAAGCGTTTCTCAGGCACAGATCGCCATGCCTAGCATTTTTGTGATTATAGGAGCTGGAGGGAACATTGGGGTGATCTTATCCCAACCCCTTCATTTCACAGAAGAAGAAACTTTGATCCCAAGAGGTTTTGTGATTTGCCCAAGTTTAGCCAAGTAAGAAGGGGCAGAGATGAAATGAAAAAACCAAGTGAAGGTCTGTTTACCAGGTCATTGCAGATAGTAGCCAGTTAAAGCAGAGGATTCTGGTCCCGAGGGAAAGCCAAGGAGAAGGTGTTAATTAATCTCAGTGGCATTTCAGTAGAGAAAAGCATTAGATTTTGGATTTGGTGGGCTTGAGTTGCCTTCTTTAACATGATGAGATCAGAGTAGATGGCTTCTCAGGTCTCTTTCACTTCCAAATCTATGTTCATTGTGCTCAGTTAAGACAAAAAGGAAACTCCCCTGTCACTAGTATTTTCCTGGTTTCTCCTTATCTCCTTTCCCCCATTTCTCCCGAGTCCTGAGGCTCTGACTGTGCTCACATCTGGGCCAAATAGTCATGAGTGAAACCAAACCCAACGTGGCCTGACTCTTCTACATCCTGCTTGGGAAACACACACATCTAGGTGTCATGTGAAAACCACCAATACCAGAACCGAACCTTCTACTCAGACATAGCCCGTCTTCCTTTGGATGTCTCTGTGCGAACTCAGGCAGGCAAATAAATAAATAAATGCGTCCAGATGTGACTCCCTGGGCCATCTGGTTAAAATAAATTTTGTGTTGAGCTGTAATTACAAGTTATTTATTATAGATAGAGGGATGCTGCTCTGGGTTTTGACCAGCTCCCAGCTTTCTAATTTAGCAAAGGTTTTTTTTTTTATATTTGAGAGCAGTGTGTTTCTTTTGTACTATCAGGTCCCAATGCGTGACTTCCCACACTGCGGGGCCTTCTGACTAATAAGTCCTCCTCTGAGAGCTTTTCTGCTCAGCAAGACCCTAGCGAACCCTCTGATAATGTTCCCAGGATGGACCTAGAGTTCTGGGTAAAGACAGAGTCTGAGCGAGTAAGATTGGGATGTGGACTGGACCTGGGATTTTATTGGGATAGGGAGCTCCTACGTGAGGAAACTCAACTCAGGGCAGATAAGCACCTACTCAGAAGCCCAGGGTTTTAGTGAGGTGTCTAGGGTGCTAATGGAGGTGATTTGCCCAGGGTCACTTTAGCCCGCATGTGTCAGAGGCAGGACTGGACCTCAGGTCTTCCTGGCTCTGAGGCCAACTTTCTGTCTATTATGCCGTGGGTATAATATGAGCTACATTTATACACAGTTTCAATGTGTTTGGCACAATTTGACTTGTTTGGTCCTTATGACGGACCTGTGAGGCAGGTGCCATCATCATCCCCATTTCACAGATGTGGAAAATGAGGGTAAGTGACGTGCCCAGGGTTAAATAGCTTGTAAGTATCTAAGGTAGGGTATGAAGTCGTCTTGATTCCAAGTCTATCCTTCTATCCTTCATAATCTCTTTTGTGTCATGGACTTTGGGAGTCTCATGAAGCCTGGGTGGCCTCAGAATAGTGGGCTTTTTAAAAAATAATTCTCAATTGAAGGAAATTTATATGTATATGTATATATGTGTATAAATATACATACACACACACACACATATATATATATATTCAGTTTGAGACTAGTGAAAATAAAGATGTTAAGTTTTTCTCATCCAAATTCAGACATCAGGTTAAGATTCCCTGTCCAGGGCAAATTGTGTCTGAATTGATGGGCTCTGATTGAGAGGCTGGGAAGCTTCAGTGTTATATTGGCAGGGTAGGGATAGGGAGGCAGGACCCAGTAACACAGTGGTTGAGGGACAGAGACTCTGAGGAAAAGGGTAAAGGAAGCGACCTGTTCAAAGAAAAGTCTATCTGATTCGTTGCTGCCAATCTTCAGGCTGTCATGCAGAGAAAGTAGGAAAGCCAGGTAATAACCACGTGAGTGTCAATAATCAATAAACACTTATTTAACGCTATTTACCAGGCATGTCCTTCCCTCAAGGACCTTATAGTCTAATAGGGGAAGACTACACCCAAAAGGAAGCTGAGAAGTGGGGGAGAGAGGATAGTCAGAGGACAGCCGATGGGAAATGAAGAGTTGACCAAAGAAGTCTGAGCCCTCTATAGAGAGAGACCTTGGGAGGAGCTCATTGACCCCCTCCCCCCCACTAGCCCTCCAGGCAACTGAGGATATTGGGGAGGTCTTGAGTATCAGTCTCCAAGATGATGAGAAGTATATTCAAAAGGCCTTGGACTCCAGTTGGCTGTGTGACCCTGGGCAAGTCTCATTGCTCTGGGTGGCTCTCTAAGACCATAAGTTTCAGAGGGAGAACCTGCCAGCATGGGCAGAGGGAATGTCCTCTATATTGCAGTGAAATCCCATGGCCCATTCCTACACTATCCAAAAGACACCCATCGGGAAACCGTCATGATAAATAGTGTTTTCCATCCTGGACATCCCCCGAGCCTTGGAGCAGCCTTAGGAGGCAGGTCTTAGCTCCAAGTCCACTTTTTGCAGGGAGCCTTTCCTGTTCTGCCAACTGCTAGTTAGTGCCGATTCCCCAGAGCTGTCCTCCCATCTGATCCAGACCTAGTTACCTTCATATTGTTTCCTTCTTTAGAATGGGAGTTGCTTGAGGACAGGGCTTCCATCCCCTTTTTTCTTTGTATTCTCCAGCTCCTGAACTGGCATGTGGTAAACACTTAATAAATTCTTTTTTGATTGACAGATGGCTGGCTACCATAGGTAACACCATCTCCATTTAATAGAAAATGGAGGCACAGAGCAGTTAAGTGACTTGGCCATGATCACAAAGCTAAGGAAATGTCGGATTTGAACTCAGAACTTCCTTGCTTGGCTCCAAATCTCTGAAGGTGTCAAACACCCAGCCCACAACACTTCTGAGCACAGCTCGACCCAGATTAACACGCAACTGGAAAATATTTAACAAAATGAATTAAAATACAAGAAGATAGAGATATATCTTAGACTGTGTCCCTGAAAAGTGAAAGAATCAGAAGCCTCACAGAGCCAGAGATGGTGGCAGGGAGCCAAAAGGGCATCTACTCCAGCCCCCTCTTTTACAGATGAGGACACTGAGGCCTACAGAGGTGAAGCTAGTAAGTGGTAGGGGTAGGATTTGAACCCGGCTCCTCCAGTGCTCATTCCACAACAAACGGACAAAAGAAGGGTTGACCTGTCCTTGGCTGGGGCCTATCTCCCTACTGTCAGTCATCTGCCTTTGCACCTTTGGACTGGGAAAGTTAGTGAGTTCATCGGAGCAGGGTCATTGCAAAGCTTTCTTGGAATCTCCAGCACATCAGCTATTTGCTGTAGTAAGTGCTTAATAAATGCTAAATTCAATTAAATTGATTTCAGTGTGGACGGTTAATCAATGCCTCTTCTTTAATGTACACCTGGGTGGCTGTAAAAGTCAGAGCTGGCGAGGCAGGTTTAGTAACTTAAAAGTCAATGTGATTTTGAAGGTCAAGATTAGGATTTTAGTACATGAGCATATATGTTTACAGTGCAGTGGAGAGACTATTGGGCTTAGAGGCGAGAATGCCTGGGTTCAAATCGTGTCTGTTAGACTTAGCAGCTCTATGACCTTGGGCAAGTCACAATGGTTCTGAGCATCAGTTTCCCAGTCTGCAAAATGAGCCTAATAATACCTTCACCGTTTACCTCATTGGGTCATTGTGAGGACTGAAAGATAATGCAGGGAAAACGCTTTGAAAATTTCAAAACATTTTATAGATGACAATTTAAATGTCAGCCTTAGACCCTGGGCAAGTCTTTAAGACTACAAGTTGCAGAGAAAGTAAGAGGCAGCTGGATTTCCCAGTCAAGGGAGGCCTATTTGAACCTGAGTTCAAATATAGTCTTAAACACTTACTAGCTGAGTGACCCCAGACATATCTCTTAGCCCCGTCTGCCTCATTTTCCTCATTTGTAAAATGAGCATAATGAAACCTGTAGTGCCTTTTACATTGGAGTATTCTGGGGCTCAAATGCCATGTAGGAATGTTAGAAGTATTAGTGCTGGCATTATTTTCTCTGCACATAATGTACATACAGGTACAGACTCATCTGGCTTGCTGTCCTTGTCAGATTAAATATATGTATGTATATTAATGAAAATAGGGAGGACTTAGTTTCCTGTCTGAAAGGCTAAAGTATGTATGTACACACACATACTTTAGCATATATATGTATATGTATACATAGACACATACTTATATAATGTGTACATACATGCATATATACCTTTATATACACATATACATGTATGTGTATATGTGTGTATATATACATACACTTCAGCCTTTCAGACAGTAAATGGTTTTCCATACTTTCATCAATGTATATAAGTAATACACACATAAACATTTCCATACATATATGTGCATACATAAATATATGTACATGTGTAAATATGTAAATACACAGTGCATATATGTGTGCATGTAGGTATATGTATATATGTACACATGTACATATGCTTTAGCCTTTCATACAGTAAACTAAGCTCTCCCTGCTTTCATTGACAGTGATCCTTAAGCACCCTGGGGCTGTCATTCTCTAAAACTCTGCTCAATGTGTCTTTGTTTGGTGTGGGGGTTTTCCTATTTTGAGATTGTCAAGTCCCATCCTCACTGATATTTGAATTGTAACTTTAAACATCTGGACTGTTGGATTGTCATGGGCAAATATTTTTGTTCTCCTGAGGAAGTCCTGGACCAGGTACCCTAATTGGCAGAAATTCAGATTGAACAAATATTATCATTTCTATAGTCTACTAAAAAGTAATGTTAGCACAGGAGAAGTCACAGTTTTCCCTCTGGCATCATTTTATCATGGTCAGGGGTCCCCTAAAAGAGACTGATTTTTCTGTTTTTCCTCCCTCCCCTCTCTTTTAAATAATACCATTTTCTCTTATTGAGAGGAATTTGGGTGCTCTCCCTTTCCCTTCCCTTCCCTTCCCTTCCCTTCTTTTCTTCCTTCTTTCTTTTTTGATGACATCCAGTTTTCTGTCACTAAGAAATTTACAGGACAAAGGTTCTGGAAGGAAAGCTAGAGGTCATCCAGTCTGACCCTCTCATTCTATGATGATACCAGAAGGGAAGAAGCTTTTATTAAATACTCATTATCTGCTTAGCCCTGTGCTAAGATTGGCATAAAGTAGAGGGTTTATTTTTAAAAACAATATTTTGGTTTCTTATTCATGTCTTTTGTTTTTAGATAACATTTGTTTCTAGTTTTATACCCCCAATCCCTTGACATTATCCATGAACTCTTCCCTTAAAATAAAGATTAAAAAAAAGTTCAGCAAAATCATTCAACTGTGTCTGACAGGACACATTAAGTTCCACACCTGTAGGTTCCATCTTGGCAATGAATGAAGGGAAGTGCACTATCCTCTCTTCCCTGGGGTCAGGCTTGGCTATTTACAATTAGCCAGTATTCAATTTAATTTTGTTGATCTTTCCATTGAATTGTTATAGTCATTATGTATTTTGTTTTCCTAGTTCTGCTTATTTCACTCTGCATCTGTTCATGTAAGTCTTTCTACGCTTCTCTGAATTCTTCACATTCATCATTTCTTTTGCTCCAGTAATTCTCATTATTCCACTTGCTACAACTTGTTTGTCCACTTCCCAACTTATAGAAACCACCTTGTTTCCAGTCCTTGGTTGAGGTAGTTTCTTGTCAAGGTGAGAAGAGGGTAGAAGGTGGGGCTGAAGGAGTCCCGAATCCCTCCCTTTTCCCCACCATGACCTCCATGTTTATCTGTGAGAACCTGGGTATCCATGTTAGAATTTGACTTTAAATGTCTCCTGTCTTTTTTTTTTTTGCCTAGAATAAAGAAGTGACATGTAAACGAGAGAAGTGTCCACTGTTCTCCAAAGACTGTGCCCTGGTGGTTAAGCAGAGGGGAACCTGCTGTGAACGATGCAAAGGTGCTGGTTTTCTTGGGTCTATTTCTTTGGCCTCTGGAGTTTTTCCTCACTCTTTTCATCTTCCAATCCTTCTCTGCAGATGAGATGGTGGTGGGAATTTGGGAGTGTGGGAAGGGGAAGAGGGGGGTTTCCAACTCCAAGACTCTAATCTCTCCCCCTATAAATGACTTTGTATTCTGTATGGCCCTTGTATTTACCTGTCAACAGCTAGTAGATAGAACTGGATCTGGAGTCAGGAAGAACTGAGTTCAAATCCAGTTTCAGACCCTTACAAGTGATGTGACCCTGGACAAGTCACTTAGCTCAGTTTCCTCATCTGTAAAATGGGGATAATAATAGCACCTGCCTCACAGGGGCATTGTGAGGATCAAATGAGATGATGATTGGTAAGTGCTTGGCTAGGGCAATGCCTGGCATGTTGTAAGTGCTGTATGAATGTTAACCCTCTTCTCCACCTTTTCCCCAAGTAGCATCTATGGTGACTGCTGGGGCTGTAACATTTATCCCCAGTACCTTGTTCACTGGCTTTTCAAGAACAGTAGCATAATAGATAATGCATGAATTGAACTCAGCTGAATCCCCTCACTCCATCCCAACCATTCATTCGTTCATTCATTCAATAAACACTGATAAAAGCCTACTGTGTGTCAGGCACTGTGTTCAATGCTGGAACAAAACCAAAGATGTTCTTGCCCTCAATAAGCTGACATTCTATTGGGGAAAACGATAAGTCCACAAATAAGTAAATAAAAACAGGTACAAATTAAATGTAAATAAATGCAGGGTCAGGGCAAGGAATGGGGAAAACAGAGCCTACCCACTATTGCTTGGTTCCTTTTCATTAGCCAATGCTTTCCTCTTGGCTTACCTTTACTGGAAAGCTTAGGCATGGCCCCATTTCCCACCAGTATCAAATCCAAATTCTGCTTGATGCTCAAGGCCTTTCATCATCTGACTGTACTCTTGATGCCACCCTATTCTTTGTTCTGGTCCAGCCCCTATGGGCATGCGATGTTCATTGCCAGCCCTGAGCTTTTGTGGATGCTTATTTCCCTTGCCTGGAATGTTCTCCTAATTAATAATAATGATGATGATGGTAATCATACTAATAGGCCACTTTACAGTGACTTATGGTCTGCAGAGCACTTTAAGTTCTAGTTCTCATTTAATCTTTATAGCAGCTCTGGGCGGATTAGTCATTATTATCCCCATTTTACAGGTGAGGAAACTGAGGCTGAAACAGGTTACATGTTTCTCCATGGCTCACATAGCTATCGTGCATTGGAATGAAGACATGAACTCAAGTATATCCTGATTCTAGGACTCGCCCCCTCATCCTGCTCATTATGCTGCTGAGGTTAGATACAGAGCTCCAGATTCGGAGGCAGAGCACTTGAGTTCAAATCCTACCTTTCATGTCCTGTGTGACTTTGGGTGAGACACTTAGCTATTCTGGGGATGTTTCCTCACTGATAAATGAGGCAGTTGGAATAGATGCTCTCTAGGGCAGAGCTAACTCTATGATCCTTTATAATGTTGGACAGTTCACCTGTCTTCTCTATGTTTCATTATTTAAAAACCCATAAAACAAGGGGGCTGGGCTGGACGATGCCTAAGGTTTCTTATGGTTCTAAATCTATCATCCTATGATGTAAAATCTGTTCCTCATAAAAACCCAGCTCTTTATTGGTGTTCAGTCTTTTCAGTTGGATCCAACTCTCGGTGACCCCATTTGGGGTTTTCTTTGCAGAGATACTGGAGGGGTTTTCCATTTCCTTCTCCAGTTCATTTTACAGATGAGGAAACCAAGGCAGATAAGGTTAAGTGACTTGCCCAGGGTCACACTCTAGTAGAATTCAGGAAGAGGAGCCTTCCTTATGGAAGGCCTGGCACTCTACCACACCACCTAGCTGCCCAGACACAACTCAGGTGATGCTTTTCCCAGGAAGCCTCTATCCCTCCAGGTGATGGTATTTTTAGTCTATCCCACAGAAATGAATCTGCGAGGGATCTTAGGAGCCATGGAGGCTGGCTCCCTTGGTTGTAGCTTGAGGCAGTTTAGAAAAGGAGAGGTGAAGAGCCTCCCCTCCTTATTGCCAGTGAGTTCAGGTTTCACTAGGGAGTCCCAGGACCATAGATCCAGACTGAGAAGGGAAGTTAGTGTCTGTACAATCTAATTCTCTCATTTTACAGGTGAAGGAACAGGCTCAGAGAGATGACAGGAATTGCTAAGGTTATATAGGGGGGGGTTCTTACATGGGATCTCTCAATGTCTAAGAGGCCCATAGATAAATTCTGGGGCATCTGAGACCTTGGATGGGAAATCCACGTTGCATCTTTATTTTCATGCAACCATAACTCAAATTTAGCCCTTCCTTCAATTAATTAAAAGAGCATTATTCTTAAAAGGGTTCATAGTTTTCATAAAACTGTCAAGGGCTAAGACACAAAAAAGGTTAAGAAGCTCTGTAACATTGGATCTTAGTTCTAGAGGCCATTTAATCCAACTCCCTAATTTTACAGATAGAGAAACTGAGGCCCAGATAAGTCAGGTGAATTAATTGCTTAAGATCACAGGACTGGGACTGGAAATCAGGTTTGTGACTCCATTGTAGCCCTTTCCATAAGACCCCTGCCAACTCCAAGGTCTCAGTCTTCTGACTCACATTCCTAACTCCCTTTTCACCACCTGCCATTGCCTCGTCTTGTCTTCCTCACTGCGGTGAAGGGAAGTCTTCTCTCAGACTGGCTTATAGAGTTCTCCTGCTGAGATGCTGCTGAATTCCTAACATGGTAGGTAGAGATTGTGGAAAGGCAGGTTCAGACTTGATGATGACCAAGGCCATCCCAATAGTTAGAGCTATTTGAATGTGGAATGAATGGGCTTCCCCTGGAGGGCATTGGGCTCCACAATCAGGAGGCCTTCACTGGAGTGACTGGGTTGGACCTGAGGAAGATGTCTGAGTGTGGACTGGAGTGTAGAGATACTAGAGGCAGGGAGATTTATCAGTAGCTAGTATAAGAATCCAGGAGGGGAATGATAAGGGCCTGCACTGGGCAGTGACACTGTCAGAGGAGAGAGGAGGTTGCAATGCATAGATCACTGGTCTTGAAATCAGGGAGATCTGAGTTCAAATACTGACTCACATCCTTATTATGTGTGTGACCTCAACCAAAGGGATGCGCATTTCAGGGCTTGCAAATCCATATACAATGCTTTACCCTTCCTTTAGGAGGGACAGTATTCACATCTGTCTGCAGAGTCTTTGGGATAAGGGGCACATCTAAGTGCATCCTTGGCCCCCTACCCTGCAGCTTTGTGCTGGCTGTGTTGTGTTCAGTCCTTTCAGTCTGTCTGACTCTCATGACCCCATCTGGGGTTTTCTCAGCCAAGATACTGGAGTGCTTTGCCATTTTCTTCTCAAGATCATTTTGCAGATGAGGAAACTGAGGCAAACAGGGTGAAGTGACTTGCCCAGGGTCACATAGCTAGTAAGTGTCTGAGGTTGGATTAGAACTCAGGAAGATGAGTCTTCCTGATTTCCAGCCCAGTGCTCTATCCATAGAGCCCCTATAGGATTTCAGTGCAATCCCTCAATCACTGCAGCATTGTTCTAGGTCCTAGGGAAAGGAAGACAATAAATAATACAGCCCCTTGACCTCAAGGAGCTTATGGTCTAGTGAGAGCATCTAATATGTCCAAATCATGAACTGTTCTCCCCCCCCCTCCAGGGGGAGAGTTTCCTTATCTGGAAAATAAGGCAATCTTTGGGACAAATTGCTACATGGTAAGTGGATGGATTTATGGAACTGTGTTCTCTCAGATTTTGAAAATTATATCAGTTTGGGGATATGAATGAGATCATGGCAGCAAGCTCTCTCTGTGCCCCAGCTTGGGCACCATTGTATCAAATGAGATATTTGTAAAGCCCTGGCACACAGCAGGAGCTTAATACATGCTTGTTCCCTCCTCTTATTCACAGCTTTCCAACAAATCTTTTTCTTCTGATTGTCCCTTAGACCTTAGGGTCCTCTAGCTTCCTTTGCATGGTAAATGCAACACCCTTAGCTCCAAGACCTTCCTCCAGGCTATTTCCAGATGCCCCGTTTTCTGGGGTTATGACTGTGGGGAAAGAATACTGAGCCCCAATTCAAGGGCGAAATCCATTCAAATACTGAATCCCACAATGCTTACTCTGTGATCAGAGGCAAGCCATTCTGCCTGAGTCTCAGTTTTGCTTATCTGTAAAAGGGGCACAATAATACTTACAGCATGTACCTCTTGGGGCTGTTATGAAGTTCAGATGAGACAGTCACACATTGTGTTCTGCAGCCCTTAACGTGCTATGTAGACATGAGAGGAAGTTCCTCCTGCCTTCCCTTTCCACTTAGCCCAATCCACCTGATCATCTCATCTCCAAGCAATCTCCCCAGTCCTGGTCTCTCTTGTTTTCCTTCCCTGTCTTTTCACAGTTTCTTTTCCCCATCGTTCTATCCAGTGATTAGCATAATAAAAGGTTTAATATTAGATTGCTGATTATTTTAAGAAAGATTTTTTTCTTCCCCCCAAAAAATCATCATTATAATTTCATTTTTGAAAGGTTTAACATTAGAATGGATATGGTTTTATCAGTGGAAATGACATTAGGGAAGATACATTATCATTTGCCTTGCTGCTACACCCCAAACAGTAGGAATCTTTCCATCTGATTTGCTACTGAAATCTCTTACACTGTTGCCATCCCCTATTGGAATGCGAGCTTCCTGAGGGCTGGGGCTCTCTGACTTTTCTACTTCCATTGCCAGCACCTAATACAATGCCTAGTATATAGTCAGTGACTGAAAGACTTTCCTTCTTTCTTTCTTTTTTTCCTTCCTTCCTTCCTCCCTCCCTTCCTTCCTTCCTTCCTTCTTCCTTTCTCCTTCCTGAAAGCTTTGTAAATCTATCAAAAACCATGCTCTCAAAATAAAAAAAAAAAAGCATAATGGCATCTCTCCCTGTCTCTTTCCTTTCCTGTTTACAACTGATGAGCGTATTTAGCTGTCATGAAATACACGCCTGGTCTGGCTTTGGATTTCGTGTTTAACTCTCAAGAACTATTTTAAAATCTGGCGTATGACAAGTACTGTGCTAAAGGCTGACGAGACAAGAGAATCCCAAGATGCCCACATTCTAATAGAGAAAGAGCATAGAGAGGGGATTCAGCTGCAGGGTCAATGGAAAGGTCCCTGGTCCTTAGGGTGTAATATTGTGTACAGTGACCATACTTACAGCGATGATGATGATGATGATGAAGCTTTGTTGTATTTTCTCCTTCCTACCTTTTATCATGATGTAGCATGCCCTGTTCTACCATACAGTCCCACATAGCAGCAAATGACTGCTCCACGGATCTTTTAATTTTGTGAAAATGGGTCATTATAGTGGCTGTCATCTGTAGGAGTGCTCTGGGCAGTGCCCTCCTATATTGGTTGGGCAACTCTAACAGATCAGAGGGAAGAAGAGGCTTGGAGGGTTTTCATCAACATTCTCCTCCTCCTCCTCCTCCTCATTTTCATCCAAATAGCTTTTTAATCTTCATTTACAACAATCCTATGTGGTAAATATTGTAGGAATCATCCTCCCTGAAAGGCAATGTGGTCAGGAGGATGGGCAGCTGGTCTTGAAACCAAGAAAACTTGTATTCAAGTCCTATCTGTGGATACTGGCTGTGTGACCTCAGACAAGTCACCTAACCCCTCAGTGCTCTAGGAAGCCAGGGCTAGAAGCTGCCAACCAGGTGATGACCTACATTGGTAGAAGGAGTTTCCTACACTAGTGATTTAATAGGTCTAGTCCCTCTTCTCCTATTACCATTTTACAGATGAGTAATTGAGGGTCTCAGAGGTTCAGTTTTGGAATCTAGAATCCAACCCAGGTTTTTCATCACTCCAAGTCACAGCTCTTCCGCTGACTTCCATGTGCACCATTAGTGATGCTGACCCTTGGCCCCAGGACAGCTGGATTGCAGGGACCATATTTTTCGCAGCCTAGGCTGAAAATGGAATACATGATGCCTTATAAATAAGCGCCAATAGACCTTCAGTTCTTACTATTATTATTATCATTTGCTAGTTAACAATCATCTCCTTTCCCTTATCTTCTGACTCAGCTGATTGTTCAGTTTTCCTTGTGGTTTTGTATACCTGGTAAATCAGCCAACACTGCAAATGAGGGCTGGATTCATTGATTTGTTGATTGTCTCTAGACTTAAGAAAGGGAGGGAGAAAGTGTCAATAATGCAAATTCTACTTAAAAGGGTGTCCTGCCTCCCAGAGAGCTGGTTGTTAAACATTTACTGGCACCTCTGCTTGTCTCCTTGTTTTTTTCTACTTCACAGTTTCTATGACTGTTTCCTCTATGGCAACACCTGAGGGAAGACTAGAGGTTATGTAGCGCATTGGGAGGTCTGCCGGACAGTGTTAGGAGACTGGTTGGTCCTGACTATAAGTTAGTTGTACAACTGCCAGCACCTCTTTGATCCTTGTTTCATTCATCTGTAAAATGGGCATGATAATACTCGTGCCATGCACTTCACAGGGTTGTTGGTGAGAAAGAACTTCAAAGACCTGAAAGGGGCTAGAAGAATGCAGACAAGGAGATCATCACCTGTTATTAGAATCACAGACTTTGGGCTCATTTCTTCCAGCCCTCTGATTCACAGAGAAAGAAACAGAGTCAGAGAATTAAAATGGCTTGCTCAAGGTCACACTGAGCCAGATAGGATTTGAATCCAGAGCCTCTGACTCAAACTGGCACTAATTCCTCTAAATATGCATCAAATCGATGAGAAAATTTAAGTAAACCATTTTGTAAGCCCTTAAGTGCTAGATGAATGTCAGAAATTATTTTTATTATTAAAATGACTAAGTACTTGGTACAGTGGGAAGATTGTAGACTCTGGAGTCAGAAGGTCAGGGTTCAAATGCTGCCTCTGATGCTTACTACCTGAGTGAACTGGGTCAAGGCCCTATGCCTCAGTTTCCCTGTCTGTAAAGTGGGGGAGGATTGAACCAGATGATCTGTAAGTTTTCTTTTCCTAGTTCTGTATCTATGATCCTAAGTTTGGTTTCTCTCCCTGGTCCGTGGTTGTGTGAACCACAAGTAACATGGACAAAATTGCTTGCAAAGAGAATTCTGGGCAGGTTCGTTTAATTGTGTGTCCTAAACTCAGGTCAGATTGCCCTTGCCTCTGCTTTCACTTGTGGGGAGCTTCCTCCTCACGCTTTTTCTGACCTTTAATTAAGCCGACATGACTGGAAACAAAAGAGAAAACTCACACACGACCTATTGTCTCTCCCTTCCACTGGCCCCCATGCATACAGAAAAATTAAAGTTGATTTTTCCCAAGCACTGCCATTCTGAAGCCATGCCGTGCCTTTGGAATTCTTCGGTGTCTTGTAATGGTTAAAAGCTAACCTTTTGCCTATTCAGAATAATAGCCGGGTGAAAGATCGCTCTCATTAAAGAAAAAAAAAATCCATATTGTATGATGAAAACCCCTGAGCTCATTGGGAGCTCTGCTGCAGACTTGGCAGCTTGTCTGGATTTCCTTGGACGGAAGACCATCGTTTAATTCGGGCTCTCTCACGAACAATAACTTGTTTGTTATCTCACTATTTGTTGTTGGTGAATAACAAACGGGGAAGGTGTGCCCATCCTCTCTGGAATGGAGATCAGGCAACATTGGCTGCAGTAAGTCAGTTAGGGAAGATGGCAGCAGAATGGTCTTACTTTGCTTGGTCTGGTCTGTTCTCTACTGCCTTTTTCGTTTCTCTGGGCAAAGTATCTTTTGTTCTCCTTTACTTTGTGATGTGGTGAAATACATTTTTTATGGTTTGCCTTTTCATATTTGGAAAAGCTTTGGTATAAAGGAGCCTTGGGGAAAATTGAAGGAAAAATATATAAAAACGTTTTCAAATTTATTGCCCAGGTTGAGCCTAGTGTTATGTTTAGGGAATTTCCAAGAGAACTAGAGCTCCCCTTGTACAAACCTATTGACTGAAAAACAGGCAGAAAATAACAATGACAATCTATTAAGTTGTAAGGGTAAAAGTCAGGAAATTGGATCAGACAGCCTCCAATGTCCCTCCTAACTTTAAATCTGTGACCCCATTATCTGTAGGAGCATGCCTCCCTCATCAGGGATTTCTTGTACAACTTCTCAGGACCTCAGACTTAGAGGGGACCCCAGAGTCCAGAAGTGCAACCTCTGCCCCCCAGAGCACACCCTTCCTAGAGCTTACCCACAAGTCCTCCAATCTCGGCTTGTGGACTACAATGACAGGGTGCTCAGTTAGCACATTCTACCTTTGGACAAAGGGTTGTTTACTCCACTTTTCCTTTGCATCAAGACTAAATTTGCATCCTTATGATGGTCACCTGATGCTGTTCGCTGTGGCCTCTGGAGCCAAGCAGAATGTCAAATCCCATTTTCCCTGTCTGGGAAAGCCCATCTTTCCTGTCCCCCTGTCTTGGCCTTTACTCCTCTATCACCCCTGAGTGTATATAGTAGGGTGGCTGCAGTCTATGGAAGGGAGATGGAGAGGGAGAGGAGAATTTTACTAATTCCTGTCTTTCTCTGACTCTAGAATGAAGAATCTTGTTTAATCTCTTTAAGACTGAAAGGGTGAATTAACCCAAAGGACCAATTTCTCTGTGATGTTGCAATCCAACTTTTTGGTTCTAACTCTGCCAACAATTAATGCAGGTCTTGCATCCACCCCCTACAAAATGTTGATGCATCCTGATGTCTTTCCTCTCCTCTCCAACCTTATCTCTGGCTTTCTTTTCATGTCATGGTCACATTCTCTGGAGTATCCACATGGCTGGCCTTATGGGCACTTAGAGGAGGTAATCAATCTCAGGAGTATTGAGAATTTTCCTTTCTTTTGCTCAAGTAAATTCATGAGACTCCCAATGACCACTAAATCCCACCCTCAGGAAGCTCATTCCTCTATTGGATGTTAAAAATGCAAATACATTTAGAATGGTGGTGGTGATTGTATCTTAAATTATCCTTAGTCATTTATACCTGACTGTGAATTAGTTTTGGAGAGGACTGAGAAAGCAGCTAGTATTAAAGTCTTTGGGAAAGTAGTCGGGGGAGGGAGGATCCAGCCAAAGGAGTAAAAAGGTACAGAATTATTTACTTCACCAGTGTGCCTGTGGTTGGGCCAAAGTCTGATGCCACACTTTGGGAGCCCACAGATATTTTTAATGTATCTCCAGGGGTGAGAGCATCCCTTGATGGATGGGTGTACCCAACTGAGAGTTCAGGAAGCAATGGTTATTTCCTCTTGAATCTCGTCTTTTCAAAGTCTCAAACTGGAGGGTTCTTAGAGGTTCTCAAAATCTCTTTTAGTTTTAAATCTAGTCCAATCCCTTCACTTTACAGGTAAGGAAACTGAGGCCCAAGGAGGTTAAATCATTCTGAGGCAGCTGATGGTGAAATGGATAGCACATTAGACCTAGACTCAGGAAGACATGAGTTCAAATGTGACCTCAGTCACTTACTAGCTGTGTGACCCTTGACAAATCACTTAACCAATGCCGGCCTCAATTTCCTCATCTGTAAAACAGGGATAATACTAGCATTTACTTCTCAGGGTTGTTGAAAGGACCAAGTGAGATAATATTTGTAAAGCATTATGTAAACTCTAAAGCACTATATAAGTGTTAATGTTGTTGTTATTCATCATTATTATCTGAGGTCACACAGGGAGGAAATAATTGAGCCAGAGTTTTGACCCAAAGTCTTCTGGTTACAGTTTTCTATGCATTTTGCTCAAGGTCAGAGTATGGCCTTATCTATAAAATACTATAAAGTTAATTTACTCAGCATTTTGGAGGGGGTGGTTTTCTTTCTCAAGAAAACAAGACTTTTTCAAGTGGGATTTGATTTATGAGGTTTTTTCCTTCTCATCTGGAAAACAGTGCATAAGAAGTATCATTTCCTAAGCTCCTTCCCCATACATCCACTCCACCGTTCTGTCATTTAAATGGCCATGGCTGTGGTATCAATATCCCGATTTAGGGAATTGCTAAGCCCATTGCTAGAGTTCAAAGCTGCCTTCGACTTTGAGCCAGACTTATGCAAGTCCATTGCTTTGGTTTTTCATTTGCTTCTGATTGTGTTGCAGTTCAGTAGTCTGTCTGCAAGCCTCTATTAAGTGCCTACTATGTGCCGGGTTCTGGCCTTAGTACTGGGTGTGCAAGGAAAGGCAGAAGCATTCCCTGCCCTCCAGGAGCTTATGGTCTAACGGGGAGATGATAACCAAACAACTGTGTATATACAAGATAGAGATCAGGAGTGGACTGAGGGCTCAGAGGGCTCAGTGTACCCCATCACTCTGTGCCCAGGGCACTTCCACTTCCTGTCTCTATGCTCTTGGCGGGCTGCTCTCCAATACAGGATGCTACAGAGGAGGTGCTCACCAGCATAGGCAGAGAGACTTTCCTCACCTGGGAGTTCCTCATACCAGTGAAACCCCAAGTCTTGTGTTTGTCCCTCTTCTGTTTATACAGGACTCTGTGGCATAAGAGACCCATGAGTCTGCTGACTTGATTTCTTAGTTTTTCCCCCTAACTTCGGGGCCTCATGACTCCATTTAAGACTTAGAATGGCAGAGGTGGCTGCTTTTCCTCAGCATGGACCCAGACTGTGATTGTGGGTATGGCCTGGCTTCCTCTTTCTGCAGCTCCCCCAAAGGAGGTTTACTCAGCCAGGGTGTCTTGGCGATAGAGTTTTCAGCTGGAGCATGGCTTGGGTACTCTTCCCTCCCGGAGTACAACTCGGGTGAGCAGCTGCAGCTGGCCCCTGTGGCTAGTCTGGCCTCAGGAAAAAGCTTTTTGCCCCGGGAAGTAGATACAGGAGCACAGAGTATGTGCTTACATATGTACGTGATGTGCTTATTATAGACCACATAGAACAATATGCAGCTATATTCTTTATGAGCATTATTTTACATTTTCAAGTCAACAAACATTTTCTCATCTCACTCCCATTTATTCATTTCTCAAATGATGTAATATTTCTCCATGGGCATATATGAGAAGCAGCTGGCATATATGAGATAGCTGGCCTACTAATTCAGCTTTTCTACAGCCTAGCTAGGCGGCTAGTTGTTTCAGTGAATAGAGACTTGTAGCAGCAAGCACCCCAGCATCCCCAGGGTGGCTGCCAACACAGGTTCTAGGATCTGCTTTGATAAAGGAAAGCAGCTCAAAATGGGTTAACAAGCTTACTTTAATCAAACATATGTCATTTACCTAGTTCAGGGGGAAAGGGTCAGCACCCCAAACTTCAGAGTAAACAGATGTTACAAGCATAAGTTACAAGAACATTTCAACAGACAGGCCTCCAAACTGTCCAACCATTACATCCATACCAAATCATAGTTACCAGAGAGGGAAGCATCAACATCTGGGTTTTTCAAAGCCAGCGGGCTCACGCTGCCCAGAGTCTCATCTAGTCAAATCACAAAACACTTCTCAAAGTGAGCCCCAAAGTAAAGCCTCCCATCAGGGCTTATATAGCCTTCTCCTGGCTCAGAGAATGTAACAACCTTCTTGACCCACTGCCCAATAACAAAGTATCTCTTAAAAAACAAGCCTCCCACCACAGGCTCCAGGTGCCTAGGGGCAGGGAAGATCTTAAAAATTTACATTCCCATTACAGGCCTATAGTTAGGAAGATTTGAATTAAAATCTGGCCTCAGACACGTACTAGCTGTGTGATCTTGGATAAGTCACTTAATCTCTGTTTGCCTAAATTTCCTTAATTGTAAAATGAAGATAACGTTATCTTCTTCCTAGGGTGGTTGTGAGGACCAAATGAGATAACATATTTAGAGCATTTAGCATAATGGGATTCATTCTCTCTTTCTCTCTCCATGTATATATATATATATATGTATGTATGTGTATGTGTATGTATATGTATATGTATAGAATAGCACTCACAAGTTCTTGTCATGTATTGGGTAGAAATGGCTCAGGGAAAAAAGAAATCAGCAACTCTATCTAGATTATATATAGATATATGTTATATAATCTATATAATCAAGTTATATAACCTAGGAGATGTTATAAGAATGTTTATTCCCTTCACCTTTCCTGTAGCACTCCCCCACCTCCCCCACAAACCTCCCCCCCCCATACTCTCCACTTGTAGAACACATAGGTTGGATTCCTTTTGGAGGGATGATAATTGTTCTAGGTTTAACATACTCCTAAAAGTATAGCCTATGTGCCCCCACTGGTGTGATTACTTTTATTCTAATCAGACAGAACACACAGTTAAGTGAAGGCAAAGGTATTTACTGAAATGGCATAGCCTGGACAGCAATAAAACAAAAAACAAAAAAAGAAAAATTCACACCATATCGCCTTCACAAATCCATAGCATAACAGGAAAAAAAATGGACACCCATAGACTATATTAGTGAGAAAAACCTGGGTTCCATTCTTGCTTCTGACACTTTCATTTTATGACCATGGGCAAGTAATTTAACCTCTCAGTGCCCTAGACAGCTAAAGTTGCATCAGTAGAGGGAATTTGCTCACTGGGCGCTCCTGACCCTAATGAAGCCATAGGTCTAGAACCCTGCTGTAAGCAAGAGGGGCTTACCTATCCTTTCAAATGTAGACATTTCTCTACATGTGTGTATGTGTATCTATAACTCTATTTACTGTCAAAGTGTCATAAACTCATTTCTCAGGTTTTGCTTAGAAAACAACCCCCTGTAGGAGCTTCGAGGGGCAGGAGGGTGGGTAGGGGGAAGATCACATGCTTTAGTGTCTTCCTTTAAGAGAAATGGTGCCATTCTGGTACTGTGTATTTATCCTACTAACTCTTTGGCTTTAGATCCCTAGAAGATTATTGGTTCCTTTAATGGCCAGTGGAGATGGTGATCTGTTAATGAAGGGTGGGTGGGGCAGCCCTGGAATAGCTACAAACAGGATTAGTCTATTGCCTTGGTATTTGCTTATTTGTCCCAGAGGAGCACTAATTATCTCTCTAGTAGCCCATGCATTATAAGGGTCTGAGATGTTTATGTGCAGACATGTTTAGGTATCTCCCTGGCCAGTTTTCAAATTAATGAGTTAGCTCTAACAGTATTGGCTGAGATATGGGCATCTGATCTGTACCTGGAGCAGAATGCAGGTTACATCTCAAAGTCTGGATTACATTCTTGGAAATTTGGATGAGTTGGGGTTGGCATGGGGGCTTGAAGTTATGAAGCCTAGGCATGCCCCTCCTGCCCCTCAGTTCTGGACTCTTGATGCCAGCTTGGTTCTTCTATATATCTGGTTTTGTTGGAATAGTGTGGTGTATATGCTGAGTGGGTGAATAAAGATGCCTCTATGTAGGTAAGTAGAAGAAAATGAATAGCTCTGTAGGCCAAGAATATCATCCCAAGTTCTTGTCATGTATTGCCAGCTCCCTACTGGGGAGAAATGACTCAGGGAAAAAAGAAATCAGCAGCTTGCTCTATCTATCTATCTATCTATCTATCTATCTATCTATCTATCTATCT
>NW_027185761.1:59808599-59830588 GCF_028583685.1 Petaurus breviceps papuanus | reverse complement strand
TATCTATCTATCTATCTATCTATCTATCTATCTATCTATCTATCTATTTATCTATCTATGAATATGACCCAGTGCATAGACATCTGACTGGAGTCAAGGAGTCCCTCAGGCCTCAGGTCCTACATGTGACCTCACCAGGTCAGATCCCTTCTCAGAGTCCAGGCAATTCTGTATGGGAAGAGGGTGGAACCTCTTTAGGAAGTTCCTTATACCCATGATGTCAAGTAAAATGGAAATGGGGCCCACTGAGCCATATATAAGTATCCCCGAGGGCTGCATATTTATATAGCTTTAAAATGTAATTCTATCTGTATTTTATTTTGTCAGGTATTTTCTAATTGAGTTTTAAACCTGATTGGGTACTGTGAGAGTGCTGTGGGCCATCCCTGGTACGGTTGGCACCTCTTCTCTATACCAATGAAATCAGTTATTCAGGTCACAGTGTAGAGTGGTTGTCATTTACACAGGTCTTCAGGGTTTGCAAAGCACTTTACAGATATGTCATTGCATCCTCTTAACAACCCTGGGAAGTAGAGGAATCACGGGGAAGGGTATGTAACTAGCCCAGGTTCACACAGCTACTCAGTGTGTGAGGTAGTATTTGAATTCATGTCTTCCTGATTCCTTGTCTAGTGCTCTATCCACTGAACTACCTAGCCTACTCATGTAATTGTGTGTATGTGTATGCCCTGTATATGTATGCATGTGCTTGTGTATATATGCATCTGATCTCTATAAATATAGGCATGTGTATTTATGTATGCACGTGTATACAAGTAGATGTAGAGATGTTGCCATATGTATGGACACGTCCACTGTGGACACATGTCTGCATCTGCTTGTATACACACGTCCATCCATCTATATACATGTTTACAGATATGTGAACACATCTAAATGCATACCTCACTCTTCTAGGATTCTTATAATTTTTTTCTTCCTCAAATTACCTTTTAGAAACAAAACCAAATAAAGGAAGGAAAATGTAAGCAACCGGAAAGGCCTGCCTTGACTAGCTCAAGGCAGGGAGTGCATGGTTAGCCTCAAAAGCAGGAAACCCAGGGAATTCCTCCAAGAAGCCGCCTCATTAACCTCTCCCACCTTGGAGCAGTGCATGGGAGGAAGGGTGAGCTCATCTGAAGGGGGCTCCTTCCCTGTTCTCTCCTCCCCTCTTCCCCCTTTTCCTTTCCCACTTAGGGCTATACAGCCCAGAAAAGCAAACCCTACAAAAGGCTTGATGGGATGGCGTCCTTCTGTGCACACTCCCCTTGGGTTGTCTGACAAAGCCTATGGACATCTTCTTAGAATATACTTGTTTTGGTTTATTTTTTTAATCATAATCGAAGGAAATGCCAAATTTCATTTTGAGGTCAATAACAATCAAGATGTAAATTTTTCCCTTTCCAAGTAAATGGACCCACCCCTGATATTACCCTTGGACTTCAGGTTAAGAGACCCTGTTTTACAGGGTCTTGCCCTGAGGTCTGGAACTTTGACCAAATTTATTATTTTTTAGAGTGAATAAAAGAAACATTTTTTTGAAGGGGAAAAGCTTAGTTTACAAAAGGTTTCCCCCAGATGTTTTAAGTGACACTGTCAGTGACCACTGGATGGAGACTTTGATGAGGGAAGCCCTTGGATTTTGGGTGGATCACTTAGTCCAGGGCTCTGTTTTCCTGCTGTCCAGCTTTTAAACCCATTCCAGGCTTATGAGAAGCAGAAGAGGGTTCTGGAGACTTGTGGGCAGTGGGGGTAGGGTCCAGTCCCTGAGAGCAAGGTTGGGAACACTTCTGGTTCTAGAACTCATTCAAACAGCCCAGGAAATCTTTGACATGAGGATGGAGTGGGTTCCAGTGAAGGTGTGCTCTCAGTCCAAAGGGTGTCCAAAGAAGCTGGTTTTCCTGTAGAAAATGATGGTATGAGAGAATATTATGTACCTGATAAAGAGCTAACATTTTGTAGGAGGGGAGTTGGTCTAGTGGAAAGAAAGCTGGATTTAAAGATGGAAGAGACAGTTTGGGGGCAATGGACTTGACATCAGGAAGACCTGAGTTCAAATCCTGTCTGAGAAGCCTCTTTACTACTTGTGTGATTCTGAGCAAGCCCCTTCTCTATTTTATTTCTCTGTGTAAGGAAGAGGGGAGGGATATGTTGAGAATTGTTGGTGATGTATAAAGACAAAATGGCAGCTATGTGGTTCAGTGGATGGCACACCAGCCTAGAGTCAGGAAGACCTTGGCCTCAGACATTTAATAGCTGTGTGCCTCTGGGCAAGTCACTTAACCCTGCTTGCCTCATGTGTAAAATGAACTAGAGAAGGAAAGGGCAACCCACTCCAGTGTCTATGCCAAGAAAACCCCAAAGGGGGTCACAAAGAGTCAGACATGATTGAGCAACATAGACAAAATATTCATTGATTTCTTCTAATGAGGTCAGGCTAGATAACCTCTAAATCTTTTCCAGCTTCAGATCTGTGATCTATAATCTATGGCATCATTGACAGAAATCTGAATTGTTGTCGTCTGGTGCTGGCTGGGATTTATTCAATGAAAGTGCGTCTGCCATTTTGGAAAGCCACACGCTAGTTGCTGAACTCTGAGCATCATCCTTAGGCCTGCCCTTCCATGTTTTTCATTACCATGGTCATTTGCATATACATAGCAGCTTAATTCAGTCTGATTCAATTTCTTCTGCTTTGGCTGCTTTGCTAAATTCAAGGTCTCACAATCTGGAATTCATTTTCTATTCCCCTCTTCACACTTGTGACTCTCCTGCACATGTGAACTTTCGGACGTCATTGACTCTTTTCTCTGGATAAGTAAAAGATGTGTGTATGTTAGGATGGTGGGTGGGAAAGAAGCTGAACGGAGAACATTTATTTGTCCACTATTTTAATCACCCTTTAACCCTGCTAATAATCAGCTACAGTGCTGTGGTTGGTACTGGCATCGGTGCATTCACTCTTAGAGGAAGGTCTCCGTGGACTTCTCCTCCAATCAGATTCTCCTGCAGTTTCTAGTCCTAGAGAGCATGTGGGGCCATGTGGCACCCACAGGTGAGATGACTCCTCTGGTGGCTCCTGGGGCTACTCAGCTCAGAGGTGGGCCTTGGCTCTCATCTAGTGTCCAGTGCCTGGCCTTAACATATCCTGGCTGTGACACCTGGGGAATTGCTTCACTTCTCAGGCCCCAGGCACTTTTCTAGAATTATAACTCTTAAAATAGAAATAAAAATGAAAATTAAAGAGAAAAAAAATAAGATTTGAGTCAAGTTGCTTAAGCTCACAATACTCTCAGTGATTCCAAGGCTAGAAGATGTAGAACAGGTGTGGATCTGCTTTGATGGAGGGAGTTTCCTCCCCTGGGAGTTCTGTATACATTGAAATCACAGACAGACCATGAATTAAAATATTTAACACTCTAATCCTAACAGCTACATGAGAAAAGCAAAAACAAACAAATCGTACTCACACCCACACCCACCCACCCACCCACCCACACACACACACACACACACAACTTTCAGTGTTCATGATGATTTTTCAGGTGGCCAAGAAGAGGACCCCATTATTTCCACGCCGGGGTACCTTAGCTTAGAGAAGAGAGAACAGCAGGACAGGTGCACACATGCTGCCTGATGGCGGGTGATACACATAAACTTGGTGTTTTCTGAAAAAGAGGTGTGAGATTTCAGGTTAGAGGCCCTGGGTTCAAATCCTACCCTGGTCTTTTATTACCTTGGTGATTTTGAATAAGTTGCTTCAACTCTCTTGGTCTGATAATCCTGAATGTACGAAATAGTGTGCATGTGGGGAGGGGTTAGAAGCACTCTGAGGTCCCTCCCCGGTCCTGAAATCTGCCCATGACTTCACACGGCATCATATGGCCATACCCTACTAATTGCACTTGTAAACAATCATAGACATGTGCCTTAGTGTA
Organism: Petaurus breviceps papuanus; assembly: GCF_028583685.1. Classification (NCBI taxonomy): domain Eukaryota; kingdom Metazoa; phylum Chordata; class Mammalia; order Diprotodontia; family Petauridae; genus Petaurus; species Petaurus breviceps. The sequence continues at coordinate 59,826,650 of NW_027185761.1, read as the reverse complement.
CGTATTTTAGAATTCCTGCAAGTGCACACACCCAGGCTGGCCAGACTGATCGTCCATGTGGCAGATGAATATCTTTTTGTTACTTTATCACCACGTGTTTAGCGAGATCAACTTTTCCATCCCAGAGCGTCAGAAAGAGCCTTCACCCTGTTGAAAATGGGCTTGTGTTGGCAAGATATTCTTGAACATCATCTGATAGGCCTGTTTATCTATCTGGAATTTTCTTCCTGGAAGATTAATTGATCAAAAACTAAACAAAATATGGTTTGCAACTGTTTTCTTTTACTCGGTGTTTATTTTAATGCTAATGATATACCTTTTCTCAATAGAAAAAAATAAGAAAAAGAGAAAATGTACATGTAGGTATATACATATGTGCATATATGCACATGTTTTTCCTTATCTTTATGTATTAAAATAATCACTGTGTGTTATGTGTATATATGTATATTTGCACAGTTATACACATATGTATACTTATATACACCTATATATACACAGCTATGTATGTATAAATCTATATGATATATGTGTGTGTATATACATACAGAGAGAGAGACAGGGAGTCGGGTGGGAGGGGGGCCGGGGAGGAGAGAGAGAGAGAAAGCTTATCCAGGGTCTGAATATATAATGTATTTGTCTGATCCATTCTCTTGGGAATGAAGGAAATGACTTGTCTATAAAATTCCCATTACCTGAAAGTAAGCAAAAATTCCTGCAGAATTCATGGTCGGTACTGCCTACTTGAGTAATCAAGGCCTGTATTTAATGAAGTCCTAAGGACACCATTTAAGCCCCAGGACTGCTAGTCAAATTTTCTTTTTATCCGTTGGATTGCATTGCCATATGCTTATGTTTGGGGGTGGGGATGGGGGAGGAGGGGGAGGAGAGGGAGTAGTTCATTAAAAAAAACACACACATAATTCTATTGGACTGGAGTAATTTGTAGCTTATTGACTAAGTTCAGAGGCTTGGATTTCCCTTATCACGTTGCCAGGAGGCAATGAATAGTGGCAGAAATGTCTGTTCTGTTTCCCTGTATTGTAGAGCAATGAACCAACTTCAAAGCCTCCTAAATTCAGTTTAATTTGGTTAAGTATTAGAGTTTGCATTTTATCTGAAAAATAAAAAAAAAGAAGAAACCAGTACGTTGGGAAGGAGGTAGTTTAAGTGGGTTTTGGAAATAAAAAGCAAGCCACTGAAAATTAAGTTTATTTTTCATTAAGAAAATGCTTGCACAGAGTGGGGAAAAGGGGACTAAGAGAAATTCCAAATGAAATTCTCATTTCTAACGTTTCCAGGGGCCTAGAAGATTCTTGGGTTTGTGTCCTTTTTATTTCTTTCTAGCTCTCAGACCTCTTCTGGTGACCCAGAGGAGATCCTACTGGCTACTTTATGGTGTTGATATTTCTGGTTGCGGTTACCCTAAGCTAGCTATAAAACTAGCACTCATTTGAATCAGATCAAAAAGGACTCACACAGTGAAGTTGGAAAAAATGTGCTGGTATATACCATTCATCATGGAGAGACTATTGTGTTTCTCAGTCTGAAGGTACAATAGAAAGCAATGAGTGGGATGGCAAGAGGGTGTGGGATGGCAGAGACAAAATACATTTGACAGGAGGAATATAATTTTTAAAAGACTAAAGAATTTTGATCTCCAATAGAATTTTATCTTTCATTACAATTTTGACCTTTACCAAAGTCCTAACCTGATATTTCATCATGGAATAAAGGTTATACTAGTTATCTTGGACTCTATGATGCCAGCATCGCATAGATAAGGTCTGTCAGTTCTTCCAAGCTAGAAAAATGTCAGAAACTGAACATCATTTGTTAACATACATACATACATACATACATACATACATACATACATGCATGCATACATACAAATGTGTTATCTGCCTAGTGGCACATATCTAGGGTATGACAGGGAACTCCAAAGACTCGTCAGTGAGTGACCATTACCTGCTTTGGGTGATTCATTTTAAGGCCAAATGGTATTGTCCAAATCAATCTAGAAACTTTTGCTAAGGAATTCTGAAGTCTTGATCAAGCAGTGAAAGACCCTAGGGGTAAAGTTGACGGTTGCAAAGACTATTTCTGCGTGAAAACAAAAGTCTCACTAAGAAAAGTGAAAGTGGAAGTGATCTGGGAATGACCTTTGAATTTTGGTAATACAGCTTAAATTATTGAAAGGATTGCTAAGATCTTTGCTAGGGAGACCATATACTTTACAAGGCCTACTTAAGCAAACACACATAAAGCAAGCAATGCATTTCCTTGGAGTCTTAGAAATTTCATCAGAGGGGCTTTAAACTGAAAAAGAAGAGGAGGAAAATAGTCTGTACATCCCTATCTACCCACAAACGCACCCCAAGTTACTGTTCTTTCCCTCGCCCCACCAGAAAGTAGCCACAGCGTAAGAAGAATAGTAGTAGAAAACCTCAATAAATAATCTGCAAACGAAGATGTTTTTAACCTTTTCTTTACCAATGATTTTCCTTTATCACTATCCTTTCTAGGACTGTGCTAAGTAACAGTAGTAAGGCTAGCTACTCTTGCTTTAACCTGTTCAGAGTGAGAGATTTTACAATATCTTTACAACACTTTCTTTTAGGTTCAGACAAACGCCTTACATTTAGAACAAATGTCTTCTCATTCCTGTACCCACTGCAGTGTTAAAAAAATAAGACAAATGATCTATTTGATCAAAGAATTTTTTTTTGGTATTTATTGATATCTTCATGGAAAGAACATTGCATTTGGAATCAGAAGACCTGGCCTTGTATTCCCAGTCTGCCACATACTCCCTGTGTCACCTTGGGAAGTCACTTATTTCCTTTGGGACTTAATTTTCTCATCTTAAAAAGATGAAGGTTGATGAGGATGAGCTTGTAAGGTGGATGGCTTTATAAGGAGGATGAGCCCTAGGTTGCCATAAATATATGATATTTATTTTTGTTATTATGTTTATTATTTTTATTGCTAGTCTAATTGCTGTGATTTAGTATGGTAATTATTTTCCTAATACTGAACTATTTTGCACTTCTGGTATTAATCCAATTTGATTGTAGAGATTTTGGTTAAATTTATCAGTATCATTTAACATTTTACATAAATATTTATTAATGATATTAATCAATAGTATCCTTTTTCTCTCTTCTCCTTCCCTGGCTGAAGGATTAGGGCATTTGTTTCATAAAAAAGGATTTGGTAGAGTGCCATCTTTCTATATTTTTGAAAACATTTTATGTAGTTCAATAATTGTTTTTCTTTAAATGTTTAATAGAATTTACTTGTGAATCTATCTTGACCCTGTGGGTGTGTATGCATAATATGCACATACGTGTGTATATGTATATCTGTGTATACATGTATGTATATATACATATATGTACACATAGATAGATATTTATTAATGGTATATTAAATTTTTCTTTCTAATAGTTATATCTTTAGGTTATCTTTTTCCCTTTTTGTAAATGTTATGCTTTAAAATTTTTGTATTCAGCTATTTCTTTTATATTTTCAGCTTTATTGCCATATACTTGCATGTATCATTCTTTAATAATTTTATTTCTTCATTATTTATTGTGATTTCCACTCTATGTTTTGAATTTTGGTAACTTGCCTTTCTTCTCTCTCTTCTTTAATTAAATTTGTTAATGGCTTTGATGTTGCTGATCTTAAAATCATGAGGGTTTTTTTTTCTTTCAGGTTTATTACTTTTTCCTTTTAGTAATCTTTTGTGATTATTTGTGGTATGCGAATTGGTTGATTTTCTGATTTTAAAAAGAAAATAGAATGCAATGATCTTATATTTTGCTAATATATTTAAGGAAATAATTTGTCTCTAAGCACTATATTCCACAAATTTTTATATGTTGTATTACTATTATTTTTTATTGTTTCCGTAATTTGATCTTAAATCATAGTCTCCATTTGGGCTCACATGTTTTGATCTTCCTTTCTTTTTTATGTTTAGTATTTTAATTGTATTAATGTTTAAATTTTGTGCCTTTATGCTTTTATTTTTTTTAATTTCCTGAAGTATGATATATTTTTTTGGTAAATGTCTGATTAGAATAAAAATAAATTCTCTAAGTCCATACAGTTCTTTCCAAATACCTATCAAATCTAGTATTTTTTAGCATTCTGTTTAATGCTTAAATTTCTTTCTTATTTATCTTTTTGTTTTCCCTGTTGTAATAAGTAAGTGGGTTTCTGAAGCATCCAGTGGTAATGTCTTTCTATTTGAATTTCTTTGTTATTCCAATAACATTCCTATGAAAAAAGTTGCTACACCATTAGATGCCTAGATACATGTAACAAACAGTGCGTTGCTTAATTACCAGTGATCTTTTAATCCAGAAATAATTACCATCCTTAGTTCTCTTTAATTTATTATTATTTGAATTCAGCTTCGTCAGAAATCATGACTACAACTCATGATTTTCTTGAGCTGTTCAGTAATAAGATTTCCCTCTACTTTTCATTTTGGACATTTAAAATCTTTCTTTTTTTTTAATGTATGGTCCTTGTAGGGAATACATTGTTGTATCTTTTTTTTTTTATTCATTCTATAACCCTCTTTTTTTTTCAATAGGGAAATTATCATAGGATTATAAATATAGACTTGGAAGAGCCTGTAGAGGCTATTGAATCCAATCCCCTAGAGAAAGAAACTGAGGCACAACGAAGTTAAGTGACTTGCCCAGGGCTACATAGCTAGCAAATGGTGGAGGCAGGATTTGAATTCAGGTCTTTGTAATTCCAAGGAATAGTGCTCTATCCACTGCGTTATGAATGAACATTTAAGTTTACAGTTCTTAAATGTCACTTTCTTCTATCACACGGGGCTACATCATTTGAATCATCATTAACACATGCTTTCCTAAAGTGAGTCTAATTCCACCCTTATATACATGGAGAGCTATCTGGGTCCTCAACAGCTGAGACCTACTGCAAGTTTTAAGTATATACACAGATCACCCCCCTCTACCTAGATACACAGTGAACTCGAAACACAGCTTCAGTCGGGATAATCACATAATCACAATGGCCTGAATGCACACACTGAAATAGCCACCATTTCTAAATCATTTCTATAACCAATCGAATTTTTAAAAAAATCACCTTCCACACTTGCCCCCTTTCATAAGAATTCATCTTACGGACCCCACTGCTTTTTTTATTTAATAAGTCATCTAGGAGCCTAAGTAGATAGAATGCTAGGCTTGGAGTCAGGAAGACCTGAGTTCAAATCCATCTTCAGACACTTGCTAGCTGTGTGACCCTGGACAAGTCATTTAACACTGTTTGCCTCAGTTTCCTCCTTTGTAAAATGAGCTGAAGAAGGAAATGGCAAACCACTACATTATCTTTGCCGAGAAACCCACATGAGGTTACAAAGAGTCGTATGTGACTGAAAAATGAAACTTATTTATTAATTTTTATAAATTATATCTCAATAAATAAATTATGAATAATATTAAATTATTTATTAATTATTTTATTATTAAGTCAATATCACAATAATAACAATATCACTCATGCATCTCTCCCTTTCTCCTCTAAATCCTGCTTGTCATCAAACAAAATGAGAGAGCTACTGGGTTAACCTAGTCAAAGCTACTGTTGCCTTGATAGTCCATGAACACTTTTGAAGGAGAAATCATGCAATGCTTAAGTAGTTCAGATGCCTCTTCCAGAGGCTGACCTTTCCAGAGGCTGACCCCTCCAGAGGCTGACCCTTCCAGAGGCTGACCCCTCCAGAGGCTGACCCTTCCAGAGGCTGACCCCTCCAGAGGCTGACTCCTCCAGAGGCCAACCCTATTAGAAGTTTAAAAAGTTCATATCCCAACAGCTCACTGTTTTTGTTTTCTGGAGGGATGGCAAATCCTGCGTAACTTTGACATTGATTCCCCCTCCCAAATCTTTCCTTTTTCTTTGAATCATTGCAGGTCATAATAATCACAGTGCTCATTGAACACCTACTGTATACTAGGAGCTGTTGTAGAAACTGGGGATATTAAAACCTGAGATTGAAATGATATCTGCACTCAAGGAACTTATGTTCCATAGGGAAGGCAACCTATGCACCTAGAAGTTATAAAGGGGATATGTATAAAATGAACACCCAATGAAGTGTTTTTTGTTTTTGTTTTTAGGGGGCCAGGGCCAGCGTGTTGGTGGCCCTGGCAGCTGGGACCAGGGCATCGAGAAAAGCTCCATGTAGGAGATGAAGTTTGGCTGAGTCTTGAAGAGAAATGGGTTCTAAGAGGCAGAGGTGAAGAGGGGAGGAATTCTAGGCATGGGGGATAGTCAGGGTCAGTGGTGTTGTAGAGTGTGTAGATGGGAGTGATGGGTAAGAGGGGAATAAGGAATTGTGTGTGTGTGTTGGAGGGCAGGAAGGATGGCAGAGAAACTTTAGGAAGACCATATTGGCAACCAAATGAAGAATACATTGGAGGGGAGAGAGAGAGAGAGAGACAGAGAGACAGAGAGAGAGAGACAGAGAGACAGAGAGACAGAGAGACAGAGAGACAGACAGAGAGAGAGACAGACAGAGAGAGAGAGAGACAGAGAGACAGAGAGAGAGAGACAGAGAGAGAGAGACAGAGAGACAGAGGGAGGGGGAGAGAGAGACAGAGAAAGAGAGACAGAGAGAGACAGAGAGAACCAAGGGCGCTGTTGTAGGAATGTAGGAATCTAGGCATGAGGTGGTGGCTGTGAGAATGGAGAAAGGTGATGGAGACAGAAGGACTCGAGTGGTCATTGATTTGAGTATGAGGGCTGTGGGAGGGTGAGGAGGCAAGGACACATGGAGGCTGTGAGTCTGGGGTATTGCAAGGATGACGGTTCCTTCAAGAACAAAAGGGAAGTTTGGAAGAGAAGTAGCTGGCAGGGGGAAGATCCTGATTTCTTGGGTTTTATCCTCCAAGCATAATGTATGTTGATGCCCCTTCCGGGCCTTTCTCTTTTCTTCTTTCTTCACTCATTCCTTCGCTCTTCTCCCTGCTTGGGGTAATTTCATGCCATAGCCATGGTATTATTTTGCTAAATCAGCATAGTATTTACATTGCTTTTCCCTTTAATTCAGACATTTAAATGTAAGGTTATGTAGGTTATGTAGGGCTTTAGATTCAGACATTGAAAGCTTGCTCCAGCTTTACCTGAAATGCATCTTGGATTTGCACATCAAAGGTCCTTGGTTGGACTGGCCTCTTAGGCATCACCTGGAATTTTGCTGTGCTGATTTACATATCAAAGACTTCAGCAGGTTCTTCTCTTCCAACAGAAAGGCTCAGAAATGTCCCAGGAAATCAAAAACATATTTTTCACCTTCTAATTCCTTATTTATTTGGGTAAAGGATTCTGGAGTGAAATCTGATTTTCCTTGACTTTGGATTAGGCCAAGTTCAAACCTTTTCTGGCTTTGCCCTTGGATTTGACCTTGTGGTCCCCACTCAGTGGTGTTCTAACTGCTTACCAAATCTTGTCCTCCACTGGGCTCTGGAGAGGGAGCTCTTGTATATTCAGATAATGCATCTCAGAAGTTGAAGATGGGATTTCTTTGTGATTTCCAGTACTGTAACCTGTCCCTGGATCTCAGCACATGGGACATTTTCTCTCATGTGACTTAATTTCTCCTCTGTGTTTTCCAGACCATGCTTCAGTCTGAACATCCTAAATCTCCTCTCTGAAGTTCGCCTTCCAGGTCCAATATCTTCACCTGGAAATTGTCAATAATTCTCTTAGCCAAGTCGTCCTTTCTTCTTCCTCCTTCTGCTTCTTCTATAATTCCGCCCCCCCCCCCCCCCATCTCTTTCTTTTTAATTGTTGACGCTGTTGATACATCCTTCCTTACCAGCGTGAGATCTTACCTGAGCAAAGAAAGTTCTTGGTTCATTTACTTGAAAGTGTTTCTTATGCCATTAGATGCTGGAAGTGCCTTTCTGGAGCTATTGCTGAGGCTGGCCCCTTTCCCTTCTGATAATGCGTACATCAGGATCTTTGAATCCCTAACTGCCCGGCAGAGTGCAGCTCGGTTTTTCTTTCTGTTTGCTCATTTTCCTTCTTTTCCTTTTCTGAAGGATTTCCTCATTTTTGAGTCTCTTTAGTTATGACCCTTCTTCTGCTTTCCCATTTTTTTTTGTTTTAAATTTAAGGAAGTTTTCATTTTCATTCTTTGCAATGATAGTGGGAAATTGGGATATTAGGCAGCCTAGGGTAGTGCATTATCTGTGTCACATGGAAATAGGAAGACCCAGGTTCAAATCCAGCCTCTGACATTTATTGTCTTGGCTGCTAACATGGTCTTCCTGACATTTCACTGCCATGTTCTTCCCCTCCAGCACACACACACACACACACACACTCACACACACACACACACACACACTCACATTCAATGTTCCACCAATAATCAAACCCTGGCATTTCAAGCCCTACATAACCTAGCCCTTTCCTGCCTTTCTGTTCTTCTTACATTTCACGCCCCTCTGCACACTCTATGACACCACTGGCCTTGACTGTGTCTATGACTGTTAGTAAAACTCCCTGAACCTCAGTTTCCTCATCTCTAATTAGACTCAGTGGCATCTAATGCATGAAGTTTTCACTGTACGTCTTACCAGAACTTTCCTCCACATAAAATTAAAATGCCTTTTAAAGTCTGTAGAGTCAGAGCAATTGATACTTCAGAAGATGTCAAGTCCAGTAAGAGACCTCAATTAACCCACCCATACACATCTATAAAGCACTTACCAGCTGTGCTAAGCGCTAGGAAGGTCTGGGTTCAAATCTTGCTTTTAAGACACCTTGGTTATGTGACTTACCCGTTCAGCCCTCCAAGCTGTTATGCTTGTTCTTCATTCTCACAGAGGACCATGACATCAGGGAGTGCCCCAGAGGACTTTCTAAGATTCAGATAGGGCCCCGATATGCATTGGTAGGGGGAGATTCCACGCTAGGAATTTCCTATACAGGCCTAGTCTTTATCTTACATACCGTAAAATATTATATGCATTCATAACATTTATAACAAGTATATAACATAAACATGTATGTTTAATAATTATATACCAGTATATACATTTAGATTAATTATATAATAGTATATGCATGTGTAATATAACAATAATCGAACATATATACAGGTATAATATGTGTAATAATGATACACTAACACATAAATGTGTTTAACATTTATAACAATTATATGAGTATATATACATATATGATATTTATATTAATTTATATTAATTATATAATAGTATATACATATGTAATATAACAAATAATAATATAACATCTATACAGGTATAACATGTATAATAATGAAAAACATGAACATGTATAACATTTATAACAATTATATAATAGTACATACACATCTATAACATTTACATTAATTATATAATAGGTAGATAGGTAATATAATAATTATATAATAATATATTATATTTATAACAATTATATAACACAACAAACCTAAAATTTAATAACAATTATATAACAGTACATATATGCCTAGATAACATTTATAACAATTATAAAATAACATATATACATGTATAACATGTGTAACAATTACATAATAACATAACATCTAAATATATAAAATAAACACAAGGTGTTTCTTTTATAAGGTCATTGAGGAAGGAGGGCTCTATGGTATTATGGGTGTGGCATGGATCAGAAAAGATTTTGCTTACTCTTTTTGTTTGAGCTGTGCCCAGATCTGGTGCTGACCTTCATGCCTACCATCTGAGGATCAGGCCTGGCTTAGCCTGGAGAGGCCTCCCATTAGGCTGACCGTAGAGTGATGGCCACACAAATTCAAAAGTTGTTCTACCCAGTCATGGTAGGGCCATGATCTGTGCCAATGTATGGAGTCCTGCCCAATGAAACAGGGGTCCTTGATGTATCCAGGAACACTGAAAATAAATGAACTATTTAGAAATACTAGAGGCAGATTTGGCTTTGAAGGTTTTTGTATTTACTTGGCAGGGGGATAATCTGGATTAGTTTCCTTCCCTAGCCTTTTCCACCTCTTGGACCAAGTTATTTATTAGCTGAGTAAGGAATGGGTCAGCCATGTATTTCTATTGGAAATATATTTATTGAGCATGATTTATTCTCATACAAATTGCTCACTATTGGTTTTAATTGTTGGAAACTGACTACCTTTATTCTTGTTCAAGTAGTGGTGTGCACTGGGGGCTTCTGTGGTTGAAGTCTTTATATCTTTGCAATACTAAACACAAAGGATATTTATATGCAGGCACATATATAAAGTAGATGCAGCTTTCCAAGTATGTTTTCAATCAACTGCATCCCTGAATCCTTTAGTAAATTTGATTTGTAGGAATTGTAGAACAAAGTACCATTGAATGGTTTTCAATCATTCATAATTCCGTGAGAATTTGGTGTGCCCTTCCAAGTTTGTGAAAGTGTCCGATGTACTTATCCTATTGAACATTTCCTTGGCCATGTAGTCAGAGGCAGCGGCAAGGCAGTGTGGAGGGCAAAGCATGGAGACCCTGAATGGCTTCTTTCTGCCCTTAGCCCTCCCCTGGGCAGGCACTTCATTTCTCTGGTCTCCAGTGACCTTCTCTCCCAAATTCAGGCACTTTCTTCAATGATCTTCTAAGTTCTTTCCAAACTAATAATGTGCAATCCCTTTTTTGTGGCTCCTAGCCCCTCCCTTTGGTTGTGGCTCTCCAGGGCTGTGGAGTAAGAGTAATGAGGATGAAAATTCAATTCTTCTACATACTTGCCTGAGCCTTAGAGGCTCCGAGATGTGGGGAAGGGGCTGCTGTGCATAGGAAGGAGCTGCTGTGCATAGATGGCTGCTCTCCCACACCCGCTGGCATACACAGGTCCTCGCGTCCCCTGAGCTCCTCATTCTTCTCCCACTCCCAGGATGCCAGACAGTATTCCTTTTTCTTTGCCTTTGCCCAAGGTCCAGCCTTGGTGTGTGGGTTCTTGTTCATCCTTATTATTATAGCATTGACATTCATTAACATAGCCTTAAATGATGAGTTATGGAGAGGGAGGGGAGGCTGGAGAAGAAAAAAAGAAAGGTGTGGGGGGGGAGAAGGGGGTGGGGAAGTGGGTTTCTCCTTTGTCCTGGTAGCAGGCTTTATGCGCCTACAGTTTATCTGCTACCTCTTGTCCTCTCACTGTCTTGAACTGATCTGGGCTGATGCTACATTCCTCTAGGATTTTCATGACTGTCTTGGCCTCCTTGCTCTTCTCATTAGACACTCCATCTCTGGGCTCTGGCCATTTTCTCGGTCTGTTCCCCATGCCTGGAACTCCATCCCACTTCATCTCTCCTACATGGCACTCCCGGCTTCTTTCCAGTCCCAGCTAAGACCCCCCTCCCCCCCACTGCAAGAAGTCTTTGCCAATCCCCCTCAATGCTGGTGCCTTCCTCCCCTCAGCTGATTCTCTCCAATTTTTCCTGTGTTTATCATGTTTGCAGGCAGTTGGTTGTGTGTTACTTCTCTTGTTAGACTGTGAGCTCCTTGAGAGCTGGGACTGTCTGCTTCCTATCTTTGAATCTCCAGTGACTTGCAAATAGTAGGTATTTAATAAGTGGTTGTTGACATGATTTAACTTGAGAATCCCAAGTCTCAGGACCAAGGATAAAGAGACCACACTGATCCTCCATCTGCCCCTTGGTTATATCTAATCAGTATATCTACATTTATATGTCTGTAGCTATACAATGGGGATAGGGGCCACCAGATTTGTCATAGGGAACTTCCAAGAAGGAAACTTCCCCTACCAGTAGAGATCTGCACCTTCTTCACAATTTAAAATCTTCAAGAGTCTCCTGGGACACACTCAGAATGCTTTCCTAGGGCCACACAGCTAGGGTATATCAAAGGGGGCATTTGAACTCAGGTTTTCCTACCTCTGATGCTGGACTCTTGTATATCACATGCATGGGATCCATAGGTCTAGACCTGCACTAATTAACCAATCAACAAGCATTTTTTAAGCTCCTACTATGTGCCAAGCACTAGGGCTACAAACATAAAGAATGTACCAATCTCTGCTCATAAGAATTTACATTCTAATAGGTCCTCACAGTCTGTAAGTCCTATTTCTATTGTACCATGCTAATGAGATAGAGAGAGAAAGAGAGAGAGAGAGAGAGAGAGAGAGAGAGAGAGAGAGAGAGAGAGAGAGAGAGAGAGAAGAGACAGAGAGACAGAGAGACAGAGACAGACAGAGACAGACAGAGAGACAGAGAGACAGAGAGAGACAGAGAGAGAGAGAGACAGAGAGACAGAGACAGAGAGAGAGAGAGAGGAGAGAGAGAGAGAGAGAGATTGATTGCTGGACACTTCAGGGATAGAATCAGTCAGGAAGATCTTGGAACCTGGCTCCCTCTAGGGAAGGACTTGATAGGAGAGGAACGGGCAAGAATTAAGGATAACCCCGAACTTTCGAGCCCAGGAGAATGGGAGCCACCAGCAGAAATGGGGAAGGAAGCCAGAAGGAGCAACAGATTTCAGGGAAAGATAATCAACTCCAGCAATCCAGAATATAATTGCTAGTGGTCTTTGCCAGCTGTGTTTATAAATGATCACCATCCAGTGGCTGCAGGCGCAAACAAGTGCATCTTTTCAAGAATGTAACCCACTATGGGGGAGGCAACATGAGCCCAAATGGTGTTGGTGCCTTGGCCAGCTTAGCCTTGACTGATGTGTTCCATTTGTGATTTTTATTGCCTTTATTTATTCATTTATTTATTTGGTGGGGAGAGGCAGCAAATTGGAGAGTTCACTGGACTTGGGCTCCGATCACATGGTGGGAAGAACACTTTGCTTCTTACTGGGGCTTCTTGGGCAAGCCTCTCACCTCCTCTGCACCTCAGGGTCCTTGTGGGTAGTATGAGGGCATTGATTGGATAATCCATAAAGGATTTTCCAGCTTGAGCTCATGAAGTCTTATTTAAGTTTTGAATCCTGTATCTCTTTCTGAAGTTATTTGGTTCTGTTAATTGGTTTCTTGGAGCATGAGAGTTTTGGGGAATAGGAGTAGAAAGAACCCTAGTTCTTGAGCCAGAGACCTTGGATTCAAATCCTGCCTAATCTATTTATATACCCTTCTGACCTTAAATAAGTCATTGAACTACTTTGGGTTTCCATTGTTGGTAAAATGATGTTGATTGGACCTAATGCTCTCTGAGATTCCTTCTAAATCCAAAGTCTTTTATGACCTTGGGAGAAGGCCTGACATAAGTTGGGCACAGCATGAATGCTGTTACTATTAGTGATCTAGCATGGCTGACTTGTGTATTCCATAGGCCCACCCATTTTACCCGTGAATAAGTTAGGATATGATCATTTTTATACAGGTCATTTCAGGTGAATTCTTTTTCACTGCTTTCAGGCTTAACAGATGAATTATGGAATTGTATTTCAAGTCAACATCATCCTCATCCCTATAATGGCCTTTCTTTGAATGAGGTTAACCCTGGTGACAAAAGGTGGCTATTTAAGATTCTTAATTAAACATCTAGATTTTTGCAGTTCATTCCCATTCACGTTAGTGATTTTCCTTGGTGTTGTATCAAATGGCCTTTTAGGCCTTTGGGCCCCTAGTCTGAGGGGCAAGATCTTGGGTCATTGGGTATTAGATCAGAGAGGTGTAGGGGGAAAGAGACCTGAATGTGGCTCACAGCACATGAACTCAAACCCAAGCTTTTCCCCATATACCTGTGCAACTTAGTACTTACGCAACTTTGGGCAAGTCACTGGGCCTTTCTGGGCCTCTGTTTCCATGCCCATAAAGAGAGGGGATTGAAATAGATGGCCTCCAAGGTCCCTTTATAGCAAGATAGGTTATGGATGGATGGATGGATGGATGCTAGACAGAAAGATAGAATGATGGATGGATAGCTAGCTAGCTAGACAGAAAGATAGATGAATGGATGGATGGATGGAGAGCTAGACAGAAAGAATGATGGACGGATAGCTAGCTAGACAGACAGAAAAATAGGTTATGGATAGATGGATGGATGGATGCTAGACAGAAAGATAGAATGATGGACTATGGATAGCTAGCTAGACAGACAGAAAGATAGATGAATGGATGGATGGATAGATTGGTAGATAAATAAAATATTTATTAAGTACTTTCTATGTGCCAAACATTGTGCTAACCACTGGGGTTACAATTAAAAGCAAGTGAGGCAGTTATGTCTTCAAGTTTACATTCTTATGAGTCAGTTAGTGAAAAAACATTTATTAAGGGCCCACTAGGAACCAGGCACCTTGCTAAGTGCTTGGGGATACAAAAAAAGACCAAACCACAGTCACTGCTCTTAATGAACTCACTGTTTAATGGAGGAGACAATATCACAACAATTTTATACACACACACACACACACACACGATATACACAGGATACATTAGAAATAATCAACATAGGGAAGTGGGAAAGGGGAAAGACAGCACAGAGAGGGGGGCTGGAAAAGGTCAGAGGGTTACAGCAAATATGACTGGAGATGTCCTAGAATTTCCAGAGAGGCCCAGAACAGAGCAAAAAAGTCCAAAGACGGCCGATCAAAGCCAGGATGGTTCAGGGGCAGAGTTTTTTTTTTTTTGGCGGGGAAGAGAAGGGGAAAATGGCTTGACTGGAATGGAGACAGTGTGGTTGGAGAGGTCTCTCTCAGATTTTGGTCCTATGACTGCTTTTCTGGGTTCTATGGAATGGCTGCTCCATTGGACACATTTTGTTACCTTTAGTCACGAATAAAGAGATTGAATAGGCTCAGCCACTGGGATGAAGCCCAGGATTAGCCTAAGAATGGATGATGTGAAATGACAACTTAACCCAGAGATGAAATCACTGAAGGTGGTTGTGTATCTAAGATCTCCTCCATCTCCTTCATTTTACAGTTAAGGAAACTGAGGTTCAGGGTCTCACAGGTAAGGGGCAGAAAGAAGCAAAATTAGAATCCAGGTCCTCTGGCCCCCAAACCATACTCTCCACTGCCTTCTGAATATCAGCCCCGTTATGTTTCTTAAATTCCAGAGACTGGATTGATTTTGGTGGGGGGGGGTCTTTATCAAAAGAAAAGAAGCATTATCAGTCTCTCTCACCCTCTGGGTCTCTTTTTCTCTCCTTAGGCTGTAGCTATGAAGGAAATACCTACAACAGTTCCCTAAAATGGCAAGTCCCAGGCAACCCTTGTGTGCTTCACCAGTGCCAGGTAAGGAGACCAGCCCGAATTCCTAGTTCCTTCCAACGGGATTCTATTGACCCTTTTCAACCATTCCCTTCATGTAAAAGGAACCTACAGCCTTGTATCTATTTATTGCAACATTTATCAGGATGTTGAAGGCCCTCAAGACAAGTAGGTCTTAGAAACACACAGCTGAATTGTTCAACTTCGTGGAATCTTGTTGGGGGAAAACTCCATAAGATGCATAAGACCTTGGGGAAAATGCAAGTCTTCCTGTGAAGTCAGCTTTGGGAAAGACATGAATTCCACAAGCAGAAAAGAGGTTTTGTTTAAGTGTATATGTTTTCTTTCTTTGATTTAGGATCATTTTGAAAGTCAGCCAATCTGCAAATTGTATTAAATCTAGGCAATTAGTATTCAGGAACCTCGGTGATGTCAACCTGCTAGGTTCAGAAACAATCCGACTTTAGCCCCTAACTATTCCAGAGAGACCAAGCATAGCTGAACTGGGAAAGCAAAGCACATACACCACTTCAATAAAGTACTCCAGGCTGGGCTGAGAGTGATGAAGGGAAGCTTTAGAAAAAACTCCATTGAAATGGCCTCTAAAAATGTCCAAAAATTCTTCTCTGTTTAGAAAAAAAAGGACTTTCCTTACTTTTGAGTGCTATTATGATCTTAGGGACAGGATCGAAGAAGAGAGGCTAGTTTAGCCCCTTTATTTAGCAAATAAGGAAACTGAGGGAAAGAGAGATTACATGATAGTGACCCTCCTAGTCAATGTCTGGGGCAAGGTCGGAAATGGGATCACCTGAGTCCACAGCCAGGAATCTGCCTGGTAGATTGTCGAGAGGATAATCTCTGTTCTCACTGATGGCAGAAAATTTGGACTTTTTTGTCTTTTTGGAGGGGGGAGGGCAGGGCAATTGGGGTTAAGTGACTTGCCCAAGGTCACACAGCTAGTAAGTGTTAAGTGTCTGAGGCTGGATTTGAGCTCAGGTCCTCCTGACTCCAGGGCTGGTGCTCTATGCACTGT
Source organism: Petaurus breviceps papuanus (assembly GCF_028583685.1). NCBI lineage: Eukaryota > Metazoa > Chordata > Mammalia > Diprotodontia > Petauridae > Petaurus > Petaurus breviceps. The sequence continues at coordinate 59,810,393 of NW_027185761.1, read as the reverse complement.
GCTACCTAGCTGCCCCTGGATTAAAATTGAGATAAAGTAGTCCTTGCCTCAGAAGGAATCACTACACTTGTTGTTGATGATGATTATGACAATGAAGTAGACGTTTACATGGTGCTTGGGGGTTTGCCAAGAACTTTCCACGGGGCTCTTCTTGGTGCCCACCTCTCTAGGGGGTTCTATTATTATTATCTCTATTTTCTAAAAAAAGATTTTATTGCTGTGCTTTTTTACATTATAAATGTGTACTGAGGATGCCCACTTCCTGAGAGGTCTCTTGCAACAAAGGCAAACAGTTAAGTAAAGCAGATAATGCAGTGAGTTCATCCAAAAGCGGGGGTAACGTTTCACCTCTATAGACCCACCCCTACCTCTCTATTAAAGAAAAACTGAATAGAAAAGGACGTTGTTGGTCTCCTGCCTCATGCCATTGGAAAAAAAGGCAGAAAAAACAAGTTTCTTGTAATAAATATGCGTGTCAAGCAAAACAAATTTCTTCAATATATACACATACATATTTGTATATACACAAGTATAGAGAGCCTGAGACAAGGGCTGGCTGGTTGAGTTTTGTTTGGGGGATGGGGAGAAAGAAGAGAAAAGCTGAGACCACTGAAGGATGTGCCAGGCCAGCTGGAGGCAGTAACCCCAGAGAGGACCATGGGAGGAGAAAGGGGAATTCTGTGGGGTGCTAAAGACAGATTTCTCTGGGTGTATAAGGCTCCTTTCATCCAAATCTATTCAGTATCATTTTTAAAAACACTTTTGTACAGATTATATATTAAAAAAGAAAACCAAAACCCTCCTGTCCTCAAACCTTTTCTCAGATTTTCTCCTCTTACAAGACCTTATCCCTCTGGTCTCCCTCTTCTATTTCTTCTTCCTTCTCTTCTCCCCCCTTGATTTCGCTCCCTTCCTCCTCTTCTTCTCTTCCCCCCTTTCCCTTTCCTCAGTTAATTAGCATTTATTAAACACTTTCAAAACTCCAGACATTGAGTTAAACCCTTGGGGTACAATGAAAAGCAAGGATAGGGGTCCCCCCTCTGAAGTGGCTCAGATTTTATATAGGAGACAGCCCTCAAGGCAAGCTCTATATGGTGTACATGGGAGATAAGCTCCAAGGGAAGGTGTGAGCTGTGAGTGTCTGGGGGGTCAAGGGAGGAGACTGGGTGAGGAGTCTGGCCGAAGGCGGGCTCTGAGCCAGGAGGCTGAAACATGGAGGGAGAGCATCCCAAGATTGGGGCACAGGTAGTGGCAAGACCCAGAGTCAGGGAGTTGGAATAGGGAGCCCCTGGAGTTGATTGTGTGGGCAAGTGATGTGGCCAGACCCCCACTTTGGCATCGGACTAGACAGAGGAGAGACCCACCCAGAGGCCATTGCAGTGGTCAGGTTTGAGGTCATGAGGGCCTGAAACACAGCAGTAAGGGTGTCAGAGGAGAGAAGGGGCTATATTCAAGAGATGGGAAAGTAGGAATAACAAGACTTGGAAACAGATTGGATATGTGAGGTTGGTGGAAGTGAGGCTGCCAGCCTGGGTGCCGGTGACAATGGTGGTGTCCTAGACAGCAGTAGGGAAGCTTGAAAGAAGGGAGAAGAGAATGAGTTCTGTTTGGGATACACTGAGCTTGAGGTGGCTCCTCCCTTTCTCCTTTCCTCCCTTCTCCCTGCCCTTCTTTTTCTCCCATCCCATCTGACTTCCTTTCCCCCTTCTCTTCCCTTCCCTCATCCCTCTAGTCTCCCTTCCATTCTCCTTCTCTCTCCTCCTTCTCTCCTTCCTCTCCCTTACCTTCCTTTCC
>NW_027185761.1:59797457-59808589 GCF_028583685.1 Petaurus breviceps papuanus | reverse complement strand
CTTCTCTCTCCTCCTTCTCTCCTTCCTCTCCCTTACCTTCCTTTCCCTCCTTCCCTTCCCTTACCCCTCTGGTCTCCCTTCTGTTCCCCCTTCTCTCTCCCCCTTCTCTCCTCCCTCTCCTCATCTCCTCATCCCATTATCTTATTCCCCCTCTGTTCCCTTCCTCTCCCTTCCAAATGGTGATGAAGACCACAACCTTACCACCCCTCGAACACACCCCCTTGAAGGATTATAACTAGCAGGGGGAAGCAAAGAAATATTCTGTGGCTTGGCCCCCATTAGGGAAATCATTAGATCTGAGGCATCAGTCCCTTTCATCTTCCTAATGCTTTTCCTCTCAGGGAAGAGGAGGGCAAGGTAGCCTTCTATGCCTGATGTTTTTGTTTCTACTGAAGCTGGTTGCCAGACTCTTGCCCATTTCCTGCCAGCTGAGTTAAGTAAGCCCTGCTAGACCTGGGGCGGTGGGGAGGGGCTCCCTTACCTGAGACATCAACAGGCCCAGCTGAAAACTGTTAGAAGCTTCCTTGTTAACTCAAAGATGGTTCTGAGTCCTCAAAAGGGGGATAACACATTTCCTGGTGCGAAGCCTTGAGCACCATTCCCCATGGACCATATTTTCCCACCTGATGTTGTTACAGGTAGTCTAACTATATTCCTTTTATGTAACCTCACTAAAAGTCAGCCTTCTCCTTGAAATCAATATTGTCCATTTTCAGGATATAAAATGCTGAAATGAGGTCATATTTGCAAAGTCTTTTGCAAACCTTCAAGAGCTCTGTGTGAGCTCTTGTTATTATCATAATGATCATTGTGGTTAATTCCAATCCCCTTTGAAAGTTGTCAGTTGCTAGTATTTGGGTTAGTGGAGGGGGCTTCTTACTATCCCAGAAATCATGAACACCATCACTTCCTTCCTTGGTGGTAGAAACCTCAGGTTTCTATGGTTGGGAGAGTATTTAGAACTCAATTTACAACTTCACTTGATTGAGGTTCATGAGTCACAAATGAAGGCATTCAGAAAGGAACACAGACTAGTAGGACATTTTTGAAAGTAACAAGTAGATTTTATTGCCCATTTTAAAAAAGCAAGTGATATGACATGGAAATCCAGAGTTTTAGTTTAAGAAGTGCTGCCTGCCTCTAAGATTCTTCCTACATCTAAATCTGTGATTCCATGAGCCAATAAGACACATGTCTCCTGGTTTAGAGAGGTGACTTGTTTTTTTTTTCTTTCTGTGTGTGTGTGTGTGTGTGTGTGTGTGTGTGTGTGTGTGTGTGTGTTAAGTGTCTGAGGCTGGAACCAAACTCAGGTTGTCCTGACTCTAGGGCTGGCAATTTACTCACTGCGCCACCTAGCCGCCCCATGAGATGACTTGTTTTTTAAAAAATGTTTTATTGATTTTTTTTTACATCAGTCATTTCCAAATATCCCTCCTCCTTCTGTAATATAAGCCTTCTCTTATAACAATGAAACATAGTTTAGTGAAGCTAGCCGATGATTTAATGGCCTTTGATTTTTCCAAAAACATGGTGACCAGATTATTTCATAACTTTAAAAACAAATGTATGAGCACATGCTTGCAACACCCAGCACCTATCTTCTCCTACCTCTACCAAAAGGAGGGAGGGATATTCCATCGCTGTTCTTGGAGATCATGATTTGGCTTTGCAATTACTCAGATGTTTTTCTTCCTTTTGGTGTTGTTTATAAAAATATTATTATTATGTAATCATAAGAGTGATTCATTTAAAAGGATTTAGCAATGGATTGCTCTTCAGCTAGACTCGGAGGAGAACTGAGTTTGAGGAAAGGAATTAGACTTAAGAGGATCATAGCAAATATAACTAAGTCCAAGGAATGAATTAACATGGGCAGGAATTGGCCAATGGGATAAATTGTCAGGATTGACCTTGGACTTATGAAGCAAGCCCACCCATTGGTAGATGACCTGGGGGGAAAGGGATTGGTCTCCTCCTTTCTGCAATAGACCCCTTGAAATGACTAATGCCTACATGAGCTGATGTCCTCTTCAGGTAAGAAGTTAGCACAAAGGAGTGCTTGGCCAGCATTAGTGACTGGCTTTATCACCCAGCAGCCTCAGAGGACAAATACTCTCCAGGGAGAACTCTGGCTTGACTGGGTTGTGGTCCTTTGTTTTTCAGGAAGGAGTCGTGACCAAGGCGGAAATGCGCTGTGTGGTTCATTGTAAAAACCCTACCAAGCAGCAGGGGTTATGCTGCCCCACCTGTGCAGGTAATACTCTTGGGAAGGAACAAAGCCGAAGCCGTGCCAGGCCCTCGGGTGCTCCATCCCCCACAAGCTCCAGGTTACTTATTACTAAATAAGAGGAGGTCCTTCATCTTGCCTGAATGTCCTTCCTAGTGTCGCTTCCCAAACAGTGTCCTGCACTGATAAGTTCCACATCATTCTAACAAAACTTTAATGCTGTTTAAGAGAAAACTGGATGAAAGCTTGAGCTCCTGGAATAAAAATAATAATAACAACATGTAGAAACTCACTCTATAGATGTAGATCTATTCTTCCTCCTCTGAAATGTATAGGCTTAGAGAGTTCCTCTGGTCCCTGACTCCCAGTCAGCCCAGCACACTGTGGACCACATAGGCTTTCTTAAGCATCCAATTAGCACCACTTTCAATGGGTAAGTAGCTCCTGAGATGCCAGCCCCTTTAGGGGCTCTGGGAAGGCCACAATTTGGACAAGGAGCAGGGCAAAGCCTGATTGTAGAGGGGTGCAAAGCAGCATGGGACAGGAAGAGGTAGTGTGGAAAGAGCTGAGGACTTGGAGCCGGAGGGCCTGTATTAAAATCCTACCTCAGCCTCTTATTCCTTATTTAACCACTGAATCTCTTGAGACTTTAGTTCCTACTCTGTAAAATGAGGCTTGGCTCAGATTGATTCACCTGTGAATTAAGAAAAAATAAATTTAGATTTTTAAAAATTAAATACACTTTTATTTAAACATGTTTGATAACTATATCTCAATATAATTAGCTTCCTTGATAATCCTCTGTATTTAATTTTATGCATTTAAAAACATTGTTCCGAGAAAGGATCCATAGGCTTCACCAGATTGCCTCAGGCCTCCATGATACAACAAAGGCCAAGAAGCCTAGGTTGAGACTTCCCTGAAGGCCCTTCTAGCTGGGCTTGTGGTCCTATAGCCTAGGTAGGTGTGAATGAGGAAGCTCCCAGAGTGAGTAAACTTCCTCTTCCTACAGACTTGTCTCCCCATGGTCACCCTCTCAGGGAACTCGCCCACCTTGGTCTGTTCCCCACTTTTCTGCCCTCCCCTCTCCCCCTTTCCAGAAGTAGCCTTTTTTAGTTTCTCCCACTGGGTGAGTGGGGGCAGGTATCTGGGATCTCACCCCCCCTCAGGCTTTGTGGCCCAAAGTCCCAACTTCTCAACTGAGTTTGTCTTAAGAAATTGCTGAGACATGTTCTGTGGTCCCTGCCCCGGTGCTAAAATTACTAGCTATGACTTTGAGAATCACATGCTGGTGATATACAGCCCTGGGGGAAGTTTCTGAGTCCCCATCTTGGGGCTGCAACTTCCCTTATTCAAGCTTGCCAATTCAACTCAGAAGGGTCGAACACCCAGCCCGAAAGACTCCAGAGCAGAAGCAAACTACATTAGGATGTAATTGGGAAATATTCAACTAGCTAACTAAAAATAAAATAAAACATAGATAACATTAAGATGTGGTTTTCTGTAGCCTGCAGGGATCCATAGGTATGCTTTTAATGACTCCTGTGTCTATCTGAATTTGACACCTAATGCCTAGAAAATCCTTTCATTTGGCTTCTCGGTTTGCCTCACATGATCCCGCCCAGGGAATCTGCTTTCCACTCTGGGAGGGCCATTGGTAAAAATCAGTTTTGAAGGAATGATTGTGTGTTTCCCATGTTTCCAGAAATCCCCCAACACATACACATACACACACACACACACACACACACACACACACAAACTGTTTAATATTGCATTACCTTGGCGGCAACCAAGGATGGTGATGAGGAGACCAGACGTTTGCTGAAAATAGAGACTCGGGTCGCTAGGTGGACTTAGGGGAAGCTTTCTGCTCTTCTCCTGCCACAGAGTCCAGCACAACAAGGACATGCCTTAGCCTGGATTGCAGGTCAGCAGACAGCGAGGTCATCGGAAGCTCGGGGTTGCCCTAAGGCTCTCTCTATCCCTCCCCTCCCCCATCTTGTAGGACTTTAAAAAGTCCTATTGATTTTCTAAAAGGAATTTCCATCATCTCCAGCATCTTTCCCCTGCTTTGGGCACACAACATGAGATTTGGCCATGACAGTGTCTTCCTGCCACCGTGGTCTCTATCTATATTAATCTTCTGCAGGGCAGGACTCTCTGGGGTCAAGGGGACTTCCTCTTAACCAGAGGAAAAGTCAACTCTTTGTACTTGGACTTGGTTCCAAAGGGCATTGTGTGGAGATAACATGATTTTGCTGGTTTGGAAATAGAAGTCCTGATTCGGGGTGTGTGTGTGTGTGTGTGTGTCTGTGTGTATTTTGTACATTTCACACTTCTCCCATCACATTTTTAAGGGAAGGACATTAAGTCACATCTGAAGTACCCCTTTGTTCTCCATGCCTCTTTCCCTTCCATTTCCTAACATCATAGGATGCTTGTGAAGCTGGCAGAGTAGATGAAATACTAGACTTGAAGTCAGGAAGATCCAGATTCAAATCCTCCCTCAGGTGCATCTTAGCTGTGTGACCTTGGAGAGCTCTTGGCCTCAGTGTTTCCTCATGTGTAAAATGGGAATGATAACAGTAGGTCCTATATCTCAGGGCCAGTGTGAGGATCAAATTAGATCATGTAGGTAAATCACTTTTCAAAACTTAAAGGTCCTAGAAATCACCTGCTTTGAGCACCTCACTTTGCAGATTAGTAAACTGAGGCACACAGAGGTTAAGTGTCTTTGTAAGGTCATACATTTAATTAGTGACAAGGCCAAGATTCATGCCCACATCCTAGCCCTTCAAGTATCCCCTGAGACTTTTGTCCCCTCCACACTCTCCTCCATTGTTGGCGGCTCAAAAATTATAATTGTTCTCCTCAACTGGTCCCCCCCGCCCCCTTCCCAAACCTTTAAGGTACTTTGTTCCAGTGTAGATTTGTATCATTTTATAAAGGAAGGATTCTTTGCCATAGATAAGGAGAAATCTCCCCCTTCCTCCTTTTTTCTCTCATAATTGACAGTTGCTAGTGCTTCTATCACCCTCTCCCCAATTACCTTGTATTTATTTTCCATGCAGTGGGTTCCATAGATACTTACAGAAATGGTAAGCCTGCCTCTTGTTCTGTGGTCTTGGGGAGAACCTCCTGGAGCCAGCGTTATGTGTGTGTCAGTATATTCAATAATGTATCTGAGCCTGCATGTGTGGAAGGCATCTCCAGCAGAGATTTGTACACACGTCTTCCCCTGCAGAACGTTAGCACCTTCAGGACAGGGACTGTTTCATTTTTGTCTTTGTATCACTAGCATCTAGAAAAATGCTTGACTAGTAGGTGCCTGTCAGTTTAGTTATTGTTTTATTGATTGATTTATTGTTTGATTGGGGAAGAAGAGCAAAGAAAGTGGATGGGGAAAATCTGAAGGACAGCATGAGTCGGAGATGCTTAACTAACTAACTAACGTTTTCATTCCCTTTCAGGATGTGTCTTTGAAGGAGTTCAGTACCATGAAGGGGAAGAGTTTCAGCCTGAAGGGAACAGATGCACCAAGTGCTTGTGTATTGTAAGTACAAGCCTGGGTCTTTCAAGGGGTTCGTTCTCTCTTAGGCTGCCTACCTAGAAGTGTCATGCATTGGACTTTTCTGTCTGCTCTATTCTTCTTTGGCAGAGTCTTTATGGAGCGTTGTGATTCGTGGTATCGAGGGTGTGCATGACAATGCCGTTGTCATTGTAGCCCATCATATCATGATCATTCTTTTGACCCCACTGTGGGAGGAGTTTTCTTTTCTTAGGGCCAGAGGTGGAAGGTATGAATTCTAGGACTCTGGTGGCTTTCCTTTTCTTTGTAAGGAACCTCAGAGGCCCTCTCATTTTTAAAGATGAAGAAACTGAGGGCTAGAGAGGTGACATGATTGGTCATGGGCCTTGAGGCAGTTATGCTATCGGGGATAGGCTGCTAGATGGCACAGAGCAGAGCACTAGACCTGAGGTCAGGAAGACGTGAGTTCAAATGCTGCTTTAGTCACTATTTGACTGTGGGTAGACCGATTGTGGTTCTGTGACTCAATTTCCTTGCTTGTAAAATGTGGGTTTTAGCCTCAGCTGCTAAGGTGGTTTCCAACTCAAAATCTTCCATCCTCTGACAATACAGGGGTGAGGAGAAGTTCAGAGTTCATGGCTGGAGACAAGAAGGATACAATTCCCACCCCCAGGAGACAGAAAAAGCCAGAATTTATGCACCCATGACTATTGTCCTCAGTGTTAGAACCCAAACTGTACTAAGCAGTTTCTGAATTCCTGTCCTGGGGATGAAGGGCAACGATGGGGAAATCTCCCTGGGGTGCAGCTGTTGGGGCAGGGGGAAGGAAAGAAACTAGTCCTGGAAACATGCAAGTGTCCAAAGGGGAAGGAAATACAGAGGCTCTAGTACCAATTGTTGTATCTGTGGAGTTGGGGAAGGCAGAGTTGGAACCTCTCCCCTCTATGTGGTATACTTAGCGTTCTTTAAACCTTCAACCCCAGAGCCAACGCCCTAGTCTCTCTACCTTAGTTCTACCTCCGATTAGATTGGAGAGACAAAAACCTTGACACAGCTTTTTATTTTAATTAAAAATATTTTTATAAGCATTTATACAACCTTTACCTCTCACTGTCTCTTCCCCAAATGAATAGGAAAAACAAACAAATAAAACCTCATCACAAAGATGAATAGTCCAGCAAAACAAATTCCCACTTTGGCTGTGTTAAAAAATGTCTATCTCATTCTGCATTTTAAGTTCCTCACCTCCCTGGTAGGAGATGAGTGGCCTGTTTCATCTTCAGGTTTCTGGATTTGAGGTTTATTATTGCATTGATCAGAGTTCTAAAGTCTTTCAAAATGTTCTCTATGCCATTGTTGCTGCTACATAAATTGTTCCCCTCGTTCTGAAAACTTCCCTCTGTATCACTTCCTAGAGGTCTTTCCAGGTTTTTTCTGAAACTGTACCATTTCGTTTGGCACAAAATATTTCACTTCATTAATACACCCCGATTTGTTTAGCCACCCCCCCCCAATAGGAGACACATCCCTTGCACTTAGTTTTCAAGTTTTGGCTACCACAAAGAGTGGTTATAAATATTTGTGTACATATGGATCCTCTTCCCATTTCTTTGATCTCTTTGAGAATAGTTCTAGTAGTGGTATGGTGGGGTCAGAAGGTATGGACAGCTTGGTAAAGTTACAAGTATAATTTCAAACCAACCTATAAAGGCTGACCAATTCGCAGCTTTGTCTCACCCACATTGATTGTTTTCTGCTTTTGTTATCCTTGCCAGACTGAGGGGTGGAAGGCAGAGCTTCAGAATCACTTTAATTTTTTTTTTCAGTATCAGTGATTTGGAGCATTTTCGTATGGCTGTTTATATCTTGTATTTCTTCCTTTGAAGCTGCCTGTTCATATCCTTTGGCAATTTTTCTGCTGGGGAATGGCTCTTATTTTGACACATCATTGGAGAGCTTTATGGAAGCCTTAACATTAACAATCACAACAACAAGCCAGACATAAACCCCAGGTGGCAGCAGAGGGAAATCTCAGTTCTTGACAGGCTGCTCAAAATATCTCTTTAATCCCACCGAGTTACAGTAGTGACTTAGCAAGCTTTTAATCCTTACTAATAAAGAGCAGACCCTCGGAAGAGGACTTGTGCCTTGGTAATGCTGCTTTAGATATTAAAGAAAACACACAAGGGGCTTTAGGATCTGAAATTCATCAGTCCAGAATCACATGTGGCTCCTCATAAATCACTGGGGTTGTCAGGACTCTGTCTGACTCTTCTCCACCCCCCACACCCAGCAGAAAGAGCCCAGAATAAGATAAACAGCAGACCGAGGTCAGGTCTTACAGGGAAGGAGGAAGGGAGGAAGGGAGGAGATAAGAAGTCTGGAAGACAGGCAGTAAGGAAGAAAGGTAGGAAAAGAGGGAGAAAAGAAGGAAAAAAGGAAGGAAGAAAAGGAGGGAAGAAAGAGAGGGGGAAGGAAGGACAAGAAGCAAGGAAGGGAGGAAGAAAGGAAAGGGGGAGAAGAGGTAAGAAAGGAGGGAAACAAGGGAGGAAGAAAGGGAACAAGAGAGGAAGGAGGGAAGGGAGGCAGGGAGGAAAGAAGTAAAGAAAGAAGAAAGAAGGGGAAAAGGGAGGGAAGGAGGAAGGAAAGGAGGCAAGGAAGGAAGAGAGGAAGGAAGGAGGGAAGGAAGACAGGGAGGAAGGAGGGGAAGATGGAAGGAAGGGAGGAAGACAAGGAGGAAGGAAGGGAACAAGGGAGGGAGGAAGAAAAGGAGAGAAGGAAGAAAAGAGAGCAGTTTGGGACTAAGTGCAGGAAAGATGGTCATTCATTTATTCATCCAATCAAAAAGCATTTCCCAAGTCCCTACTATATGTTAAGTGCCAATTAAATTCAATTGACCAATATTTACTAAGTGCTTATTATGTACCAGGGTTGTGAGAGATGCTGGGAATACACAGACTAAAATGAGCAGTCTTTGGCTTCAAGGAGATGACATTCTACTTCCCTATTCTGTGAACAAACAGAAGTCATTTAGCCCTGAAAGAAATGGGAATAAGCCTGTTCAGGCCCAGATGCACTGATTTTTCTCTGCTTTTCTTCTCTCAAGGAATAAAATTAGGCTGATTCTCTCTAATCGAACAGAAGGCATTTTATTTAGGCTACTTCTCTTGGCTATATGTTCCAAAGGAATAGCAGCTGTCTGTGCCATATCAATATTTGACTTTCCAAATAAAGATCATTTCTAAATATGATTTGCCTAGGGATGGCAGACTTTTTTTCCTCATTGTTAATGTTTGGATTATGTGTCAGAAGTAGCATGATTTCATGGGCAGGAAGGCCTGGATTCAAATCCTGCCTTTCACACTAACTTTATGACCCTGGCAAATCACTAAATCCAAGGACCCCTGGCAGCTAAGATTGAAAGCTTCAGTTAGACAGTAATTTATATAGACATACCTAGGTCATTACTAGATTCAGAAGACAATTCTTCGTTGGGTTGAGAATTACCTTTTGTATCCTACTTTGCATGGACTTGTGGTGCCCAACATAGTTCATAACCATAAAACCATATTGAGTATGTTTGTAACCAGCATTGTGATTTTCTATAATTGGATTGCTAAAAATGAATTATTCACCTAATAAATAGAATGTTCTTGCAAAAAAAAGCTACAGTTAGACATGTTGCTCAAATACATCAGTAGAAGATGTTTCCACATTGGGATTTCTCTAGCAAAAACCCCCCAAATTCAGAAGGTGTAGAAGTGAATGAGGAAGTTAGGCATTGATCCTCAGCTATCCATGAGACAGTTCTTTAGAATTATGCAATTTTCCATCTGGAAGGAAATGGAGAGCTCATCTATTAACCCCTTGGCTTTACAGCTGCACAAATGATGAAACCAATGATGCTCTGAGCAGTTCAGTGACTCACTGAGGATGAAAGAGCTCCCCCAGTTGTGTTTCTGTTATACTCTGCAGCCTCAGCCTGGGTAGGGCTTCCAGACTGAACTCAAATCCCTCCTCAGGTGCTTGGGAGCTGTATGACCTAGGGAAGTCTTACCCAGTCTGAGAGCCAGCTTTCTCAATTCTAAAACGAGGGGGTCAGACTAGATGTCCTCTCACGTCCCTTCCAGTTCTATGTCTATGACCCTGTGTACCTAAGACTCCCTTGAGAGTCTTAGAGGTTACTAGATTATAAATGCCTTGATATCTGTCTCACAGGATGACTGGCACATAATTCTACTTAATATGTGCTCAAATGAGTGAATAGATAGGTACTCCTCTCCCTCTCAGGATCACTGGGACTTTCCAGCCATTGACTCTAATTCCTGTTTTCCTTTATTTTTCAGATGAGGAAACTGAGGCAGACAGTGGCTAAGTGATTTGCCCAGTGTCACACAGCTAGTATGTGTCTGAGGCAAAATTTGAATCCAGGTGCTCCATGCTCCAAGCCTGGTGCCCTATCTACTAACCTACATTGCCCATAAAACTAATCCTGTTGATGTTAATTGGATGATTGCTTAGCTTCAATCTTTACTTCAAGGGAAGAGATGGGGAGAAATTGGAAAGTTCTTGAGAAGAGGGGGAATGAGGTCAGGAATACAGTCATTCATTCACCTTCCAAGTTTCCTTTCTCATGCCCTCATATGAACACAACCAGTTTCTTAATTTTCATAAGTGCTTTTTTCTTTTGATGTAGCACGTTTGAAAGGGAGGTTTTGGCAAGCCAGGGCTCTGATGGGAGAAGGGTAACCATGGAGACGTTGGAATGCAGTGCTCCCAACTCCCAACTGGGGCTCCTCCTTCCTCCCATAATTACAAAATCTCTATTTCGTTGGCCAGGGTTGCCCTGACTGTAGGCTCGAGGGGCTCTGGCATGTGAGGTATGTGGGAGTGTAGGGTGCCCTCATGCTGAGGGATCCAGGTTTTACCCAGGCCTGATGGCACTCAGAACCTCCAGCTGAGAAGGACAGGAGGAGGGGCCGGAGGCGTCTGAGATTGCTAGGTTTCTCTATGAAGAGGAAGGTTGGGTGTTGTAAACCTGCCCATAATCTGGGCAAGAAGAAAAAAAATAATTTTGCTAACTTTTCTCTGATGTTGGCAAGGACTCACTGAAAAGAAAACACCTGGCCTTGAGTTTATTCAGGTCTCATAGGTATTTAGTATCTGTAGATTCCAAATGGGATAACAGATAGAGAGCTGGCCTCAATCACTCAAAAGATCTGTGTTCAAGCCTCTGATTGGCAATGTGACCTTGGGCCAGTGCCTTAACCTCCTAGGGCCTCCACTCCGCCCCCCCACCCCCCCCCCCCCACACCACCACCCCCCCCACCGAACCTAAACAAACCGCCCATGACGCATATCGTAACGCTTCTC
>NW_027185761.1:59789437-59797357 GCF_028583685.1 Petaurus breviceps papuanus | reverse complement strand
GGCAATTCTCTAAGACTATCAGGTACAGAACAGTGCCTAGATAGAGGGAATTTCCTTGCTGAGAATCCCCTACCAGTAAAATCCTAGGTTCAGGCCCCAAAACAAAACCAAAAAAATTCGTTTTTACCATCATATTTGGTAGAGTGTGAGACTTTGAATGGAATCCGTAAAACCTGGGTTCAAATCTTGCTTTGGCCAAGAGTCCTAGGTTAGTCACTTGATCTTATGGAGCCTCAGTTTCCTCATTTGTAAATTGGGGATGTGATAGCAGCACTTAGCTTACAGGAGGGTTAGAGATATAGACTGGACCTGTGATTTCATTAGTGCAGAGGATGGAATTTCTTTGACCAATGCCGGTCATATTTTATGGCCTTCCCAGGAGTGCTGAGAGGTTAATTAAGTGACTTGCTCTGGGTCACCCAGCCCCGGCATATATTAGAGATAGGACTTAAACTCGGGTCTTCCAGCTTCCATGTCAGCTTCTCCATCTACCACCCCACGGTGCCACTCCTTGTACATAGAAGAGGGTGATAATAAAATGGGGGCAATGCACAAAGTGTACAAACCAAAATCTCCATGAATAGATGAATAAAGGATTAGTTAAGTAGACTGGGCTCAAGTGGGGGCAGCGACCAACAGAAAGATAAAATAGTTCCTGCCCTCAAGGAGCTCCCATTGTGATAATGGAGACAGAACTGAGAGAAGGTTTCAGCTCCCCTGGCATCTCAGAAAGGAAAGGAATGCTCGAAGTCCAGTTTTGGGATGTCTAGAAGAGAAACCCATGGCCCACTGTACTTTCACAGCTATTTCAGATCAACCTGTGTTTTCTTCTTTTCTGATTTGTCATGGAGGGGTCATAGTGGAGAGAGCTCAGGACTTGGAATCAGGAAGACCTGATTTCAGATTCTGCCTCAGATACCTGCTAACTCTGTGATCCTGTACAAGTCACTTAACCTCTATCTGCCTCAGTTTCCTTATAGGTTAATGGGGAATAATAATAGCACTAATCTTCCAGGCTTGTTGTGAGAATAAAATGAAGTATTATTTAAAAATAGATTTTCAACCCTTAAAGCACAATATAATTATAGTCATTACCATACTTACTAGTATAACGATTATTAGTCATGGCAGGTTTGAAGTGGATGGTATAATCACTTTCAGTATCAACTTTGGGACCTAACCTTCTTCCAGCTGGAATGGGGAAATATCTATTTATCAAAGTCTCAGTGAGGCATTGGGCCCAGATTCACACTGGCTCAGGTAGAAGTTAATGGAACAATTCAAGAAGTCAAAAATTAAAAGCTACTTTCAGAGATTTCCATAGAAGGAGTCTTCCTAACCTCTGGGTCCAATCGATTTCAAAATGGTCCTTCTTGGAATGTGTATGTGTATGCGTGTATGTGTGTGTGTGTGTGTGTGTGTGATATTTGTTATGACTCATTTCTAAGATATAATGGGGTTATTCTGTTTGTTTTTCTTTGGGTCAATTTTTATTCATTCCCATTGTTTAGATGAGTAAGTTTTGTTTGGTCCCAAAGTTAGAATATGTTAGCATGCTAGGGACAGAATTCAGGGCCCTACCCAATTTGTCTCCAACCTTCTTACCTGTCCTTATCTCTTCTACCCTTAATATAGTCTACATTATAGTAAGATATATTGTGTTTTTAGGGCTACTAGTCATATGAGCATGTCTGGCCTACCTTTATTATTTCCATTTCCTTAAGAAGACAAAGTCATGAAACTAGCTCTGATGTTAATGGTTAGTCTGAAAATTCCAGCTATTTCCCCAGTGTTTATTGATTAGTTTTTAAATTTTACTTTATAAGGATCCAGATCACCCTATCTAACCTTAACTTATATTGCAGAAGCTGTTGATATTGTTGTCAGAGTCACGTCAAGAAGTACTGAGTGATAACTTTCCATGAGAGGCAGAGTGGTTATAGCAGAGTCAGGGCTTAAGTTCAAGTTTTGCCTTTCTATGTGACCTTGGGTAAATCATTTAACTTAAAGTGCTCCTGATAGAACCCTAAGACTATAAATCGCACTCTAACCCTATGAGGTCACAGGTCTGGACACCAAACAAACAAGACAATTGACCTTACATAAAACCCTTTACAAACCTTAACCAGCAATATAAATGCTATTATCACCACCATTGTTATTATGGTGATGAAGATGCTGAAGTTACCCAGAATCCAGGAACAGTCAGGAACAGCCTGCACTATAGACATTTTTGAAATGATGGTTTCTTTCCCAAGAATGAATCTCGGCATGTTTTCTGCAGAAAATTAACCACTGATTAAAACATGTCCTCACTTCCCCTTGGACTGTGGGTCAGCTTCTCTTCTGTATAAGTGAACTGCATGGGCTCCATGCCCCTTTGTTTCATGATTAACCTTGAGCGGAAGGGTAGGGTGGAGGTGAGTTGGGATTGGACTTCACACAACAGGAACTTTCAAATTCACAAGGCTTCAGACCAAGGTAGCAGTAGGAGGTGTTTTGTGTTCATTAATACCAAAGTATTTTAGACTCATTCTGCTCAGTGTGCATGTGAAATCACTTACTGATGGGGGACGGGCTCACACTTTTGTAGGATGCAGTTAAAAGGATGACAAGTGTTCAGTCTGTAAAAGCAGCCAAATTAACTAGCCCAGATCAATTGCTTTTGGTGACAAAGGTGCATGGAGGAGAGAGGGCTTCCTCCCCCTTCCCCCCAATAAACCTGGCTTGTTAATGGACTGTCTGTGATAAAGGGGCTCCACTTTATTGCCTCCTAGAAGCCCCGAAGTCCATAAACACCTTTGTTCTAACTAATAGTCTAGTAAAGGCAAAATGCTGTCTCCTAGGGAAAAGGAACAGTTGCAGAAAACTTTGAGGAGAAAAGAAAGAACAAGGAAACCTCTACCCCTCTCCCAGGCCTTTCCTCCCATCTCCCTTTGCTTCTCATTCTTCCCCTCCTTCTCACTTTGCCTTGATTTCTCCAAAGCCAACAGGGAATCGAAGAGATGTAAGTTAAAGTGGATGAGCTCAGAAAGGGGCATGGATTTATGTCCAACTCATGTTGCAATCATTACAACTTGCTTTGCAAGGAATCTCTATGGTTTCTCTTGGGACAGCTTGTTTTGGAAAAAAATGCCTCTGAGCTTTGAAGATTCCCCTACTTTATTACAGCAAGAGAGAGTAGCAGAAGTAAGTGCTCGTCGCCTACTGGAAATACCGAATGAAGAGTCCGATTGCATTTAGATGGTGACTATGAGTGGAGGGAAAATCTTCTAAGCAAACGTGGAGAGAGTCTGTTATTTCCGTGGTGACGCTTTGGGACAGCAGTCTAAATCCCAATTGTGTTTTTCTTCTTAAAATGGAAAATTGGGTCCCTGCCCCACTGTATCTTCTTTTTGCATTGTATCTGTTGAATTTACAGAAATGCCCAATGATCTAGGGCCGTGTAGTTGAAGAATATCATGACCCCTTCTGTCTTGGTGAAAGAGAGAGGAGTCTGATGAAAAAATTCTTTGAGCTAATTGAAATGGAAGGTTGAGTGACTGGAAAGCTGGTGACTTGGACAAGGAAAAGAATACCACTGGTGCATCAGAGGAGTCCTGATCTCACTGATGTGGCTGCTCTCTCCATCATTTTGGTCCATTGTCCTCTTATCCCATGGAATTCTCCTCTGTGTCCTTCCATGCATTCTCCATGGAGGATTGACCCCATTAGCTGGGATTCTTCCTTTAGGGATTTTAGTATTTGCTGGATGCCAGTCCAGACGTGGGCTGTCCTATGATGTTGGATGGATAGATGGATGGGAAGGAATAAGGATAAAAAGCAGCACAAGATCACGGATAGAGAGCCAGCCTTTGAGCCAGGAAATCCTGGGTTCAAGGTCCATCTCTGCCTGTCATTCTGGCTAAGTCATTCAATTCCTCAGTGTCCACAATCAAGCATAGATGACTATCAGTTACACAGTGGACTAAATGCTTTGTCCAATGTTCTGAAATTAATGAGTAGGAGAGATGTGATTTGAAGTGGACACTATCAGAAAATACTCATTTATGAAAGGATACAAGTTCCCATTTCAAGGAGAAAGATGGAGCAGTGATAAATTTGTGACCAAAGAAGCTATAAAGAGATAGGGGAAGTACCTGTTATTTCAATGGCATAAGGTACTCCCAGATGAGGAAACTCCCTTTACCAATGCAGACTAGTTCCTTCTCTGCATCTAATAGCCTTACAATGACCTAGAGTGGAGGTGTCAGTGCAACCCCAGCACCCCAGACAGAAACAGGTTAAAATGTAATTGAGAAATATTTAACAAAATAATAATATAATAGAACATAGATAATGCTAATATGTGATTTTTTAAGTCAACTTGAAATTCCTAGGAATCCATGAATGGTTTAAGTGTCCCTTCCTTTCTGAGTTTGTTACTGCTGGTCTAGAGCAAAGTGACAGCCAATCTTGTGCCAGAGGCAGAACTGGAACTGAGTTCTTCTGGACATTGAGGCTAGCTCTCCATTTACTACACTGTGTTGCCTTTCTGATTAAAAATATAGGAATAAACAATACATGGTCTCTCAGATTTCCTGATATGTTTCTAATGGGGACAGGGGTAGTTAGAACATCTGAGAATTAGATAGTGGTTAAAGAGAGAAGGTATGAGCCAAAATCTAAGATTGCAAAAATGAAAGAAAGGAACACTGATGAGAGAGAGGTCATGTAGTCTATTCTCCTGACAAAACTAAAGGAAACTTGGCTAACACCTTATGTGTGCTGGATCTCACTTATCTCTCTGGAAGACAGCAGCAGCCAGAATCCCAGTGCAAAGATTGGGATGGATATGGAAAGTAGGTAGAGGAAATTAGCTCCCCGGAGAGGCTGCCTCCATGTTGGACTTCTTGCTAAATGAAGCCTGAGGCAGATCCAAGTGACCACAGGAATTCTAGTGCTCTCATTCTTACTGTGTTCATAATGATGTGAATGAAACAGGATGGAATTGAGGTCAAGGTGCAGAACAGCCCTAGTATCTCCCTTCAACCAGTCTTCTCTCCATTTCCCAAGAGCTACACTTCTCATTGACTTCTCTATACCTTTGCATCATGTGTTTGAGTTGGCACCCTCCCCTACCCAGCCCTTCTAGCTTTTCAACTTTTTTATGTATTAGATTGTAAGCTGCTTGAGGGCTGGGAGGGATTGTCTTGGTTTTTATTTTATTTGTATCCTTAGCACTTAGCCTTATGCCTGGTGTTTATTGACTGATTAATTGACCCTGTCATGTGTAGTATAGCAATGACCTAGATTAATCCTCATGATCATTGGATAGGATGGAAACTGACAACTGCTGAAATTCTATTTCATTTCCTTCTCCTTTCTTCTTTTGTTTTCTTTCAGTTCAATTCAATTCAATAGGTGCTTTTGAAACACTTTCTATATGCAAGGCACTCTGCATACAAAGACAAAAATCAATCTACAGGCATTTATTTTGGAGGAATTTAGTGATGATAAAACCAAAAGTTACCAATAAAATATTTTCTTAAAAAAATAGTCTACTATATGACAGACACTGGGAATCAAAGACAAAAACAGAAACAAATTTTGTATACACAGGGAGTAAATTCAAACATATATTCAAAGAAAATACAATGATAAACTTCAAGCTCAATGCTCTCGAGGAGCTTACATTCTAGGAGTTCAGTGAGATGAGCATTAACACTGGGAGAGGGGGATCTGAGAAGGCTTCACAGAGTCAGAGAAGGGTGTGTTTAAGCTCAGAGTTGTTAGATAAAATAATATTTGTAAAGATCACAAATTTTAGAGCACTATATGAATGAACATCATCATCACCATTGCCATCACTATCATCATCATCATCAATCATCATCACTCTATTTACTGTAAACAGTGTTTCTAGCTCTTTCTCAATGTGCCTCTTACTCTCAACATAGGCTAAAAAGACCTTTCTTCTTCTTTCTGTATTCATTGTAAGCCAATGCTTGTTGTTGACTCTGGCATCTCCAATGTTGCTCTTATGAGACGTTGCCATTCTGTGGTGGTCTCCTGGTCCTTTATGTCCTCCCTGTTCTCCCAGGCCATTGCCCTCCTTCTGTCTTTACTTGTTTCTGCATCCACCCTGGATCCCATGGTCAGCCACTGGAAGGTCCCTAGGCTGTTTCACTCCCTTGACATGTGATGATAGTCCAGGTCTTGGGTCATCTCAGCCCCCTTTTCTGCTCCCATTCTCTGGTTGATGTGAACTGCTGTCAACTGGGTTAGTCAGTCAGTTAACAAGCATTTATTAAGCCCTTCCTGTTGTATCATCAATGCAATATTCACAGCACCAGTGGTGACTATGGATATACTGGCATAGTTCTCAATCACAAAATATAACAGTCTCTCCATACAGAAGACAAGAGTAAAACATTTACTCACATCCCAGAAAGCCAAATCCCAAGACCAGAAAGGCAATTCCATTATAATAACAAAGAAGTTAGCACACCATAGCACAGCAGGGAGCCACAGCATACTTTAGCCTTCCCACAAGCAAACACTCACAAGCCTAGCTATTTCCTTGGGTGTGTCTTCTCCTCCCTCCGGCTCTAACTGCTCTGACTCCCAGTTTCCTGTGCCCTCTGCTCCACTCTTCAGCAAACTCCTCCCACCAGAGGATCCATGTGATTACATTCAGCAGAAAAGACCTTCAAAGATCTTCCCTTAGGTCTGTTAAGGGACAGGGAAGATCTTCAGATTCCCATTCCCATTACACCTGTTTGTCGGATATCACGCTAAAGGCTGGGGATACAAAGAATGATAAGACAAGTCGTTGCCCCCAACAAGCTCCCATTCTAAAAGCAGAGACAACCCACACATAACCATAGACTTTGGAGTTCTATGTGGAGTGGGCAGGAGGTGGTCAGAGAGGTGAAGGCACTAGGGGCCACCAGAGGACCTCACATGAGCCATTCCAGCTCCTCCATCAGACCAGGACTTCCTTGGGATCAGGGGTTCTTTTGGTCTGGTTTTTCTGTCCTCAGTGCCTCATGTGTCCTCAGCACTTTAGAAATGTGTTTTGATTGAATGATAGAACCACAATTCTTTTATTTATTTCTTATTGACTTAGAGTGTGAAAGTGATGCTAAAGCTTTTCTCCAATCTCCAAACCCCTCATCCCACCTCCACTTCACCCATCCAGGCAACTCAATGGCACTACTGTGGAGAGAGCGCTGGGCTTGGAGTCAGGAAGACTTGAATTCAAACCTAGGAGTAGGACTCTGGACAAGTCACTTAATCTCTGTTTGCCTCAGTCTCCTCAACTGTCAAATAGGAATAATAATATACCTACCTCCTAAGATTGTGGTGATGATCAAATAAAATAATAATCATAAAGTGCTTGGCACATAGTAAGTAGCATATAAATGGTAGCTGTTCTTATTAATAATTATTGTTTAACCCAGTATGGCATGCAAAGCAACTTATTTATATGGCTTAAAGAAATCCTGTCTTGAACCCTGGTATTCCTAATCTACTTGAAGGAGTTGTCTAGACTCTGCCTAATAGACTGAATGATTGTGGAACTAATGGTAGAAGGGGTCTTCCTTTTTTTTTTTTGGAGGGTACTTGGGATTAAGTGACTTGTCCAAGGTCACACGGCTAGGTTTTTTTTTTTTTTTGGTGTGTGTTAAGTGTCTTCATCTGGATTTGAACTGCTGACTCCTGGGCCAGTGCTCTACTCACTGCACCACCTAGCAGCCCCGAGTAGAAGGGATCTTCAAGGTCACCAGTCCAAGTCCCACACTACAGATGGGAAACAACAAGAACAGTACACCACCACCACCACCATCACCACCACCACCACTACAGTCATGAGCACCAGCATCACCAGCACCACCACTGCAGTCACAAGCACCAGCATCACCAGCACCACCACCA
>NW_027185761.1:59748551-59789427 GCF_028583685.1 Petaurus breviceps papuanus | reverse complement strand
AGTCACAAGCACCAGCATCACCAGCACCACCACCACCACTACAGTCACGAACACCAGCATCACCACCACCACCACCACTACAGTCATGAGCACCAGCATCACCACCACCACCACCACCACCATCACCACCGCTACAGTCCCTACAGTCACCACCACCACCACAACCCCGATGTCCAGAACTAGTGAGCCCTCAGTGTCAGAGCCAGTATTCAAACCCAAGAATTTTGCCTCTGAATGCTGGGGGCTTCTCTCTGCATGGTATAGACTCCAATGTTTCATAATGATTCACATTTCTAGAGAGATCAATGATTTGCCAAGCCCTTTGGTCAGGATGACCTCACCCCGGTAGCTGATGGTGGGCAGAGGCTCTATCAGTGTGTGTGTGATTAGGGGCTGCTGGCACTTGGCCTCAGGAAAATATCTTACTTGGGTTTATGGGAAAAATGAGATACTCTCTAGGAAGCTTGTCCATTCCTGGATTGGAGAAGATGTTTTCCTTCCCAACGTCAATCCAGTCTGGGCTTGTTTTCTAGCTGTAGCTTATGTCAACCTGCTCTCCAATCTGCTTCAGAGCGTTGGGCAGATTGTCATATGGGAAAGTAACATATTTCCTGGATTCTTATGGGTCCTACAAGGAAACAACATTGCAAATTGGGTAAAGGGTGAGAATCTGCACCCAGAGAGTATGAATGTATTCAGTGGGATTCTGTAGTATAATTCCATAAATATTTCACTTTCCTCTTTATTTCTCATTCCCTCCTTATCTCTCTCATTCCTTTATTCTTTCTCTCCTTCCCTTCCCCCTCTGTTCTGTTTCTTTCCCTCTTTTTCTCTTCCCCCTTCTTTCCCCTTTTTGTCCTCCTCTCTTCTTTCTTTTCCTTCATTCTTTCTCTCTCCTTCCCTTCTCTCTACTTCTCTCTCTCCTTTTGCCTTCTCTCTCTCTCTTCTACTACTTCTCAGTGTCTTCCTTCTTTTTCCCCCTCTTTTATCCCATGTGCAAAGCAATCTGCTAGGTGCTGGGAAAATGAGAATAATAGCAATAACAAAAATCAACAAACATTTATTAAGAGACCACTATATGCCAGATACAATGTTAAACAAAGAAAGCCTTTTTCCCCAAGGAGATTACATTCTATCAAAGGGAACTTTGTACATATATAAGAAGATACGAAATATGTAGATACTCTCTCCTCTCCCTCCCTCTCTTCATTTTCCCTCCCTCCTCTTTCTCCTACCCCCCTCTCCCTCTCTTCCTCCCACTCCCTGTCTCATAAATAGAATCAGACAATGTGACTGTGATTAATATTATTTTGTTTCTACAATGTTCCAGATGCTAAAATCTGAAATCTATACCAGGAGTTTTCAGACCTCTGACCATAGCTCAAGTCAATTCTAAAGCCAACTTTCACAAAGAATAAAATAGAATTCTTGTGCTAGAGTCTGTTTTTTATAACTTTTCTTGGTATTTTCTACAGACTAGTGAAAAAAATCCTGCTGGATCCATTTTTGTGTTTGACTAAATAAAAAATGGCTTTATGTGACATAGTCATAATAAAGCCATATCTTTTGGCCAAATTTTAAAAAAGTGAATGTCATTAATAGTAATACATTCTTTATTGAAAGTGACTTGGGCAGATGGGAAATTAATCAATTTCATTCTGTTATTAGTGTTGATAGATAGTCTTAATACTAAGTTTTAGTACACTTTCAGAGAGTTAGGGATAATTGTGATGCTGGTTTCCCAGATCTTTTTGACCTTGCATGTCTGGTTTTCTGAATGATGAGGAGATGACAGGCATGACAATCCCTGACATTGGTGGGGAATGTGTTTCTTTTCACCTTTAAGTTTAAGAAGGGGGAGGTGGGAGGGGACTCTAGAGATCTTTTTGGTTTTGTTATTAGATTTTCAGCATCTATAATATTAATAAACAGCCCAGCTGTCTTTAATAACAGATCCCCCTAAATGAAAGGACAGATTTGGCACATATCTCATTCCCTCCTCCCAACACAGACCCACACATAACACTCATACACACAAACAACCCAAGAATCGGCTTTCACAAGGGTTTTCTAAGACAGATTGTCAGTCAATGAAACAACACCCTTTTTATAAATAAGCTGCATGAATAACATAAGTTTCTTTGAGGGATTTTCCATCTTGTGTAAACTGCTACTCCCTCCATGAGTGTAGTTTATAGTCTTCTCATCTCGTGTGATTATCATCGATCAAAAACACTTGATGCCGGGTGTGGTAATGCACACCTATAATTCCTGCTACCAGGGAGGTTGAGGCTGGTGAATTGCTTGAGATACAGAGAGTTCTGAGCTGCAGTGGAGCTAAAGCTGACTAAGAATTCTCCCTACTAAGTCTATTATTAATCCAGTGAGCCTCTGAGAAACTGCCAAAGGAGCAGTGGTCAGTCAGAAATAGAGCAGGTCAATTCCTCCTGGTCAATTAGTGGGATTGGGCCAGTGATTGACCACTTGCTTTCAACCTGGGCAAGATCCCTACATCTAACGGTATCCACCAGCCTCAACCTTCTTGGAAGCAGGAATCATAAGTGTGTACTATCACCCAGGAGGACTCCAAAGGTCCTACATTGGTGAAATTCATATAGACTTGGTTTACAATACGTTGACAAAGAAACTTGGGATAAATTGCTGAATCACGTTGATTTGTTATGGAAATGGAGAGATATATGATGGAGATTCAAGACCAGATCACTGCCATAAGAGATCCCAGAAGGGTTATCTTTAAGAATCCTGGATTGAGTGATCATGCAAGGAACAAACAGAAGAAATTGAAAAAATTGAACACAACTTAATTTCCAGCAAATTATGACCTGATGGTTAGAATTATACAAAGAAAACTCACACTATCTTTTATGGTCTGACAGATGAATTCCCATAACTACAAATGCATACTCTAAAATATCCTTGGCAATTCAACCGAAAACTGGACTTGAACCATAGTATTATCACTTAGTGAATGAACTATTACCTACTGTCACCCAGATATAACATTCTGATCCATAAAAACTGAAGAAGATGGTTTAATAGCCGTCTCCATCCCAGATATTCATCTTCAGGATAAATTCTAGCTTTCAAATTATTGAGATCCAATGGAAGAAATAGATGTGGCAACAGGATGAAGCATGTACCCCCGTCATCCTGTCCACTGCAGGAATGGTCCTGTGTTTCCTCTCAGTGAACCCACAGACGATGAGCTTACATCTGAATAATTGCATTTGTTTACAAACAGACATTTTATCCATCTATGCAACATTAAGTATCCAAGAGCAAAATTAGGAGAGCAACTTGTCCCATGACTGTTCTTTTTGAACTCCAGTGAAAAGATGAGGAGATGATGGTAGTGGTAACGAAGGAGATGAAGATGAATCTGAAAGCACTCATTCTTTCTTTGTGATGCTAACAACTGTGACAACCAGATATTTCTGTATGCTTGGGTCAGGCTGTGTGGCATAGAGCAGAGGAGTCAAACTTGGACCAGCAAATCCTGAGTGTGGCACAAACCCCATTAAAATGGAATTGAGAAATGTTTAACAAAATATGTCATTTTCTAAGTCAACATGCTGCCCATAGATATTTGGATTGGACTTAAAAAGATTTGGGTTCATATCCTGTCTCAGACCCTCATTGAATGACTGTGGACATATTTAATTTGTTGAAGCCTCAGTTTCCTAATCTTTAAAATGGGAACAAGAGCCTTTTCCTCACAGGGTTTTTGTGAGTGTCAAATGAGATAATATATGTGAAGTTCTTGGCCAGCCTTAAATCTTTAGAGGAGGGGCTGACTCAACCTTTCTGCGAGTCATGAGCTTCTTGGCTAACAGTCTGGTGAAGCCCATGGGCCCCTTCTCTGAATGTTTTTAAATTCATGGCTTACAAAGGAACCAATTATATTGAAATACAGTATCAAAATATTTTTGAAAAAGAAGGGCATGGACCCCAGGGTAAAAACCTGTTGAAGAAAAAAATAACAATATTGTATTCTGTGTTGTAGGCATAAGCCTGCCAGAAACAATTGAATTCAACACTAATCTAATATCCAAAGTCATTTTTAGTTGTGGTGGGAGAAGACAGAGAGAAGAGAGACAGAGATAGAGAGACAAGAGAAGAGATATATAAACTGGCGCTGTTTCCCCATGCCTTTTGACATGTCTCTGCCACAAGATCATTCAAGGTAACTCTTAGAGGGATCTTGGACAAGGAAAAGATCATTATCATAAAAATTGTTCGGTTGTTTTTCAATCTTGTCCAACTCTTTCGGACCCCATTTGGGGTTTACTTAGTAAAGATACTGGAATGGTTTGCTGTTTCCTTCTCCAACTCATTTTACAGATGAGGAAACTCAGGCAAATATAGGTTAAGTGACTTACTCAAGGTCACTTAACAGCTAGTGAGTATCTTACATCAAATTCGAACTCAGGGCTTCCTGACTCCAAGCCTAGTGTTCTATCCTTTGTGTCACCAGTTGCCTTTTCAAGGCTATTGAATTCAATGATTACATTTAATTTAACAATTGAAATAATCATTGACAATGGAGGGAATCATTTCAGTATAGTGATGGGGATATGGAATTGTATTACAGAGGCTAAACACCACACTTTTTTTAGTGGCAGCTTTATGAAAGCATATCTCATTCTTAGAATGAGTTCTTGGGCTCCAGTGTGTCTCTGTCTCTGCCTTTCTTTCTGTCCCTGTCTGTGTCTCTCTCTTCTTCCTCCTTGTGAGAATCAAATCAGATAATATTTATGACACTATTAGCATATAGTGGTTGACACTTAGTAATTGTCTGTTCCCTTCTTTTTTTAACTTCCTGTTCCTGTTGTTATTAGTAATATAGTAACATTCCCATCTTACAGATGGGTAAACTGGGTCTTGGAGAGGAAAATGACTTGCGTAAGGTGGTAAAGCTAGTAACTATAGCAGCCGTTTTAAGCTACCCATGTGCACAGTCAGCAAAGGAGGCTGTTGTTATTGGCGGGACCAGTCTGGTGAACAGCATGCATGGGACCTGCCTGGCAGAAGGGGGATATGTGATCTCTCTGGCTGTCTAGGCTCTGGCAGCCTCCAGAATCTAGCTCTGTGGCAGACCAGTGTGTTCGGAGGAAAGTTTGGATGATTTTGAAAGCCAAATCCCTACAATTGTTTTTAGAGGACTTGGGGTGTCTCATTTCTTTCCTGTTCAAAAGTGGAATTTCTAATAGCCCAGCAGGAGTGGCATTTCCAGTTGTAGAAGGCTGATGACTATTCTATGTCCTATAGCTCCCTGTTTAGGGAGGAAGTCTCAGCATCCTTCATACGTACATGCATATATACATACACACATACATATATACACTTACACATGTATATGCATATACATCTATGTGTGTGTATGTGTATATATATATATATATAATATTTTTTTCAAGTAGCAATCATTTATTTTCTTTACCTCCCACCTCCCTCCCCCAATTTTGGGGGTCAGGAGGGAGAAAAAGAAAACTCTTACTACAAATATGCAAAAAATCCTTATCAGGCACATCCAAAAATGTCTGCCTTCTTCTATGCCTTGAGTCCATCATCTCTCTGTCAGGAAGTAACATCTGGGATCTCCCTCTTCTCTCCCTATCACTCCCCCCCCCCACTGATGACAACTTCAAATGTCCTTCACACTTAGTCCTTCCCACTCAGAGAGAGAAGCTGGCTTCTAAGTACTCTCAGGCTTTCTCCAAAGGAGGCAGCCATGTCCCTTTGGGCTGCCTCCAAACAAGCCTCCCAACTGTAGCTTCCAGGGCTGGATTCCCTTCCTGGTTCTGGATGGATTTCCCTTCCGCCATTGGGAGCACAATGGACCCAGTGGGATGAGAACTTGACCTCTCAAAAGAATGGACTCAATAGTCTCTCCAGCCAGACAAAGCAAATAGATCAAAGCAGCCAGAGGTGACCTTGTGCCAAGTTGGAGGTTTAATAACAAGGCAATTTTAAAAATTAAAACCAAAGCCCTCAAAAGAATTTTTAAAGTGTATTTTCTCCTGTTTTCTTGGGGGAAAATATGGTGGAGGAGGAGACCGATCCTGGAAGTCGCACACCTCCCTGGCCTTTTCTGCAGGGCCGTGCTTCTGCATCTGGATTGGTCTTTACAAGCAAAAACCAAAACAAAAACCTCTCAATGTGAATGTGAACAAATGTGGGTGCTGGGGTTCAACCCTGGCTCTGCTGTTTACCAACTATGGGACTTTGGTCTTGACTCCTTCAGTGCCCTCCCCTGGAGCCTTGCCCTCTGCTGCTTGGAAGCAGGACTTGGAAAGGAGAGCCTCATCTGTGCCCAAATCAGGCCTCCTTCCCACCTGCCCTCGGGCCACTGCCCTCATCTCCCCCTCCCCTCAATCTCCATTTATCTCTTTTCAAGTGAGACTGCAGTCCTCTGGAGGGCAGGAACTGCCTTGTTTGCTTATATTTGATTCCCCTCACTTATCACAGTGCTTGGCACATAGTAAAAATTTAATAAAGATTTGCCTTTCCTCCTTTCCCTCCTCTTTCCCTCCTCCCTTCCCTCCTCCATTCCCTTTCTTCCTCCCTTCCCTCCTTCCTTCCTCCCTTCCCTTCCTCCTTCCTCCCTTCTTCTCTTCCTTCCCTCCTTCCCTCCCTCCCTCCCTCCCTTCCTCCTTTCTTCCTTCCTTCCTTCTTTCCTTCCTTCCTTCTTTCCCTCCTTCCTTCCTTCCTTCCTTCCTTCCTTCCTTCCTTCCTTCCTTCCTTCCTTCCTTCCTTCCTTCCTTCCTTCCTTCCTTCCTTCCTTCCTTCTTTCCAGACAAGAAAATTGAGGCTCATTTTGGTTGTGACTTAAATAGGGTGATGTGGGATTTGAACTGAGGTCTTTCTGATTGTTGGCCTGTTACACTATTTCTCAGCATGAAGCCAGTTCTGCTTCTACTCACAGCCCTTTTTCCTTCTAGGAGTCTTCTGTCTTGGGTTCAAGTTCTGTTGAATTTCTAGGGACAGAGAAGAAAGTGAATCTCTGTGTGTTGTCTCCCTGGGGGGCCTCCTTAAGAGGGCAGATGCTCATTCTTCTTCCTAGGTCCTCAGTACTTAGCACAATGCTTGGCACATGGTAAGCTGTTAAGAAGTCCTCATTCATTCATTCCTTACCATCCAGTAATGATACTTGTTGTATAAATCCAAAATGTGGTTAAAGGAAGGGGACTCCCTGCCAGGGCCATTCCTGCTGAGCTTGGGAAGGAGGACAGGGCTGGACAGTAAGGAGGGTGACTAGAAGTTTCACTTTGGAGTTTTAATTTGCTGACCAGTCTACACACCACACTGGGGAATGCACATTGGCTTTCCATCTTCTCTCTTCTTCCCTGGTGTTGCAGAAAAAACACAGACCATCCAAGTCAGAAGACCTGGTTTCAGATTGTGTGTGGCACATTATCTGAGTGATCTTGGATCACTAGGCGGGCCTGGATTCAATGGTTTTGCTACAGAGAGTAAGGATATAGAATTAGACAGTCACTAAGACCATGGATTGCCTGGTGCATGTGGCATCTGGAATAGATATCTGACCGCACCCTGCCCCATGTGACACAATTATTTATAGTCCTAATTCTGAAGTGACATGTATAGTGATAACGCCCAGAAAGGAAAGGCTGACAATGAAAATTTTATCTTGTTGACATTTCTATATGTGTGTATATATGTACATGTGTATATATGCATGTGTATATGTATGTGTATGTATATGTGTATGTGCATGTGTATATATATGTATGTATACATACACACATATATTGTTGTTCAATCGTATCTGATTCTTCGTGACCCCGTGGACCACGTGGATCATAGCACATCCCTGCTATCCATGGGGTTTTCTTGGCAAAGCTACTGCAGTGGTTATATATATATATATATTTATACACACACATACATTTCTAGATATTTACATGCACATACATCTACTATGATTTGGGGGATACCATATATATTTAATATGTAAAGAGTGTGTATGTAGGTATATGCATGCATATATGTGTACAAATGTATATATCTGTATGAATGTTAAATATATATTTTATATAAAATACATGCATGTATATATCTATGTCCCCCAAGGTCTTAGTGCAATCTTAAGCTTTAAAACTTAAAACCATACCAAAACTTTTGGAACCAGACAGGTGGGGGTACAGTGACTAGAGTGCTGGTCCTGGAGTCAGGAGGATCAGAGTTCAAATGTGGCCTCAGATATTCACTAGCTGTATGACCCTGGGCAAGTCCCTTAATCTGTTTTCCTCAGCTTCCTCATCTGTAAAATGAACTAAAGGAGGAAATGGCAAACTGCTCCAGTATCTCTGCCAAGAAAATCCTGAATGGGGTCATGAAGAGTCTGACACCATTGAATACCACCACCACCATCACCATTCATTAACCACCATTTTTGGAAAAACTTTGTACAATTATGATAGTAGAAGAAGAAAGAAGAAGGAGGAGGAGGAGGAGGAGGAGGAAGAGGAAGAGGAGGAGGAATAGGAGGAAGAAGAAGGAATCCTGTAGTCTAAAAAGGGAAAAAAAATATAACTTCATACTTTTAAATTACATTAATGAATTTTTGAAAAAGAGAAAAAAACTACCTCCTTGCTGTTTTGTCATGGTAATGAATAATAATGTTACGGTTTCTCTTTGAGTTTTACCGTCTGAAGATTTGTCATTGACTTTGTCCAGATTGATTTTCACATATCAATTTTTCATAGCCAGATTTGTCCCTTTATTTTCTCTCCTAGTTGATCAAAGGACACTTTAAAAATTAACTTTAGTTCAATTACTTTTAATTAATATTAATTTTAATTTTAAAAGTTTCTTTCACATGAAGCGACCAATTTGTAGAAGTTCAGAAAAGTCCTAAAACCATCTGAAAAGTGACTTTATTTTGCTGAACTTCATCCCAAAGGAGAGAGGGCTATCCTTCCACCCAGTTTCCAACAGTTTTGAACAGTGGACCCTCCTCTTACTGGGTAAATATGATAGCTCCTACCACACAGAAACCAGGTACCATTGTTTATTCTGCAATGAACCTAATTCCAAGTTCAGCTAATATAAATTTAAAACTTCTCCCTAGAACCCGCTGGGATCAGTTGTCTTTAGACCTGAGTTCTGGGGGATTGTCAGGGTTGTCCCTGCCGGCTTACCTCCTAGGGCCCAAACCGTGTTGTCTTCTATCATTCAATCCAGAGTCGGTCAAGTTCCCTTTGGAACTGAGGTGGGCATTCTACCTCACCAGCCTTCAGTACAGCCCTTCGAGACTAGCCCCAATCCAAGCTGTTTTTATTATTGTTTGACATACTTCATCAAGCATGTCAGTTCACCCCCTCACCCTACTCTAAGATCACTTCTGGTTTCTTTTTCCTCTTCCGTAAAATCTCTTTTCTCTTTCTCCACCTTTAGAAAACATGACAGAGTTGACATGTGGAAGCCAGAGTCAGGGTGAATATGGGGAATGATTGTTTTCATCTCCCCACCTTCCTCCCCACACCAGAGGCAAAATTTAGGTTTAGAATGAACAGCATCTTCCAGGACAATGCTTTTACAAATAGTTTTCAAATCTGGGCTATTTTAGTTATTCATTTGTTCAAATTTCTTATCTGTCTCTCTCACTTCTCCCTTATTAAACAATTAAGAAAAAATAAAACTCCGATAATAAATATGCACACAAAACAAATCCCCACATTGGCTACCCCCAAATGTGCGCCCCATTCTCTATTTTAATCCATTCACTTGTCCTGCGCGAGGTGGGCACTTGTCTTCCCTCTGCCAACATGGCTTCTTATTGCCGGGTCAGAGTTCCAAAGGTTGCATTTCCTATATGCTACCATCATTGCTTAGACCTTTGTAGTTCTGCTCACTTCTCTCTTCAAGAGGTCTTCTTTGAACTACTGGATTTATCAAGTCCTCCATACATTGCTGCCTCCGGATCTTTGCCCAAGTTATCAATACCCTTCCTTCTTATGTCCATCTTTCAGAATTCTTATTTTCAAGGCTCAGCTCATGTACCACCTCCTCTGCGAAGCCTTCCTGGATCTTGCTTCCTTGCCCCCACTCCACATTGATAGCATCCCTGCTCAAATTACCTTGCATTCTTTTATCCGGGTTCCACTTCACTGGTAGAATATAAGATCCTTGGGGGCAGGACCCGTTTTGTTTGTCCTTTTATGCTGGCACTTAGCAGAATGCCTTGGACATTGGGACGTCAAAGTAATGCTTATTGAAGTCAATCGGATAACCTTGGTTATTTTCCAGCCCCACCTAGTGGTCCAATTGGTGAGCATTATTTCCTTTAAATGGAACCAGGAATCCCAACATCTTTCTGCCAGTAACTCCCATTTAGAGAGTGCTTTGTGGTTTGTAAGGCCCTTTCCCAGAACCCTGGGAAATACTGCTATTATTCCCATTTTATTGATGGAGCAACTGAGCCTTAGAAATGTTAAGTCACCTCCCAAAGGCAACTCAGCTAATAGGTGTTAGAGTGAATTCTCAAACTCACCTCTTTGGAATTTAAGTCCATTATTTTTCATTTTGTTTTATGTAGTATTTCCTTAGTACTAGGAGTTGTTAACAGGGAGAGGAGAAAAAGAAAATTAGAACCAGTGCAGCTGAAAAGAGGGTATGGCTGGTATTTCCCCCCAATCCAAATGATTAGAATTGGCTTCCACTGGTGAGTCCGTGTCTACTGGCATGTTTCCTGAAGAAAGGGGATAGTTATAAGCTAGAGCATCCCAGAGGAGGAAAGAGCCTCAGGGGTCCTCTGGTCCAACCTGTACCTGAAACATGAATCCATTCTACAAGCTTGCCATTGAACTAGATATTCAATGATTCATTAGTGAGAGAATGCAAGGGGAGGGCAGTTGTGGCCAGATTAAAGGAAACACAAGTAGTTCAGTTTGACTGGAGCACCAGTAGATAATTCTGTAAAGATTGTCTTGAATACTCTGTAGCTGGGCCTTATGTGATTAGCACAGTGGAGTTTGGGAGGTTTGTCAGCACTCAAGAAGTACCAGCAGGAATAGAAGAGTTGTGTGCAACAGACCTCATGAAGGAAGGGTGGGTAAGACTTGAGCACCAATAAACTATGGAAGGAGGAGGAGTCAGATTCCAGGATTCCAAAACTGCTCGCTTTGAGGATGGTGTTAACACTAACAGAAATAAGGAAGTCGGGGATCTAAATAAGGAGTTTAGTCTGGGACACGTTAATTTTCAGTGGAGGCTGAACATCCAGGGGACGATGTCCCTAAGGCAGTTTGAAATGTGCATCTCGGTTGTAGAAAACCCAGGCTGGAAATACGGGTCTGAGGACTGAGAGGATCGTTGACTAAGAACTAGAGGAGCCCTTTGAGACCATTGAGCCCAGCTGCTTCATCTTAGGATGAGGAAACCAAGGCACAGAGTAGCTAAAGGAGTTGTCCTGGATCACACAGCCAGTGTCAGAAGCAGGATCTGAGTTCAGGTCTTTCTGACTCCAAATCCAGAGGCTTATTGATGTTCCATGGGCTCTTCTACTATCAGGAGCTATAGGACTGGGGACTGAGCCCCAAATCATAGTGCTATGCCCAGGCTAGGTTCTAAATAATAGATACCGAATGAATGAATACAAACCCTTGTCTCTGCTGACAGCGTTATATCACAGGGTCTCTCTGTGTCAAGATTCATACACTCTAGAAAACGTGCGTGTTTCCCCTTGGGAGACAAGAGAAAAACAGATCAAGATTGTTCAGTTGGCGATCGCAACTTGATTCCCAGTAAAAATTAGTGAGGATTTGAAAGCAAACTGTTGGCATTTGGTGTCATTGCTTAGAGATGAGACCAGTGTTCTTTCTGAGTGTCCGGGACCGTCTGTGACTTCAATTGATGAACCTCATCATCCGTTGAAATTCAAGGAGGCCCAACGTCTTGTGGCTAGATCACCTTCTAAAAATGAGCTATCATGAAATCATGATGAGATCTGTGGCCTGAGTGTGGCCGTCCCACTGCCATTATGGAAGGTAAGCTCCTTGAGGGCAGATGCCACTTCTTTTCACTTGCAGTCTTGTACTGTGGTTTCTGACATGTTTTTCTATACATTTTGGGATCGAGGGTAGAGTAGAGGGTGGGGAGGTGAGCCTGTGGTTTTGTCTGTTTTGGGAGCTGCCTATGAAGAAGCACCATGTTAACTAATTCAGATCTGTGTATGTCAGACACAGGTTCCTAAGCTGGGATCTGAAGAATAGTGGATAGATGATGTGGACTGGGAGAGGGAAAAAACAGCCTCTTGATTTTCACTAACCTCTAAGTGAAATTTAGTATGTTCTCCAATTGTGAATTTAAAAATATTCTGAGACACCAAAAAGGGTAAGCGCTCCTGTTTTAGGGAGTTGCCTGAAGGCATTGAGAGGTTCAGTGATTGGCAGGAGATCACATTTGCTGCCTTTTTTTCAGAGACAGGACTAGAAACTGGCCTCTCTTGCCTCTGAGGCCAGCCCTCTCTCTTCTCCAGACACCACCTTTAAATGGAGGTGATTATATGGCTAAATGAAGGGGAATTATCACCAGTTGTTTGTGTATACATTCTATGTGTTTCCCCTTTAGAATATAGGCTCCCAGGGGAGCAGTGACTGAGTGTCCAGCACACATTTAATAAATGTTTATTGCATTTAATTAAACCGGAAAATGTATTTAGATCCTGCCTCCTTTCCTTTGGCTGGGCCAAAGAGGTGACTTGGCATCGTGTCCTGAAGGTGGGAGAGACGTGTTGCTTTGAATCAGGAGATGATGTCAGCTCAGGAGACATAGGCCCTTCTTGGAAAATGCCCTGGGATTTTTACATCCCTGTCGACAGGAAGCAGGAAAGCCAAAATAGAATCCAACCCAAGCCCAGAACTCCGAGCTTCAAGTTTGGAACCGGCAACTTTTCCTCTGTAAAAATCTCTTTGGAAAAGCTTTTGGGTTTGAGTCAGCTGGGGTAAACCCATTTTCAGAGATTTTTTTTTTCTTTCTGGAAGCATTTAATTGAAAGGAAAAACCCCCAGAATGTCTCCAAAGTTGAATGTTGTACAGAGTATGGGAGGAGAGCCTAGAAATAGAAACATCAAGGTAAATGAAGTCTGCAAATGATTTGGATAGAAATGGGAAGGGGAGGTTGGAATGGAATAATAAGGGGGAAATTAAAAAAAAAGTTTTTCTCTTCAAGGAAAACTCTAGGTCCTGGATGGAGAGGGGTCTGCAAGGGAGAAGCAATCTTCAGGAAGGAGTGATGGCAGGTCTGTTGGAAGGTCAACACCAAGCCAGGAAAATATGAAAGGACACATCTCAATTTAGCTTAATTTCCGACGTGAGGAAGGTGTAAGGAGAGGGAATTTCACAGTCATTTCCCCTTGGATTTCTACTTTAGAGGCTGGTTTTAACTAACCTGATGGGAGGGCAGAAACCCACACTGGTAGCCTTTTGTTTCTCAGAGAACGTGATGCTGTCTTAAGAGTACTTGGATATGGAAATCACAGGATCCGAGTTCAAATCCTATGTGTCTTCTGGCAAATCTCTTCCTTTCTCTGGGTCTCAGTTTCCTGACTTGTAAAATGGGGATCATATTAATTATAGTATGGATATCAAAAGGTTGTTGTAAGGCTCTAGCGAGTCTATGAAATGACTTTGCAATCTTCAAGTCCCACAAGTATTAGCTATTATTCTTTTTGGTCTTTGTACCGTATAGGCCATACACAGTGATTGGCACATAGTAGGTTGTCCTGTGAACAGTGATCTAGAGGAGGCTGGTGTCCAGAGGTGCCCTGTGTTCAGTTAGAGATGGGAAATCTGAGCACCCTACGTCTCGGGGGCCTGTGGAGTGAGGTTAGCATTCCTAGAACTTAGAGCAGGACCCTGCCTATCTCTAGACACTCAGCAATAATGACCACTACAGCAGAAAACTGGCTTTTACACAGTACTGTAGCTTTTGCAAAGGACTTTACAAACATCAGATTATTTGATCCTTACAACAACCTTGCAAGGTAGCTGCTATTACTATCCCCATTTTACAGAAAAGGAAACCGAGACGACAACTTCAGTGACTCACCCAGGACCATATAGTAAGTTTCCAAAGCTGAATTTGAACTCAGGTCTTCCTGATTCTGGATCCAGGGCTCTAATTTACTATATCACCTGCAGTTGGCCCCAGATACGTGTTTGTTGAATTAATGCATGATCAGAAGGTCATACATGTAGTGCAGGCAGGGACCATGGAGGCTCTCTAGTCTAGTCCCTTCGTTTTATAGATGAGTAAGTTAACTTACTAAATTAAATAAATTACCTACAGTCACATGACTAGTGTCAAAGGCTGGATTTGAACCCACAACCTGCTGACCCTGAATCAAGAGCTGTATTTGCTCTGCGATCCTTTACTGCCTTACCTGTGGAGTGGCTGCCCTGGTGATTTCTATGGGTGAGTTGTCCCTACCTCCCTGGCCTTGCCACCACAAAGTACCAAGCTGACGTTTCATCTCAGACCTAAGACGTCACCTCCTTTTTAGCATGATGGCATTGTGGTCTTTTCCCCCATGAGTCCCCTTTCCAATGAGTCTCCATAGAATGTAGTTTGGCATTGTGAACCAGGGGTGGGGAACCTGCAGCCTCGAGGCCACATGTGACCCTCTAGGTCCTCAAGTGTGACCCTTTGACTTTTGAAGTAAGTCAAAGGGCCACACTTAAGAACCTAGAGGGCCACATGGCAGCAGGTTGCCCATCCTGGCTGGAGTTTAGATTTTTCTGTGTAGTCTTAGCTTAGGGCATTAGAAAATGTGTTTCATGTTTGACTTAAGAGGAGATGACCTCCTTCCATGCATCCCACCTCCCCTTTATTCCTTCTCCTCCCCAATACCAGCCCAACCGATGCCTAAAATCAGAGCTCCACACTCATTTGGCGCCTTGAAAGAAGGAAATGAGCTTTCATTAAGGACCTTCTCAGGGCTGGCACTCTGCCAAACGCTTTACAAATTTTATCTAATTTGCTCCTCCTCATAGCCTGAGAGGGAGGTGCTATTATCACCCCATTTTACAGTGGAGGAAACTGAGGCCTCGTTCAGAGCCACACACCTCGTATCCGTGGAGAGATTTGAACAGAGGTCTTCCTAACTCCAAGCACAGTTCTGCTGTGAGGAGCACATTAAACCCTCATCAGTCGTAGAATGTTGAAACTGAAAAGGGCTTGAGATCTCATTCGTAGTCAGGAAGACATGGAGCAGAGTGAGTGATAATCTTTCCGCTCGTACAGTCTAGTAACCAGATCTTACAACTTAAGGGCTGTGAGAGACCATAGATATCATCCATACAATGCGTTCCAGATGGGAAAACTGGGCCCTCGAGAAGGTAAGTGTGGCACCCAAGGTCAGACAGTGCCAGAACCAGGCTTTAAACCCAGTTTTTCTAACTCCAAATTTGAAGGATCCTGGATTTTGAGCGAGAAGAAACCTCAGAGGGTACCTAATCCAACTCCCTCATTGTACAGAAGAGGAAACTGCAGAGTGTGGTAAATGACTTACCAAGGGTCATACTGCCACTTAGTAAGAATCTGATGGAGGATTTGAACTTAGGTCTCCCTTACTCTACCCATTGTGCTAACTTGTCCGCTGAACTATTGTCTCTCCTTACAACTTAATGTGAATCTGTTCTGGGAGAACAGGTTTTTCCAGGATCTGGGAGGAGAGAATATAGAATACCTGAATGCCTGAGGGTGGGAAAGGATTCAGCCAAATTAATACTGGATGGCCAACCTCACAAGATTTCAGAGTTCTCTTTCGGGGTCAGTCTGTCAGGTGTATCTTATAATGAAGCATCATGACATTGTTGGATGGATTCCTGCCTATTCCTGAAACACAGAAGTTACATGGAAGAGGATCAATCTAAGGATTAAATGCTAATTGGAAACCAAAATGGTAGCTTTGCCTGTCAAAGGGATTCTAATTAGAGCCTTGGTGATGAGCAAAGAGTGGTGTTCCCAGGGCACTTCTAACAAGATTCCAGAAGACTTTAATAGGCTGGGACATTGAGCCAAAGTGTATATAATGAATTTTAATAGGGATGAATGTTTACTAAGGAAGTCTTATGTTTGGGGGTCAAAAATCAACTTCATAAGCAGAGGATCGGGCAAGCATGTCAAGACAGCGGTTTGTGTGCAGAAGGCCGGAGGCCTGGTGTGCACTGCAAGGCCGATATGAGTCAGCACAGCATGTGCTAGAATGGGAGGTCTTTGGTGAATAGGTATTCTTTTATTCTTCGTTCATGCCAAGTACTTTTTCTCTGTTGTTCAGGCGTGTCTGCCTCTTCGTGTGACCACATTTGGGGTTTTCTTGGCAAAGATACTGGAGTGGCTTGCCATTTTCCTCTCCGGCTCATTTTGCAGATAAGGAAATTGAGGCAAATAGAGTTCAGTGACTTGCCCAGGGTCTTGCAGATAGAAAGTGTTTGAGGCCAGATTTGAACTCAGGAAGATGAGTCTTCCTGACTCCAAGTCACTCTATCAATTGCACACTTAGCTGCCCACAATCAATTCTTAAACATGTTTGTTGTTTGACTGTGGGCAGCCAAGAAGGTTAATGGGATTGTTGGCTCCATTAAGGCAAAGGTGGTAGGCAGGAAAAAGGAGGGGGAGAGCCTGCTGTCTTCTGCCATAGTGAGACCACATGTCAAGTCAGGTCTTCAGATAGGGGGGTCACGGTTTAAGAAGCACATTGATAAGCTGGAGGGTGTCAGAGGAGGGTAGCCAGGGTGGTGAAAGGCCTTGAGCTGCTAACATGGAGGATCTACTGAAGATATTGGGAATGTATAGCCTGGAGAAGAGAAGATTCAGAGGGACTTAAGAGTGTTTGAAGGGTCACCATGAGGAAGAGAGATCAATCTTGTTCTTTTGGGCCAGAGGCCAGAACTAGGAGCAAGTTTAGGTTTAATATTAAAATCAAACCTTTCTTTATCATCTGAGTCAATCCCCAGTAGGACAGACTTGGAGGGTGTGGGCTTCTTTTTACCAGAGGTCTTGAAGCAAGGTTGGAGGGCTGTTTGTGGAGGGACTTGTTTTTCCTTGAGGTGGCCTGTGGATAGAGTGTTAGACCTGGAGTTAGCAAGACTTGAGTTCAGGTTTAGCCCTAGGCAAATAACTTGACCACTCTCAAACTTGGTTTTCTCATCTGTAAAATGGGATATTAATAGGAACCACCTCACTGGGTAGTTGTGAGTGTCAAGTGAGATACCATGTATAAAGGCCTTTGCAAGCCTTACAAAGCTTTATTGCTATAGGGAGATACTGTGGCTGCTGTTGTTAAATTGCGGATTGTACTTGATGGTCCCTTCCAGTGCTGACATTCTGAGCTTCTGTTATTCAAGTATATGGTAGATGATGTTTCACTTGCTGTCCTTTGGTCTTTCTGATTGGGAGGAAGGTCTGAAAGGCTCTCACTGCCCTTTAATTTCTGGGGAAACATTTGCTAAGGCCCATTGAAGTGATTACCTCATGGTACTCTTTCTTCATTTGCCAGAATGGATGAAGGTCTCCAAAAATTTTGATTTTGAACCAGTTTCCAAACCACCTCAAGGACATATATGGGGAGTGCTGTACCCATCTAATAAGGCAAATGGAAACTGCTTATCCAATGAGTCACTTAGTGATAGTCACCAAGAAGTAAGCTCGCGCAAGGTCAAATAGAATTCAGCGTCATAACAAGGAATTACCACCATCTCTATGTGTACCCCAGCCGTTCCGAGACATGAGTCATATGCTGATGATTTAATGCAGTAGCAGCCAGAAAATCCAATGGCCCAATGGATTTGGGATCTCACTGATGTGATTATTCCTTCACACAGTACAAATTGCTACCCATCTATGCCTACCCATCCTGGGAGACTCTCATTCAAGTCCTTCAAGGGGTGTAAGGTGCTAGAGGCATTCCGTGAGATCTGGACTGTCCATAAGTCACTCCCTCTCTCATTACATGACTGGAATATCTTTGTTTTCTGGTTATAAACTTCTCTGATTGTATCCTTCAATCAAGGATTCAAAATTGCTTCAAGCATTTGAGGGTCATATTAACCCTTTGAGGTGGGGCCTATAGATATTATTATCATCCTTAACTTGTGATTTTTGTCTGTATGGAGGAAATTTTGATGTGACCGCTCCTTTTGCTAACATATATCAGGAACCTTTTAAAATAGCAAAAAGGAAAGAAGAAAGAAGGAAGGAAAGAAAAGAAAGAAGGAAGGAAAAAGGAAAGGAAGGAAAGAAGGAAAGAAAAGAAAGAAGGAAAGAAAGAAAGGAAGGAAAGAAAAGGAAGATGTAAAGAAGAAAAAAAACATTTATTAAACACTAACTTTGTAGTATACACTGTGCCATGCACTGGGGATACCAATACAAGCAAACCACATGGTCTCTCCCACCCAAGAGCTTACATCCAAGTGGGGAAGATGATACTTAAGGGGAGCTGGAACATGGGGAGGTGAGGAGAGGAGGAGAAGAAGGGACTTGCCAGTCAGATGAGCAGGTCCCAGTGCAGAGGCATCTGGATTAGGGGCAAGGCTACTTGGCATATTGGGAGGGGGAGAGAGGAGTGAGTTGTGTGACCGACTCTACTTCTTGCACTCCATTGATGACACATGGCCTCTTATACTCACTAGGTCCCAGATGGTCAAAGGAGACGAGGGCTACATTGGCTTTAATGAGTTCTCTGTTACTAGAGGTCCTCAGTCAGAAGCTAGATCTTCACAAATTGAGAATGTTGGATAGAGAACACATTTTTCATGTAAGCAGTTAGACTAGGTGACCTCTAAGTTACCATCAAACCCTGAGATTCTTTTTTTTTAATATATATTTTTTTAAATTTTTCTTTTTGGGGGGGAAAAGCAGGACAATTGGAATTAAGTGACTTGCCCAAGATCACACGGCTAGTAAGTGTTAAGTGTCTCAGGCTGGATTTGAACTCAGGTCCTCCTGACTCCAGGGCCGGTATTCTATTTGTTGTGACACCTAGCCGCCCCAAACCCTGAGATTTTTTAATCTTAGGATATTGATTCGATATGTCCTCTTACTGTCGTGGCTTCCATGGTTAGTCCATCGTTTCCTCATTCTCCTCCTACTTATTTGACTGCTCTTTCTCAGTCTACTTTGCTTATTCATCATCCATCTTTCCCCCAATTGTAAGCGTCCCCTGAGGGACACTCTCCTATCTCCTCT
Source organism: Petaurus breviceps papuanus (assembly GCF_028583685.1). Taxonomy (NCBI): domain Eukaryota; kingdom Metazoa; phylum Chordata; class Mammalia; order Diprotodontia; family Petauridae; genus Petaurus; species Petaurus breviceps. The sequence continues at coordinate 59,770,193 of NW_027185761.1, read as the reverse complement.
TCTTTTTTCTCTCCACATTTTTTCCCTTGATAATCTCACATGCTATTCAATCATGAACTCTGCAGAGATGTCATCTAGGTGGGATGCCCAACCCCTGAAATACAGCCCCCTGAATTCCAGTTCCGGATTTCTGGCTACCAGTAGACATCTCCCTCTGGATGCTCTGTTGACACCTCAAGCTCAGCCCCACAACATTGAACCCCAAACCCGTCCGTCCTCCAGACCTCCGTATTTCACTTGGAGGTAGCACCGTCCTCCCAGTCATACAGACTTGAACCCTGGGAGTCATCTCTGATTCTTCACGTCTCTCTTCCTCCTCCATCTAATCAGTTGTCAAGTTCATTCTACCTTTGTGACATTGAGAGATTTCCCCTTGTGCACACTTAACGCTGCTTTTGTGATAACCTTCTCATGGGTCTTCTAGCTCGCCTTTCCTCTCCTTGTCAGTCCATCTTCCCCCCAACCTCTGAAATAATCTTCCTGTGGCCTAGCTATGAGCATGTCACGCCCCCTTAACTACTGGCTTCCTGTTGCTTCCAAACTAAAATACCCCTTTCTTAGCCTAGTGTTCAGAGCCCTGCGGATCCAGTCCTCGCAAATCGTTTTCATGTTCTTTTTTTCACATCAGTTGCGCACTCCAACACTGTCAGCTAAACTCCCAGCTTTTCTGTAGACCTGCTGTCCCATTCACTGTTCACACCTGGAGATGGGCACATTTCCCAGCTTTCCTTTTCCTGATGCATGTCTTCCTTATCTTCCTCACAGCTAAGTTCAAATGCGGCCTTGGCTGGGGAACTTCCCCTGATTCTCCAATTCCCTCTTCCTCCCCCCTGCCTCCCTGCCCCGGACAGAGGCATTCTCTGTCTCCTTCAGTATTCCTCATAGCCTGCAAACTTCTCCTCTGGTCCCATCACGCGTCTTCTTTCTCTTCACTCCAGTATGTGTTATGTTCCCCTAACCCAAGTGGAATGTAAGTGTCTAGCAAAGGGCATCCTGTATGTAGTAGACACTTAATAAATGCTGGGTTTTCTTTTTCTACTTTCTGCCTTCCATATACTGTATGCATGCATGCATGTGCACACATAGACATGTGTATGCACAAGTATGTACACACATATGTTCATGTGGATATATGTATGTATACTGTGTGGACATAATTGCGTGTGTATGTGTATATATGCCTGTATGGATGTGTATGTGCATGCCCACATGCTGTTTACATGTTCATTGCCCAGTATTGTATGAGGTACATAGTGAACACTTAATAAAGACATATGACTTGGTTGTATTCTCATTAGAATGTGAGGTACTTGAGGGCAGGGCCTTTTTTGGTATCTCTAGGGGTTAGTACAGGACCTGGCACGCAGCAAAAACCTAATGAATGCTTGTTGTTTGATTAATATTAACAATGACTGGCATTTTAGTGAAGTTTAAGGTTTATAAAGTCCTTTACAAAGACCTCATTTTATCCTTATAACAATGCAGGGAAGTAGATGCTGATATTATCACCTCCATTTTACAGGTGAAGAAACTCAGACTGACAGACAATAAGTGACTCGCCCAGGACCACACAACTAGAAAGTGGCTGGAGATGGAGTCAAAGTTAGGTCTTCCTGGCTCCAGGTCCAGAACTGCCCCCACTATTTTTGGAACATGTCACCTACATGATTAGGGAGTTGTCCAAGGCTCAGCAAACTAAATGGTGTACCAAAGGACAGCCACATGCTAAGTCTCAAAGTTGGGGTTTAGACTGGGGTCCTTGGGACTCCAGGACTGGTAATGAGTGTACTCTACCATCCTGCCTTCCATTTAAAAAACAAACAAACAAACAAACACTCTTTCTGTTCCTCTTTCCTGCCCATTGCACTTTGACTTCATGTAGGGAGCAAGGTTGACTTACACAGCCTCATTTGCCTCTACTTATCTTTCCACTTCTTTACAAGCCATTGGTCATTGGGCTTGGCGTTCCTCCCCACCCCTAATGCCTCTGAGACAAGAGTTTGTGGAGGAAATATTCCTGTTTGGACAGAGGTAACAAAGTGAGAAAAATATTTCTGTGCATGTGTTTGAAAACTTTAGGAAAACACTTTTAAATGATCGTTCTCAAGATAGTTTCTACATGGGTGCTTTCTTCTCCCCCCCCCCCTTTTTTTCCCCAGGCTTCTATTTGCGTGGAGTGATCAATTGTAATGGAAGGCCTTTGGTGCACTTATTCATGGGCCTGAACAGTAGCCGACCTGGCTGCCCCAGCTTGTGTTTGTATAATGCTCTGCCCACATCTCCAGGAGCTGAAGAGTCATCCTTCTGGAATGAATTGGCCCTTTTATGGGCAGGAAGCAACTTCTCTGCATGCTCGTGCCTGGGGCATAACCCCTGGCCTATCTCTTGGGAATTCTGATCAAGGTGGTGATCTTGGCTTTGATTTTCATAGTTTTAAAGATGGTTCCAGCTTTGCAGAACATTCAGTGTTGGGTTAGTTTGTGAAGATTTGTACCAAAAGGAATGGGCCTAGCTTGAGAGTGGGAAGAACCCTTCAGAGATGCATCAAGTCCTTCCAGGTACACAATAGGTATTTAATAAAAGCAGGTTGATTGATTTCTACAGATGGAGGAACTGAAGCTCAGAGAGGTTATTTAGCGGCTTGCCCAAATTCTTTCAGAGCTCAGCTTTGAACCTAGGTTCTCTGACTGCAAATCAGCCGTTTTTCTGCTATACCTCTTTATTTAAACCTTCATCCACTTGGTCCTGATACTAAAAAATGGAATTTCAGAGCTGTTAAGTCTACAGACATTAATTAAGAGTTGAGGAGTAACCCTGTCTTGGGAAGTGGGAATGATTGTAATAATGGTAATAACTGAATTCAGTTCAAGTTCCTTCTTTGTGAAAGTCACTGTTCTAGGTTCTGGGAGGACAAAGACAGTCCCAGAAGAAAAAAGAAATGGAACAATAAGGGACAGTCCATGCAGGCAAGTCTAGATTCTACTAGGAAGGTACCATATGTACTAAAACAAGAGGGGAATAACTTTGCAACTCCCAAGTGTAAATAAATACAAGGTAATTTGAAGAAAGCTAGAGTGCTAACGACCAGGTATGTGTCTGGTGGGCTGGGGGAATGAGCCCGGGAAGGCTTCTAGTAAGATGTTGTGCTAGAGCTGAGCTTTGAAGAAGGCAGAGGATCCTGAGAGGTGGAAATAAAGAAAGGTGTGTTGCACCATCACACGGGGAGATGAGATATTAGAGGGATTAGACTTTTTGTTTGGCTCCACAGAGCAGATGTGGTCACGATGAGTGAAGGATGCAAACAGACAAACTTAGGCTTGATAGCAGGCAAAACTTCCTGTTAGAATTACCTTAAAGTGGAATTAAAAAAAAGATTTATTTTGTTGAAATCAAAGCTGATAAGCTCCATGGCTCAGAGCATGAGCTAATCCAGGAAGCTTTCTAATGATGATGTATTCAAGCTCACTGACTGACGTTGATCGGACGATTGGACTTCCCACATTTCAGAGCTGGGGTTTTCTATCGGTATTCTTGCCTACTCCATGAACCAAAAGAAGACAGCCAGATAGGCTGGAGAAGTGGCTGGGCTTGAAGTCAGGAAGACCCGAGTCTGTTTCCTGTTCTGATACTTAGGAGCTCTGTGGCCCTGCACAAGCCACCTAGACCCTATGGGCCTATTTCCTTATCTATAGAGCAATGATACTTCCCTGTTGATTTCAGAGATATCAAAGATATTTCAGAGATGTCAAAGATAATAATAATAGTAATAAATAACTAGCATTTTTATAGGTTTTTGCAAAGCACTTTACATGTGTTAACTCATTTAGGACAGATTATTGGGCTGAATTCTAAACAACTCAATTCAGTTTGTGCCCCCTTAGGGGTATTGTAAAGAGAGGGTATGTAGACCTTAAAGTTCTGTAGAAATGAGGACTGTTAACCAAAAAAGACGCTGAGTAGTCTTTGGGTGAAAAATATAAAGCCAGCCGTATGGTTTTAGTCAAGCTGAGATACAGGCACAAAGACATTGCCTCCCATTTGTAGAAAGGACCATTGCCTTCGTTTCTATAGTATCAGCTAGTAAGACTGCAGTTCTATTTGTAGTCTTAACTCTCCATTCTTTCCAACTAATTTTGATTCAAGCAAGCCTTTATTAAGCACCTCCTAGGTTTCTGGCACTACACTTAGGCCAGGGGATACAAAGACACTAAGTGAAACAATTCCTGTTCTCAAGGAGCTTATATTATATATGGAATTCATGTCAATTCCCCTCATATTGTTACTTTTCCTACGTACCCTATGATATTAAATTTCTTTTTTGCTTTTGTTCTTTCCATTTATATTGCTATGGTCATTATGTATATTATTTTCCTGGTTCTGCATTCTTTGCTTTGCTTGAGTTCATAAAAGTCTTTCAATGATTCTTTGCATTCTTGGTATTCACTGCTTCCTACAGAACAATATTATACATTAATTTACCAAAATTTGGGTAGCCATCCCCTGATCAGTAGGTACCTATTTTGTTTCTAGTTCTTTTTACTACAAAAAGTGCTTTTATGGTTATTTTGTGGTGTATATAACCTTTGTTTCTATCTGCCATATCCTTAGAATGGGATGTTTGGGTTAAAAGAGACAGAAATTTTAGTCACTTTCTTTGCATAATTCCAAACTGCTTTCTAGAAAGTTTGGACCAGGGGCGGCTAGGTGGTGCAATGAATAGAGCACTGGCCCTGAAGTCAGGAGGACCTTAGTTCAAATCTGGCCTCAGACACTTGACATTCACTTGACACTTAACTATCTGTGTGACCTTGGGCAAGTCACTTAACCTCAATTGCCTTACCTTCCCCCCACAAAAGAAAACAAAAAAAGAGAAAGTTTGGATCAAGTTATAGCCCCCATCCACAGTGTATTAATGTACGTGGCATCATAATTTGATATAATGTCATTGACAGACACTTCTGAAGACCACCATTAGAACTCATTAACAAATAATCTTTGAAACTTTAAACTAGTTCTTACTAAATATTCATTACTGTTCGTCACACATGACACTTGGTCTCCCAACTTTGTGCCTTTTTACTGACTGTCCCTCATACCTGGAATGCTCTCCCTTCTCACTTCCAACTTCTGTCTTCCTTCAAGATTTAACTCAAACCCAACCTTCGTGTAAAGCTGATGGCTTCCCTTTTTTGCATTGGAATTTTGTGGTTCTTGGTTTATTTCAGTGATGAGGTGCCCTATAATTGCCTAAGAGGAGAACTCTTTGTGGAAGGCCATAGTTAAGATGCTGATGCCAGCCTGTCTCCCAGCCATCATCAGAGAGATGGAAATGAGGCAGTTTCCTTTGTTTGATTTGATTGGGCCACTGTGTTTGTTTAGAGAAGTACTCTCCCCGCTCTTCTAAGTGGAGGCTAGTGACAGATGGATTTTTAAGGCAAACTATTAACCCTTGAAAAGTCACCATCTACTTCCTACCTTCCCCTTCCCCACCCAGTCCTTGAAGGTCACCCTTCATTTTTCATCTACACAAAGGACTTTTTTTGTCTGAAGTAACTTCAATATGCTATAAATTATTGGAACTGATACATGAAAGTTTTGTTGGGATAGAACTGCTTCTGTACATGTTGGGTAAATGTGGTTGACAAAGCTGACTCTATGGATTCTTTCCTTACCACATATGCCAGATCTATTTTGGCTCCATGAGCAAATAGAATGGGGGTCAAAGAATAATGATGTAAACTATTTCCCAGGGAGCTCAGGCTTCATTATTATAACATAAATATGTGGTCTTTGTACAGTGTCTGTAAGCTAGTCCTTGAGAAGTGAAAAGTGGCTTTCAAACAGTGCCAACAAGTTCCAATCTCCACTAGCATACTCTTGTGATGCCTTATTGTGACATAGAAATGACCCTGTGTTCTCAAAGCCTATGCCAGCAAACTCAAGGTAGACCTATTTCTATCAGTTTGTTAAGGCTGCAGGCTCAACCTAATGGCAGACTGTCTGTTGTCAAAGGAGCAGCCTAGCTCAGATCCGAGAGATCCATTGCCATGTTAGCTAAAAGAAGATGAAGTCCGGGGCCTTAGCAATTCTCAGAGATCATCAATTACTTTGAAAGGGGGATTGCACTCCGTATTGGTGAAGGCATCAGCCACTCAAATCAATCACAGTCCTTTAATTAATTGAGAAATGTCAGCTGAATATAAAGATTGGTTTAACTTGTGCATTTCAGTTCATATATTAGGGGATTGAGAGTTTTGAATGATTTTATCAGCTCAACGTTGATCACTATACCCTATTTTCTTTGAACTTCAATGTTATTGCTAAGGGAATAGAGTGAGAATCTATGGGTTTTATGATAGGCTTTGCCCTAATCACAAAGGGAAGTCAATCTAAAAAAAATTAGTTGTTCAGGTTGCAAGGTCTCCTCAAAGCAAATCCCTCCAAATCCCTGCCCAAATAAACAAACGAAAAACAAAAAACAAAAACCAAACCAAACCCCGTTTTCCAAAGTCAGAGCTTAAATTTCTTTTATGAAGTATCAAGCTCTTCTAATGGCCTTCCTTGCTCTTTCTGTGCCCAGATTATTTTTGGAGTCAGCAAGGCTTGGGTTTGAATCCTACCCCTGGTGCTTCGTCTCTTTGTGACTATGGAGGAGCTATTTTGACTTTTCCTAGCACCACCTCATAGTCTTTGTGAACCTCAAATGAGATACAAAACCATATCGAAAAACTAATTATTGTGTCTAGGATCCTTGGGTTTTTCATGATTTACATGAATAATTTAATATGGCGTGAACATTTTCTTGTCTGTAAAACAGAAAAAATGGCCACCTGTTTTATAATAGCTGTTTGGATTGAAAGAATGATTTTAAAGGCCATTAGAAGAATGGCCTTTTAGAAAGGAATGAGAAATAATATTTCTAATTAATTCTAATGTCCAATATTTCTAAAATAAAAATTTAATGAAATTAGTAGTAATATTTCATATTAGAAATCTGAGCTCTGACTTTGAGCAGAAATTTGGAGGGATTTGCTTTGAGGATATCTTGAATCCTAGTTCTGCCCATTCACTCAGTTTCTCCCCCTACAGACTGAAGGATTTGGTGTATATATTGAAAGCTCCTTCCTACTTTGCATCTCATGATCCTAAGATAAGAAAGAAAGGAGTGAGAAATGGAGAATTTGCTGAGGGAGGGCAGGTTTGTCTCTGGTTCTGTGAGATACTGAGAGGGAACAGACTTTTTCTAGGAGAAAAACCCTATTGCCTAGGCTGACAAAGGGAGGGAGCATTTGGGTTTGGATTTGGGGGCAGACATGAAGTTGGGGGTGAGAATAAACCTGAAACTCAGGAGAAGGATCGAAATGGGTCTAGGGAAGGGTCGTGGCTCTGAGAGTCTTTTAAAAAGTGTTTTATGAATGCCTTTTATTTCTAGATTCCAGTCATTTCTGAAAATGCCCTCTCTCCCTCAGACTCCTAACCCCCAATGAACACCTCCCTTGTAAAAGAGAAAAGCAATTAAGCCAAAACACCTGTTGCTCAATGACCAGGTAAGGGGTAGACCTTATGGGGTCCCTTTCCTCTCTGCTGTGATGAGATAGCTGTGGCTTATTTTTAAATGATCTTTTGGTTAGAATACAGTGTAGGCTGTTCTCCCTCTGCTTTTATGCCCACATTGGGGATTCAGGGCGCTAAGTCACATAACTTATGAGTGGCAGTCTTGATCCAAGTCTTTTTAGAAGAAAGACTAATGTTTTAGTTTTGTTAATGTTCATCCAATAATTTAATTAAGATCTACTAAATTGGCTGCCTCCCCAGTCACTGCAATCCCCTTCACCCTCCCCCCCCTCTTTATTTTAAAGACACTATTTCACGAAGGGCTTAAGAGTGGTGTGCTGCTCTCCTAGCCTGGCCTTTTCCTCTTCTATATTTCCCTCCATACCCACCCCTCTCCCCAGATTTCCTGTTTCTATCAAGTACACCACCATGCTACTGATCACCCAGGTTCACATCCTTGCCTTCACATCTTCTCTCCCCAGTTTCTGGTCAGTTTGACATACCTTCACTTTTCTTTCTCCCTGGTATCACTCCCCTACCTTCCCTTCTCCCCCTTCCCACAGCTGCCACCCTAGTTCAGAAGGTCATTGTCTCTTGGAAGGACAATACATTACATAGAAGTGGTCTTTCCCCCTTCCAATCCAGCCTCCACTCAGCTGCCAAAGGGATTTTCCTAAAGTGCAAGTCCGTTTCTCCTTTTTAGTAAATGACGATGTCTTATTATTTCTTGGATCAATTTAATCTCCTCTGGTTGATATTTTAAACTTTTCACAATCTGATCCCTGGGTATCTTTCCAATCTTCTTCCAAGAATCAAAGTTGGTGATAGGCATTGTTGGAAAAAGTTCCCACACAAGGGGACTTCCATAGTGATATTAGCCAGCCTACTTTCTGTTCTTTACATACTATGCTTCCTATACCACCTCTGTGCCTTTGCCTAGGCTGTCCCTGATGCCTACTGTGTACTCTCTCCTTACCTTTTTCAGAATTTAGCTCAAATGCTCTTTCACCATGAGGTCTTTCCTCATTCTCTACCTCCAGGTTGCCTTACACTTATTTTGAATACATTTTCTCCATATTTATATGCATGCATATTATCTTCCCCTATAGAATGTAAGCCTCTTAAGGGCAGGGACTATTTTATTCTTGTCCAGTGCCTAGAATAGCCTGATGCTTTGTAGGTGCTCAAAAAATTCCTGTTGATCAATGAATCAATCCCCTAACTGTCACACTCTCCTTCCACCCCAGGAGCTACTACTTTGTAGCATTTTCTGTCTTTGGCCCCAGCCCAGCCCAGCCTTAGTCCAACTCTTCCGCCTGGCCCTGAACTTAGCCCCTTCTGTGTCAGCCTTGTTCCATCTCACTGAAGGCAGGCTCCATGGGTATAAACAAGTAGTTCTTTGGGTCTTTGTTCCTATCATCACCACCGACCAGGAATCTTGTGAGAGAACGGCTTGTTCATAACTTGTAACCTTTCCATTGAGACCTAGAGGCAGAGAGGCAGGGTGATGCCAGGAGAAAAAAAAAACCAGAAGAGAAAAACATAGCTTAGAAGGGGGGGGAACCACCCAAACTTTCTCAAACACCCTACAGATGCCCCATTAAGGTAATAGGAACCACATATCCCACCTATTCTGCCTGGGGAATTGGTAGCGAGTGAAATTCTTCAATTCTCTGTGGGGTAGGAGCACCAGATTAAGATAATTAGAAAGATTCCAATAATTCCAAATTCTGCAGGGTAACCAGGTTTTAGAAACGGGAAAAAGGGCTTATATTGATACCTTAGCTGGATTTCTTAGGACATCAGCCAAATGTTCTTAAAACCAAAGGAATAATTTACAAATGGGAGGTTTGTGGTGACTTGGATGGAAGGTGCCTTTTAAAAAAAATATAACTGACAAGGTGATCTGGGGAACAATATATACAAAGGATGATTTTTCAGTTAAATGATGACCATAACATCTAGTGCTGGGAATCTGAAGTTTTCTCTATGAAAAAAAAGCTTTTGGAAGGTAGGAGGACCATTGGTGACTCACAAGTGAACAGGAGCCAGAATGTTGTCTTTGTTTAATTGTTTCAGTTGTGTCCAACTCTTCGTGACCCTGCTTGGGATTTTCTTGGTAAAGGCACTAAATTAGTGGTTTTCCATTTCCTTCTTCAGTCCATTTTACAGATGAAGAAACTGAGGCTAAGTGACTTGTCCAAGGTCACACAACTAGGAACCATCTGAGGCTGGATTTGAACTCAGGAAGATGAGTCTTTCTGACTCCAGGAGGGGAGCCACCTAGTGGCCCTGGACTGAGTATCCTCACCTGTAAAATGAGGGCCTTGGATTAGATGGCCTCTCAAGTTTCTTCTAACTCTGAATCAACAAGCCTCTGAGTGTGATGCTAGTTTATAGTTTAAAAACAATGAAGCTAAAATCTTCCTGCTTCAGTTGAATTTAATAGCTATAAGACACTCTGCTAGGCACTGGGAAAATATGTCTCTGGTCATCCATGTGTTTGTGCTTTACAAAACACTTTCCCCATGAAGTGGGAGGTAGACAGTTGCTGAAAAATTATGTAGGATCTGAAACCAGGTTGATATAGTGATCATTCATTCATTCTACCCATTTTACAATTGAAGAGACCATGCAATCAATAAGTTTGAAGTATTGTGCTAATCCCTGCAGATACAAAATGTGAAACAGTGAGTAGGGAAGGGGTTGAACCAGGAACTTGGTTTGCTGATCCTGTGTCTGCTTGAGGAAATTACAGGACAAGGAGTTATAAGGTTGGTTGATTGGCTTGTTTTTCCCTTTCAGACTTGGAAGTGACCTATTTGTTTGAATGGCCATCAGAAAGGAAGGGTCTTTTGCAGGGTATGAAGACTTTCTTTAAGTGATTTGAGAGGATTGTAGGGCTCTTGCCATTGAATGAAGGCAACTGATACTAAACCAGGAAGTTCCAGTTATGTTCTGACAGGTTTAGCCATGCCTCTTAAGCCTTTATTAAAAAAAAATCAAGCCAGCCCTCTTGAAGGAGAGGGAGTTATGGCAGTGTAGAAGAGAGGAAGTTATAGAGGAAGAGTTCAGCTCCTGAGGGGGCTTGAGTTCTCTTTCCCTCTCCCTTCCCCTCTCCCTCTCTCTCCCTCTACCTCTCCGCGGCTTCTCCCTTTGCAACTTTTACCAAGTACAGTTGAGGGTGGTGTGGGATGGGATGTCTCCAGGCACATGGAATTGTGCCTTTTCTTCCCCCTGGCTCATTTGCTGATGTGTATGAATGATAGAGACCAATTTTAAAAGGCATATAGTCAAGTAAATCTAGTCAGTGAGTGGAATAGCATGGCAGTACCCTAGTCTCAGATCTCAGTTAAGCCAGGAATTAGAGACAATGGAGACTCAACCCGGAAGATGAACCCATCCACTGGAGACATAATGTTTAGTGGGGAGTGATGCATAGCCATCAGGGTCCTTAAATGCCACAAGGGTGAGTTACCTTGACCAAATCTGTTCCTTACATTAGTTTTTCTCTCCTGGTGTGCTCTAAGTGGGTGTCTCTTTTCTAGGTGATACTTGTACTAGTGTACTTGTGGGAGAGTACACCTATATCTATGGGGGAGTATTTTGTTATTGTTCTTATTGTGCTATTTCAGTAATGCCTTTGCTTTGAGCCATCTGGATCTTCTGGCTGACTGTTAAGTAGGCACACGTTGGTGGGGACTTGTGAGCTATAGTTTTAGGAGTATTGATCCACAGAGTACTTTGAACCTATGGTTGTGATAATTGTCCCCCAGAGCACTAAACTTACATGTGCAAGTTGGAGGAGGGGAGCGGTTAGCCCAGAGAAGACAGTACATATAAAAGTTAAAAAGAAGTCTTTTTTCCTCAAGGAACTTACATTCTATGGGGGGGGAGGGATGCAACACGATCTCTAACATCCCTTTCCACCCTAAATCTATGGTCCTACAGCCCTAGGTAGAAGGAGAGGAAGAGAAAGGAACAAATAAGTCATAAGCTCCTACTGCATGCAGACACTGTGCTGAGTGCTTTAAAAATATCTCACTCACACAAATAAGTAAAAATAAAGTATATTCAAAAGAATTTGGAGAAGGAGAAATAATAATGGAGGGAGCAGGAAAGGCTTCATATAGGAAGTGGCAGCCTTGAAGGAAACTAGGGACTCTGTGAAACAGAGATGAGGAGGGTGTGGGTTATGGACATTGAGGAACTGAAGAAGTTGGTAATTCTTTTCATCAGGTGGCCATGATTGATGAGCTTTAGTGAACTGAGGTCCTTGCCAGGAAGCTCTCTCTGTGTCCCTGAGGTTAAGCTCACCAGTCGCCTCTCCCCTATGGTGGAGGAGCCAGCTGCAGGTCACTGAAAGGCCAGCAGTGCCTGAATTCCGATCGAGCTCATTTTTAGGGAAAAGGCATTTTTTAAAATGGCAACACAGGGATGGCCTGTGCTTTGTGGGCTCCTGGGCGCTTCGTGGAGAATAACAGGCTTTTTGTAGCATCGGTGGGGGCAGCGTGTCACCCTAGAGTCCAAATCTCCTCCTCACACTCGGAGATGAAATGATTATCTCCCCACATCCCCGAAACAGCCCCTCCTTAGGAAAACAGCCGTTTGCAAGTTTATTTTATACAAATCTGTGCAGAGCTTATATAAATACATTATGACAGAAGCTGTCACAGTGCACACATCAAGTCAGTTCTTTGAAACGCTGTGAAAACACATGAGTGGTATATACACCACTTTACATAATACTATGCTCCATGTGTTCTTCGTGCCAATGAAAACTAAACGTTCTCCAAGTAATTCATGGGCAGTCACCATCGGGCCATCCATCGCTTCCATGGCCACAGCTAAAAACAGTTCTCCTGGCTAATACTGAGAGTCCTTCTCAGACTTAAGTCCTGTCTTTTTCTTCAGTGGGTTGATTACCTGAAAATATTACCTGATTTCGAGTGATATTTAAGAGATTTTATATGTATCTTGGAGGTGCATTTTTAATCATGATTTTTTAAAGTCAAGTTACATTCTTTCATTCATCTTTTCTGTCCCATAATGCAATTGTATGGAGCAGAGCATGTTACACTACGGTCACAGTTATTTCCACATTTCTACTAAGACCTTCTTGACCACAGGTATCATGTTTAAGTATGTGTCATAACCTTTGACAATTTTGTATCTGAAGCCATATTTGAATTCAGGAAGATTGAGTCTGTTGAAGGGAAAGGCACCTCTGAGATTATCAGATCCAATCGAGTTTTCATGACCTTTTCCCATCATACTCTAGACCAGTTGTCATCTGGCCTCTCCTGGAAGACAGAGCGAAGACCCAACGGACTTCTCTCTGCTTCTTTTAGAATCTCATGGTTAACAATTACTTGAGTTCTCTAGCTGTTGTTATTCTATGAGGACTTGGAGAAGATCCTTCAAATTATATTAACATGGGGGTTGGTTGGGAGAGAATAAGCTTTTTTATAGCACCTACTATGTGTCCGGCACTCTGCTTAAGATGTTTTTGAAATATTTTCTCATTTGATTCTCACAACAACACAGAGAAGTAAGTTCTGTTATTATCCTTATTATATACTTGAGGAAATTGAGACAAACAGAGGTTAAGTGATTTGCTCAGGATCACACATTTAGTAAATGTCAGAGGTTAGATTTAAACTCAGATCTTCCTGACTCTAGGCCTGTGATCTATAGACCTTGACATTTGTTGACTTCAGCATGAAGGTAGACCTGAGGGAGGATGGTGAAATGTATGTTAGTGCAGTCTGATTTATCTTTTTTTTGCTTTTTGGAAGGCAGTTGGGGTTAAGTGACTTGCCCAAGGTCACATGGCTAGTTTTTTGTTAAGTGTCTGAGACTGGATTTGAACTCAGGTTCTCCTGACTCCAGGGCCAGTGCTCTATTCACTGCACCACCTAGCTGCCCCAAGTCTGATTTATCTTAAAATATAATATTATACTTGGTGAATGTGACTGCTAGCCACAAAGGCAAAGGAGAGGTATAACATATGTCCAGTGATGATCTATGCCTAATGAGGCTTGATTATTACTTTCCTTTCTCTGTATGTCCAGCACTTGACATCATACCTAGCACTTAATAGGTTCTAAATGAGTTTTTGTTGACTTGAACCCAAGTTCCAGTACTTGTAGCCTCCCTGGATATTTATAATATATGACCATTAGAAGTTTTGTGGACTGGTGGTAGGGCTCCGTTGCAAGGAATAAGTCAGGCTATGCAATTTATTAGATAATTTACAGAATTTTCCACTTTATGTCATTCAGAACTGTGGGGATAACCATCAATTCTAAATGGAAATCTTTAAATGTTACATTTAATTAAATCAGGTGTAGTAAAAACACTCAGTTGATATTGGACAATAATCATCGCTGAAGTCCAATTGTACTTTGCTATTTGTTGTTCTGTTACTATGTGCTATTAAACCCTTAGTTTAGATTAGTAAATCCTTCTAAGAATTTAACAATTTAACAATATGCCGTAGTCTTTAAATATCTTAGTGGAACTATGATCTTAATCAATGTGGGCACTATTTTTTGGTGAATATCATAACTCACCTTTTGATTCTGTCCCTTTCTTACTCATTGTTCCATTGATCTTCTACTCAGGAGCTATCCAATGTGCTAGAAGACTTCCTTTAGGGGTTTTTACATTTTACAGGTATGAATGGAGCACTCCAGCTATCCATTTGTTATCCCCACATCCTGGCCAAGGACCAACTCACCTCACTATGTCCCTCATATCATTTCCATCCAAAAAGCATTTATTAAGAATTTACTGGGCTTCAGGCACTGTACTAGGTTCTGGGGACACTAAGACAAAGAGGAGATATCCCTTGCCCTCAAGTAGCTTATATTCTGCTTTACTTCTTAGGCATAGATCATCATTGGACATATGTTATAACTCTTTGGATTATATATTAGATTATAATATATATGTATATAATATATATATATTATATAGTTATAACTCATTGGACATATGTTATAACTCTTTTTTGCTCACTGTATGTATTCCATTGCCTATTAAATTAAAATGGTATACCTACATAAGCCTTAATCAAGAATAAATTAGGGACTGTTCCTGCAGGGGAGGAGGGCTGAGTCAAGATGGTGGAATAGAAACAGAACTTCTGTGGGGCTCTGGCTCCCACCTCCTCCAATTCATGTGAAAGGTGACTCTGAACAAACTTTGGAGCTACAGAACTCACAAATGACACAGAGAAGCTAACCTCCTGCTGAGTACAGCCCAGCAGGCAGGCAGGAAGGGGCCAGCCCAGCAGTATATGAGCCCAGCCCAGCCCCACAAGAGGCAGAGGTTTTAGCCTCAGGGCAGGCCTGATCAGCCAAAGGCTAGAGGGACTTCAGATCACCAGCAGCTGTGGCGGGTTCCAGAATTATCAACCCATAGATGCTAAGGACAAAATGAGAGGTCAGTGCAGTGTGCACTTTGGGATCCAGTAGTTGGGAGTGCGGTCGGCCTTTATCCCGGGGAGGGAGAAGTGGCTGAGGCAGTGCAGCCATGCAGTTAATCCCACATGGCAGCTGTATATTGTAGGGGGACCAAGCAACCAGTCTGAGGGGTAATCGATCTTGCTTTAACCTACTTGGATCTGGATTGTGGTCTAGGATAGAGGTCCTGGGGTGTACGACCAGCTTGCCAGAGCATGTAGAGGCTTCAGAGAGGGCACCCAACTAATACTTTTGGCAGCTGCAGAAAACCCCAGTGTTTGGGATGAAGATTCCCTGTCTGGTGGCAGAATCCTATTGCAGCAAAAAGCCCAAAAGTCAAGTAATTGAGTGGCAACATAAGCAGGTAAAGGAAGGAAAGCAAACAGAGCAATCCAACTTTACACTCCTATTTTGGGGACAAAAAGGACCAAAACATGGAGCAGGAGGAAGACAGTGAAGTAAGAACACCTGCACCAAAAGCTTCCAAGAAAAATATGAGCTAGTTACAGGCCATGGAGGACCTTAAGAAGGATTTTGAAAACCATATAAGAGAAGTGGAAGAAAACTTGGGAAGAGAAATGAGAATGATGCAAGAAAATTATGAAATGAGAGTCAACACCTGACTGAAGAAAATAACACCTTAAAAAATAGACAAACTCAATTGGCAAAAGAGGCTCAAAAGGGCAATGAGGAGAAGAATGCCTTAAAAAGCTAAATTTGCCAGATGGGAAAAGAATCTCAAAAGCTCACTGAAGAGAATCATTCCTTCAGAATTAGATTGGAGACAATAGAAGCTAGTGACTTTATGAGAAATCAAGATGCTAGTAAATAGATCCAAACAAATGAAAGAATAGAAGGCAATGTGAAATATCTCAGTGGAAAAACTACTGACCTGGAAAAGAGATCCAGGAGAGATAATTTAAAAATTATTGGACTACCTGATAGCCATGATCAAAAAAAGAACCTAGAAAGCATCCTTCAAGAAATTCTCAAGGAACATTGCCCTGATGTTTTAGAACCAGAGGGCAAAATAGAGGTTGAAAGAATACACTGATAATGTCCTGAAAAAGATCCCCAAAAGAAAATTCCTAGGAATATTATAGTCAGGTACCAGAATTCCCAGATCAAGGAGGAAATATTACAAGCAGCAAGGAAGAAACAATTTGTATATTGTAGAAACACAATGAAGATAACACAGAATCTGGCAGCTTCTACACTGAGGGATTGAAGGGCTTGTGATATGATATTCCAGAGGTCAAAGGAGCTGGGATTAAAACCAAGAATCACCTACCCAGCAAAACTGAGTATCATGTTTCAGGGGAAAATATGGTCATTTAGTGGAATAGAGGACTTTCAAACATTCTTGATGAAAAGACCAGAGTTGAATAGAAAATTTGACATTCAAATACAAGAAGCAAGAGAAGTATGAGAAGGTAAACAGGGAAGAGAAATCATAAGGAACTTATCAAAGTTGAACTATTTATATCCCTGCATGGAAAAATGGTAATTTTAACTTATGAAACTTTTCTCAGTCTGAGAAGAGTTGAAGGCAATAGAAATGTATATGTATGTCTATCTAGGAGGATATATGGTCGTATGAATACATATGTGAATATGTGTATATATGTGTATGGGTATACATAGATAGAGGGCACAGGACCAATTTAATAGGAAAGTATGATACTTAAAAGGTGAAATTAAGAGATGAGATAGGAATATAATGAGAGGAGTTGGGGAGAGACAGAATGGGGTAAACTATTGCGTATAGAAGACTCAAGGGAAAATGGTCACAATGGAGGTGAAGAACAGAAAGGTAAAAGGGAATGGGTCAACTTTATTCTCATTGAATTTGGCTTAGGGAGGGAATGACATACACACTAATTAGGGTATCACCCTACAGGAGAGTAGCGGGGGAAGGGGATGAGAGGGGAGATGATGGAAGGGAGGGCAGGCGGGGGGGGGAGGGAAGTTGGAAGCACCCACTTTTGCAAAGGGACAGGATCAAAGTAGAGAACAGAACAAGTGGGAAGTGGGATAGGAGGGAGGGAAATATATTCAGTTTTTCACAATATATACACTATGGAAATGTTTTGCATAGCTACTCATGTACAACCTATATTGAATTGCTTATCTTCCCAGTAAGGGTGGGTGACAAAGGAGGAAGGGAATGAATCTGGAATTCAAAGCTTTAAAATCAAATGTTTTATATATATATAAAATTTTACATGTTACTGGGAAATAAGATATACAGGCATTGGGGCATAGACATTCACTGTGCCCTACTGGAAAGTTGGAGGGAGTATGGGAGAAGATATGGGAGAGAGCAGATTGGAGGAGGGGATATCCTATGGGACTGCTATTTTGGGGTGGTGGGTAGGGGAAAAATGGGGAGAAAATTTGTAACTCAAAATCTTGTGAAAATAAATGATGTAAACCAGAAGTTAATAAAGCGTTTGATAAAAAAAGAATAAATTAGGAAGTTTTGCTGTCTCACTCTTTGGAGAGTCTATAAGTTCTCCCCCTCCAAAGATGTGTTTCAATCCTGCATCAAGTTAGTATAAAGTCTTTGTGAGTTATTGGGGTTGAAAAATCCACCTCTTTATAGCCACACCGGTGAAGAGTTTCTCTGAATGAAATTCGTCTGGTCCTTAGAAAGAAGCCTTGTTAGCTTACTAGCACCTCCCTTAGCCTGAGTTCTGTAGGTATAGATGTTGAGGATCTAGAATTTCCTTTATGCTGTGAAGAGATGTAGAAAGAGGAATTTAGGGGAGGCATTTAAGTAGGAGGCATCAGAAGTAGGTTTCTTTTTTAGCTGTGAGTTCCTGTCGATCGATTAAATAAGCAACATGTATTTTCTATATATAATGCATAAGATTACCCACTGTAGGAGGTACAGGAGTATGACACATTCCTTACCCTCAAGGAACCTAAACTGTAGCTGAAGAGAGAAGCCAATTTAATTCAGGAGTTGAATGGGAAACCCATTCCTCCACACCTGTCTTGGACAGTCATATCAGACTGAGCCCAGAGACTTAGCTCTGATACCTCCTTTAATAGACAGTGCTTTCCAGTCCTCTTCCTCACTCCACTCTCACCCTCCAGGTATCAAAAAATTCCCTTTTAATATTACATTATATTTATTTGTATGTTGTTACCACCTTTAGAATATGAACTTCTTTAATGTAGGCTGTTTTTATTTTTAATTTTTCTTTATATAATAAGTGCCCTATAGCTACTCTCTCAACCCTGACTAGCATTGGCAAGTTGTGGCCCCAGAGCTTAACTATTACTTGTCCCCTCAGGATTTTATAGGTACCTCTGAAGAGCTGGAATTTGTTTAATACCATAGTTTATGAGCCCCTACCATTGTGCTTCTCCCTCTCCAGTGATTATCAAGTGATATAAACTAGTCAGCCAGACAATTAGCTTTTAGCTAATTTGAGCTAATTGAGGTAGTATGATAGCAACAGTTGATACAAAATTTCTCCCCAGAAGTCTGTGGCACATTTTCCCACTAGTGTATAAAAAGGCCAAGGAGAAGTGGGTTTAGGCTTAGAAAGCACATATTGCAAAGAGTTGACTCAAATGCTGGTAATCGAAAATCCTTTTCTTCCCTTGAGTTGACTCAAATGCTGGTAATCGAAAATCCTTTTCTTCCCTTTCATGGGGTATTCATGAGGCTCCTTTTGGACAAGGTTGTAGCCTCTTTACTGGGCTCTTTAGAGTCTGAACACTGCCTTTTCTTGATGTACCTAGTTTGTCCTTGGATAACAACGTTTATACTTCCGTCAGTCACTACTGTTCTAGGAATACTGAGGAGAAAGGCCAAATTCTTTGTTCCTCTGAGGTTCACAAGGTCTTCCTCTGGTTGAGGGGGAGTGGGGGGGGGAGCAGGAGATTGAAGACCAAGTATGAAGAAAAGTCTGGGGCTCTTTTCTTTCCCTATAAGTAATTCCTTTTCAAAGACTTGACTAGAATGTCTCTCTCTTTTCTCCTTCTCAACACTTGAAGGCTCAGTTTGCATATTGATTTGCTGTTTTTACATAATCCACAGA
This sequence comes from Petaurus breviceps papuanus, assembly GCF_028583685.1. Taxonomy (NCBI): domain Eukaryota; kingdom Metazoa; phylum Chordata; class Mammalia; order Diprotodontia; family Petauridae; genus Petaurus; species Petaurus breviceps. The sequence goes on along the minus strand of NW_027185761.1, from coordinate 59,751,115 downwards.
GCATGAACCAAGTATCTTTCACCAATCTGAACATAGTTCCTGTATAATGTCACTCTATTTCATCTAATGACTTTCAAAGCCTTAAAAATTGATCAAGGACTTTTCACACCTAAGATCAAGTCATGGATGGACTCATTCATTCACAAGAAGTGTTCTCACCCCGTAACATCTTGTTAGTTACCTTGTGTGGATGAGGTATTGGGTGATTCACCCAATAAATCCCCACTCTGGGTTTTTATCCTCAGAGATGCCTGGCACACACTAAGTATTTACTGAATGTTTGTTGATTGATGGATTGAACAGTAAGCCAGATTACATTTGGTAAATTGTATAGCATTTTGATCAATGCCAAACTGCTCAATAGTTAAAAAAAATCCACGTGTATGCTTTTGTGTGTATAGTATGTTCGTATATATATGTATCTGTGTGTGAATGTGTGCGTTTTAAATAAAGCTGTGATTTCTGGTTAACTTGGAGAGGCAGATAATGGAGAGAAAGAATAGAAAGCTGGCCTCCAACCCAGGAAGATTTGACTTGAGGTCTTGTCTCCAATATAAACAGACTCAGATCCTGGTCAATACACTTTTCCTCTCAGTGCCCCAGGCAACTCTCTAGGACTCTAAGTTATAGTGAAAGGGTTGACTTGCTTTGATAGAGGGTGTCTGCTCAAATGGGAGTTCCTTACTTCAGTGAAATCACAAGTGTGGCCACTATCCCTAGGGATAAGTATTATTCTTTTGATGATGCTATGTGATTGTGAACTGTGGAAGACCAAATCTTCAAAGACTCAAAATCACAGGTGACCCAGTGAGCTCTAAGCCTCAAGTCAGACAGACCTGAGTTCAAATCTGATCTCATACATGTGCAAGCTGTGTGACCCTGGGCAATTCACTTCACTTCTGTCTGCCTGTTTCCTTTTCTATAAAATTAGGATAATGATAGTACCTACAGACCAGAGTTGTTGTGAGTATCAAATTGCTAAGTGCTTTATGATCCTTGAAGTGCTATATAAAGGTTAGCTATTATTATTAACACAACTTGGTCACAAATAATAATATGATATAATTTGAGAAGGAAGAAAGCAGTTACAACTGGGGTAATCTGGGAAGGCTTCATTGAGGAGGTGGCCTCTGAACCAAGTTTTGAAAGATAGCAAAGATTCTAAAAGGTATCAATCAGAGGGACTCCATTTTGAATATGAAGGTGGGGAAATGAATGCTGAGTTCAGCAAAAACCTACTGGGACACTTCGGATGAAATGGAGTAGGGGAAGGGGAAAGTATGAGAGCAAGCTGGAAAGGAAGGTCAGAGCCACATCACTGAAGCAGTGGCTTCAATGCTACTCTGAGGAATTTGCATTTTGTTTTAGAGGCAATGAGGAGTCACTGAAGGTTTCTAGGAAGGCGTGGGATTAACCTCTGATTTTGTTGGCATAGGGAACTCCATGTATGAATGAAAGTTGGCACAATTTCTACAACTTAGAGTTTACATAGCTACCTGCAAATCCAAGAGGTTAGGGGACTTGTCTGGGGTCACACAGCTAGTATGTGACAGGGACAAGACTAGAGCCCAGCTTTTCCTGACCTCTAGACCAACTCTCTATTCACTATGCAGGAGGATGCTGGAAAAAAAAGTGAGTGTAATTTGCATTATTAGCATTTCCTCCATCATTTTATTAAGTCTAGACAATCAATAATACAATAAATCAAGGTTTGGTTTGTAGTATTTGCTGATTTCTGAGGTATGAATGCTCACACTGAAAGCTGAACGATTTCAGCTGACTCTGGCACACTTCTGCCATACCAGCACACTCTTGACAATCCATCTCCATTACAACCCCCTGCCATAAGGTTGCGTGCTCTTTCTAATCATGTCCATTGTTGCTTGGGTTCAGTTCCTCCCCAGAGTATGAGGCAATGTCACATTAGCTACATGGCAGCCTTTAGCAGCTCTGAATGTCAATGGAAGTGGTGTCCCCATTCCAAGGGAGGATTCAGCTTGGAATCAAAGGTGTCTTGCCCTATTAGTACCAGAAAAGTGATCCACTCAATCTACGAGTCACTGGGGACCACTCTTTCCTGAGAACTATTGTCTTGAGTGCGCCTGAACAGGAGAGGAGAGGTGTGATTTTATCCTCTCCTGCCTCCTTTCCATAGAGCTAGAATGTGGTAGATTGGTTGTTTAACCTGACATTGGTTGGGGCAATTGAGCAGGTCATCTGGTAACAGATGGTAAATGGACCTATAGAAAAGGTAGTCGTGTGACACAGAGCACTGATCACTGACCTTGGGGTTAAGAAGACCCGAGTCCACATACCTCTATCTATCTATCTATCTATCTATCTATCTATCTATCTATCTATCTATCTATCCATCCATCCATCTATCTCTCTATCCATCTATACATTTATTCTCTATATTGAACTCCATTTAATCTATATCTATCTATCCATTTTCTTTCTTTCTTTCTTTCTTTCTTTCTTTCTTTCTTTCTTTCTTTCTTTCTTTCTTTCTTTCTTTCTTTCTTTCTCTTTCTTTCCTTCCTTCCTTCCTTCCTTCCTTCCTT
>NW_027185761.1:59694301-59743551 GCF_028583685.1 Petaurus breviceps papuanus | reverse complement strand
CCTTCCTTCCTTTCTTTTCTTTCTTTCTTTTTCTGTCATTTCAGGATGGGAACCCCAGAGATGCTAATTATGGGCCTTGGCAACCACCTTCCCTTACATGTGGGGCCCTCTCCAAAGGGTACATCAACTTCCTAGACTACCTGGCATAGTGTCACTGTAGACACTTAATAAATGGTTTCCAATTGACTGATTGATCCCTACGCACTTCACCTAGGTTTCATTTACTCTGAGCACCTGTTTCCAGGTTTTGGATGAACCCAAATTCCACAGAACTTATTCTGGTCTACCAAACATAATGTGGGACCTGCACAATGATTCCAGCAGAGGTTTTTTTTAAAATTAATTTATTTGTTTACTTTTAGTTTACAAGATTCGGTTCCATAATCCCTTGAGTTTCAAATTTTCTCTCCCTCCTTCTCCCCCCCCCCACCCTGGTGGCATGCAATCAGGTATAGGATCTGCAAATACCTTCATATTAAACATTAGTCAGGTTGTAAAGAAGGATTATAACCAATGGAATGAACAATGGGAAAGAGGAAACAGAACAGAACAAACAAACAGAGAGAGCAGGTAGTTTGCTTCCATCTGCATTCAGCCTCTGTAGTTCTTTCTCTGGATGTAGACATCTCTTTCCATCATGAGGCTTTTGGAGTTGTCTTATAACCTGCATTGCTGAGAGGAGCCCAGCCTATCAAAGCTGGTTGTCACACATACGTTGTGTCTGTAATTGTGTACAGATCTCTCCTGGGTCTGCTCTTCTCACTCAGCATCAGTTTATATAAGTCTCTTCAGGTTATTATGAAGTCCATCTGCTTCTCATTTCTTATAGCATAATAGTATTCCATTACATTCATATACCACAACTTGTTTAGCCATTCCCCAATTGATGGGCATCCCCTTGATTTCCAATTCTTTGCCACAACAGAAAGAGCTGCTATAAATATTTTTGTACATACAAGTACAAAAATTTCTCCCAATTCTATGATCTCTTTGGGATACAACCCTAGAAGTGGTATTGCTGGGTCAAAGGGTATGCCATTATTTATAGCCCTTTGGGCATAGTTCCAGATTGCTCTCCAACAGAGCTTTTTTCTTGTAAGGCCAGCTTCTTTTTTTTTTTCCTCTAAGGAAGAAGAACGTCTTTACGGGAGCTGTGAAGCATGTTGGGATGTCTCTTGGTATTATTCTGTATCCCAGTCCTTGTAATGATCTTTTCACCTGCCTCCAGTCTGCGTTCCTAAGCTTCTTATTGAATGTTTGAATTGGAAATCCCTATCAGTGGACTTTTCTGCTTCCCCATTTCTTCCTCTTTCTCCTGCTCTGCAGTGGAGAAGGTAGCAATAATTTTTCCAAACCTTTTTTTTTCCCCTTCAACTCAAAACCCTTCCATATCATTCACCATTCTTTCTTCCTCTGCCCCAGTATCTGACAAAGATATGACCCATCTCCTGGCTGAGGCCAACTCTTGTGCTGCCTTCAGTCCTATCCCCTCCTCTTTCCTTTGGTAGATTACTCTACCATCATCTCTCTCCTCCCAATCTCCATGTACTTTTTATTCCTTCCCTGCTGTTTACAGATGTTCTCACGTCTCTCTCATTACTAAAAAGCAACAACAAAACAAACAAACAAAAACAACCTTGTCTTGACCATGGGATCTCCAAAGGTCTTCTTATGTCTTTCTTTGGATAACTAGGTGGTGCAGTAAACAGACTGTTAGACCTGGAGTCAGAAAGGCTTGGGTTCAGATGTTGCTTCTACCACCTGCTAGTTGTGTGACCCTATGCAAGCCATGCAACCTCTGGGGAATCATAAACCAAAAAGAATATATTTGTGAGAAGCTCCCAAGATTGAATCCAGTTCATGTAAAACCCAGTGAGTCAGTCACACAACAAAAATTTGCTAAGCCTTTGCGTTATGCCTGAAACTACCTTAATAAGTGCTGAGTTAACAAATATAAGCAGAGAGAAAGATGGTCCTGGCCTTGCCCTCAAAGAATTTAAATTCTAATCTGAGGAGGGGAGATAGCACGTAAAAAGTGGCTAATGGAAGGGAGATATTGACTAGAGAAGATACGAGAGTCAAAAGGAGTGTCAAAAAGCAGTAGAGTAATGGCAGATGACCATCCAGAGCTCCTCCCCAAAATAGAGGCCATGGGAGGAAATCGCCAATAGGGTGACAGCAAGGGCAAAGGGCTATTCCACAGTGAAAAGGCCACAACTGATGGGGGAAATTCAGAAGTAAGAAGGGAGAAGGGAAGAAATATTTATAAAGTACCCACCATGTATTGTGATAAGTAATTTACAAGCATCATGTTATTTGGTCTTTACAATTATTCTCTGAAGAAGGTGCTATTATGACTCCCCTCCCCATTTTGCAGAAGAAGATACTGAGGCAAAAAATGGTTGTGTCCTGTCCAGGGTCACACAGCTAGTAAGTGTCCTATGTCAGATTTGAACTTAAGTCTTCCTGACTCCGTGCCCAGAGGTATCACCTACATGCCTAGAGGAGAAGACAACCAACGCATAGTGGCAAAATTTGTTGATTCAAAGTCACACTTGGTGGGGAGAACCCAGAGCTTCAGTTATAGGCCATGGATTATACCACGATCTTATGAAAATTAGATTAGAGTGAGATGGTGGATACAAAGTTGACTAGTATGTTGAAGAATTTGAAGATTATCTTGCCAAAGGGTATCTGGTGTATGGTTTGGAAGATGAATATGAGATGATGGAAGGGTATTTGTGTGTGTGTGTGTGTGTGTGTGTGTGTGTGTGTGTGTGTGTGTGTGTGTGTGTAGAGTAGGCTAGATGTGGGGTGGGGGGGGTGGGAGTGGAGCAAGGGAATGACTGGAAACAGGAAAGCAATTTGACCATTTCAATAATCCTGGCTTGAAAGTGATCGATCCGGAAGGAGTATGTTGATAGCACTTATATCTGCTCTTCATGGGTTCACATCCATGTTCACAATGTATCCTCAAACTTGGTTTTGTGTGGAGAGGAAAGTGGTTGTGTTGAAATCCCTCTGATGGTGGTGAGCAGCAATGGGGTCGCAGGAGGGCCTCCCCTTTCTTTGCAGGCATTAATTTGGATTCAGTCTTCCTGCTTGGGTTATGCCATGATACTGGGACCCAAACAAAATAAAACCTGACCAAGCCCGGGAACCCAGATTGGAGCTCGGATTACTTTAACCAACTCTTGGGGAATACACACTGCAGTTGTATTAAGTATGCAGAATTTGCTCTTTGACCTGGTTGTAAGGAAACTTACAGGAGTGTACACAATCTGCTGCCAGTTTTCCAGGGTGTTGGACAAGTTAATTCCTTTGCAATCGTGAATTTTTTTTCTTTCTAATTTAAAAATATGCTTCAAAAAATAAATGCTGTTCCAACAAGAACAGAGTTTGTCGATGAAGAGAATGTGTTCTCTGTGCGCCTGAGGGTAGCCAGTCTATGGGCAGCCTCATATGCCCTAAGATTTCAAGCTTTTAGCAAAGTTCTTTGCAGCCATGTTTGTCTTGGCAGGACTGGGGCCAAGGTGGGGATGTGGGAGCAGGAGAGATAGAACAAATGGGGCTGTAAAAGTGATCCTGGGGCTCGGTGGGGTTTCTTTTCTGGCTTTTGTGTTCCATAGGTCATCTTGGTGCAAGCTTCAGCTTCTGATTTAGAACAGGCAATCTTTCTGAATCTGCTGAGAGGGCTCTCACTTCAAGGTTACGTACTTGGGTTGAAGGAGGCAGGTGGAGGGAGACCAGGAGGTCTTGGGATTTCTACTTGTCCTGGAGGGCCCTGCTGAGCCCATTGTGACAAGAGGGTGGGATGCTGGCATCGGCTTCCAGATTTTGTAGGGAGCCAGGAAGGCCTACATAAAAGCCATCATCCATTTCTTAATTATTATTAGTAACCAGCAAGGGGACAGGAGAACAGATGAGTCACAATGCCAAGAGAAGGACAAAAGTGGAGTGTTCTGTGGAATCTTGGGTGTGAACAGTAACATTTCTCTTTTTGGGGCCTCACTTTGCTCACTAGTAAAGTTAGGGGGTTGGAACAGATGACCTGAGGTTCCTTCCACCTCTGTGGGGTTGGGATGATATGTTGAGTGAGTGGTCCAGCCAATGATGAGTTCAGAGGAAGAGGAGGGCACCGTGAGTGGGTGTGGTCATGGCAGAAGAAGTGTGATTTGAGCTGGCAGCTAGGTGGTATGGTGGATAGAGGGCTGGACTTGGACTCAGGAAGAATAACTCCAACCAGCTGTGTGACTCTGGGCAAGCCACTGAACCTCTGTTTGTCTCAGTTTCCCCAACTGTAAAATGAGAATAATAATAGCTTTCCAGGGCTGTTGTGAGGATCAGATAAGATAGCATTTGTCAAGTATAAGTGCAGGGCCTGGCACATAGTATTAACTATATAAATGCTGGCTCTGTTATTGGAAGGGACAGTTGGATCTAGTCATAAGGGAAGGCTATTTCAAGTCACAATTGGATAATTGTAGTTCCTGTCTCTCAGGGTTGTAGTGCAGATCACATGAGATAACTTTTGTAAAGTCTTAGCACATATTGTTGGTGCTTAATAAATGCTCATTCCCTTTCCATTCCCCCATTGTGAACACATGAATGAAGAAGGACTATACATTGTCCAGCCAGCATCAGCCACTGGAAATAGTCTCTCTTGGAATCTTCCCTGCTGCCAACATCATCCCTCATTCCAGGGTGCCTTCCCACCTTCTCTCCATTTGGAGGGGCAGACATGGGATCTTCCACTCAGAAACAACATTTTATGTTGACTTATGTTAACTATGAGGTCACACACACATTTACATGCTATCTGTTCCATAGAATGTGGGAGCTCCTCATAGGCAGAAAGTGTTTTGTTTTTGTCTTTGTATTTCTGACCTTCTTCATGGGGGGAGGGGCTTAATAAATGTTTAATTGACTTGGAAGTGTTTTTCTCTATTAAGAGTACAGCATCGGGGACTTTTGCAAGGTCCATGGTGCTACCTAGTGCCCTGGAGTCCACTCAGAGCTTGACCAAAGGGAACTCACGATTGAGGAGTCCTAGCTTAAGGGACAGGAAAATGTGGCCTGCCCTGGAGGAGGATTGGTTCCATTGAGGACCCTGTCACTGTCGAGTCATTTCATTTCCTTCCCGCTTTGGTTCCACAAATCCTGGGGAAGGACAGTTTACATAATTGTAATTGGGCTATTTACGAGATTTCCTTCCATCCACATTTAGATAAGGGGAGGGCTTTCCTTCCTTTATTGTTACTTGAACTGGTGCTGAACAGGCTTAATACACTTTGGATACTTGAAATGAGAAGACTGACTTTTCCTCTGATTTTAAGTTAATTGGATTTTTCCAAAGATGGAAAGCATTTATATAAAATCTGACAGAAGATTTTATTTATTTACATTAATTTATAATTTATATTACAATCTATAATTGAATTTATCATATTATGTTTAGCATATATCATATCACATGTATATATGATTTATTGATAATATATTTTATATTAAATTATAATTTAATTTATAAATTATAATTAATTTATAATATTATATAATTAACATATTAATAAATATATAATATATTTATTTATCCTCATCCCAGACAAAGGCACCTTACTGTGGGATCCTGGGTCTAGAGTTAGAAGGAGATCTCAGAGGCCATCTTCTCCAATCAGCTCATTTTACCAATGAGGAAACTGAGACCCAGGTAGTAAGTGTCAGAAGCAGAATTTGAACCCATGGCCTCTTTCTTTAGACTCAGAGATCCATTGTACTGCATTGCTTCCTCTTGGTCAGAGTCAGAGATCTGTGATTGAGTTAGTCTATTGGGGCCATGATATGGCAGGCAAGTTTTAGTATGGACTCACTATGGTTCTCTCCTTGAGAGAGTTGCCCAATTTGTCAATAGATAATTGTCAGCTGTGTAGGACTGCAGTGGTCCCTAGATCCTAGCTGTGAACTCTCTGAGATGCTTCAGTAGAGGGCCATCTTCAGTTATGAGGAACATCCCCTATTGGGGGCCTTGCCTGTCAGTCATAAGAGATAGACCTTCTATATTCTTCCAAGCTTGGACCATGCCCCCTGCCATGTTGTTAGTATGCCCTGAGAATGTCCTGGAGAAACTCAGTGGAAAGAGAACTTGTCTTTACAGTCAGACGATCTCTTTCTTGAGGGTGGTCACTTCAAGGTGATAACAGAGGCTGGTGTTGTCCAGCTCCACTCAGAAAGCAGTCTCTCTTTTCCCTGCTTCTTAGCCCAGTTGCTTCATGGAGCAACTTGTCAAGGGAAGACATCCACACGTTCACAGGCAATTCAGCCCAGACCTGAGAGAAGGGGCAGGGTGATATAGAGTCTAAGCCTCAGTTGGTGACATGAATTAATCCACAGAAGAGGTCATGGGATGCCATGAAGTGTCACAGGCAGAAATCTTTACTAGTTTTGATCCTCTTAGTAGCAATTTGGAGACAAGTGGGGCATCTGGGCAGGAATCACATGACTTGAGTATTTGCAGGTGGGAAAAAGACCATGGCAGAGACATTCATTTTCAGTCTGCCCATGCTGGACTTATTTGTCTGGGCCCATAGGGTGGCACCTGACCCAGCTGATTTTGGTGGATCCAAAATTGTTAAAAACACAGCCCTTAGTAGCAGTTTAGAACTTTCTTTACCACTATGGGGAAAGATCAGAATTACTGAAGCTCACAAAGTTGAGAAATATTAAGAAGAAACAACATTCCACCCAGAAATGAGATCATACTTAGGATACTGAAGTCACATGATTTTAGTCTTCAAGACATGTTGTTTTGAAACTTATATAAATAGTCTACAATATCTTCACTGACCTGGTTTTGTTCACATTTTTTTTTTATTTCTCATCTAATCATTGAAACTCTACAGTGAATGAACTGATGGATTTAGCCAATTAAATAAGAAGAAATGCCAGTCAGTGTTGATTGATTAAGTACCTAATGTATGCAAGCACTTTGCCAAGTATTGGGGTACAAAGGAAGGCAACAAAACTCAATTCAGTTCTTGTTCTAAAGAAACAAATCTATGTATAGGAAAAACTGGAAATAATCACCAGAGAGGAGACACTTGTCAATTGTGGTTTGGGAAAGGCTTCCTGTAATAGGTATGTTTTCAGCTGGGACTTGAAGGAAGCCAGGGAAGCCAGGTGGCAGATATGAAGAGGGAGAACATTTTGGGCATAGGGGACAGTCAATGAAAATGCCTGAATTGGAGAGATGGAATATCTTATTCGGGGAAACTGCAAGGAAACCATTATCACTGGATTATAGGGTATCTGGGGAGGAGTAAGGCAAAATAAGACTGGCAAGGTAGAAGGGGGCTAAATTATGAAGAAGGACTTCGAATGCCTGAAAGTGGGATTTTATATTTGATCTTGGAGGCAATAGGGAGCCACTGGAGTTTATTGAGTAGGGGAGTGACATGGTCAGACCTGTGCTTTAACAGCTAGATGGAGGATGCATTGAGACAGGCAGACCCCCCAACAGTTATTGCATAGTCTAGGTGTGAGGTGATGGGGCCTTTGAGAGATGCTGCAAAGGTGAAATTGACAGGTCTTGGTGCCATATTGGATATGGGAGGTGAGGGAGGGCAAGGAATCCCGGATGACTTCTCGTTGTGAACCCGAGGGACTGGGAGGATTGTGCTGCCCTCCTCAGTAACAGGGAAGGTGTGTGTTGGGAGGGATGATTTTGGGGGAAAGTTGATGATATCCATTTTGGACATTTAAGGTATCCCAGGATGTCAGGGTGGTATGATGATAGGACAGTCAACTTTCTTCTTCCACTCCAATTCTTCTGTTTCCCCTCTTGCTGATCCTGATGTTCCCACTGATGCATAAATACCCACACATGCATTGAATTCTATATGGAGGGAGGAGCACAGATCCACATACTACACAGGCAACACAGACCAGCCCAGTTCCAGATTAGCCGAGGTAAGATTTGTAAAGCACTTACCACATTGCCAGGCACATAGTAGGTGCTGAATTAATGTTTATTCCCTTCCCTTCCCAGGTTTTTCAGGTCACTGGTGTCAATGTCAATATTGGAGAGAGAAGGACTTGTCACGTGCCTCTTTCCTTTTAAAAATCAAAATTCTCTTTCATCATCTCTAAATTTTGGCCTCCATCTGCATTCATTTGGGCGTTGTGGGGAGAAAGATTTCACTGAGCATAGATACAGAGCAGAATTTGGAATCAGGGAGATCTGGGTTCTAGTCCCATCTCTGACACTTCATAGCTGTGTGACCCTCTGAAAATCATTTAGTTTCTCTTAACCTCAAGCAAATCCCTAGAAATTATTCACCAAGTCATAGACTCAGTGGAGTTTCATGCTCTGTTGTTGAAGTGAGGTACCATACTGGGCGTCCCCTAAACTAATGAAATCACAGATGAATGAACAAATGAATCAGAGAATGATTGAATGAAAAAGCATTCATTAAAAATGCTTAACAATTCTTCTACTGAACAGTCTTCACTGTCAGGCACTCTGCTGTGATATGCAGCTCTGTTAGAGTTGCTCAGGACTTATGTCTCGGATGTAAGTGCTTTTCATTTTTAATGGTTTGTTTTCTCTTTAGGGAGGTCAGACACAGTGCGTGAGAGAAGTCTGCCCCATTCTGTCATGTCCTGAGCACCTGAGTCAGACTCCACCAGGACAGTGTTGCCCCAGATGTGTGGGTGAGTGACATTTCTTGTACACTGACTGAGTAATTTACTTTGAGAAGGTTCCACCCCTCCTGGCCACCTTCCTTCCTGTCTTCTTATGTTCTTTACCAGCCAGTGGGCACACACAGAACATTCCCTGCTTGAGAAGCTTGGTTGCAATTTGTCCTCAGCGTTCTGTTAGGCTCAGTCAATTTGACTCAGTTTACATTTGAGGATCAGCTACTTCAGTGTTTCAGATAAGAGGTACATAACCAAAAGACAAATAAGGAGGGGCCTCATGAAGGCTCATGAATATGGCCTCATATTTGAAAGACTATCTTGTCAAAATGACTGTCATTTGCATGATAAGTTGTAATGGGTTGTGAAGTCAAGGGGATGTGGCCTGGGGATGTCCACACTGCACCCTTGGTCCTGCTCATGGGTCCATGGACCGATGGCCTTAAGCCACAGTCATAGCAATAGTATCAATGCTGATGACATGGAAGATGAGAGTGAGAGACAACATGGCAGCCTAGTGGATGGAAGCCAGGAAGGTCTGGGTTCAAATCCTGCTTCTGACACATCCTAACGGTGACCCTGGGCTAGTCACTTCAGAGTGCCTCAGGCAACATTTTTAGACTCAATTAAAGAGAAGGGGAAGGTTAATGGAGGAAGTTTCCTTATTGGTAGTTCATTGTTTTTGTTGTTTAGTTGTTTCAGTTATGTCTGACTCTTGTGACCCCGTTTGGGGTTTTCTTGGGAGAGATGCTGGAGTCATTTGCCATTTCCTTCTCCAGTTGAATTTATAGATGAGGAAACTGAGGCAAACAGTGTTAAGTGACTTACCCAGGGTCACACAGCTAGTGAGTATCTGAAGCCAGATTTGGACTCTGGAAGATGAATCTTCCTGATTCCAGGACCCATATTCTGTTCAGTGCACCACCTAGCTGCCCTGACAGTTCGTGGTATCCATGAAATCACAAGTCTGGAGAAACTAATAATAATAGTAACAACAGCAATTACTGCTACTATTATTATTCCCAAAGTACTTTAGGACTGATTTACTGCTTCCTGTATGACCATCTTAGAGTCATCTTTCTCATGCCCTAGCACCTCCCAACTAGTTATCTATCATAGATGTATTTCCTAAGTCACAGACTTACCAGAGAGTCTCAGAGCTCACTGGCAGAGAGAAGGGCCACACCAGAATTCCTCTACACTGGTGAAATCACAGGTGAATAAAGAATGAAGGAGTGAGTGAGTGAGCCTCAGGCATAGACAGAGCAAGAATCATGTAACTGTGAAGGTTTTATGGCTTCCACATTGGCGACTCCATCTGGGGGAACTCTCCATCATCGCAGATTATGGTTCAGCAGGGATTTAGTAGAGAAGTCCCAGGGAACGTGCCAGGCTCAAGAGTTGGGAAATGACTCAGTCAGGGCACACAGCAAAGAAGGGGCGATAGGAGAATTGGAAGTCCAGTCTTCCGGAGTCCAGGTCTGGCTTCCTTCCACCACCCCATGCTGCCTTGCATGTCATAAATGAAAGTGAGTGTGGAGGGCACACGATTAATATCATTGCCCAGAGTTTGTTATTTTGGGCGAAATAGGACAGGAAACCAGCATGGTACATGAAGAGTTCTGAAATGACTCTTTTGGGGGCCTGTTGTGCGAGCTTTAAGCAACAGGAAGGCAGCAGCACTTATGGTGGGACCTGCAATGCTCATGGGTCCTGAGTCACTGGGAAAATTTCTGTTTCTCTCCCTCTCTCTGTTTCTCACTCTCACTTACTCTCTCTTTTCCTTTCTTTTCTTCCTTCCATTTTCTCTTTCCTCCTGTTCTTTCTTATTCATTTTCCTTCCCTCTTTCCTCCCTTCCTTCTCTCCTTCAAGCCTCCTGTTCCTTTTTTCCTCCCTCCCTCCCTCCCTTCTTTCTTTCTTTCCTTCCTTTTCTTTCTTCTATCTTTACTTTCCTTCTATTCTATCTTTCTTATTCATTTTTCTTCCTTCTTTCTTCCCTTCCTTCCCTCCATCAATCTTCTTGTTCCTTTTTTCTCCTTTCTTCCCTTCCTTCCTTCCTTCCTTCCTTCCTTCCTTCCTTCCTTCCTTCCTTCCTTCCTTCCTTCCATGTTAGAAATAATTATCTTACCAAAAATGAGTGAATTTAGAAAAAAAGATTTTTATTTCACATCATTTCAGAAGGGTGACTTGCCTGGTGAAAAGAGCCAGGCACAAGCACACTTTTAAGATAGTTACCAAAGCCCTTTTATAATTCATCTAGATTCGAACTTCCCACCTTGCCTAGACTCATCTTTGGTCAGCATTTGAAGGGGGGGGGGTGGGGCTGGTTGGTTCAATAGACCCCATCCCTTGATTGCATCTTCTCATTTCCACATTTCCATTCCCCTCTCCCTTCTCATCTTCATTTCTTTATCAATGATAAAAGTGCCATTATCTCAGACCCAGTCTGGGTCTACTTTTTGTGAAACACACCTTGTCTGGCAGTTCTTTTGATATGAAGGAAAAGGCCTTCTCAGAACAAAGAAAAGTAGTAGATATGCTGATTTTCAGGGGGCCAACATCCCCCACTGCCCTCTACAATAATTTTGTCTCGGACATTAGCTACCAGTATGAATTGTAATTATTTTTTTTTTATAAATTTCTTTTTGTTTTAGTTTCTAGCATTCACTTCCACAAGATTTTGAGTTACAAATTTTCTCCCCATCTCTCCCCTACCTCCCACCCCAAGATAGCGAGCCTTCTGAATACCCCTTCCCCCAATCTGTTCTCTTATATCCTCCCTCCATGTCTCCCCTTACTTTTTAGAAGGGCAAGATGGATTTCTATACCCCAATGCCTGTATATCTTATTTCCCAGTTGCATGTAAAAAACAATTTTTAACATTTGTTTTTAAAACTGTGATTTCCAGATTCTTTCCTATTTTTCTCTTTTTCCAGATTTCTCTCCCCATCCACCCTCACTGGGAAGACAAGTAATTCAATATAAGTTGTACATGTGTAGTTACATAAAACATTTCCATAGTAGTTATTTTGTGAAAGACTAACTATATTTCCCTCCATCCTACTCATCCCCCATTAATTCTAATTTCTCCTTTGACCCTGTCCCTTTTCAAAAGTGTTTGCTTCTAACTACCCCCTCCCCCAATCTGCCCTCCCTTCTATCATCCTCCCTCTTATCCCCTTCCCCCATACTCTCCTGTAGGATAAAATATCCAACTGAGTGTGTATGTTATTCCCTTCTTAAGCCAAATCTGATGACAATAAGATTGACCCATTCCCTTGCACCTTTCTTTTCTTCCCTTCCATTGTAATAGTTTTTTCTTGTTTCTTTCATGTGAGATAATGTACCCTATTTTATTTCTCCCTTTCTCCTCCCAATATATTCCTCTCTCACCTCTTAATTTTACTTTTTAGATATCATCCCTTCATAATGAATTATAATTTCTGTGGATGCAAAATTCAACCATATCTTACACTGGTTCCCTTTTTCCTTCCTTCCTTCCTTCCTTCCTTCCTTCCTTCCTTCCTTCCTTCCTTCCTTCCTTCCTTCCTTCCTTCCTTCCTTCCTTCCTTCCTTCCTTCCTTCCTTCTTCCTTCCCCCTTTCTCTCTCTATTCTCCCCTTCTTCCCTTCTCAACTCTCTATCTCATATCTGATGGCTTGTATATAATGAAAGAAGAGATCAGGAACATGGAGCCTTGGCAGAACCAGAGGGGAGTCACTCAGAGCTGATTTAGGGGATTCATTTTCTCAAGTGCTTTTCATTTTCCCAGGGTGTTTTTTTTTATAACTTTGAACTAGACCAAATAGGTCTTTGAAGGTGATAAGGTTGAACCCAGAAATCTCAGAAAGTGTTCCCTGCCTTATAGTTTATCATATGAGCAAAGGCCAGTCTACTGAATTCAGGCATTCTGTGTGTGTGTGCACATGTATGTGTGTTTATGTATCTATGTGTGTGTTATCATAAGATATACCACAAAAAAAGTCTCAGAAAAATCCAAAAATTGTCACCAACAGAAAAGAGGACAGTTTCTTGGGGTTAGATTAAATCCAAAGTGGAAGGAAGTGGAAATGCCCTAGGGCAGCCCAGATTTGCAAATTTGAGACTCTTTTTGAATGTTTCTAAACAAAAATGTCCTCTCTTATTTGGGATTTGCATAGATTGGGTGTAAGAGTAAGATTGGCTGGTGATGTGTCTTGAAAATCAAGCCAAGGAGGCTCTAATATCCTGAAATCTAATGCCAAGTTGGTGGAGGTCTGGGCAACATTTTGCTGGTGAATTTCCTTGGAACCAAATGACCTCCCATGAAGTACATGATGAATTTTCCTGAGTCATTTTCCTTGCTTAGCTTTCATTATTTGGAGACAGAAACCTGATGTCAAAACTATGATCTGGCACTTTCTTTGTGGATTTAGGCAGATCACCCATATTCTCTAAGCCTGTCTCCTTATCTGTAAAGTGAGGAATTGGACTAAATGGCCTCTGAAGTTCTTTGCCTCTTTGGTCCTGTCCAATTCTAAATCCTCAGATCCATCTCAAAAGCAAATAGCTAAATTGTCCCAAATGCAATAAGCTGTGGAAAGCATTTTACAAATCTTAAAGGATGATATAAATGCTAGCTATTAATATTGTAAAATAGCCTGTTCTATACCTACCTCTTGGGGCTGTTGGGAGAAACAATCAAGGTCATGTATGTAAAGTGCTTTGTGAACATGTAGGTGTGTGCTCCCAGGTATTGAGAGGAACCATCAAGGTCATATATGCAAAGTGCTTTGTGAGCACATGGATATGTGCTACTAGGGATGAAAAAATGACCTCCCCTCTTCTTTCTTGGCCAGCATAGTACACACAAGGGGGCAAAGACAGCCCACTTTCCCAATGCCACCATTTAAGAAACTAATAGCAGCTATGCAAAGAAAAGAAAAAAAATAACCAGAAAACTTCAAAAGCAAAACAACCTCAAAGAAAAGGAAAAGTTTTGGTTCTGGAGTCAATCCCTCCTCTGTCACCCAAGATGAGAGAGTTTTTTTTTTTAATTTATGTATTTATTTTTAATTTTCAACATTCACTTCCATAAGATTTTGAGTTCCAAATTTTCTCCCATCTAGAAAAATCCTTAATGGGATATACAGATAATCAAGGAAAATTGAACAATTGATGATCTGACTGTTCATAGGCAACTAAATGAAAAAATGATTGCCATATTAGTCATGTTTTAAAATCTGTTAAACTTTAGTTAGTTAATTTTGTATGTGATGTCGAGCGTATTCTCTATTTTTCTGAAGAAGGTATTCGTGACATAAGAATGGGAAGATTCTGACTAAAGTAGAAGCTTTTGGTGTCTTTCTTTTCTTAATCATCAACCACATTTTCCAAAATATTTTTTCGGCATCATCTTTAATTCCTGCCATTGCTCTGAAGTCACCAAGTATCAGGGCATGGGGTAATTTGCCTGGAAAGCTCTGGTTGAACTCAGCTTTCTCTGCATCTCTCTCCTCTGCAACAGATGCTGGCACACATGCAGTGGTTATTTTCATGGTATCCTTTTGGTTATGCCCATAATTGGCACTCCAATGAGAAATGACATGCCTACAGTGAAATTATGTTTCTTATTATTTTTGCATGCATGATGACAATTCGATTAAAAACAACAACCAAACCTCTGTTGGTCTTATCACCTTTTATCTCATTGGTAATTCTGTCCTTTTCACTGCAGAAGGACCTGGGGCCATTTTGTATCTTACTTTGGCCTTGACCAAATAATTCATCAATTAGTGACCTGCCTTCTGGCAGTGACCTTCTTCATACTTTGGTTGGTGGTTTTATAGCTGCAGACCAATTTCAAGACTGTTCCTGAAGCCCATACAACTCAGACCTCCTAGAGTTAACGCTTTTTAGG
This sequence comes from Petaurus breviceps papuanus, assembly GCF_028583685.1. Lineage (NCBI taxonomy): Eukaryota > Metazoa > Chordata > Mammalia > Diprotodontia > Petauridae > Petaurus > Petaurus breviceps. Next base: position 59,728,958 of record NW_027185761.1, on the reverse strand, counting down.
CATAATCTTCAAGAGCCCAGCATCACTGCCATATCCTATTGGGGCACCAGAAGCAGATTTTGTTAAGGAATATTAAGTAAAATATATCAGGTTATTGAGTGTAAACCAATACTCAGAGGTGAAATTGTTTTGGTAAATATTCATGTTTGTTCATTCCCAAAAGAGAAAAACATAAACTGAGTTGTTTTCAGTTAAAATAACTAACAATTCTACAAATTAAAATGTCAAAACAAAGACAGAATCAGAAATCATCACTTTTAAAGGAAAAATAAAGTTATAAGTATAGAGCAATCAAATGAATAAAAGACAGGGATTTTTTTCTTTAGATCCAATTTTCCAAAATTAAAAAGTAGATATTCCAATATAAGGAAATCAAAGAAATAAGGGCAGATGCATATGAAATAAAGCAGAGTAAAGAAAATAGAACCAAAAGAAACATAACTGTGTAAATATAATGGGGCGTGCAGAGATGATCACCCTTGACATTCATGGATCTTTCCAGCTCTGCTTGTGTTTCAGGATGCTAACCACAAGGATCGTATTAACAGGAGTGTGAGGACTCTGGGTGGATGGCAGCATTTGTAATGCACCCAGGACAGGTTAGACAGGGATGTTGAGGAAGAGATGAGTATGTGGGAGGTTCAACCCAAGATGAGAAGAGGAGAGTGACAGGATGAGAGAAGGAAACTGATCATGGTACCAAATGACTTCCTGTGGGTTTGGTCTCTTACCTGGAAGGGACTAGCCAGAAGCTTCCTCATGCTCCCGGTAGAAGCAGTAGCACAAGGCACTTCCCCTCCATTTCCAAGATAAAGCAACAAGTTCTTAGTGATGTTTTAGCAGCAGCAACTTCCAAGCAATTCCCCACTAAGACCAAGCTTTGTCCAATTGGCAAGGTGCTAGAACATCCCTTTACTGTTCTCTAGATTACAGTAGTGAACTGATAAACCAATATGACGACTGGAGATGAGTTGCCTCACACCCATTTCCCCTCATTTTTTGTCTTACATTGTCAAACTAGTAAGCCAATGGGGAGAACCAATAAGAATGGACAACAGCCTTCTGATCCTTGGGGGTTTGCGAGGTGATAGTTTAAGGAAACACCATTGGAAATGCCCGCTAAGTTCCTTGATAGTAGGTCTTGTTTTGATCTTTGAACTGGTATCTCCAATACTCCACACTAAATAAATGCTTGTTCATCAGTTGTATTCTGCCCTAAGAAAATGTCCTTCATCTTACTATGATACAATATGTTGAAATTTGGAATAAGGAGGGTGGGTGTAAGCAGAAACAGATGAAAGTCAGCAATAACAAAGGTAATGATAATAACTAATATTTGAAACAACAATAATAGCATTTGAAAAAAATTATTATTGTTATATAGCAGCAATGAAAGACAATTAAATTCTGTAAGGAGAAAGGCAATAGACAGTTTTTAATATCTCTTAAAATCCCCTCTACATGTAATCATATTTTGTTTGTTTCTTAAACTCTCTGAACATAGTTCATAGTTCCATTTACTTTCACTTTTGGTACAGTTTTATTGTGCTCATTTCTTTTATTTTCACATTTGCATGCCTGTACTTGGTGGAACTTGAGGTTTTTGTTTCTTCTTTTTAAAAAAGCTATGCTGTCTCCCTTCCTTTAGAATCAAATCTTGTTTTTCTGAGATGCAGTTCAGGCTGCAAGCCCCCCTTGATCAAGGGGTATGGCTTCCCTAGGAGCCTGCAAGACCATAGGATCTTGAACTTACAAAGGTCTTCAGAGGCCACTAGTCCAACTCTCTCACTTTGCAGAGGAGCTGAGGCCAAGAGAGCTTAAGTGACCAAGGACTCAAAGTCATAATGCTTTGGACAAATGCATCTTCCTTTCCATTTGCTGGAAACAAATTTTATAATTTTTATTTTATGAGGGAAATGAATGAGGAACAAATATATGTGCCAGATATCCCAAAGATCTTAGTGCTAAAGCTTATTGAGGAAATTTCCCCCACCAATGCAGGTCAACAACTTTTCTATGGCTTCTAGTCATAGAGAATTGCTTGGTGCCTTTTATCCGGGGTCACATGGCCAGCGTGGGTCAGAGGTAGGGCTCTGACCCAAGTCTTTTTTATTTTGAGGCTGGTGCTTTATCTTATGTAATACAGATATACACATATGTACATATGTTTATGGATTATCTATCTATCTATCTATCCATCTATCCATCTATCTATCTATCCATCTATCCATCTATCCATCTATCTATCTATCCATCTATCCATCTATCTATCTATCCATCTATCCATCTATCTATCTATCTATCTATCTATCTATCTATCTATCTATCTATCTATCTATCTATCTATCTAGGTATACATATATATGTATGTATACACACACACATAAAATGTATACACATCTATAAGACCACAGATTTTGTGTTGGAAGGGACATTAAATTAGGGCATCTATTTGGAGTCAGGTGCAGTGTTCTGCCACTTACCACCTGTATAATCCGGGGCAAGCCAGTTCACTTTCTGGGTCTCAGTTTCCTCTGATGTTAGGCTAGTGGCCTGTGGGGTCCCCTCTGACTCAAAGTCTTCGACTCTAATCCAAAGCCTTCAGGCTTTAAACGAGAACAATAAACTCCCCAGTGGGGAGTATTGGGGTATTAGGACATAACATAAGATGACTTCAAAGCTCCTTGGCCCTTATAGATGAGGGAACAAAGGTCCAGAGAGGATAAACAATATCCCAAAGGACATGCCAGTAACAAGTTGCAGTGCCAGAATTCAAAGCCAGGCCCTGCTTCCAAGGCCAGAAAGCTTTCCCCTCTAGCATATTGTGAAACCTTGGAGTGTACATAACACGGACAGGAGTGTGGAGCCCAGAGTTGACATATTCTCTGGGCATTCCCACATTCGCTTTCTCATTTTAGGGGCCAACCTAGTGATCAAACTATCAAGTACTCTTGATGTACTGGGCTGAGAGAAGCCAGAATCTCAGAGTTGGGAGACATCATGCAGGCCATTTAGACTGATGTACCTGAGCCAGAATCCTCTCTACGATACCCTTCACCGTCCATCAGGTTAAATCAGTCAGCATTCACCATGTCCAGGCACTGTGCTAAGTGTGGTCTTGCCCTGGGGAAGTTGAGTTGTTTTGGGAATGGCCATTGGGAAACCTCAAGACCTTCCTCTTGGCCTCTTGTTCAAGCTTGGATTCCTGCTCTCCCCAGGTCAGAGGAAAGTGTTTGACCTTCAGTTTGGAAGCTGCCTCTTCCGTAGCGATGTCTATGATAATGGGATCTCCTTCCTCTACGACAATTGCACCGTTTGCACATGCCAGGTAAGTCGACTCTCTTTGTAGGGGGTCAGAGGGTCAAAGGGACTTAACAGGGTCCATCTGGCCTCTGTCCAGCCTTCTTATATTGCTGATGAAGAAGCTGAGGGCCTGGGTCATGGCCTGCTCAAGGGCACACAGGTAGTGAGAATAATATTTATATTGCCCTGTAACACTGATAAAGCACTTTACACATATATTGCATTTGGTCTTCACAGCAAATGTAGTAATATGACAGGAAGACCCTAACCCTTTCCATTAAAAAAGACATTTCCTAGTAGGATTGGAGTCCAGACTATAGAATTCATCAACACTGGAGGTGAAAATAACTTCCTAAGTGAATGACAACAACATCCGTGCCATGACCGAGGCAATAGACGAGATTTGGGACAAGAGAAATTTGGGCCCAGACTTTCTGCTTCAGAAATAATCAGATGCTTGAAATATTTCATGGCACTAAATACTTTTGAAAAGTCCATGGAAGTTATTGCTGCTTTGCAGTGGTTTGTCCTTGGACAGAGGTGAGTTCGGTGGTCATGGACCTTTGGTATTTTCATAAGACGTGAGGGTCATTTCTTAGCACAAAATCTGTGAGAGGCAAGTCAAGGGTGTCTGTTGCTAGGATCGTGGATTTTGAACTAGGAAAAACCTTGGAAGTCATTGAATCCAACCACCTACTTTACAAGATAAGGAAACAGAGGCCCTGAAGAGAAATCATGATATTTCTAGAGATGAAAGGGATCTTCAAGGCTGGTGGAGTCCAACACCTTCATTTTTAAATGAGGAAACTTAGACCAACAGAAGTTCAATGATTTGCTCAATGTCACACAGGTAGTGAGTGGTAGGGTTGGAATGTGAACTCAGATCCCATGACTCCAAATTCAGCATTTTTTCAGCTGCAACATGCAGCAAAGTGACCAGAGGGATAGATGCAAAGGGCAGTGAGAGAGAGAGAGAGAGACAGACAGACAAACAGAGACAGAGAGACAGAGAAACTCACCCACAATTACCCACAAATATAAATCAGCGGCCAGAATAAGGGCTCCGACTCTCCTGACCTGCTGGGTCAAGCTTCATTAACTGGCCTCACTTCCTTAGAGTGTGGGGAATGGGCCAGGGAGGGTACTTGGATACTTCCTTTGCCTGGCCCTGAAGCCTCCTTCACCACCTAACACTGCTGTACTTTCCCATCTCCTTTTCTATGCTTGCATTATCATATAATAAATATATAGCCCCTTAGTGTTTACCTTGGCCTCCTTCCTGGGGATCTTTGTTTGACTTCTTCACCAGGAATTTCACAAATTACAGATTCTTAATGGGGATGTTGAGGCTTTGACAGCACACATCACTTTTTGATTTCCTTGAGCTCCCCTTCTGCCAGGCTGCCCTGTTTCCCCATGAGCTGAGTTTGCCCTGAGATGGGTCTGTCTAGTTCCTGGATATTCCCTGTTATTACTCTTCAGTTCAGAAGCTGGTGTATAGACATTTTCACTAGGGCTTACCTTGGGGAGGATCGAGTTGCTTGGAGCAAGGGTCCACTGCCTGTTGGTAGGAAGGTGCAAAGAGAATTTATATTGACTTGAAGTCTGCAAATCCAGGAATGGAGGGAGCAGGTTGGGGGTTGAAGGTACAGGGACTCCCGGTAGAGAAGGTGGATTAGGGGTAGAAATGGTTGCCCCAAGTCACTCCTTGCAGCTGGAGGGTGTCTTGGAGGGCGGAAGCCTGGTAATGGCCTCTGTCTCTTGGTAGAAGTGTAAGAAGGCTTGGGAGGGGGTTTGGGGCTGGAGAGGACGTGCTAGACCAGCTGGGGAGGCCTGAGTTGGAGGTTCGGTTCAGTCTCCAGCTTCATCTTCCCTTCCCCAGCAGCCAGTGGAAACTGACGAAACAATTTAGAGACCAAATGTCCCTACTTTGTGGTGGCTTTGTGGTTGTCTGTGAGAAATAACATGGTGGTGGATGAGTCTGTTATTGGAATGGAGCTTAATGTCATTTAAATCACTCTTGAAGGCCTCTCTTTGAGTAATGGGTTTACCAGCAGAGCTCTGCAGACTTGGTTGTCTCTCTCTCCAGCAGGCGCTTGGCAGACTGTTTTCATTTCAGGGGATGGATTGGATCCTAAGGACACAGGAACTTTGTCCTCCCTGATGGCCTGGGTCCAGTGGCTCCCCTGTCCTGCATCTGCCCCTGACCCTCTGCCTACATCATGGTGGTCTCCATGTTCTTCCCACTGGAGTTAACCTATTCCTGGCTTGCAGTCAGGGTATTGCTGTTGGACAGAAGCCGGCACTGCTAGCAAAAAACGAAGGGGAAAAGACAGGCAGGAAAAAAGCCAAAGACATGTCTCAGTCAACAAGCATTTATTAAACACCTACTGTGTACCAGGGACCATGTCAGGCATTGGGGTGACAAAGACAAAATGAGACAGTTCCTGCCCTGTCAACTAAGCAGCAGACATTGATTTATTTTTCAAAATAATTTCTATTGCTAGCTTTTGTTTTTACGTTACTGACAGTTCTTGGTAGGAGTATCACCTCCTCCCTCTCCCTTAAAAATAATGAATCAGAGGGAGGACAAAATTCAGTTCAGCAAGACTAAGCAGGATTTGAGAAAACACAGTGTTCCACACACATAATCCCTCCCCAAAGAAGAGGGGAAAGGCATTTTCTCCCATCTCTTCCTTGGACAAAGGTCAAAAAGCATTTATTAAGCACCTGCTATGTTCCAGGCACTGTGCAAGAGGCTAGGGACACAAAAACAAAAAGAGAAATAGACCCTGCCCTCAAAGTGCTTACACTCTACCAGGAGAAACAGCACACATGAGTGTATGCAAACTATTTATGAAATTAATATGAGATGATTTTGGTGGGAGAAGGGCTAGTAGTGAGGGGGACCAGGAAAGGCCTCAAGTGGGAGGTGGTGCTGGAACTGAGATCTGAAAGAAATCAGGGTTTTTGAGAGGTGGAATTGAAGAATGCATTCTAGGCATGAAGGCTAGCCAGGGCAAAGGCATGGAGCTGGGAAATAGAGTCCTGAACTTGAAGAACAAGAAGAAGGCTGGCTGGACTGTAGAATGTATATCAAGGAGCAGTGAGGCTTTTATTAAAGGATGTAGTACTCTGATTTAGTGACCCTAGCCTCCTCACAGAAGACCCTCCATCTCTCCATTCTTTCTGACCACCTCTCATCCTGAAATTCTCCCCATCCTCATTATGGCTGCCTGCCTTCACTGGTTTTGTTCTAATCTCAGTTAAAATCCCACCTTCGACAAGAAGCCTTTTCCAACCCCCCAGAGGCTGGTGCTTTTCTGCTATCGATTATTTTTGATTATTATTGATATTGCCATTTCTCCCTATATCTAGCATGTCTCCTCCCCCATTAGTAGCGTCGGTGTTTAGCACAGTGGTTGGCACATAGTAGGCACTTAATAATTACTCATCAACTGGATGACCAACTGAAAGCCAGGTCATGCAGGACTTGAAATGACAGTTGGAGGAGTTTTTATTTGGTCCTCAACGTAATAGGGAGTCATTGGAGTTTATTGAATGATAAACTCCATTATCATTGAGTTTTTTGACAAGGATTAAGAAAATCACTCTGGCAGTTGCATGGAGGATGGATTGATTAGTAGGAGAATGGATTGGACATGGAGACCAATTGTCATGACTTAATTATGTTAATCTAATTATTAATAATAAGTTAATAATTATTGCAATAATCCAGGCAAGAGGCAAGAAGCAGGTGTTGACTAGAGTTGTAAGTGTGTGAGTCAAGAGAAAAGGCTGGATGAGAGATACGGTGTGAGGTAGAATCAGAGACTTGGCAATTGATGGAATAGCATTCATGTCCGGGCCTCGGTACTGGCTGAAATGGCTCTATGTAGTCGTCTCAGCCCTCTCTCCCTGCAGCTGCCTGAAGGAGAATCACAATATTCTTCCTGGTCTCCAGTAAGCTTTTAGAGGGCTAGAAAGTGTTTTGTAATAATAGCCATCATTTATAGAGTATTTTAATAGATTATCTTATTTGATCTTCATAGTGAAGTAGGTACCTCTATTATCACCATTTTCTAGATAAGGAAACTGAGGAAAGAGAAGTTCAGTGGTTCACATAGCTATTAAGTGTCTGAGGCATGGATTGGATTGAATTCAGGTCTTCCTGACCCCAACCCAGCATTCTTTCTGTATCTTCTCTCATGGTCTTCATGTAGTTCTATCTTAAACATCTTCTTGTTCCTCCACCACCTAGCACAGGATGATAGTAGATTCTCATTAAATATTTGTTTGGGGAAGAGGTGAAGGACTATGGCTGAGGAACATTACATACATGGTTACACCGGCTAATATCTCTGTTTATTTTGCAGAATGACCTTTTTCCTCATTCCTTTGTTATGGTACAATGGATGGCTTGCTGGCTAGGGAATAGAGGAGGGAGATATTCCAAAATGAAAGTGAGATGAGATAAAAAATAAAACATCAAATTTAGAAATGCAAAATATTGTGTGCATAAACAGAAGTCCAGTAGAGTTACAGTTTTGGAAATACTCCAGAGGAAAGCATTTCTGAAGGCGGAGGGGTCACGGGGTGGGAACCGGGGAGGGGGAGAGGGTTGATGCTGGACCCAGGCTGAGGGCAGAGCAGGTGCCAGTGTGTGAGCAGGATAACATCATTTCTCAAACATTCACTGCTCTTTGTTGTTGCCTCTCCTGCCAGGATTCCACCGTGGTGTGCAAGAAGAAGTGCTCTCCCCCTGGAGCTTGTGCTAAGAGCAGAGATTCCTGTTGTGAAGAATGCCTTGTGCGTGTGCCCCCCAAAGATGTCCGTGTGTGCAAGCTTGGGAGCAAGATCTTCCGGGTAAGCTCTCCATCAGGACTCTTGAGCTCCATTGTGATGATGACTATCTAGTCCCAAATGCAACCCCTCTTGGGATTCTCTGCCTCTGTGGGGTCTTTATAGGATCAAGCACCATTTGAGAGGCAGATCAAAAGGAAAAGTTTGTCAACTATTTCCTCTTTGGCTGTTCCAAACGGGAGAGGGATCTGTGGCAACCCCAGTGTCTGCAGATGGTAAGCCCTTAGGGAGCCTTCTGGCTGCCATGCCACACTCTTCTCTCCTGCTTGGGGCCACCCTACTAAAGGAATTGGTGATTCCACCTCTCCTCCTTCCTCAGAATGGCTTTTAAAGAAGGTGGCCAGGTGGGATGGCGCCCATGGAGCATACTGTGTCCCTCTGATGGAATATGGCATGTATACAGATAAATAAATGAAAATATATGCAAAGGCATTTCAGGAGGCTGGGAGGGTCGGGGAGGAACTTGCGTAGGAGCTTTTGCTTTGAAGAAAGCAGGGGATTTTATGAGGTGGAAATGAAGAGGGAAGGCATGCCAGGCGTGGGGGAAGGAACAGTTTGTGTGGACAAAGTCTCAGAGGTGGGAGGTGGGACATCATGACTGAGGAGCAGTTGGCAGGCCAGTGTGACTGGAATGGAGCTCAAAGGAAACTGTGAGGATGAATGTATTTCTTTGCATTAAGATTCTTAATTAACGTTGCCTTTTTTTTCTTCCTTCCTCTTGAGTCTCTGTGGCTTTGGCCCCTGGAAATCTGATCCTCTCCCCTGACTCATTTCTCACTGTTCTGTTCACTTGGCCCGAAGGCTTCACTAGCCCTTTGTTAGGGCTGGTTGTACATGGAGACAGGGCTCAGGGTCCTTGCCTCTTTTTCTCAGCTTGCACCTGGGTCTGGTATCACCCGTGTGCCCTCAGTGTTAGCTGGTAGCCCGATAGGTTCCTGAGAGCCTGCCTTCAGGTCTCAGCCAGCTGCTTGTTCCTGTCTCAGAGCCCCAAGCCCCTCTCCTCTGCTGGACCTCCCACTAAGCTCCCCTTTCCAGGCCCAATGAAGTTTTTGGTTGTCAGCTCATTTGCAGAGAATCCAAGATGACTGATAGAAGCGAGCTTAATGAATGCTCATACCTTTCCTGGATCAGGTTATGAGAACCACGCACTTCCCTAGGGTCTCGTGGATCACTGTCTCTCAGGAGGTACTCTGCCCACTTTCCCTCTCCCTCCCCTCAAAGAAGCCTCCCCTCCATTTACTGAGATGCCTACCACTACAGTCTTACCATAGAAACATACTTCCAAACACTCAAACAACAACGTTTCCACCAGCGGGAAAGGGAAGGTCATTCCTTACATGGCTGGCTCCTGCCAGTGGACTGTCTGCGACTCACTTCTTTCTCCTTTGTGTGGGTGGCTTGGTTCATCCTGTTGGTGATTATACATTGATGTTACGCACCCAGTGGTCTGAATCTAATACAGAATCTAATTCCATTGCTGGTTCTGTTCAGTAATAATAAGTTCCATTTTTAAAAAGATCACGTTGTAACTTTCAAAGTAGTTTCATATGTATCCTCTCATTAGATAACTCTTGGATCTCTGGTTTCCTCAGTGTTGAGAACTCCTGGTATGGAAATTCTCTCCATCCATGCAGATCACAAGTTATCTATACTTAGTATATAAGCCCCTCGGAATTGTCTGAAGCTCACAGAAGTGTAGGGACTTGACCAGGGTCACACAGTGAACAAATGTTGGGCAGGGTCTTAGAATTGGAAAGGACCTCAGTAGACATCTAGACCAGAGGTATCAAACATGCTGCCTACCTGATGAGTACTTCCCACAATACTCCTGGGTAGGCCCAAACCAAATTGAAATGCAACCAGGAAATATTTAACAAAATAAATAAAATACAGTAGAACATAATTAATGTTAAAATGTGGTTTTCTAAGTCAATAGACCGCTGGCAGAGATCCTTCTGTATGACTGAGTGGTCTTTTTATATCTGAGTTTGACACCACTGAACTAGACTACATGAAGAAGAATCCCCTGGTGATTCAGCCTTTGTTTGAACTCAGTCTTTCCTTAGAATGACTTGTTCTACTTTGACATAGTAATAATGATAAAGAAATTCTCCTTGACATGAGAACTAATTTTTTTTTCTCTGAAATTTCTGCCCATCACTCTTAGTTGCAATTTCTACCCATCCTTTTGGGGTGATGCAGGTCCTCTGATTTCCAGAATCACAGGATCATAGGTCCAGAGGTAGAAGGGATATCAGAGTTTGTCTAGTCCAACCCCCTCATTTAAGGGATAAGGAAACTGAAGCCCAGGGAGGTTCACTGACTTGGCCAAGGATTGGCCAAGTATTGAAGGAAGCATTTGAACCCAGACCCATTGCATCCAGATCCAGGTCTCTTTTCACTATACCCCTGGGTGCTCTAGCCCTGAGAGGGCTCACATTCTGTGCCAGGCCCTGTGCTTGGTCACAGAGCTACAAAGGAAAAATAAAACCTTGTCTCTGTGCTTGGAGGAAACACAATGTGGACATTGGCAAAGTCAATGTAAAAACTGGAAAAGACAGACACAAAGAGAGAGGAAGCATATCCTCCATGTGTTTTATGTTTGACTGAGAAAAGAAATGGGCTACGAATGTAACCAGAGCAAGGGGGAGACACCTAAGCCTCCCCTTCCCCACTTTCCAGGGAATGGATAGGATATCCCAAAGGTCTTACTGGGGTTTTAAGCTTAATTAAGACTTTTGAAATGCCCTGTCTTAAGCTACAAAGGAAGACCTCCAGGGTATTGATTTTCTAAGCAAGATTTAGTGAATAGACAACTGGATGTGAGAGTCTGGAAGACTTGAGTTCAACTCTAACCGCTGACATTTGCTAGCTGTGAGACCCTGGGCGAGTCACTTCATATCTAGTGCCTCAGTTTCCTCTTCTATAAGATAAGGGGGTGGGGTTAGATGGCCTCCGCCTCTAAATCTCCTCCCTATGGGAGGACATGGGATGAGAAGGCAGGCACCATTGGGTTTGGTCTGTGCTAGTGAAGGATGTCTTCATACCACTCTCTACGGTCCATTCTGGTTGTTGGTCAGGCCCCAGTGATTCCTTCTCTCTCACAGGATGTGACTGGCTTCTGTTTTGTTTTCAGGTCCCTTTATCTTGCTCCCCATCTCCATCTTCCCACCCCACAAACCGCTGCCCCGCCCTGTGCAAGCATTAACAAGGCCCAGGGGCCTCCCGTGCCTGGGACAGAGCATCAGTCACTCACTTACTCACTGTACTTGGCACCAGTAAACCGACGAGCTGTGAGCCAAGTCGGCTCCCCAAACAACCCTTCCTCAGAGGAAGGAACAAGGCTAGGAAATGCTTTCCAAATGAGGCCCTTGCATGTGGGGGAGAGGATGCCAGCCATACATGGAGGGCCCCTGCACATTTACCTGTATGGGCTTTGGTGTCTGCGACTTTCAGCTGATCAGGTGTCTGCTGTGGTACTGCCAGTCATCTGAATTAAGCTTTGTTCTTTATGCCCTCAGTGGGCCGTGCCAGGGGGATGTCACATCAAAGAATGAACGCTCTACTCCCTGACATTTTGGTGTAATGTCCTTGCGTGTCAAGGTCTAAATGCCTCAATCGTGGCACCAAGTGGAAAATTAGATTTTTGTAACCCTGTATGAAAATTCACGTGTGATTGTATCCCTAGATGAGGGAAACCAAATAAATAAACAATGCAAAATGCAAATGTGGTCTGTTTAGACTCCAAAGAATTTGCTTTGTGCCATGGGGACAAAGACAAAGAATTCCCCTGATTTCCAATCCAAGGCTTAGTGGCTGGAGATGGCCAACTCAAAGCAATTTAGACTACACAATGACTTTCCTCCCTAGTGGAATGAAACACTCTCCTGTGAGGAGAATGCTATTGAGAGCCCTTCTGCTGGGCCTACTGTGTGACTGCTTATGTTTCCCTCTACAGGATGGAGAGATGTGGTCCTCTGTCAACTGCACCATCTGTGCTTGTGTGAAAGGCAAGACTGAGTGTCAGAAGAAGCAATGCATTCCCATCAACAGCTGTCCACACGTAAGTGGCGAAGGCCTGGTCTGGACTTTTTATTTTTATCCCATGGCATCATCTAGTCTGGGACCAGAAAAAGGTTCCAAGTCTTAGAAAATAGAACCGTGTGAGAAGGCAGTGGGTCATCACAGAAAGAACTCTGGAGTTGGAGTCCAAGGACCTGAGATTAAATCTGGACCCTCCCATTTATCAGTTGTGTGATTTAGGGCAACCTATCACCTCTCTGAGCCTTGGATTTCTCATTTCTAAAGTGAAGAGACTAGTCTAAATGGCCATTGAGGGCTTTTCCTGCTTTGAATCCTTCTCAGATGTTCTAATAGGCTTTCAGGACTGGCCCCAGGTATTCGCCCCAACCTCCAAAAGCTGCTAATATATTTGCATTTGATGTACTCTGTATTTAACTTGTATATTACCTAGTTATCAGCACATTACCTCTCCCATTAGAATGTATGCTTCTTGAGGGCAGGATCTGCTTTAAAAAATTCTTAGCACAGTTCTTGGCAGATAGTAAGCAATTAATAACTGCTTATTGATTGACTGAACCTTCAAGTTTTCTGTTGGATCGAAAGTTCTGCACTTGCCCCAACTCTGGATTTTAAAACATTTTCCTTTATCATTTGTGTGAAATGTGCATCTCTCTCCCCTCCTCCCCGCACTAACTTCTCAGACTGTTTTTCTGCTACAGTATCGCCTTCATTTTCCATCATTCCCTGCTTTTTCCTTTTGCCCTCTGTATTTTTCTCTCTTCTTGACTCAGCTCATTCTTCTTTCCATCGTTCCCTCCAGTTTGAGGAATATTTATTCATACATTCCCCAGTAGACCCCGTTCTGCCTCCGACCCTTGCCCAGAGTCCCTCTCCCTCTTCCTTCTACTTCTCCAAGGCTGCAGTGTCGGCCCAAATTAAAACAGAATTCTCATGGAAATCTTTCTTTCTCTGCTACTCATCCAGCTCTAACTGGGCAGACCATAAAATAAGCTCTATCTTTTTAAAAGTCTGAGCTATGTTGAATTAAGCTTATGGAATAGGAAACTTTTTCAGGTTGAGGGCCCATTGGGGGGAAAAAAGATTCAAACTATCAACTTCTGGCAAATTAGAACACACACACACACACACACACACACACACACACCATCAGAATATGTCCTCCCTTCCCAGTTATAGACAGCTTTTAATTTTATTCACATCTGTTATTATTGCAAACAAAACCCTTGCTGTTTTCCTGAGTGCCAAGCAAGGCAAAAACTCCAACAGCTGTTTCTGTTGCACAACTGAATGAAGGCTGGAAGTGGGGGTGGGGGTGGGGGTGGGGAGGGAGAGAGTAAAACCCTAATTAGTCTTGCTCTAAAAAACCTCAGACGTAAAACTGGAAACCTCACATAAAAGAAGAGGGGAAAAAAGGGGGAGCGAGACAATAAATAGACTTCAACATACTTTGCTTATAAATATTCATTGGGAAGAGGGGGATCACATCATCTATCCCAGTCCTCGGGGAACCCTGGCTGCTAATGAACCCATGCCACACATGTTAGCAATAATGGGCTTCCTTATTCGACAAGACAAAAACAGGATGCCGTGCCAACCTGGGGGCTCCGGCAGGCCAGAGTCAAGCTGCCAAGTCCCCTGGAAACCCAGCCACATGGAGAAGGGGCTCTTCTCTGGGCTCCCAGGGAAGGGTGAACACTCAGGCCCCTGGCCAGTCTGACTTTCTTCACGTCCCCAGCTACTCATTCAGCTGATGCTTTGGGTCGATGGCCCTGAACGGGGTCCCTGAGGGTCTGTCCCCTGCACTCCCTCTCATCATTGCCTCGTTGGTCTCTGAATACCTTCATGCAGGCCCAGCGTCTTTGGCCTGGATCCCGCCGTCACTTGGTCCTGAATGCTCCTCTCTCAGGGACAAAGTTTGGGGAGGATCGACCGTGATCTGAATTGGGAATATTTGTCCTCTTTTCCTACCTTCTTCTTTGCTTTTTAGCTTTGCCGCTATTGATTCTAAAGGGGTGCGCACACAAAGACCGCCCCAATCTCCCACCCTCCAAGCTAACAGAAGCCTCCTTGGAAGGCGTTCTCTATCCCTACTTATTTCTGATTGAGCCAGTATGCGTGTGTGTGTGCACACACATGTATGTGCGTGTGCATGTGTGTGCATGTGCATGTATGTGTGTGCATGCATGCTCATCTATCTGTGTGTACACAAATGCATACAGGCTTTGTTGGGTGGAGAGCACACCAGGGCTGAATTTAATTCAGTCAACAAGCAAGCATTAAACTCCTGCTTATGCTAGGCATTACTCTAGACCCCCGGATGCTAATATTGGCCTCTTGTTCTCTTTTCAGCATGGTCAGGATATTATGATGAAAGTTCAGATTTTCCCACAAAAGAGCCCTGGGTTTGAAGTCTTCCATCCTGACTGCTCCTTCCTCCCTGGGTGGCCTTGGAAAAGTCACTTACCCTGATTAGGCCTCAGGTTCCTTTTCTGCATTTCAGTTTCTTCACCTGTACAATGAGGGTGTTGGACCCTATGGACTCTGAGGCCTACGATTCTATGATCCTCAAAGTCCTTTTACGGTTTCCAGCCCATGAGTAGAACCCTTCCAAAACTAAAGAGAATCATTGCCCATTTTCAGACACGCAGACTCTGGCTCATTAGGCCTCTTGACCTTCCCTGCTGGCGACATCCAGGTCGGCCATCCATGGGTTATTCCAGAGCAGAGCTGCCCCCTGGCCCCCCGCCTTCCTCTGAGACAGGGAGGCCACAGCTGAAGGCAGCATGAGTTCAGGGCCACAGGACAAGCATCACAGGAGAACAAAACACCCCTCCAGGAATAAGAGGACATGGCTGGCTGGTTTCCTGCAGCTCCTGCTGATGAAAGTGGATTATTCTGTCAGCACAAGCATGTCCTTTCTTGTCCCCTTGGATGTCAGAGCTGACCTCAGTGCTGTGTGGACTCCCCAGCCTTATATGAGGACCTCGTTTGTGCATTGCAGCATGAGCTTCTGAGCAGAAAGACAAGTGAGGAAGAGGATGAGCGTTTATAGAACACCTACTGTGTGCCAGGCACAGTGCTGAGGGCTTTACCAATACTAGATCTTTTGAACCTCGCAACAACCCTGGCTACTGTTATCATCCTCATCTTAGAACTGAGGAAACTAAGGCAAATAGGGTTCAGTGACTTTCCCAGGGTCACACAGCTGCTAAATGTCTGAGGCTGAATTTGAACTTCGCTCTTCCTAGTTCCAGGATATGCCACTAGCTGTCTCAGTTGGAATAAACCACGGACTTGAATCTTACCCTTGGTAAGAGGTTCCTGGTTCATGCGTTCCCCTCTGAAATGACATTCCTTCCTTCTGTTCTGACCATCTCTTGTATGCATTCATTATTCACTGTAACTTATTTATATAATCATTCATCATTCATTATTTACTTGTGCCTACCCCCATTAGAATAGGGGTCGTGGGGGCGGCTAGGTGGCACAGTGAGTAAGGCGCTGTCCCCAGAGTTAGGAGGACCTGAGTTTGATTCTGGTCTCAGACACTTAATACCCCCCCCCCACACACACACACAAAATACTAGCTGTGTAACCTTGAACAAGTTACTTAACCCTTATTGCCCTCCCAAAGGCAAAAAAAAAAAGAATGAAGGTCCTGGGGGGCAACAATTCTTTGCCTTTCTTTGCATCCCTAGCCTGGCGCATAGTAGGTGCTTAGTCATCGCTTGTTGATGGACTGACTGATGGACAAGTAAAAAGAGACTTAAGCTAAGCACCAACATGCTCCCAGTCTACATTGTTGGAACCTTGAGGAAGAAATGGCCATTCAGAGGATGGTCTTAGAAAAGATGACATGAGGGCATTGGCTGCCACGCAGGCAACCTGAGACATTTTTACTTCTATTAAGTAATGAAATTTGATGGAGAACTATGGATTGCTTAGTTTCTGAAGATCATCTAGTCCAATCCCTTCATTGTATAGAAGGGGAAACCGAGGCTCAGAGAGGTCTTAGGATCACAGTTAGACCTATTTCCTTTTATTTCTATCATCTTCCTGCTTCTTAGTTCTAGAGCTGAAAGGGGCCTTTGAGGCCGGCTGGTCCAACCCCCTCATTTTACAGATGAGGAAACTGAGGTCCAGATGGCGATTTGTCCAAGGTCACTGCAGCAGTCAGGGAGAATTTGCATCCAGGACTTTTGACAACATATCCAACAAATGATTTGCTCTGCCACGACACTGACCCCTGGGCTCGTGTCACAGACCTTGGGTATTTACATACAGGCTTCCAGTCTGGCAGAAGTGCTAGATTTTTAGATAAGCCTCAAGGCCACACTCCCTCCATTATACATACACACACAAATCCCTCACTTAGGAAGTAGATGCATCAGTACAAGTATTGACTTCTTATGGATGAAGAACGAAGGGCAGAGAAAAACTTGGTTGAAACTAAGCCAGTGAACAGAGGACTGTAGCCAGGAGTCAATTCAATTGAACAAGCATTTATTACTTGGCAGATACTATGCAAGGTATTGGGAACATAGGACCAAAAGTGAAGCCAGTTCTGCCCTCAGAGAGCTTATGTTTTCTTAGTGGGGGTAGGGAAACAGCATGTGCATAGATGGGGAAATACAAGATATATGCAAAGAGAATGCAAAGTAATTTCATGGGCCTAGAAGGGCATTAATGAAAGTGATTAGGAAAAGCTTCTTGGAAGAAGTGGGAACTTGAGCTGGTCACTGAAGGAAGCTGGGATTCTGAGAGGCAGAGGTGAGAAGAGAGAACATTTGGGGAATGGGGGAAGCCTGTACAAATATGCAGAGTAGGAGGAGCTAGTGTGCAGACATAGAGGGGTCCAGTACACCTAGAACATTGAGTGTGTGGTGAATGGATTATGTTAAATGAGTCTGGGAACACAGGGTAAAGCTAGATCACGAAGGCCTTTAAATCCCAACCACAAGAATTTGTAATGTATCCTACAGGAAGTGAGAGTCCATGAAACTTCTTGAATAGGAGAGGGACATGGTAGAATTTGTGCTTAGGAATTTCAGTTTGGCAACTGAAAGAGGGATGGATTAGGGAAGAGAAAGACTTGAGAGGCTATTGTGACAGTTCCTAAAAGGTGACAAGGGCTTAAGTCAAGATGGTAGCTGTAAGTATAGAGACAGGGACCCATGGGAAAGGAGTCATGGAGGTGAGATCGATGAGCCAACAATTGATTGGATACTTTGGGTGAGGGAGAGGGAAAACAAAGATAAGCCTGGGGTTGAGGACCTGGGTGGCTGGGAGGATGATGGTGCCCTTGGCCATTATAGACAAGTTGGGGAGAAGAGTAGATTTGGGGGAGAAGTTAATGGAATCTTCATTAAATTTGAAATGCCGATGGGACGTCCAGGTAACATCCAACATGTAGCTGGTGATGCAGGTCTGGAGCTCAAGGAAGAGGTAAGGGCTAGAGAATGTGGGTTTGGGAGCCGTCTATGTAGAGGGGCCAAATGAACCAATAGGAACATAGAAGATGAGGTGACCCAGAGAGGAAACAGGGAGAGGAGAGGGCAGGTCTCAATGACTACCACTCAGTCTGTAATACTCAACTTGGTCAGAGACCTCCTGCTTTTGAAACAGACGGTCCTCAATAGCATATTGAATTTCTATGGAATCCCTAAAAAATGACCCAATTTCACAAAACAATGAATTGTATTGGTTTGGACCAAGTAGAAACAAATTCACATGGGTAACATGGCCTCCTGGAAAACAAAATGAATCAATTTGATTTTCATTATCAATACTCCATTCATCCAAAGGGCCAGATGACTGTGGGCCTAAATCATAGGGCTGGTTATTTTGTTTGTTTTTTCCATAAACCCTTTTGGAAAGTGAACCAACATAAATACAAACAGGGCCGCTGTGTAATGATATTCTGACAGGTTGTTTTCATGATTGTGTCCAGGAAAATGGTCTCTAGGAGACTGGTTTTGGATATTATTGAGAAGATGGAGTCCCAGACATTCTCCATCCTAACTCTACATGACAAAAGTCACATGACAGGTCTTTGAAGTATTGTATCTCTCCTGCAATGTCTTAAGTCACTCTGTCTGTTCTCAAAGCCAGGGACTTGAAGTTATCATTTTCCTGCCCAGTCTCTAAAACTCAGTTTGGCCAGAGACCTCCTGCTTTTGCAACAGAATGTTGCACATTGGTAACATCATCTGGTGATTGAATTCGAATTGAATTGAATTCAAATACATCCTGAATCATTTGTAGAGGTCATCAGTGAAAGAAGAACTGGAGAATTGAAGAAAGAGCCAGTTCTGAAGTCAGGATGATCTGGGTTTGAGTTCTGCCACTGATAGGAGCTAGGTAGATGACCTTGGACAAGTCATGTTCTTAAGGAAACTTCCTAATGCTCTCAAGTCCTAGGATCTGAGCTGCATGAAGGAGAGAATTTCCCTACTAGGAAATAAATAGGGTCCTAGCTCTTGACTTCTAATGGTCTTGAAAAGCAATTGAGGTAATACATGTAAAACATTTTACAAAGCCTAAAATATTATAGACATGTTAGCTCATAGAAAAGTAATCTGTTCATGAAAACAAATGTGTTTTTTTCTTCCTCACCAGGGTAAAATTCTGAATAGAAAGGGATGCTGTCCTATTTGCACTGAAAGTGAGTAAGTTCTTTCCATTTTCCCAAGAAGTTATATTTTTGCAATGATTATTTTGGTCTGGGGATGTCTATGGGGTGGGGGGTGGGAAGGGGGGGGGGAGGTTTCCTGTTCTACCAGGTTGGGTTATTTCATCTGTTTTATGCACATTCTGTTGCTTTGAGGGATAAAGTTGAGCCATCCCATTTTCCTACAATGAGTGACATTCAATTTGTTGTTGTCCCTTCCCCAAGAAGTACAATTCAGTCAGCAGAATGGCAATCGTCCCTGTAGGAGGTGGTAGAGAAATTTCTCCTGATGCAGTTTTAATAGGTCTAGATCATCTGAGTGTCCATTAGAAGTGTTAATGACATTTGCAGCCGGGTAAGCTAAGATCATGATACCTAGTGAAACCTGACTTCAGGAATAATCCAGAAGGGAGATATATTTTTCCTAGCCTTGTAAAATCTGACAGCTGCAGTCCTTCCTTCTTCCCTGAATTCCCACAGTTTCTTTCACTAAGGTATGAAAGATCGCCTTTGCCAAAGGCAAAACCTTCTACTGATAGGAAATGGATCATTGGTCTGATGGCTTCTGTCTTCCTGTATGTGTAACTGAGTAACTTGGTCTGAAAATGCCCTATTCACCATAAGGATCCTTGACTTTGATTCAGACACTGGCCTTCCCAATATCACTTCCTTCCTCTATGCACAGAGACACCTAAGCTTTGCAGAAATATGCCCCTATGTGGATAAAGCTATCGTCAAATGGAGAGATCAGCTCCATGCAAATGTGGTTTGGGGTCGAATGTCTCCATAACATGTCAATATCCTTTGCAAAAGGGATGTCAGTTATACAGATGTTACACGAACCTTCTTTTAGGATAAATACAAACAAAATCTGAAAACCAAACCTAGAACATGGCGAATCCTCTTAGAAGATACTCTGACTTTTAGAACTTGGCTTTGATGGTAATTGAAAGCCAAAGGTACTAGTTTTCACTTAAGCAGAGGTGTGTTTATTACCTTTATCTAACATTAAGCCTCTTCCTTCTAATGATTTTGAATGACCCAACTTAGCACTTCTCATGAGTGGTAGCTTATGGACCACATTTGTGGGCAATGGGCTGAGTTTTATGTATGGCTATATTCTCCATCCAGCTACCAAACCTGGGATTTTATTGGTTTAGGAAATTTTCAGCAAAGGACACCCTCTAGCACTTTAGATTGACAGCTGGTTTACAGTCTCAGAGATTTGCCTTGGGGCCATTAAAGTACTTTGCTCAGGGTCCTAGAGCCTACACACTGTGATTTGAACTGACAACTTCATGACCTGGAGGTTAGTAGTCTCTCTTTGGTTTGAGAAATGTTTATATATATTTCTTTTCTATCAAACTGATGCATCCCCCTTCAGGTAGTATGAATATTTGACTAAAAGAGAGAAAATTTCTATTGAATTATTGAACAGTTTTTAACTCTATAACTCATTTATACATACTCACATATACATGGCTCAGTGGGATTTGATCCATGGGTTTCTTTTTCAAAAATTATCTTGAGATCTTTTGTTTTTGTATCACCCAGGTTTCCCAATATATCACTACCTCTACTCCTCCCTGGAAACTGTCTCTTATAATAAAGAAAAAAAAAGTACAGCAAAATTAACCGACATAGGACAAATCTAAAGTTGTGGACAGTGTTCCACGGCATGATTCCCCCATGTCTGAACAAAGACAACAGTCGTCTTCTCATCTCTTTTCTTTGGAGTCAAGCTTGTTGACCTGTGATTTCACTGGTAGAGAAAAACCTCTCTCTGCTGATGTATATGGCACTTTCTCTGCAGCTAATACCTTGAGAAAGTTGCTTGGAGACACAGAGAAGTTGTTAAGTTGTTTCAATTGTATCCAACTCTCTGTGACTGCATTTGGGTTTTCTTGGCAAAAATACTGGAGTGGGTTGTCATTTCCTTTTCCAGTTTGTTTTACAGATGAGGAAACTGAGACAAACAGGGTTAAGTGACTTGCCCAGGGTCACACAGGTAGGAAGTGTCTGAGACTGGATTTGAACTCAAAAAGATGAGTTTTCCTCCACTAGGTTTACAAACTGTTGTCTTGCCTAGTTCTGGGCCTGACTCAATGAATAGCTAAGGATTGACTTCAATGAGGCCATCACTTAATGACTCTGTCTTTCATTACTAATGTGACTTTGGGCAAACCAGTTCATTCCTCTGGGTCTCAGTGTCCTCCTCAGCACAATGGAGATTGAACTTTGGTGACTACTAGTATGGGTCCTTCCAGCTTGAAATTTGGGGTCCCATTTTTCTGTTGTAGAAGAGTTAGGAGTTTGGCGTTTAACCTTGTGTTTGTGAGATTCAGTCATGAATATAACAGCTTCCTGTTTCAGATCTCAAGAAATGAGTGAACTAAGGCAAAATTCAGAGGGTGATGGTTCTTCACTGCTATTTGGTACTTTTGGAACATCCCCCCATTATTTCTAGGCAGGTGACTTGGTGGAAGGGTGGACAAGTCATAGAATGGAAGGTCTTTATTTCAATGCAGGCATTCGATTAAGTTAGGACATTGTAATAAATCTTATGTGAGGCATCATGGAGCAGTAAATAGAGGGAGGCCCTATAGTCAGAAAAGGAATGGGTTCCAGTATTGCCTCCATCACGTTCTAGCTGTGTGACCAACGGGAAGTCTCTTAACCTCTCTGTGCCCCCAGGCAATCCTCTCAGTGACAGATAAGTTGATTTACAACAGTAGAGATAGTTTCCACACTCGGGGCTCCCCAATGTAAAGAAAGCACAGGTCTGGATCCCCCTTCCTCCCAATTAATGTGTTTCATCTCAAACTTGTGTTTAAGGAATGATAAAGACTATGAATTCTGATATCGAAGGATGTCAATGATGATCTGGCAAGGAAATTCAAGAATTGGGGCAATTAGGTGGCATAGTGGATACAGCACCTGCCAGTCCAGTCAGTTCACTTTTTCTGTCTCAGTTTCCTGTCTCTAAAATAGGGATAATAATCTCACCCACCTTCCAGGGTCATTGGGAAGATCAAATGGTATTTATAAAGGGCCATATAAACATAAGGTCTTATTCTTCTGGTCCCTGCTTCTCTACTGGATGAGAGCTCAGGCAAGATGTATGATTATTGGTTCAATTTGTCATCATCTCAGCAGATCATAGAATCACGGATAACGAATGAGATAGTATTTGTAAAGTGCTTCTGCAAACAATATGTCATAATTAATGATGTTAATAATTATTATTGCCATTGCCATCATAATCAATACTACTGCTACTACCACTACTATTTATTATTATTATTATTGTTATTATCTAGAGTTGGAAGGGGCCTTTGAGGTGATCTAGTTCAATCTCCTTATTTTATAAATGAGGAAATTCAGGCCAAGAATGTGAAATGACTTCCTCAAGGGAATGAGGAGCAGAGCCAGGCTTCAGACTGAGGTCAGGAGATCCCAAGGCACTCATTCCTTCCACGGTGCCATCCTACCTCCCTAGGGGCTTACCTTTCTGACAGCCTGTTGCTGGGTTTAATCTTCTCTTCTGTAATCAAAGCAATTTTCCAGTATCTTAAGATACTCCAGACAATTGCAACAGCTCCAGCTGGGATCAGTTGTGAGGCAGTTTCTTCTTATTTAATCCTAAAGTCCCCTTTTAACAACTTCTATTTGTCCTAATTTTCCTCCAGACCCTCCTAACAGTAAATGGGATTCAATTTCTGCATGGTGACTCCTTTAATATTTGGAGATGGCTATCATGTCACTTTCCCTTCCCTTCTCTATGTTATATTACATATCGCTTAGGTTACTTGGTCATCTGGAGAAAGGTTAGTGGAAGTAGTAGCCATCTGGGTCAGAGAGTAATATCCTTCAGTTCCTGTCACACTAACCTTGACCACAACTGTCTCTACTGCCCATTCCCCCAATCACTGCTTCCCTCACTCTCCCAGGATAATTATGGCTCCAGATGGGAGAAGAGGAGGTAGCCAAGCAAGGGGGGAGACCCAAAGTGACTTCAAGAGGAGGGAGTCCTAATAATATGGGAGCGTTAGGAAAGGCTACCCAAAGAAGCTGACCTCTTAGTTAGAGACCTGACATCCCAGGTATTTATGCCTTCTGCCAAGTTAACTCTTGGCTTCTCCAAAACTTTTGCTAATTGTTTTTGACCTTTGTGACATGAGGAAGGGATAAAAGAAATTTGGGATGATGGAAAGAAAGCATCATAATTTTATCTTTTAAAGATTCACTCATTCCAACAGAATCACTCATGGGATGAACATTTTTTAAGACCAAGTGATACATTTGGATGCTAGAGAGCTCATTTGCTACATAATTAGGTGTGAATGGCAGAGTGGATAGAGAGCTGATCTCAAAGTTAGGAAGAGACCTAGGTTCAAATTCCACTTCTGACACATAATAGCTGAGTGACCCTGGGCTAGTCACCTCCCCTCTGGGTTCTGCAGATGGCTGTCTAAGATGGGAAGTTGCAAAGATGCTTTGGTAGAGGGAATTTATGTGTCAGGATTTCCTGGTACCAAAGAAAGTGCATGTCTAATTTCATACCATTCAATTAGGTAGACCTTTGGAGGCCTGTATACTTAGTCATACCAAGGTTAAAATACCAATTAGTCAATCAACTAGCATTTATTAAATGGCTACTATATGCCAGGCACTGTGCCAAGTGCCAGGGGTACAAAGAAAGACAAAGCAATAGCAATAACAACTCTCAATGAGCTCCCAGTCACAATGTTGGTAGGAAGCGTCCTCAATAAATTGGATCATGAGAGTTGTTTTCTTGGAGTCAGCCCTGATGGCATTATGACACCATTTCCACCACCTTCACTCCCTTTTTCCTTTTCCCAATACAAGTAACTAAATTCATACTGGAATAATTTCTTCGCTGTTATCTTTTTATATAATTTTTGTCATTTCACCCCTTGAACTGACTATGATTTCACTGGTGTAGGGAACTTCCATATCAATGCAGATTGGCACCTGTTCCGCCCTTAGAGAGGTTCATTGATTTGCTCAGAGTCACATATAAAGGTGGGACTTGAGTCCTGCCCTTCTTGAGTAGGAGGACAGCCCTCTCCTCATCATAGCCCAAGGAGATGATCCAAATGCACCTTACGAAGCTTTTGTCTCCAAGGGATACAGTTATACCTGGGAGCCTCCCACTCTCGCTAAGCAGTGTTACATGGTGAGGAGCCAAGGGCTTTTCTGAGTCGAGGAGGGCACTCACCTGTTGTACCTGGAGCTGTTTGATCTTAGAACTAAATGTTACATTGCTACGTATTAGAAGAGAGATGGTAGAGCTGGGGCCTGATTAGGACACCTGAACCCAACCAAACTGGGGACATTGAAGAACCCTTCTTTCTCAGGTCCCATTCCATAGAGAAGTTTAACTAACCTCTTCATATAATAGGAAAGTGGGTGGGTCCCCTCATTTATGAGGGATAATTGATAGGCAGACCCATTGATATCATTGAGGTATCAGGAGAAAGTGGGAAAGTCCCTCCGCTCATTGGGCAGACCCCCTTTGACAAATTTATGGAATGACATAGACCAGAATCTCACCTGATGGGCAGATATAGATGACAGATGACTTAGCACAGTGTGTAAGCACATAATAGGTGCTTAATAAATGTGTATTGAGTATCATTGGTGGAATCAGTGGGACACAGTTCTAGATCTGAAAGGAAACTTATATGTTATCTAGTTCAACACCCTCATTTTACAGAGGAGGAAACTGAGGCCCAGAGATGTGAAAGCATTTACCAGATGTCATGCAAATAAAGTCAGAGGTGTAATTTGAATCTGTGTCTTCCTGCTTTAGCCAATAAAACATGGGACTATAGCAGTCTTTCAAGTAAATGTAAACAGGATTGTAAAATTGGATGGTGTTGGAAAGAGGAGAAAGTCAGCTCGACCTTCTGAGACTGAGGTCTAAAGAGGGAACTCTGAATCTCCCCAAATCATTAGTTAATAATCATTTTTCTCATGATCTGCATCATTTCAGGGAACTAGGTTACTTTAATATTATGACTGTGTTATATATGCTTTATATGAGCTCAGAGATATGCATTTACAAAATTAGATTCATTAGACAGCTAGGTTTGAAACAGCTAGCTTTTAATAAATCACTAATTTTTTGACTGAATTCACCCTTTTTTTCCTAAAAAAGCAATTACTTATTATTGCATAGAGTTGTCCTTTATACCCATACCACGCACATGGTTTGTTTATTTGATTTTTGTTTTATAGATGTAATTTGTATTGACATATTGAATATTTTCATTTACCCCTGGATTGAATATGAAATTAATTTTTGAAATCCTCAAATATAGATGAGTAAAACTGGAAATATACTCCCATACACTGAACAGTGTTCCCTAGTTGATATTATCTTCTGCTCATTTTTATCTACATCATTCTATTCATGAAGACAGATTGTGAGAGATTAATTAGATTGCACAGAGACAATTGTTTAATAGGTAACTCTCTTCCCAGATAAATTTTCCTGCCTGAAGTATTTACGAATATCTATTAGATGTGAATTTCTGTAGTGCCTCTTATAATACCCAAGTGAATTTTCACTTCTGTGCTTGTCTATTTGAGGCTAAAAATAACTACGTATCATGGTCAACTTCATGTCCAATGAATTGTGTCCTTAAATTTGCACTTTCATAATACCTCTGGCTATACAATTGAGTCTGACAAATGGGAAATCCTTTGGAAGCCCCCCTTTTTTAAATGTGGCATATTGTGGTGAGGTATAATTTCTATTGGAATCCCCACATCGATGGCATTACATGCTCATTTGTGCATTGGAATATTTGAGTAAAGTTGGTTATAGAACTGGCCGTTGCAGCAGATATAAGGGAGTCTAGTAACTGCCCAGTGCATAGTAGGTTCTTGCTGGAGTTTATTTGCTTGCTTACTTGATTAAA
Organism: Petaurus breviceps papuanus; assembly: GCF_028583685.1. Classification (NCBI taxonomy): domain Eukaryota; kingdom Metazoa; phylum Chordata; class Mammalia; order Diprotodontia; family Petauridae; genus Petaurus; species Petaurus breviceps. The sequence continues at coordinate 59,703,128 of NW_027185761.1, read as the reverse complement.
GAAATGTATATCTAGCCAGATACATGCTATATCTTGCACAGACTCACCAAGATGTGCCAATAACTGTGTTTCGAGCTTTGGTTGATTCAAATACCAGAAGCCAAAAGAAACCGATTCTCCAGCATTACACTGGATAAGTGTGCATGGTGACAAAGAAAGGTCCTCTATGAACATCTGGAGGGAGCCCCGATACACTGAGTGCTGGGCTTGGAGTCAGGAAAACCTGATTTGAATCTGGTCTCAGATGCTTTCTAGCTGTGTGACTCTGGGCAAGTCACCTAACCTCCATCTGCCTCAGTTTCCTTATTTATAAAATGAGGATAATGATATCACCCACCTCCTAGGCTTGTTGTGAGGATCACATGAGATCATATTTGTAAAGGTGCTCAGCACAGGGCCTGGCACATAGTAGGCATTGAACAAATGCTTGTTTCTTTCTTCCCTACTCATGTGGAGAAGAGGTCTCCCATACCAGACAAATAAAAGAAAGAATTTCTATGGAGACTCAGGGTGACCAGACTTGCCTTGTCAAGGTGTACGGATGGAAGGATCTAGAAAGGGATGAAACTTCTGAGGTCAGAGAAACAGGTATGAGACTGAGGAAGGCTACTAATCACCAATAACAAGAGCAGGAATAGTAATAATAATAAATGAACATTCCTATAGCACTTTAAGGTTTGCAAAACCCTTTTTATTTAGGATTTCATTTGATCCTCACACCATGCAAGGTAGCTGTTATTGCTACTCTATTTTACAGAGGAGGAAATTGAGGTAGACAGTGGTGAAGTGCCTTGCCCAGGGACACACAGCTAGTAGGTGTCTGAGGTAGGATTTGAACTCAGGTCTTCCTGACTCCAGCACTCTACTGCACCACCTAGAGACCAGAGTGAGAGATATGGAGCTAGGGAATTGGGTTCAAATCTCAGTTCTATCACTTGCTACCTGAACCTGTCTAGGCTTCTATTTCCTCACCTACAAAACAGGGAGAATAGATGAGCTTTAATGTAGCTTCCAACTCTAAATCTATGATATCTAATCCAACTCCTTTCCTTGTTTTTTAAACTGGATTCAGTAAACATTTAGCAGATATGAAGCAGTGTGTGCTTGCTGGGAATACAAAACTAAAAAAGAAAAAGAAAATGGAGCCCAGATTCTCCGGGAGGAATCTAACGGGCTTTGGTGAGTTGGTGAGAAGGTTAAGGTGAATGAGAAGGTCCTGGAGGTAGAGTCAGATGCCCAGCCCCCCCCACTGACCCCAGGCCCAGTGCTTGCTTACACTGTTCCTCTCCATCTCTCCCTCAGCAGCTTTCTGATGGAGCCCCATGGTGACAGCATGCCATTTTCTCTAATTAAACAGTGGGTCTAGGAGTGGGAAATAGAATTGCTTTATTCATCATGGTGTGAGTACACTGAAATGGGGTCTTCTGGGCCAGATTTGCAGAAAAATCCTGACTGACATAGATTCCACAACTATTCAGTGTGATATGGAGATCACTTATCTCTGAAACCACAATGAGCTATGTTGAATAAGGCTAATAGAGTTGACTTTAAGCCATAAAAGCAAGGAAATTTAGAGCTTGAGCTAAGGATCTTTACCATACAGGGACTGAGTAGAGAGGCTTTATTCATACAGGGTTGGGGATGGGGAGCAGTTGGCTAATTACAGTTCACTGTTTTTGTCTGTTTGATTGACGGCTAGCCTGTCTGCCTTTGCAATGATCAACAAGATGATTCCTGGAAAGTCTTTTTTCAGGGACCTGTTGTCATCAAACAATTCATCAACTATTTATTTAGCACCAACTATGTGCAAGGAAGGGCAATATTGTATAGTGGGTAGGGTCTGGGTGAATAGTCTGAATTAATATTCTGCCTCTGATTATGTGACCTTCATGATCCCTTAACCTGTCTGAACCTCAGACAACTCCCTAGGCCTTATTTGCCAATTATTCCTCGCTCTGCAGTGTCATAGACCTGGGGCTACAATGACCCCTGGTAGCTTCTATTCTCCTGGGAGATACCACATTAAAAAGACAGATAAATAATTTGGGGATTTGAATTAAATGAAGTTGGATTTTTAGGTGCTGTGGAAATCTGGAAAAATTAAAAAATGGAGTCAGCTATATGATATGAATAAGTCACCCAGTTCCTTGATCTTCATGAAAAATTGTTGCTACAAGACTTTTTAGAAAGTGATTAATCTGAGAGACTGAGAGAGAAGGAAGTAGGTTTATTCTGCTTGCCCCCATCCCATCCCAGGGAAAATCAGAAGCTATGGGTGGATAGTATAGTGAAACAGTTTAGTTTTAGTTTAACAAGGAAAAAAATCTTAATTATGAGAATTATCCAAAAGTCGATCAAATTGCTTCTGAAGTCTCTTCTGTCCAGAAGTGGATGTTTCAGAGGTAGATTTAAGCATGATGTTGGACAGCTCCTCCACAGAGGTAGTACCTGGATGTAAATGAGCTGCCTAGGGAAGTAGGGGGTTCTTCCTCACTGGAAGTCTTGAGGTGGAAACTAGAAAACAATTTGGGGGGATGGAGTCGAAGGAAAGGCACGGTTTTTAGAGATGGGTTGGATTAGATGGCTGCTGGGGGGATTTCCAGCTCTGAAATTCTGTGTTTCTCGATTTCCTCAAGGCTTTTTTGTCACCATATTGCTAAAATTTCCTAATTAATATAGAGGTGTATTTGAACAGAGACTGAATTTGTCTTTAAAAATTGTTATATTGTTATCTTCTTATATTACATCAGAATAATTTTGGGAAATATCCTCGATGCTCCTCCTTCAACAATGAATCCTCCTTTGTAAACAAAGAAAACCAGTAAAGTAAAGCATCTGATACAGTGTATATTACATTTTGCTCCAGTGTTTCCCCACCTCCTTACCTTGAAGAAGTAGGTCTGGGGATTAGATAGATTTAAAGTTGAAGAACCGACTTTTTGTTTTACTCAAAGACAACCCTTCCACCAACAGAACTTTATGAAAGCCTAGAGACTTTGACTCTAGTCAATCAGTATTGATCTCTCCTTGTAATTCTAGATTTAATCTAATTCAACAGACATTCATTTCAATAAGTAAGTAGTTTGATGATACCACATTCCACCAATCGCTTAAAGGAATATGTAAAAATTGCTCCCCACTGACAAACAAGGTATTTTTGTATCTTTCCCTGGCTTTAAAATGTTTAGCTTGATTTGTACTCTTAGTTCTTTCAACCATTCCTAACTCACTTCAAGTAAGCCTGAAAGAGTCTAGAGTTTAATATGAAGAATGATTTGGATAGTAGACATCTGGAACCAGAGTTTGTTTCAGTGAGTGTCCCGAAAAAGAAATCACATTGAGAGATGTAATCTTCATCCCCCCAAAAAAAGCCCCAAGCACTAGTACAGCTGTTTCTCTCCTTTCTCTCACTCCTTCTTGTCTCCCTGTTTCTGTCCTTCTCTCCCTCTCTCTCCCCCTCCCTGTCCTTTGTCTTGCTCTCTTGTCTCCTTCATTCCCCCTCCATACACACATTTTGTAACCTAAACTTTTTTCTTTTAATCATTACACTAACATGCATGTTCTTTTTTTCTCATTACATATGGCAGGCAGATCTTTAGGTGCCAAGAAAATATTTAAGTATTTGGGGATGGGGAGATGGGTTCTTTATAATAATGAAATGTGACTTAGTTTAACCTTCATTTTCCCAAGCACTTGATACATCAGTTACAAAGACAAAACCTAAATCACCCTTGTCCTTTCAGAGCTCACATCCTAATGGCAAAATAAAACATTTGCTCTGTCCTCTCTACCTAAAATTAGGAATAGTCCTCGTGATCTTCCTCCCCAAGTCCTAAACGCAGAACCATTGGAGAAATATTGAACCCTAATGTCTATTCATAATTATCTTTCTGTAAACAATATCTTCATAGACATGGTACATTTTCTGTACCTTTTGGTGTGGGCCCCATGCATATGTTTTTCCTTTATGGTCAACTGTTATAACCATCTTTCATAGGACTTCCCTCAAATTTTTATGGTCTCTAAATGACGCACTTTCCCCTTCCAGTTTCTAAGGACATCTTTCTGCTTCTGGGTGACCTTTGCAACTCTTTCTTTTGACTTGAAGCATTAGGCAAGAATATCAGCTGCTACCAGTATAGACAAAAGTATGGCCCTATGGATTGATTTTTTTAATTCTCCTATTTTCTATTTCTATTCTATTTTTCATGTCAATATCCATTAGTGACACTTACCTAAAAGTTTTCTTTCTCTAACTTAACCTTAACAATTTTAGGATCAAGACCCTCTTTGCCTCATAAAAAGTGTGAGAGTACCACCTTTGATCTTTTTCTTTTACAAGGAATGAAAATTATTTAAGTTGGTAACTAAGGCAGACATTTTTATGCAATGTATTTATGAACAAAAATAAGATATCACAAAAGCTGGTAAACCAGTACTTAAGGTCTTGGAGTCTTCATTCATCATTCTCATTGTTGGAATGTTTGTCACATTCTAATTCAGTCCAGGCTGCCTAGAGATGTTAATTTTTTTTTTGGGGGGGGAAGAGGGGGTAGGTATGATGAATTCTTTAGAAAACATTTACACATATGTATTCACACAGAATAACATTTAATTATTTGTTTATCTAGTATTTGTTTTATACATGTGAAAAATTTTTACTACATTTATTATTTTGTGCCACATTTATTCCTATACATCCTACTTTGAGCTCTCCTTTGTAACAAAGGAAAAAAAAAACCCTAAACAAAACTAACCAGCAAAGTGTGTGAAGTATTCTGCATCCACTGTCCTCTACCTTTCTTCCTAAGGGAGGGATATAGAGTGTAAGGAAATTTCAAAAAAACTTTTCAGAAAGTTAAGGTTTATTTAACCTCTTTAATTGGTTAAGAAAGAATTTCCTCAAGAGTATTTATTTTCTTCCCTCCCGTTTCTCCCCATCCCATCCCCAGGCCTACTCTTGGGGTCTACTGAGGTCATCTGTGACTTGGGAAGTTTGGGGAGGTTCTAGATTTCCTTTCTGAGCTGTTGGAGATCAGGAACCTTGACTCTTTGAAGGGGACCCAAACCCTGCCTGTTGGCACCACTTCAAAGTCTTGCCAACTGACTAAAACATAAAGGGGATTACTATCTCTAGGCAGAAGACAACAGCTGGATGTCAGTCAAAGATTTGCTTAGAGTAGGATGTAAGGAAATCTGTGTTTGGGAGATAAGACTAGAAAAGTTTCCCTTAATTGGGGAAATTATCTCTTAATTGGGTTTGAGTTGGTACCTCTGTACTGTCTTGGAGCATTGGAGTCAGTAGTCTCTTAATAATCCTGTCAACACATTGATTGGATGTGGAGTCAAGAAGGTCACAGTTCAAATCCTGCCAAAGAAAAACTTTTAGCTCTAAGACTTCACTTTCCTCATTTGTAAAATGAGGAGGCTGGACTTGGTGGCCTCAAGATCTCTTTCAACTCTGTCTATAATCTGTGATAAATCCTTAGGAGGAAAGGAGAAATACAGGGGCTGAAATCAGCAAAAAGTATAGGACAAGAACAAAATTAGGAGGGCATTTTTGTACTGTAGGTGCCCTGTTAGAGTTCTTTCTGAAGTCATATGTATTATATTTTTTGTGGGGGAGAGGGGAGCATTTATGGATTCAAGTGGACCCTAATACCTCAGATTACTCCATCATAGTCTCTTAGATTTGGTATTGGAAAGGACCTGGGAGACCCTGGAGGACTTGGAAATCAAACACCTCATTTTGTAGATGGTGAAAATGAGGCCTGAGTAAAGGACAGTACTTATTGAAGGTCACATGTGGGGTTATAACCATAGAGCTAGAAGGTAACACAGAGTCTAGAACCTCCTCATTTTACAGATGAGGTCACTGAGGCCCAGAGAGATTTAGTGACTTGCTCAGGTGTGTTACACACCAATCAAGCTTTCCAAATCCAAATCCAGTTCTCTTTCCACCATACATCCTTCCTCCCTTCTTTTCTTTTTTCAAAATGTATTCCAAAAGTGACATCTTTACCAAGAAAGCAGATTGTGGATCAGATTTTAACTTCTCAAATCCCAAATGTGTGTCTGTATATACATACATATATTACTGTAATCGAGCAAGTTGACATATGGTGTGATCCAATGTGATATAACATAAGACAGCATCTCTTTATATAACACATTGGAAATTAAAAGCAAACATTTCCTTTCCATCCTGTCCCAGCTATCAGCTAGGGTGGCAGGTCTCCAAAGGGCGTCTCCCCCACTTCTTGACTCTTAACCATTCATTTAGGTAAAGAAAAGAAGACAGGCCCAAGATGTCTATGGACAGCTCCCTTTGATTCTTGACTTTTGCTGGTACAGAAAACAAATAGCTCTTTTGATTGAGGAGCTCAGATCTTATCATTGTTTGGGCTAATTCTTATCTATGATTTCCTCATTAGTCATCCTTTGCTGCCTAGAAAGCAAAGATAAAAAGACAGCAGGAGGGAGATAAAGTTTAAGAAATGACAGCTGGCTCCTTTTCTGAACTGTAATAATTACACACATTTGTTCAGGGCTTCACGTGTTATAAAGCATTGACCTCATGCTGACTCTGTGGGGTCCCTTGTGTAAGTAATGCCTACATTTTACAGATGGGAAGATGGAAGGTCCTGTTACAGGATCACAGATTTGGAGCTAGAAGGAACCCTCCCTGTCATAGAAACAGCCCCCTCATTTCAGTAAGGTTGGGGGAATGAATGCAGAAAGCTGCCAGATGTCCAACATTGAGAGCTTTTCTCAGGGTCATAGAATCAGAGGTGAAAGGAAGCTCAGACATCATCTAGGCCAGCTCTCTTATATTTCAGAGGAGGAAACTGAGGTCACACAGGCAGCGTCAGAGGCAAGGCAGATCTAGTTACCATGAACCTAATTTTACTGCTGCACATTATGTGACCCAATCAAGACTGGCTTCCAAAGGCAAACTGAAATTCTTTACATTTCTGAAAGGTCTAGGCTTGCCTTGATTGAAATTCAGCTTTTGCTACATTGAGAGAACGGCAGTGAGTTCGTTTTGCTGAAGAGGTTCGGGTGTTTGGCAAAGAGTAGCTTTCTCGGTGTTTTGATTTTTGCCAGGAGAGAAACTTAGTTCATGGGTAAGAGAGTCTTCAAAAGAAATAGGAACTACTTAGAGAAAACCTAGGGGAAAAGCTGCTTGTCTTTGTACTGTTGCAAAAGGATCACTCATCTATCATTCATGTAATTCCTAGCTGAGAGCCTCTATCCTTCCATGCTGAACATGCCCAAATTAGTTAAGTGGAAATAATGCTGAGGCCCTTTCCTCTAGCCATTCATTTCTCCCCACCCCCCTTTTTGTTGTCTTGCCTAGCTAGTCTGGTAGCTTAGGGAGCCGGATAGATGGGTCAGCTCTGTTGATAAACAGATCCTAGTTCAATGTCTATGTTTCCTATATTAAGATAGTCTCAGTATAGGAAGTATATAAACAAGAGAGGATATTGGGAAAGACATCAAAAATATTAGTCAATGAAAAAAAGACCACACACACACACACACACACACACACACACGACCTTTTTTGGGACAGAACATTAAAGGACAGAGGGTTTAGCCACAGGACCTTGGTTCAGATCCTGGCTCTGCAGCTTAAGATTCTCTCTGGGTTAGAATGAGGAGGTTGGAATCAGTGATGGCTTCTAAAGCCCCTTTTAGCTCCAAATATAATTCTAAGCCACTTAACCTATCTCTGGGTCGTGGTTTCCCCATCTATACATTGAGATGAATGAACTAGGTGGTTTTCACGGTGCCATCTAATTCTTAAGCAATTACTCAATGATTCTAAGTCACTTAACTCCTTTTGGGGCCTCAGTTTCTTCATTTGTAAGGTTAGAGGATTGAACCAGATCATCCCCAACGTCTCTTCCGGTTCCAGAGCTGTGATAATAAAACAATAATCTTTTGAGTTACAAGCCTCCCTCTGTGTCGGAGGCTGTCAGCTTCTTGACAAGCAGCCCCCTCCATTTTTATTATTATGATCTGAGATTACTTTAAAACAAAAATACTTCAATTAGCTTTTATCCTGCTTTTGTCTTTCACTCACCTGCAGAGCCCGGCGTTTGCACTGTATTTGGAGATCCCCACTACAACACTTTTGACGGACGGACATTTAACTTTCAGGGAACATGTCAGTACGTTTTGACAAAAGACTGCTCCTCCTCTGCCTCACCCTTCCAGGTGCTGGTGAAGAATGATGCCCGGCGGACTCGGTCCTTCTCTTGGACCAAGGCTGTGGACCTTGTGATTGGCGGTGGCACAGTCAGCCTCCAGCAGCATCTCACAGTCAAGTGGAATGGTACCCGGATAGCACTGCCCTGTGAGACTCCTCACTTCCATATTGATCTGGATGGCTACCTCCTGAAAGTAACAACCAAAGCAGGTGGGCCTTCCCAGGGCCTGGGGCCATCCTCCTGGTCCACCCCACCCCCGTGTTTGTCGCATGAGCCCTTGGCTAGGAATCCAGGCATGATGGCATTTCTCCACTCTCTGGGTAAGCCCCAAAGTGTGGCTTGTCCAAGTACAGCTGGTGCAGGATTCTCACAACAAAGAAAAGGGGAGAATGGGAGAAGCCGGCTGAATCACCGTGGAGTTCTGTACAGAGCGGAGTAAGCCTTGGGAGTGATGGCAAATCATGCCAGCCTTCTGCTCTGGGGACCCCCAGTGAATTCATACATGTTAAATCTCATTGTGCAAATAGCAAGTGCACCTTCCCCTGTTTCCTCTCGCTTTCTGTCCCGTTGCTGTTCATAGTCTATCAGGGTTGGTCCGGCTTGGAATTGTC
>NW_027185761.1:59652365-59689301 GCF_028583685.1 Petaurus breviceps papuanus | reverse complement strand
AGAGAGAGAGAGACAGAGAGAGAGACAGAGACAGAGAGAGAGAGACAGAGACAGAGAGAGCGCGAGCGCGAGCAGCAATGCTCTCCACCATGGAGGCTCTCCTGTGGTTCATGACTATGGGCGCTGTTGGCCACCTTTGTTCTTCTTTTGCTTTATCTGGAGTGAAAAGGTTTTGCCCCGTAACCGTAACCTTCCACTCCTCTTAGCCTTATGAAAGGTGACTCTCCTTGCCCTGCTGCTGTTCTTTCTCCAAATTTCATCTCAGGGAGCCTCTAATTCAGCATATCCACCCTGGGCAAACCCATTCATTGAACACCAAACTCTTCATGGCAGGTGCGTTGCTAGCCTGGTGTGGCAAACGTAATGCTGGGCTTGGAATCTGGAAGGCTTAGGTATGAATCCTACCTCTAATCCTTAAGCGGCTCAGTGTCCTTAGGCAAGTCACTTATGCAAGCCCACAAGCCCAGGTAACTCCCCAAGCTCTGTCTCCTGAGTTCCAGGTGACTCACACTCTGTGCGGGCGGGCGGAATAAGTCCCCACACCGTTAACATCAGAGCTTCTCGGCGTGTTCACATGTCGTTGTCTAGTTTCTCCAAGCAGAGAAGTTATTTCCTCAGGAAAACCATGCTTCTTTGTTTTGCCACTGGGCTAGAACCCAGTGTTCTACTGTCACATCCTCCAAGCTGCAGAGACGGCGCTTTTCAGGCCATTTTGGGGGCCAGGTTATGTTTGGTATTGACTACGCTGTGGTGTCGTACACAGTGACTGTCCTCATCTCTCTAGCCTATAGTCACCTTGATCTCTAAAACATATGGAAATCTATACATACATGTGTCTATACATGTATACATAGGTCTATGGTATGAATACATGTGTCTATACATGTATACGTATACGCACGAGGTGTGTTTACATAACTATATATCGTGATCACGCTTGTGGAACAAATAGCACTGAGCTTCATTCTCTGTAGACATGTATTCAAGGAAGTAAGCTAAAAATTGCAGAAAGTAGCCTCTCCTTTATGGACAGAATGATGCCCTCATTGGCTCTGATGAGTATCCGGTCCTTTGGGTTCCACACACACTTATTTTCACTTTTCTACATAACTGATGAGGGGGGAAAGAAACACTGACCACAGCCAAGCCCTGGCAGTGGGGCTTTAGGGAGGAGCAGCTCTCAGCAGACCTCTTCCTCTTTCTTCTGGGCCTTGGGTGGGAAATATGTTAATGGTTCGAATTCAAGGCCAAAGGTTTGTTTTGCTAAACTTATTTGAGCCCATGGAATGCCAGCATGGATAAACAAGGGGAAGAAATGGAGACATTTATTATGATCGTGTGTCAGGCCCATTGAGACCAAGAAGTCTTTGGTTTAGAGGGAGGAGAATGTTGAATAAGAATTTGGGGAAACCCTCTCCAAAAGCAAGGAGGCAGATTTCAGCTTGTAAGTAAGTGATCGCTGGCTAGAGGCAAGAGGTTATGCCAATACTCTGCCTCCTTATTTTCAGGAAAAGAAAGGACAGAAAAATCTAAGCTCTGTTCCAGTCTGAAGGAGACATACGATTCTAGCAAATGCAGGTCTCAGAGGATCACAGATTTAGGGCTGTAAGGGGCCTTGGGGGGTGATCAAGTCAGACCACTTTCTTTTTATAGCTGAGGAGCTGAGGCTTGCTTGGAAAGTGACTTGCTTGAGGGAATGCACAGGAATTAAGTAGCAGAGAGGTGAGTTTTAAAACCAGAGCCTGCAAGGCCCAGTCTAGCCAGCCCCTCTTTAAAGAAGCCACCACAGCTGATTTCTCTGGAGGAGACCAAATATTCGGGGGTATCCAAGGGGACCATCATTATGAAGGATTCAGCAACGGTTCTCTTGGCACAACCTGAGTTATTAGTTCTCTACATTTCAGAACTAAAGGATTCTGGATCCTTTAGGATTCCAGAGACCTAGGGATGTTCTGGTCTGCTCAGAGCTAGCTGGCAAAGAAAGGCTAATGGAATGAATGCACTCCGGGAGATGAACTCAGTCTGTAAAATGAGCAAAAGGAATGGGCTGCTGTCAAAATAGAAACCAGTCACTATCACCCTGAGAAGATAAGCAAAGTGAGAGACGTTCCTGGGCTTGAACTCAGGCCTTTATTTTCTTCTTCAGCTGCCCTTAACAGAATACCAGTAATTCAAGGACAGCTCCTAATGATGCCCAGCTGGACAATTTCCTGAAGAGAGAAACACACAAGGTTTTCAACTTCCTGGGGTAAAAAAAAAATGTAGTCTCCTGGGCCTTAAACTGTGCTTTGGGATTATCCTCTGAATGAAAACTATTCCATCTCCAAACAATGGTGGTCTTTACCCAGGCTGAGCCAAGCCCTTCAGCTTTACCCTCTACAGATGTTTTCATCACCTATTGTTGGCTTAGAATGCCATAGTGTTTCTCTTGGGCTCTGTGGGTTTTTCATTTCGTATCCAGAGGTCGATCATTGTCTGAGATGAGAAGGAGCAATTATTGCAAAATAACGGCTGAAATGGACCTTGCAGCTGGGAGCAGAGGAGGTATGGGGGAAGAAAGCCTGTGCCTGCTGCCTCGCTGGTTTGAGGACTTAGCCCTGCATTGTGGGCTTTGGGTAGGAGATCAGTGGTCTCTGAGCATGGCTGGAACCCAACTGGACCAGTGTACTCAATAGCCCACAATGGCAAAAGTCTTAGGGAGGGAGAGGAGCGGCAGGGAGGAAAGCTAGTCCCCAACCCAGTCTCCCCCCCCCCTCCCCCAGCCTCCCCCCCCCCCTACCCCCTCCCCCCCCAGCCTCCCACCCTGGCAGGTCTTAGAATTTTACACAATATGCCCTTTCAGCATCTGTTCTGCACCCCCTCACAAGTTCTATCCAGAAAAGCTAACTCTTGCTGAGAAGTGTGGATTTGCATCTACTGTCTCCATACCTTGGTACAGACATTTCCACATGTCTGGAATGCATTCCCTCCTCATCTTTAAGTCTCAGAATGCTTTTGGGGATCACCTCAGGTGCTGCCTCTTTGAGGAGGTCTGTCCTCTAAGGCCCCTAGCTATTGACTGTGCCTCCTCAAATTGTGTTTCCTCATCTGTAAATACGTTGTGGCCCCCCCCCCCCAGAAGAATGTCGTGTTCTTGATGTCAGGGTTGTTGTTTTATAGGCTGCCACAAAGTAGGTGTGTAACAGTTGTTGAGTTGAATTGAAGTGGTTTGGTTTGGAAAACAGCCTTTCCTAGAGACCCCAACCTGTTAAATCCAGAATATGTATCCAGCTCTTTGTTGCAAAATCCCAAAGAAATCCATCTCTCTCAAAAAACTCCAAGGGAAAACTATGAATTAAAAAAAACCCAACAGCTAGTGCTGATTTATAACTTTACCTCTGGTCAATGAACAACCTCCTTCACATAGAATCTTCCCTTGGGAAAAAGTAAGGATCAGAGGCAAAGATTGTGTCTAACAGTATATCCCCTATTCTGTCCCGCTAGGCCATTACCTTTCTGATGGGAGGGGGAAGGTATGCTTCCTTATTCATCATTTCAGTCAATCAATAGGCATGATTAAGTATTCCACCCCCACCCCATGTGCCAGGCCCTGTGCCAGACACTGGGGACACTCAGACAAAAATAGAGTCGCCCCTGTCCTCAAGGAGCTTATGTTCTTGTATTGGAGATTGAGTGGTTCTGTCTTTTCTGTGAGACCTTTGGGTTTCTATGATTTTTTAAAAAAACCTACCATTCCTTCAAGCAAATGACAGCAACACAGGAAATAAAATCAGAATAATAACAGTACCCACCTGAGGTCCAGGAGCAGGATTGCAAAGACCCTAGAATAAGTAGGTGGAGAAGAGTAAAGCAAAGTGGGGAGAGGAAATTGGAAGACCTCGGAATGCAAGAAAAGGAATGTGGCCACTCTTCACAGCTGCAGATGGAACACATGCTTCAGTTTTAAACTTCACCATCTGCCAGTTATTTCAGTCCAAGGTCTAGGATGGAGAATGGGGGAACTCATCCCAGCTGCAAAGAGAACCACCAGCCCATAAAGCCCCAAGGCACTTCCAAAATGCTTCATTGAGGAGGATGACCATTCAAGACACAATATTGAAGGGTTATTTCCTTAGTTACAGATCATTAGCTTCTCCCCTTTGAGTATTATAATCACCTTTCCATGAGTGTGCTCAAAAGGAAGATATTACACCATGAAATGAGCAGGGAAACTTGAAATGGAAATGCCACAAATGTGGGGAAGGGAAGCGTTGATAAAATATGTGGCCAGCTTAAACCAAGCCTTCTGTAGACAAAAAGGTCATAGAGGCAAAAATGAAGGATGACTTGACCTTCTCTGTATTATCTTCTGTTATCCTTCCGCACTCCCCAATCTGCATTGTATTCCATTGTTTGGTGAACAGGAACAGCCGCAGTCTTCTGAGAGCTTGACAACTACCTTCAAATGTCAAATATAATGACCTTCAGGAATAGGATGTGTCTTTCCAGGTGTGAAAAATGTCTAGCTCAAAACCACCTCCTAAAATTAGACCTTTTTCTGATTCTCTCAAATAATCATGGCTACCCAGGAACACAATTACTTGGCATATATTCATTGTTTACTTACTTATCTGGATACATATTGTTTCCTTAGAGTAGAAAGTGAACTTTTTGAGGGCTGGGATTTCTTTTTTTTTTTTTTGGTAGCTCTAGAACTTGGCACATAGTACATGTTTAATAAATGCTAGCTGAATTGAATTGAATTGAGTACGAAAGGCTGGCTGACCTTTGGAAGAGCTTTCAAGAGAGAAAATCAGGATGCCAAGTGTCTAATGAAAGGATTGGGCCTTGGGGTCCTTCTCTGTCTCATTCTTCTCAGATGGAAGGAGGCTGTCCTTGGGAAGGTTTCTTCAATACTTTGGCTTACTGCAATCTACCTCTCTGTTATTCATAATAATTTCTGTGTCTCAAGAAACTATGGAATATTTCTTCCTTTTCTTTCACCTTAAATAGCTGTGAGGCAACATGGTGTAGTGGTTAGAAGTTTGGTCTTGGAGTCAATAAGATCTGAGTTCCAAACCTGCCTCCATCACACATTGGCTCCCTGACCACAGAGCAGAGAGTTTAAGGATCCAGTGCCCAAGGCAACTCCGAGATTTTAAGTGCCCCAGGAAATTGAATAGCTTATCCTCTTGGTGGGATTTCCATTCTAGGAGATTTCTTATTCCAATGAATGAATTCATAGATCTGGGACCCTCCCCTAACAAAACAAAATACATGTTTAATCAGATGGTTGTAAAGCAACCTTCTTTATGCTGTCCATATAGTCAAATTATGTCTTCTCTTCTGTGCCTAGAATGGTACCTGAATGAACCCACTCTCATTTCCTCAGTCCCATATATCCATTTTCCAGGGTATCAGGTCCTGGACTAAACAGGCATCTTGCCATCTGCCCTTCAACTGCTCATGTGACATTGTTCTCCTCCCCGGCTTCCTCCCCTCCACCCTTCTTGCTCGGGGAAAAAGAATTAAAACCAACATTACTGGGAAGATGATGACAATTGACTATTCCATGACTCCATCCGCCGTCCTTTCAATGACCTAGACCAAGGTTTCTCTACCGTTCTGGGTATGATGGACCCCTTTGGCAGTGCATTAAAATCTATGAATGGATCCTCAAAAAAGAGTGTGTTAAATGTATAAAATAAAATACGTGGGATTGCAAAGAAAATCAGTTATATTGAGATACAGGTATCAAAGGAAATTAAAAAAAAATTATGAATTCCAGTTTCAGAACCCAGGCCAGAACTTCCTTCCCAGGCCTCAACTCTGCAAATATGTGTTCTATTTCCCTAGCAGAATGCAAGCTTCGTGCAGGCAGAAACTTTTACTTCCCTAGCACCTAGTACAGTGATACACCCATAGTAGATCTTTGGTAATGCTTGTATAGTGATTTCTTGTCTGGCCGTTTTCCCTGGGGAAATTACTCCCAGACAAACTTTCCTGGTGTTCCTCTATTTTGGGAGCCAGTTTTCTCTGCAACCTTTCCTGCAGTCCTTATCCTGTCCTTCCCACCATGTGTGGTGGTTACAGAATATCTCCCTTCCTGGTGCTTCCCTGCATGGAATCTTTGCATTTGTTTCTACAGAAACTCACTTTCAAAGCCACCGGCTTTCCTCCCAGCTCACTTTCTTTGACAGGTGTCTCTACTTTCCTTGCCTTTGATGTGGCAGTGGAGTGTCCTAACCATATATCAATGATATTTGGCTCTCATTCTCTCCTTTTGGATGACGTCCAAGCATAGGGAGTATGGCTTTTGGAATCTTACCAGTGGGGGAGTTCTTATTGATCGTGTTTCTTTGTGATGTAACCATATGTCAGCCCAGGGGCCATGTGATATCCAGGGAGGACTTTCCCTCTGTTTTCAGACCCATCCTTTTTGTCTTCCCTCCTGAAGATGAACCATTTTTGATGAGTGGCCGAGATGCCCATCTTTCAGGGAAACAGACTTTAAACCTTTCAGGAAAGGACCCATGGTATTCTTTTCAGTGGTCCCATTGTGTTCTCCAATTATGACAGAATGAAAGCCTTTGCTTTTCATAGAAGCCTAACTGGGGGTGGAAGGCAGTGGGGCAAAGATTAAATAGCACATGGGGAACAGATTGTCTATGTACTATTCTTCCTACAACTTTTCCTTCCATAATCACACGCTAAAAGCCTGTCATTCTCCTTTATGTGCGGGCCTAGTCCTGAGACTAAGGGTCCGTATATTTAAGACTCAAAGCAGAGATTTATGTTCTGTTGATAGTGGTATCATGGACAGAGAACCGGCCTGCAAGCCAGGAGATATGGGTTTGAATCCTACCGCAGACACTTACTGTGTCAGCATGGGAAAATTCATGTCTTGGAAATTTTTCCTAATGTAAAATGGAGATAATCCTTGCACTGTGTAACCCACAAGGTTATGTGAGGAGAACATTTTGTAAATGTGATGTGCTAGAAAAAGGGGAGCCTCTCTAATGAGCAAACCTCATCCCTCTCTCAGTTTAAAGCTAGCCCAAAGTGATTTGGGCAGGCGCAGTGTCTAAATTCTAGGAACTTACAATAATAACAGCATACATTTACATAGTGTTTTGCAGTTTTAAAAAGCACGTGTCTCATGACAGCCGTGTTGGGGAGGGTGATTGAAATTATGCCCATTTTATAGCTGAGGTACAAAAGAGGCTAAGTGAACTTTCTTTAGTCACAATAATACACAGACATTTAGTAAGCATCTGTAACATTCCCTGCTCAGACGCAAATACAATCGTGAAAGGGTCTCTGCCTTCAGAGGACTCTAACTGGGGAGACAACATGCATATGATGCTTTTAAGATCATGAAACATTTCCTCCTAATATTAGTGAGCCGTGCTATGTGACTACTTTTTATTCCCATTCTGCAGATGTGAAAATCAAGGCTGAGAGAGTTGTATTGAGTTTGCCCATACTAATAACCTTAATAATTTGTGAAACTAGAATGTGAATCCAGGTTGTTAGACTCCCAGTTCCAGGGCTCTTTCTCTTGTGTCATTGTTATTTTTCTTTTTTTTTTTTGTGGAGGGAGGGAGGAAGGCAAGGCAATTGGGGTTAAGTGACTTGCCCAAGGTAATACAGCTAGTAAGTGTATCAAGTGTCTGAGGCCAGATTTGAACTCAGGTCCTCTGTCCCCTGTTATTTTTCTTACATATAATGGACATGGTGGCACTCCTGTCATGGACTTCCATCCTATCTTCTCCATCTCCCTCTCCCTCCTTCCTTCCCTCCCACCCTTTGTCTCTGTTTCTCTATCTCTGTCTCTCTGTCTCTCTCCCCTTGACTCACTCCAGGACACAGCATAGGTCCTGCTTCTGTAAGAGTCCTTTCTGGGGCAGCCAGGTGGCTCAGCGAGTAAGAGCACCAGCCCCAGTGTCGGGATGACCTGGATCAAATCCCAGGCTCAGATACTCAGCACCACACCCAGAAATAACTGGCTGTGTAACCTTGAACAAGTTACTTAACTCTGATTGCTTTAAAAAAAAAAGAGTCCTTTCTTAATCTTTCCACTAGTTCTCCTTCTTGAAATTATTTAGTAGATGTATTCTGTACTGACTTAACTGTATTTTCTTGGACCTTTCAATAGAATGGATCTCCTATTGAAATGAGGGCAAGGAGTGTCTCATTTTTGCTTTTGGATCCCCAGCTCCCCGCATGGTGTGAGGCACTAGCAAGTACCAGTGTGTTGAACCAAGTTGATGTAAATACAAGAATAAGCATGCTAAGTGAATGCAGATATAGGAATAAATATTAGGGATATAGGAATCAAATCTTATTAAAACCAGTGCTAGTATATTAAGTTTTATGTGTGCCCTAAAAATGCATGTACCCACTTTCCCAACCCAGCCAATGAACTCATTTAAATTTATGTACTATTAACTAGAATTAGGTTCCAGTATAGTCAAAGGATTTTAATGTCTCTTGAACTGTCCTATAAAAGAATTGATTGTTGATCACCTATCAAAGATGATGAATATGGCAGCAGTGGTTGTCATAGTTGGGAACTGGTAGACTGAACTTTTGTCCCCTTCTCTTCCAGGCTTGGAAATCTCCTGGGATGGAGACAGTTTTGTGGAAGTTATGGCTGCCCCACACCTGCAGGGCAAACTCTGTGGACTTTGTGGCAATTACAATGGACACAAACGAGATGATTTAATTGGGGGGGATGGCAACTTCAAGTTTGATGTGGATGATTTTGCTGAGTCCTGGCGAGTGGAGTCAAATGAGTTCTGCAACCGGCCCCAGAGAAAGCCAATGCCAGAGCTTTGCCAAGGGACAGTGAAGGTGAAGCTTCGAGCCCACCGAGAATGCCAGAAACTCAAAGCCTGGGAGTTTCAACCCTGTCACTCTACTGTAGACTACACAACATTCTATCGGTAAGTGTGGCCTCAGGAGCGCATCTGGGGAGAAGACCAAGGAAGGGATTCATGGGGAAAAGGGATACAAACCCATATTCACGTAGAAGGAAGCTCAAATAGAATCAGTACCTCTTTACATCCCAGATGCCCCTCTGGGTTTGTTCAAGCTTAGACTCGTGTCCAGATTGGAAAGTCTAAGAGAAATAGCCCTTACAGACTTAAAGTGGTCTAAGGTTTTCTTCTGTCTACAACAGGATCCATGTACCTAAGACTAGATTTCAAGGGGTTCCTGAATTTAGACTGGAAACAAATGCATCTTTACTTCAATATAATTGGTTTCTTTCACAATCCTCTGTATTTTATCTTATCCATTTAAAGATGTTACTCTGAGGAGGAGTGTGTGGACTTCACCAGACTGTCAGAGGGGTGGGTCCATGACACAGAAGAGGTTAAGGACCCTTGATTTAGGATGTATCTGAGTTTATCCAATAGAATTATGTCGCATCATACCTTGTATATTATTATACCCGCTTATGATGATAATATCATATAGCATGTCGTTTTCATATTACATTCAGCATGTCTCTGGGTTGACTCTGGAGGTCAGATCAAACCAGAAGGACCAATGCTGTTTTACCAGGAAAAAAGTTCTGTAACAAACATGGCCCAGTGGGAAGAGCTCTGAATTTAGAGTCAAAAGACCTGGTTTCAGATCCCACCTCTGACGTTTACAACTCATGTGACCTTGGATAAGTCACTTTTCTTCCCTGGACCCAGGTTTCCTTGATTGTAAAAGTGTTGGGGTGGATGTTGGGCCTTTTGAGACCCTTACAGCTTCAAATTGCTAATTCTGTTTGGGAGGAGGATTAGAAGAGGCCCCATGTGTAATCTGGGGGCAGCCACTTGCCTAAGGCTTGAAGAGATTCCTAGACACAGAGGTGAGAGAGTGCATTCCAGGCAGAGGAAATAGCAGCCCATGCACAGAAACAGGAGAGGGATGTCGTGTAGAGAGCAAAGCAGGTAGGCCAGTTTGGCTGAATTGGAGAGAAATGAGAGGAATTCCATGGGAAATCGTCCTAAAAGAAGAAAGAAAAAAAAAGCAAATATGGAGACTCCTTGGGGATTTCAAATCTGTTTAACTTATCATCTGTAATAACCTATTCATAGGTGGTGGGTATTCCCTGTCTTTAAGTATCACACATGCAGAAGTCTGGGGTCTGATTACCTTGCACGGATATTGAAGCTTAATTAATCTGATTAATTTGACCCAGTTGTGGCTCCCTCTGCCTGCCTGCAGCTCTCCCCACCATGGGGGAGACAGGCCCCTTGAGCTATGCTCATGTCTCCTTCCTTAAAATTGTAAACCGCCTGTGGTCTGAAGCCACAGTGAGGCTATTTTTACTCTTTAATTGCACCAGTTTATTTCCCCTCATTCTCATTAAATCTGATCCTTTTTAAACATTTTATTTGATCTCTTGACATAAAAGATAAAATTCGATGAAGGCAGCATGAGGAAGAATGGAAAAAGCCTCCCCTTGTCAGCGCAGAGCCTGAGCAAGGCTCCATCTGCCAAGCCATTTGGCTCTGGCCCCTGAGTTTCCGTCTTCACAGTCATTTCCCCTTATGATTTGAATTCTCTCCCTTCCTTTACTTCCTTCTCCCCAGCCACACCAGTATGCTTATCCTACTCCCTCTCTGTCGGAATCCTGGCCGTTTCATGCTCATGATCTTTGGGAATGAGTCACTGGGCTACATGGGGCACACGTGTTGTCATGGGCAAACCAAGGTGGGAAGTGAAATACCCTTGGTTTCCTTTGAGGGCTGGGATGACAGCAGGGACGTGTGGTGGCCCAGGCATAGGATCAAGCTCACATTTTCTTCAATTAATCGTTCCATGAGCATTTATTAAACACTTCCTCCACATCCATCACTGTTGTTAGGTGCTGGAGATACAGAGACAGAAATGAAAGAGTCCTTTCCTCTCCCTCTCCCCAGCAGCTTCGGTTTGTCTGGAATTGTATTAGATTGTGTTGGAAGGTAGATGCCATTAATATCTCCATTTTACAGTTGGGGAAACTGAGGCCATGCAGGATGCCCAGTGTCATGCAGGTACTAAGTTTCTGAGGTGGAATTTGAACTCAGATCTACCTGACTCCAAGTCCAGAGCGCTAGGCACTGGACCATCTAGTGCAGATGATTCCATTCCTCAGAGGACTTAGGTATGAATAGAGCAGAGGACACATTTAGGGGAGAGATGACCAAGAATGGATACTTTGTTTTGGAAAGTTGCAGTGGCATACTCGATTTGAAGATGATTCCAGAATTGGAAGTTGGACGGGGGCGTTAGGAGCACTGGTTTGCGCACAGTAGCAAAACGACCAGGAAATAAAGTGAAGCAAAATGAATGTAGAATGACAAGAGGCCTCGGCCATCCTTCAGCTCCAATAAGAACACACACGGGGCTTTGGATGGAGAAGGGATGGAAGCTGGGACCTTTAGTTGGAGCACACCAAAGACAGCAGCGGGATGGAGTTGGGTTTCCTTTTGGAATAAGCTTGATGTTTCCATAGCTTGGTTAAAGGATCGTGATTGAAAGCTGCAAAGGACCTCAGAGGCTCTCTGCTTCAATGCCTTCATTTTACAGATGGGGAAAATGAGGGCCAGAGGGGTTTCACTGACTTGTTCATCATGGTCACAGAAGTAGTAAATGTTGGAGGTAGGATTTGAACCCAGGTCCCTGACTCCAAATCTGTGGCTTTTTCAATTATTCCCTGCTTGTGTCCAGGATAAAGAGACTTCTTTTTTTTTTTTCCTCCAGCATCCTTGTATCTGTACCATTATTCTCAGGGCAGGGAAGTAGTTCTGTTGGCCCCATATTCCCATAAAGGGTGGCTGTTCAGGGCCCCTACAAATGGGTGCCCCATCAGCTGCACACCCCAAGATGTGTAAGGCTGTGCTGGAAAGAATTAGAGCTCCCTGGTCCATCTCTGCTGTGGTGCAGCTGATCCCCACATGCTCCTTGAGAGGGACTTTCTCTTGGTTCGCTTTGGAGTGTGGCTGCCCTCTTGAGCACATGTGGCTGAAGGGGGGGTAGGGGAAGGCTGCTGCTGTCTTCTTTGGTTTCTCCAGGCAGATGCCTGGCAGGGGGCAGGATGAAAGAAGTCTTGGTGCTTGGAAACTTTTCCTTCAGCCTGCAGCCAGGGGAAAGGGAAGATCTCATGTCATTGTTCCTGTGGAGACTCTGGATTCATTTTTCCAATTATTATTGTTAATTATTATTTCTGGGCTTATCATATACGTTTTCATCTTCTTGTGCAATTTTCATCAAAGCTGTTCTTGGCATTCAGAGCTGATTAGAAAGATTTCCTTTTGTTGATGTTGTTTTAAATGCAGATATCAATGAGGACAACAGAGAGAGCTTGGGTGCTGACTCAGGTCAGAGAACCCTCATTCAGATTCTTCCTCTGATGCTCACTTCCCATAATACCCAGGGAATGTCATTTAATAGCCTTGGGGGTCAGTTTCCTCATCTGTAAAGTGAGAAGGTTGTTCTAGCTGGTCTCTGAGGTCCTTTCCAGCTCTAGACCTGTGATTATAAAATCCTATCAGTATTTTGCAAATGCCCTTAGGACCTGAATGACACATTCTTTAAAGCTAGTTCTATAGGTTTTATAGAGAATTAGCTAGCAAGCACCAAGAAGGCAGGGACTGTCTTCATTTTTTCCCTTTGTATCACTAGAGTCTAGAACAGTGGCTAGCACAAAGTAGGTACTTTATAAATAATTTATTAAGACTAACTGTAGAACTTACTCCTAATTAACCTGTAGAATATAATCTCCTGAGTGCAAAGTCAGTTTCATTTTTATCTTATGTCCCTAGCCTGACACATGTATCAATTATTCAGTAATTTTATATCTGAGATCCAATAAACTTTACTAAGCACCTACTGTGTGCCAGACCCTGTGCTAGGGAAAATAAAGACAAAAATGAAAGTGTCCCATCCTTCAAGGACCTTATATTGGGCAACAAGATATGTTTAGATATAAGTATTTTCAAGCTCTATACAAAATTGACACGAGGTAATTTGGTCAGGGAGAGGAAATTTAATTTTTAATTTTAACAATCATTGTTAAGTGTCTACTAAAGATGCCACATCAGTGAATTATCAGTTATTAAGCACCTACTATGTGTGAGGCACTATGCTAAGTGCTTTACAAGTATTATCTCATTTAGTTCTTTGAAAAATTTTCTTCCTTTTTATTAATTACTTTTTAGTTTTCAACATTCACCTCCACAAAGATTTTGAGTTCCAAATTTTCTCCCCATCTCTCTCCTCCCCCCATCCCAAGACAGTGTGCATTCTGAATACCCCTTCCCCCAATCTGCCCTCCCTTCTATCCCTCCCCGCCTCTTATCCTCTTCCCTTCTCTTTTCCTGTAGGGCAAGATAGATTTCTATATACTCCATTGCTTATATATCTTATTTCCCAGTTGCATGTAAAAACAATTTTTAACATTTGTTTTTAAAACTTTCAGTTCCACATTCTCTTCCTCCCTCCCTCCCCACCCACCCTCATTGAGAAAGCAAGCAATTTGATATAGGTTAGACATGTGCAGTCACGCAAAACACTTCCATGACAGTCATGTTGTGAAAGGCTAACTATATTTCCCTCCATCTTTATCTGCCCCCCATTTATTCTATTCTCTCTTTTGACTCCCTCCTCAAAAGTCTTTGCTTCTGATTACCCCCTCATTCTATTTGCCCTCCCTACTGTCATCCCCCTCTCACTTATCCCCTTCCCCACCTACTTTCCTGTAGGGTAAGAGAGATTTCCACACCCAATTGAGTGTGTATCTCATTTACTTCTAATAACAACCCTGGGAGATAAGTGCCATTATGATCTATCGTTTACAGAAGAGGAAACTGAGGCAGCCAGAGGTTGAGTGACTTGCCCAAGGTCACACAACTAGAGTCTGAGCTCAGATTGGAACTCAGGTCATCCTGGCTCAAAATTCACATCCCAGTTTAAATTCCACCTTCCACTGGAAACCTTTTCCAATACCTCTTCATTCTAGTAACTTCCTTCTTGATTATTCCCTATTTCTCCTATCTATTATTTGTTTAGCGGTAGATGTTTACAAGTTGTCTCCCCCATTAGCTGCCTTTTTTGCTTTTCTTTGTCTAATGAGAGCTAAGCACGGTGCCTAGCACATAGTTGTTGTTGTTCAGTCATGTTCAACTCTTCATGCCCCATTGCGGGAGGGAGGGGTCTTAGCAGAGAGAATGGAGTGGTTTGCCATTTCCTTCTCCAGATCTTTTACAGAAGAGGAAACTGAGGAAAGGAGAGTTAAGTGACTTGTCCAGGATCACACAGCTAGTGAGTGTCTGAGGCTGGATTTGAGCTGAGGTCTTCATGGCTCCAGTCCTGGCATTTTATCCACCTAGTTGTTGGGAGGAGATCAGGAAGGCTTTGGGTAGAAGATGGCACTTCACCTGATGGAGTCTTGAAGGCAATGAGAGATCATCACAGTCAGGAGTGAATAGGCATGGGAGAGAGACAGCCTCAGCAAAGCCACAGAGACAGGAGATAGAATGATGGGTTGGAGAAGCAATAAGGGTAGCATGTGTGTGTGTAAATGATATGAAAAATGCCTGAATTGAATCAGATAATAAACAGACTATTTGGGGTCCATCTAAAAAGGATACCAAGAATGTGGGTGCTTCCAGCAAGCACTTACTCTCCACCTCCTCCACAGTTTGTTCTGATCCCGGATAAATAAAGTCGCTTGGGAGCCAAGTCTAGAACAACTTTGTCCCATCCAGCACTACAGGCTGGAGACAAGGGGTGATGGGGGTGGGAGTATCACTGTTTTAAAGTCCGGAGGACAAAGGGAACTACAGACTTTTTCAAATGTCTTGCCCCGGCTCCCCGGGATCATTTGAATGGACACCAGTCACCAGCAAGTCACATACGACTGCATGCAGGGTTTGGTGTCATTCACTTGGTGCCAAGACCCAGGGGCTGCCCTCCTGTATCCATCAATCATTCCAGCTCTTTCTTTCTACCTGCCCTTCCCTCCCTGTGGGAGGTGGGCCACAGCTTGTCCAGACCACATCAGATTTCCGCGATGAAGCCTAATGCGTTTAGTTAAGACAGAAGCCATGCCTTACACATGGGTGGGCAGCTCCAAGAATAATAAAGTTTGCCTTGATCTTCAAGTTGGGAGGCAAGTTACATTACTGGGGTTAGGATTTGATTTGTCTGATTTGGGGGGGATTTTTTAATCTTCAAAGAAATATTCGAATGTTTTCTTAAATGAAAAAGAGAACAAATTAGCATATTGCATACATGCAAATCTATAGAAATTCATTTTGATCAAAGGGAAATGATCTATGATGGCTTTCATTTTCTGTTATCCTATGAACCACCATGTTTGCAGTCCAGTGGGCAAAACAGGGCATAGAGCAGGCATTGTGTTGGTACTTTGATGAATTCATGGTCTCAGTAATGTGGCTATTATCACCATCAGCATAGTTAGCATTTATGTAGCACTTTCAGGTTTGCAGAGAACTTTACAAATATCATCTCATTTGATCCTATCACCTTCCCTTGGGATGTAGGTACTGTTATTCCCATTTTACAGGTGAAGACACTGAGGCAGACAAGACATTAAGTGGATTGCCTAGGGTCACACTTCTAGTAAATATCTGAGGCTGGATTTGAACTCAGTTCTTCTTGACTCCAGATCCACATCGCTATCTACTGTGTCGCCTGTGACATCAGGTAGTCTATAGTATAGTAATAGGAATATGCCCTCCAGTAGAACAGATCACAGCCCACCTGTAACCTCTCCCCATCTGCAGTTCTTGCCCAAGTCTTCCCATAATTCTTTGCAGAAAGTACACTTAATACAATGGGGGCCGTCTTCTGTTTCTCCTGGCATTGTATCAGTAGCAACACAGCACACAAACTTTTCCTCGGTGATGTGTCTTGTTGGTCACATTTCTGCCCCACTTCCTTTTTCTTGTCACGCAGCTCAGAGATGCTCTCCTAAGTCCCTTCTCTTGTACAATTCTTGGTTGGTTATATCTTGCTGCCTGATCACACCCTCCACCACACCAATCCACCACACCAATCCATCGCCTTTTGTGTAAGCTTCAACATTGTTAAAAATATTTTCTTTCCCTCCTACCTCTTTCCATCCCTATCGGAAACAAAAATAAAATAAAAACAAAGCCCTTGTAACAAATATACATGGCAAAACAAAAGAAATTTACACACTGACCATGTTCAAAAAGTGTCTGCATCTCTCGGGACACTAAATTAATCACCTCTTTGCTAAATCACCAATTTTCCATTGAAATAGGTAGCAGCAGTGTTTCATTATGGAATCGGGAATTATGGTTTGTCATCATGTCTATAGAAGTTCTTAAGTCTTTTGAAGTTGTTTGTCTTTTTAATGTTGTTGCAGTGTCATTATTGTATTGTGACGCTTCTAGTTCTGTTCTTTTCACTTTGTATCAGCTCATATAAGTCTACACAGGTTTCTCTGAAGCCATCCCTTTCATCCTTTCTTACAGTTTGATGACATTCCTTTCCATTCATATAACATCTTTTGTTGAGCCATTCCCCATGTGATGGGCACTTCTTCAGTTTCCGGGAGTTTTTCACCACAAAAGAACCACTACAAATTTTTTTTTTGTACATATGGAGCTTTTTCCTCTTTCTTTGATCTTTTTGGAGGATAAAACCTCTTTTCTTAAGGCTGTGAAGTGTTGCATAGGAAACTTTTTTGGACAATGCAGAAGGGGAGGGTATCTGAGCTGTAATTTCATTGGAGTAGGAAATTCCCAACGAAAAAACTCTTACCAATCAGAACTTCACCTGTTCTGCAAACTATGGTTTCTAGAGTTGCTTGGGCCATTAAGAGATGAAGTGACTTGTCTCAGCCCCCACAGCCAGTATATGCCTGAAGTGCTCCTGATGCCAAGTCCACTTCCTTATCCACTATACCACATTTCTTCTTATGGGGAAAGATACTTTATAAATATGATATGGCTGACAGTGAGACTGATAGCACTAGATTAGAAGCTAACATAATTGGAGGGTGAGATTGTGACCTAAGATTTGTAAGTTAGGAATTAATCAGCAAGTATCTCTCTTTCTCTCTCTCTCTCTCTCTCTCTCTCTCTCTCTCTCTCTATATATATATATATATATATCGGAGGGGGTAATGTAAGGCAATTAGGATTAAGTGACTTGCCCAAGGTCACGCAGCTAGTTAAGTTTCAAGTGTCTGAGACAGGGTTTAACTCATGTCCTTCTGACTTCAGGGCTGGTGCTCTATTCACTGCACCACCAAGCTGCCTCTCAGCAAGTATTTATTAAGTGCAGACTGTGATCTTAGTACTCTGCACTAGGTACTGGGAATACAAGGACAAAGTTTGAAACAGTCTCTGCTCACAAAGAACAGACATTCAAGTAAAGACATCTAAAACGGTACATAGTATAAATATAAAGTCTTCTTCCATTTGTGCCTTCACATAAGATTTTTCAGTAACTCTGTATGTATCACCCCCCAAAACCTCAAAAAACGACTCTTTA
Source organism: Petaurus breviceps papuanus (assembly GCF_028583685.1). NCBI lineage: Eukaryota > Metazoa > Chordata > Mammalia > Diprotodontia > Petauridae > Petaurus > Petaurus breviceps. The sequence goes on along the minus strand of NW_027185761.1, from coordinate 59,671,787 downwards.
GATGAATGAGAAAATATGAACTATGTGCTCTGCATTTTCCCTTATATTTGAAGGAATTCTTTTAAGCTTCTAGCTTCATTTATAAAGAAGATACAATATTTGATTAAAGATCCTGTAATAAATGTAATTTGGTTTAATTGCCTACTTGGTTCTCTTTGGGGGAGTACACAATAATTTCCTTATAAATGATGTTTTAAACATTTTCGCTGCCTGCCCTGATAAGACATGACTAAGTCCTGGGCGTGTTAATTGATTTGGGCCAGAACTAGATAATTTTGCTTATTAAATGTTGGGGGTGGTATTCCTTGTTGCTTTGTGTAGAGCTGGACTCCCCAGAGTTACAGAGATTGTGTGTCATTAAGGAATTAACCTCAACATCATTTTAATTTGATTAGGCTTCAGATGCATATAAGAACAGCTTTCTGCCGTGTCCTCACTTGCTCCCTTCCAACCACATCCATCTTGGCATTCTTGCTCTAACTGAAAGCAGGAGGAAAAAGGAAACTGCCTTAGAATCTCAGGATACCTCAGTGGTTCTCTTTAGAGGAGGGTAAATACAGAAGTTGGGAGAATTGGCTTCATTGTGTAATGAACTTTTTGTAGTGTTCTGGGCCATCTCATTTTTCAGGTGTCATGGGGAGCATGTGAGTAAAGTGAAAGGTCACCTGGAAGGTGATGGTAAGTCACATACCAGTGTCTGCTGCAGATAATGAAAGGATAGAAAGTTCCAAGAAGGAACTCCAAACCAAGCCATGAGACCATTTATTTAGAGTTCACCAAGGGTTCACCAAGTACAGCCACTTCATTTATAGATGAAGAAACTAAGCCCCAGAGGCTAGGTGACTTGGCCACAGTCATGCAGCTAGGAACTGTCCACATATATCTTGGTACTTGGTAACATCATTGGAAAGGAGGTTACAGAGGAGGAAGGTGAAATATTTTTGGGATTGAGATATGACAAATATCAAAAACTTCTAGATTATTCACAAGCCTCATGCCTTTATATCATGAGTATTTACTTCTAAGAGAGAATCAGATGGCACCAGATATGGTGAGCCCTGCACAATATCACAAAAAAAGGAAGTTGATTATGTCTTAAGAGACAGGAAATAACTGAGTCCTGAGCTGGGGATTATTGATATGTCAGTTTTCTGTGCATAGTTAGAGCATCAACTAGTTGGAGTAAAATCAAAATCAAGACCAAGAAAAGTGAACAGTGATAAGGAAGAAATAGCCTTTAATTACCATAGCTTCAACCAGACATAATTAAATAAGCTGAAACCTGGGAAATGAATAAAGGTGAAATCATTGATTCTGATTAGCCCCCCCTTTTTTTTTTGCTTTTTGAAGGGGGGAAGGCAGGGCAATTGGGGTTAAGTGACTTGCCCAAGGTCACACGGCTAGTAAAGTGTTAAGTGCCTGAGTTAAGTGTTAAGTGGGGAACTCAGGTCCTCCTGGGCCAGTGCTCTATTCACTGTGCCACCTAGCTGCCCTAGACATTTCTCAAGAACAACATGAAATAGTCACTATGATGGGAAGGCCCAAGGAGCCTAGAAACCATGCTAATTCACAGACCTTGTTGTCCTTGCTAGCCAAGACTAGTCAAATGGTAGTCAGGGGTAGTGATGTCAAAATTGCCTTACTCTTTAATCCCATGATGCCTGTTTCACTGTCATGTGATCTTACAGATACGGCTTTACTCTGCCCGTTGGTGTTGATGCCAATCCATTTGCTCCCACTTGTCCTATATTGCTCTCATCCAAGTTGCTCGTCCCCCAAGATCTCTTGCCACTTAACACAGTGCCTGGCACACAACGGGCATTTAACAAATATTTATTCATCGACTGATTGATTGATATTGTGTGAAGACCAATGGAGTACGTGGACTGTCCATGTTTTATCTGTTAAGCTTATTATATGACAGGCTCACTTCCTCTTATGATTCTACATCTCCTTGATGTTCTCCTCAAAGTCACTTTTGACTCTGCTTTTCTACATTTCTCTTTTGTTGACTTACCACCTTAACTTTTTGGAGACTGTACTATTTCATTATCCAAAGCTTCTTGTAGACTCTTAGTGTTAGAAAGATGGACCTTGTTTCATGGAGAAGCTTGAGGTCATTAAAAGCATTGTGAAGTGACCCAGATGCAACCAGAATGCTCTTCTCTCAATCAGTTCTGGGCTTGTCCATTGGGCATGCTTAGTATCTGACCATGATATAGATATTGATAATCCGGCTCTGTGAACTTGGCATTTGACATTCGCCATCCACTTTTTTTTTTTTTAAAGCAATCAGTGTTAAGTAACTTGCTCAAGGTTACACGGCCAATTATTTCTGGGTGTGGTGCTAAGATTCGATACCCAGGTCATCCTGACACTGGGGCCAGTGCTTTTACTCGCTGAACCACCTGGCCACCCCTAAGCAATTGGGGTTAAGTGACTTGCTCAAGGTTACACGGCCAGGTGTTTCTGGGTGGGTGCTAAGCGTCTGAGCCCGGATTTGACCCCAAGTCATCCTGACTCTGGGGCCAGTGCTCTTACTCGCTGAACCACCTGGCCGCCCCTCATCCCCTTTCTTTTCCCCAACTATATAGTAACACTGACTCCCCTTAGGTGATTATGAATCTCGTTTGGGACATTCTATGACTTGCCACAGCCTACACATTCATTCATAAAAGGCATTTCTGGAGGACCTCGCCAACTCTAGAGAATCCTTCTTCCATTTGGGCTCTAAGCTGGCAATCCTCCAGTATCATTGTGAATATATTTGGTGAGCACAGTGTCTTTGGACAATATAATCATTTTGCATTTTGGGGATTAAAACAGAGGATTTGATGAAGCACAGTGTTTAGGTTATACACATCATTACTGGGGACAAAGGATCCTGAAGGTTCTCCTAAACGCTTTTTTTTTTTTGAATAATAAACATCACATTTCTTTTCCTGTTTTCCCCATTCCCATAATTTCAGTCCTTTGAGGCATGCACATTTTGCTGCTTCCAACACTATACAAAGACTTCAGCCTAATGTGGAAACGTGAAGGCTAGATGGATAAAATCAAGAAGATAGAACATCCACAGATGTGTGTAATTGTGGCCAGTGCTTGGGGACAGAAAGCAGAGCTTGTTAACCAGTGGTTAATTACAAATTTTAAACCATGTTTTGGCAGCTTCCAGCCCAGCACCTTGCAGCTTGGATATGGCTTGAAAGCAGTCATGTTCAGCACTGAATGTAATGCTATATGCCCAGAGGAATGGGAAGAAAGTTTTTGTCTCTTTTTTTAATGATAAAATATATCTTCTTGATGAGGTGATTCAACTAAGGTTCCCAATGGAAGGCACTTTGTAAAATTCAAATCCCTCTATACATGTTGAATATACTTATAAGGATGAGTACTATGGTGATGAAATAGAATTGGCTTTTTAAAAAATCCTCATATCATCCCCTTCTTCCCTCAAAATGTGAAACCACAAGATGGAGGGAAGAAGACAAACATGCCCAGTTTTAGAGGAATATTTGTCTTTGCAAACATCTAATAGTCTTCTCTAATGCTGTAAACGTATTAGTGATCAAAGGAAACAAATGACTTTTTCATACTTTTGGACAAAAAATAATTACCTGATTGACATAGAGGGTTGAATGGTGGGCTTGGAAACAGGAATACCTGGGTTCGAAACCTCCTTCTGATACTAACTGTGACCTTGGGCAGATCATAGAATCATAGGTCTACAGCAAAAATAAATCCCTCCCTACTCCCTTCACAGGCTATCTAGTCCAGCCCCCATGTAATTCAGATGAAGAAACTGTGACCTGACCCAGGGAGATGAAGTACAAGGTAACATAGAGAATCAAAGGGCTAAACCTGGAAAGACCTTCAAAGGCTATCTGGTCCAATCTCTGAATTTTTCAGATAACAAAACCGAGGTCTATGGGTGATAACTGGCTTGGTCCAAGGGAGACTAGAACATGGAGATGAGGATGGAATATATGATCCATGTTTCTAGAATCAGAGTTCTTTCCACTGACCCACAGTACCTCCAAAACTAAATCTAAAACCATCACTAAACTACTGTGGGTCTCAGTTTCTCATTTGAAAATGGGGTTATCTCAATAATAATAGCAATCATAACATAGTACCCGAACAATTCACTTAACTTCTCCATACTCTCTAAGACTATATAATCACAGAGAAGGAGCTAGCTTGCATGATGAGGGGGATTTTCCTTCTCTTGATAGTTTCTCATACCAATTGTTTTATTAAGTGATACCTAGCTGGCTCCACCATCACTGATAGATTGCTGAAATTAGTCAGTTAACATCTGAGCTCTAGTCCTGCCTCAGAAACAGAACTGTGGGACACTAGGGAAATCACTTAACTCTCCTAGCTTCATGTGCCTCATCTGCAAAATGGAATTATTAATTGCACTTAATAGCATTTCCATGCATTTTGTAAACTTCAAAGGGCTAGCTGTTATTATTTATAAGTAAACTGATTACTTAATAATATATTTTTAAGCAGATGAGTTCTCAGAATATGCCCATCCTCTGAGCAGATTGTTCGAAGCAGAAGGCATGCTTTGCTGAGCAAATGAGTATTCAAAGTTTATCAACCATTCCCATCATTGCACAAATTTGCTGTAGTTAAGAATACTTTTATGAGTTCTTTCACATGATTTGTCCACAGATGTCCATAGATGCCATTTTTTTGTATGTTTTCCAAAAATCCAATCTATATCATATGATATCATTTAGCTCCTGCTCTGGGATTTTCCAGCTACCAGTTTCTCAGATTAATTTTTTTAAATACATGTATTTTCAGTGTAATGATCCCTTGTTAAGCATCATTTACAGATCTCCATAATCCCCTTCCCCTCATCAATGGAGTAATTTCCTAATTAAGAATGAGTGCATTTCCTTTGCACCCCAAAGGACATTTAAAACATTTGGTAAAAATGGGTTTCAGCACTAGCCCACAGCTGTTAATTACATGCTCCATTTGTGAACTCCATGTTACCTATTAACAATAAGAATTTATCAGAGTTTAGGAAAATATAAAATGTAAAAATACTTTGTTGTGGTTTCTCCATTGAGACACTTCAAATTCTTCACCCAGACTTGGTTGCTGTTGTGATTAAAACACAGCTCCTTCCGTTAAGGAATTATGACCAAGCTGCTGAGCCCATTGTCACTTGGGGATACAAGGCATCACTGCAAGGCATTTGTCCCCACTGGAAGATTTATATTGTTTGAATACTCAACTTTAATTTTCTTTAGTCAGTAGACTGTGTCACTGAGTGCTTGTACCTGCTTTGGTAAGAAAACCTGCACCTTCAAAGTTGTTTGGGAATGTCTTTCTTGAGAATGCAATGAACATTCTTGATTGGATTATTCCACAAAGTTGTGAAAATATGCAAAAATTTAAGAAATGAAACCATTCATGGAAGGAAGTACCCCTAAATTCCTAAAGATTAAAGTTATCTTTTATTTGTATATCACCTGTATTTCCCTCCCTCTCCTGAAGAACCATAATTTATAACAAAGAATAAAAACAGAGTAAAAAAGCTCAGTAAAACTATCAAATTTTCCTCTTTAGTTTGTGGCTATCCTCTGCCAAACCTTAGCCTCCCTCTTAAATCATAAATCACTGATAGCTTATCAATTATAGACTGAGAGCTTAGAAGGGGCCTTCAAAGTTATCTACTCCAATAAACACCTTCTTTTTACACATGAGGAAGTTGAGAGCTAGAGAAGTTGAGGGGATTTGTTCAAGGGGCAATAAATAGTAGAATCAAGATTTGATCTCAGTTCCTGTCACTCTAAGGTCAGAACTCCAGACTCTCTCTCTTTCCACATCACCACAGTTTTTCTCTCTCTCCTCTTTATTTCTCTATTGCGTTACATATCTTTCTATACCCAACTCTTTGAGTGTGTGTATGTATGACTAAGGTATAGTGCCTAGAGAGCGTGATGGCCTAGCCTGGCTTGTAGTAGAGTCTTAATAAATGCTTGGTAATTGATTCTCAGAAATGTGGATTTGGTAATAACAAAAGATAACTTTTTTTTTTTTTTTTAAGCAATCGGGGTTAAATAACTTGCTCAAGTTTACACGGCCAGTTATTTCTGGGTGTGGTGCTGAGTATCTGAGCCCAGATTTGATCCAGGTCATCCCGACACTGGAGCCGGTGCTCTTACTCGCTGAGCCACCTGGCCGCCCCTAAGCAATCGGGGTTAAGTAACTCACTCAAGGTTACACAGCCAGGTGTTTCTGGGTGGGTGCTAAGTGTCTGAGCCCGGATTTGATCTCCAGGTCTTCTCAACACTGGAGCCGGTGCTCTTAAAAAGATAACTTTTTTATTTTAAAAAGAATGTCTATAAATGTGTTAGGATATCCTTGATTAAATAGGATAAACGTAATAAATGGTCATGGTAAGAAGTTATATTTATTGAGCGTTTCCTATGTGCAGGTGACATTTCTCAGAGTCACACCACTCGCCTCAGAAGTGTAAATGGTACAATTTCTTGTTGTCCTTTTTGCTTGTGGATAACCACAGCCCACACAAACACACACAAAACCGAATCATTGACTTAGTAGAACAGTTCCATCTTGTTGGTTTTTCTCCAATAAGAAATGCCTCCCACAAATATTTTGAGATCATACAAGTTTCCTTGGCAAATGCAGCCACAAAGATAACTTTGTTTAATGATCCTCTCTTCATGGAGAGCAAGCAAGGCATTCATAAAAAGGGAGGGATAGGTTTGTCAAAGTTGTTCACCAGCGTCACAAAGGGTATCCAATCCAAAGTCCAGTTGGAAGAAAAATTCCTTAGAGGTGCTGAAACTCCTCAGAGGATCTTGTGCTGGCTACTTCAAGCTCTCAGAAGAGCCTCTTTAATAAGGGACCATTCAAAAGGGATTGACCTAAAATGAACGAATGAAGGACAACAATATTTATTAAGCATTTACTATGTACTAGGTGCCATGGAGGATAGTCTCGGGGGAGGGACACAATATAATAGGGAAAAAAGGGTCACGAGGAAAGCATAATGTCAAGATTATGATACATGGTTGGATGGACAGTCTGTGTATGTAATCAGAATGTGTAACCTTTGGCAGTTAGTGTATGTGAACCAGGGTCAACAAGTTTCTTTGATAAAGGACTTCATTTTCAAGATGTGTAAGGAATTATTTCAAAAGAAAAAGCCATCCCCCAAATGATAAATGGTTTAAGGATATGAAAAGAAAGTTCTCAACAGAATAAATCTAGGTTATTTATAACAATATTTTTAAAAAATCACTGTCAATTAAAGAAATGCAAATTAAAGCACTTCTGAGATTCTATTTCACATCTACAAGAATGGTGAAGATGATAAAAAAGGGAAATGACAAATGTTGGAGGGGCTGTGGGAAAACAGGCACATTGATTCACTGTTGGTTGACCTGTGAATGACTGCATTCATAAGGAAAGTAATTTGGAATTATACACAAAAAATTACTAAACAGTACTATTCCACTAAACCCTGCTATATCATTACTATGAGTATGCCCAAAATAGATCAAAGAAAGAGGAAAAGTTCTTTTATAGAATCTGCAAACTATTAAAAGACCCAGAAAGAGGTTTCCAGAGTGCTGGGTCGGTCCATTGTGGAGGGTTATTGGAAGAATATGGATGACTCATCAGGGAAACATACCCTGGGAAAGAATGATAGACCAGTCATATGACAAGGGATAACATTCATTGTATCTTCGAGACATCAAGAGAAGGTGATGAAGGACTCTGATCATGTTTGGTGCACTTTCTGTGGCGTTTACCAGAGGTTCATGGCTGGTACGGGTGGGCTTTGGACAGCTTTGTTGGAGGGACTATCCAAATAGGTAAGATCACCTGTCCATTATAGTATTTGAGTATATAAAAGCCACAGATAGGTTGCATTCTGCATTGCTGGAAGAAATGCCCACACTCTTGAGATCATGGGTATATTCAAATATCAAAGTTAAACTGCTTTTCCCTGTTCCCTTTCCCAAACGTCTGCTCATCTGAAGGCAATGGGACTCTATCTAGCCTTGGATATTTTCCCATAGGTTGTAGGTTGCTTCTAATTCCTATGGAAACTACATTCTCAAACTGATACTTTGTTTTCTTTTTTTCTTTTATTATCATCCATATTTCAGTTCTTCTTTTTCTGCTTTTTAAGGGTGCAGATTTATTCTTTTGTCTTACTGAGAAAGTTAAGAATGTATGGAAAAGCAGCTTTGTAATTAGAACACCTCTTAATTCTAGCAAGAAATATCAAATATCAAACCCACTTTCACCTTGTTGGTAAAAAGCCTAAAACATGACCAGAAGCCTGACTTAATAATAGGTGATGGGAGGGGATGTTCTGTTCTCCCTGGTCCCACCTTTAGGTGTTACCAAGGTCAGGATCCAAGAAGTGAGAAGAGCAGGCATCTTCCATGGCCCTTGTTGAGGTCTCATGGAGGCAGAATGTTATGGGTTGGAACTAATAGTAGGGAGAGTTTTGGACCTGCCAAAGCAGTCCATTAAAAGACCAGGAGTAAATAGGAGATCTGTACAATGGAAGGGAAAACACTGAGATCAGAGTCTGAGAAAGAATATAACCAAAAGGCATATCCACCCACATAGCAAAGTAGTTGACAATGGATTCAAGGGTGGAAATGGAACCAAAGCTATGCCTGGGTCACTACAAGTGGCCATAAATGGTCGGAACTTATTCTGAGGACTCGATCCTTGTTTGTTCAGTAATCTGTCACACTCAGGGAACTGAAAGCTCCCAAGGGCCTGATCACCCTGACATCATATCTCTTAAGGGACCACTTTCCAAGGGGTTCTGCCTCTACTCTGAATACTCTTGAATGAGAGGCAGCTTTCTTAAGAACATTTATGAATACTGGGGAGAGAAAATAGAAGGAATATTGAAATATTTTGTAATTCCATGAGGGAAAGGGGTTTCTAGAAACTAATACCTCTGAAACCAAAGATGATTCTTCTAAATTGTGCTCAAATGGACCATAGTGTTAACTAATAGTTGGAAATAAATGAAGCCTGCTGAAAGATTTAGACATTTCCATTAAGACCAAATCCAGAAAGATGAATTTGAACTCCTGCAAAGCCCAAATACTTACAGACCCTGATCATTTCATTCCCTTTCTCTGGTTTCTCCTTTCCTTGATGGGGTCTAATCCACCAGACCAAAAGGTCTGTTCACTTATTCCAATAGGAAGAGTATCTTGGGAATCCCAATCTCGGAAATGTTCTTCACTTTCCATCCATGGTTATTACAGCTGTAATATATTGAAGCATAGCCAGAGGATTCACAGATGTCTCCTTTCCTACCGAGGTATCAGGAGGTGGGGAGCTGGAGGGGGCTCAGGGAGATCATTGGAATTCTGACAGGATGATGGTGTTGGATGGACACCAGTCACTGGGGACCACCAATGGCCTCCTTCCAGGCTCAGAAGCACATTCTTTACAGATGAACCACTTTTTAACTCCTCTATAATGGAAAGCTAAAGATTTATTAGGAAACAAGAAAAGGGAGAATGAGAAAAGAACACTTTTTAAAAATATGGGGCAATCACATAGAGAATGCTTATGTTATTAAAATCTAGATGAACTAATTTCCTTTGCTTCAAGGAACCACATGTTTGGAAAATCCTTCTGCATCTTCTAATTATGAGTCTATATGCCACTGGAACTCCTAGTTCTAAATCAAAGACGTTGAAATCAAAGACGATGTTCTTTTTGGAGAATGTCTTGCAACAATCACTTTATGTGTGTGGATTGGTAAATTTCACCATGAGAAGCTAATTCACCTTCTCAGAATTGATTCTGCCACTATGGAATGCTGCCACCAGATGGTGGTAGGTGCCTTCATCCATTGGTCTCAATTTGAAACGTTCAAGCTGCAGGTGCAATTACTTGGAGACTAGCATACTTTCCCACTTATCTTTGAAAAAGACGTTATTTCTATCAAAATTCCTGTTGACCTTAATATTGAGTGCTATTTGAAAGTATACCAGTAAGTATTCTGGATTGTCACAGGTCCAGGAAAGAAATGATAAAATTAAATATATATATATGTTTGGCAAGGCAGTGATAGCCTAGTAGTTAGAGAGCTGGCCTTACAGTCAGCAAAGTCCTGCCTCTAACATGCACTGACTGTTTGACCGTCAGTTACAATTCTCTAAAACTCTAAGTTTCCAAGCCTATGCCTTGCATTGGCAGGGGAGTTTCCTTTACTAGCAAAATCACAGGTTCACTACTCTGCTTCCCCCCAAAATCTTTATATAAACAAATATGTTTATATGCTTAAAGTTATAAGCATATATCTAAACAAAGCACCACATATAAGTAAAATGTTTATATAGAAACTTAAGTTAGAGTTTATATATATATATATATGTACATATATCTGTGCTTGTAAAGAAAACAAAATCGAAGGAAGGTTTAATTCTTTCCCTTTGCCATTTTAACATAATTAAACATTACCTAACCCTTAGCTGTTCTCAATCACTGGGTAATCAAAACCTGCTGTAAGAGTTACCCTACTTTCCACCCTTTCACTCCTTCTTCTAGCCCAGGTCACTCACTTACCTACCTCCGTCCCATCATCCATGATAATCCCAGAAGGAAATGTAGACAGACCTTCCTGGCTGACCTCTGTTCTTTTTGGAACCTTGGCGTCTGCCACCTGGGCTCCTCACCTGGATCTGTCTGGACGCCCCTCCCCTAATAGACTTCATCCTGCCAGGTCCTCCTGGGTTCCCCACCTCAGGCCCACATTTTTGGCTGGGCTAGGGGCTGGCAACCAGCAAACTCAGGAGGCCCATGCAGCTCTAAATGCATATGGAGGGGCCCAGGAGCCAAAGAAAATGATTGGGTCTGTCCCTGCGTGTTGTCTCAGCTCGTTAATGCCTAACTGTGCACATACTCTGAGCAATGAGTCACGAGCCTTGGAGGTGAGCATTTCTTACTGTGTGTGTTTACTTAATTAAATGGTGTTGTTGTTTTCGTGTAGGAAATTATGATTCTTTGGTCCTTCCCATGTGCTGGAAATTATTTTCATGGAACAAGGAGGGTAATAGAAATATCTAAATGGCTGTAGACAGTCATCATAGACACATAATGTTTCCGGGCTGGCAGGGCCCTCAGAGGCCCTCTGTGCCACCCCCCACACAGGTCCCTTCTACCTGTGCCCGACACATAGCAATCTCCCTTTTGTGCCTGGAATCTCACCCACAGAGCCTCCTCTCAAGTTAGCTCCTCCCACATTGAATGACCTCTAACTGTTGGGAAGTTTTTCCTGATCTGGAACCGAACATTGTGGCTTTGTTCCACTCACTGTATCTAGTTCTGCCCTCTGTGCCCAAGTCAAATCCCTCCTCTGTATGATCTGGCTTTCCAAATGCTTGAAGACGGCTAACCTAGGCCCCCAAAGTCTTCTCCAAGCCACATGCCCAGTTCGACTGATGCCCATAGCTTAATGTACCTGCCGTTGCATCATTTTCTGGTTCACCAGACAGTTCAGACACTTCACCTCCTTTGATCTTTACAGTAACCTTGGGAGAGACACACTAGTGTTATTATTACTATTCAGGGAAACTGAATCTCAGAGAGGGTGAGGGACAAACCCATGGTCACACAGTTAATAGCTTTTGGAATCCACACACAAACTACGTTTTCCTGATTTCCAAGGGTGGTATTCATCTCCTTACATTGCCCCTTAGACAACATCTATCCAGCCCTCTTTTGTAATGCCCTCACATTTCCTGCAGATTTGATTAACTTGAGGAGTGGGCTGGGTGAATTCTTCCTTCTCAGAGTCATCTGATAAATACTTAAGTGTCTTCAGGTCTTATATTAGAAGGAATAGGTAACTTGATGACTAAGTGGAGTGTTTGGCTAAAGGTCAGTTTGGTGATCAGAGGAGTCCTTCCTGATTAGCTGAGAAGTGAGCATAGGATGGGAAATGTGGCAGACAAGCTCTGCTTCCTGGGCAGAGGCTGGGCCAACCCCAACTGGCAGGGTTTTTTTTTTTCTCTAGGAAGGAAGGGCCAGTCTTGTTCAGGAGAAAGATGAAAAAAGAATGTTCCATGGCCTGAAGGAGCTTGAGGGCTGAGGACATAATGGGAAGGGGGGGGGGCTTTATGTGAGGACGTAATGGGGGAGGGCTTTATATAAATGTAATGTCTGGCAAACTTGGACACCCCCCAGGTCATATTGGGAATCACTCTTGTCTATGCCCTTCTGTCAACAGTCACCTTTAGAGGCAGCAAAGTGTCACAGTGGTTAGAGCTCTGGAACCAGAGGCAAGAAGGCAGGAGTTGTTCCAATCTGACCTAGACACTTGCTCAGAGTCACCTTTAGAGGCAGCAAAGTGTCACAGTGGTTAGAGCTCTGGAACCAGAGGCAAGAAGGCAGGAGTTGTTCCAATCTGACCTAGACACTTACTACCTGTGTGACTCTGAGCAAGTCATCAGTTTTCTCAACTGGAAAATGGGATTCATAATGGCTCCTACCTCCTACAGTTGCTATGAGAATCAAATGGCACATAGTAGGTGTTTAATAAATACTTGTTTCCTTCCTTCCTTATGTATTGCTTCAGAAATTTTATTCTCTTTTGCCTTATAAATAGACCTTTGATAAAGGAGCATGAATTCCCCTCCCTCTTCTTCCTGTCCCAGCTTCTTAAATCTAGGTGTCTGCTAAGTCTTAGGCCAGGCCCCACTACTTTCTTTTAGCAATCATACAGAAAGGGAAGAGGGAGTGGTTTCTGGAGCTTTACTCTGTGGAACATAAGCAGTGGCAGAGGGTGTGTGTGTGTGTGTGTGTGTGTGTGGACAGGTACCCAGTGGTCAAGATCCATTGTACCCTCTCACCCTAGGGAGGCAAGGCGGTCCAGTGACCAAAAATGTCAGGGGCTTCACATGTTACACCAGGACTGAGAGATCAGTGGGGTCTAGATTAGTGGAAGAGATTTCCTGGGCCTGGGGCAGGTTTCTCCACAGTCAGGTCCATGAAGGGAGCAATGACATGGAAAGCTAAGGTCTTCATTAGGTCTAGAGCCCCAGATAATAATTGCAGACCTTCTCCCCTTTTTGAAGTTCTGACCTTCCTTCTCTGAGGGGTATTTTCTGGCTGCCCCACAGACCGCTGCCTCCTTGGATCTCCTGCACAACTGACTGTCTATGAGAGTAACTTAGCACTCAACATATGCTTCCTTGCATTTTTAGTTGTCTTTCTGTGTCTCTTCTCTTTAACTGGACTGAAAGCCAAATGCTACTTTCCATTTTATTGTTGTTTGCCCTTCATTCTCGAAGAGAAACATGACATCAGGGAGATGGCGGCATATATGATGTGTGAGTGAATGGGATTTAAGTGAGGCAGGGCTGTGCAGTCACCAGCCTCACTTTCTCCTCAGGAGCCATCTGAGTCCAGTGGCCAGACATAGATCAGGACGACTGGCAAGGCCCCCACTTTCCACTGTATTAAAAAGACATAATGGCAAGAATGGGAAAAGTGATTGTCTGACTATCCCCTGCCTGGAGGATTGAACTTGGCTTCTATGGCTGTGTTAGGAAGGGCTTGGAGTTAGTAGGTCCCACCCCCTAGAGGTTTGCAAGCTGGAGTTTCCTAATCACTTGTCAGGTATTTTGATTGATAAGGGGATTCAGGTTTGGGTGTGTTTGATGAGATTTCCTCTGAGGTCCCTTCTAACTATAAGATGCTATGCTATGATTCTTCCTGTCCATGCTACTGACCTCTAGAAGTGCAAAAAGTCATGATTTGGTCTATTCCATATCCAGGTACTAACACACACCAGACAAAAATGACTAGAGCCGCCATCCATTCACAGACACATGGTAGCCAGGCTGGAGATTCCTCACCCCTCTCCAAATGTGTGGCGGCCCTTACTTAGGTGACGTCTCCTCTCAGTCCCTCTGCTTTCCCTCTCATTCTGTCCGTGGTTGATGACATCTGGAATACAAATCCCATTCTACTTTTTGGAAAGGAAAGTGAATGAAGGGGTTCCTTCTGCTTTCGTTCACTGTGCTCACCTTAACCAAAGGTCAGCCCTGAATTGAAATCAGTTTCTTGGCTCACATCCTTGCGAGGTAAAGTGTTATGACTCCTTCTCCAGGATGGGAAGTCAATTTAGGACTAAGCAGTTTGTTTTCTGTTTTTTAAATGGCCCTAGATTCCTTTGCCTCCTGTGTCAGAGGAGACCACTTTCTAACTAATGAACAAAGAGTAGAGTGTGTTGAGTAAAAAGTTTTTCCATTTGGTACATGTCAAACTGAGCTCTTCTGGTCAAAGTCCAGACTGACACTGGCTAAGATGAATAAAGGCACATGTCGCAGGCCATTTGCTTTCCCTAATAGAATCCAGCTAGACCCATCAGAGACCACAATAGTCCTAAAACACCCTACTTCCCCTAACGTTCTTTTTTAATGGAACCTTGTTGGGATGCCCCAGAAATCCTGACTAATATTGGGTCTCCTCTAGAAAGGCCTGAATCTTTAACAGGATCAGAAATGACCTGGGCCTGGGCTGCTCCCCCAGGGCCAATCCTAGGTGTGCATAGGTCCTGAAATCTGCTCACATGTGGTTTGGTTACAAATGTTCCGAACTGTGAATGGCTGCAAGTCTAGCAAATGCCTGATACCTTATGAAATCAGCTGATGAGTCTGCAGAGGACATAACGTTTGGAGGAAAGCATTTTGATCTCGGGCTTATCTGAGAGCAGCATCTATGTCTCAGGTCTTCCTTCCAGCATTCTGCAGCTTTGGCAGCTCTCTGCTCAGACTTCAATCAGCCCTTTAGAAATTAAAGCTCATGGGGGATTGTGCAGATGTGAAAACAAGGGGGTGTGTAAGGGCTTTACATTCCTCTATACTCCTATAAGCTATCCTCTGCTTATATCATACTTCTGAAGATGAGAATCAAGGCTTATATGTAAAATAAAATATTGTGAGCCATTTAATTCTGGTCTGGGAATTGAAATGGGTTTTTGGGGAAGATGTCATGGGCTTAATGGGGTACAGAGTTTCTCTCAAAGGAGATAGGAAATTCAAACAAGGAATATGTTCTGAAGGATGTATTTACCAATAAATCTAGGGATGAAAACATTCCAATACTTGATTATGATTAGATCGGTAACTTGGGCAGAGTGACTGGGTCTGTGTTCCTAGCACACAATTCCTCCTGATTTTAGGAGGTTCCAAATTGAGAGGACCCAAAGAGCATTTGCTCTTTTAACAGCATAGAAACAACAGAGCTTAACACCTAGTCAGCAAAAATAATTCGTTAAAATAGGAAGATTCCAGATGGTGGGTCTGGGGTGCACTGGGCATGATCTATGGCATTTTCTCTACCTTACACTTGGGGTTAAAAGCAGTGTTAGGGAGAGATATAGAATGAGGGTTAGATACGAAGTGGGGAATTCTCTGATCACAGTAACAATAGTTCTTTCTAAAGAACTATAAAACTGTCATATCCATGGATCTCTATGAATGAACAAATGGATCAGAATCCCTGTAGCTATATGTATGTATATACATCTCCGTGTGTGTGTGCACATGTATGAAAGGTAGGATGGGGACAGATTTTGAGGAACTTACATATATACACATACACACATTATATATATACACACACATATACACACATATGTATATATAGTGTATATATGCGTATGTGTGTCTATTTCTGAAAGGTAGGATGGAGACAGATTTTGAGGAATTTATATACACACATATTGTATATATATACATATACATACACACATAAGTGTATATATGTGTATGTGTGTCTGTTTCTGAAAGGTAGGATGGGGATGGATTTTGAAGAACTTATATATATACACATACATACACATATGTACACACATATGTATATATAGGGTATATGTGTGTGTGTATCTGAAAGGTAGAATGGAGACCGATTTTGAAAAACTTTTAAAGCCAAGTGGAGGATTTGTTTTTGATGTGGAAGAAATAGGGAGCCACTGGAGTTTAATGAGTGGGGGTGTGGGGTGTGGTAAGAGAATCAGACCTGCATTTTAGGAAGATCATTTTGAAGGCTGAGTGACATTAAGAGTTCATTAAAAGAAAGGTTGGACCTTTAGTTCCTTAGAAATTTTATGCCTTTGTTCGTTTCTCTGTGTCACATGAGGGAGTTTAACTCTGACACATATAAAACGTTGTCTTTTATTCTTTATTTTTTGTTTGTTTTCTTGTCTTTTTTATTGACTGGACTGACATTTCATGCCTGGAGGGAGGGAGGATAAAGAGCACAAGTCTTGTTTTCCTTTCTGTTAAGCGTATGCATATGGGGGCCCAGAGGAACGACTAGAACCCAATAATATATATTTTTGTTCATACTGTGATTTTTCCACATAGTTTAAAGGTCTTCCCAGACCACTAAATCAGCCTTAAAACATCTGTTTGACTTGGGAAGGGGAGAGTAGCTCTGATCTCCTTGTTACTGATAAAGCAGGACCCAGAGGAGTGAAACAATTTGCCTGAGGTTATACAGGGAGCCAGAGATAGAAGCCAGGTCTCAGGCCTCTGCAGCATAGACTAAAACTCTGGAGCTGCAGCTAGAAGCCAGCTTTAAGTTCTTTCTCTGCTGAGGACTATTCAGCCTCGGTTTCCTCTTTTGTAAATTGTGGATTGTCATTCCTGGGGGATTTATCTCACATGGTTGTTGTGAGACTCTAGAGAAATAAAGTCTGTAGGCTAATTTGTAAATCTCTTCAGTACCACAGAAATTTGGTTTATCCCTCCCCCCCATTCCCCCCAGCCAGCATACATGCCAACCTTTCTCTATCACTGCAATGATATGAATGGGTGAGAGAGCTCATTGCTAATCGCCAAAGTAACCGTTTAGATTTATCCATGTCTAAGATACTCAGGGACTGAGGGAAGGAACAGGGGGCCATTTTCAGAAATAAAATGTGAATCGTCAGTGCTTTGGGAAGTGGGTTGCACTCTTGAGAGGTGCTGCATTCACAAATCCAGTAGCAGAAACCTATTGTCAGCTTGAAAAGCAATCTGATCTGGAAGTCAGAGAGACCTGGGTTGGGATCCTGCTGAGTGACCCAGGGGCTCATTGTCATCATCTGTAAAATGGGGATGATGAATATCACTTACCTCATCGTGTTAGGAGACTCAGCGGAGATAATTTTTATACAATGATTTGCAAATCTTAAAACACTATGTTAATGTGAGCTATTATTATGAGTATTATCATTCTTATTTTAAGTTCAAAGAAGTTCAGCTAGAGATACTGTTCCTTCGTATCCAATTTTCTGCAGGCTGTTGCACAGGTGAATAAGATAATTGCGTTCTGTAAATGAGTAAAAGTA
Source organism: Petaurus breviceps papuanus (assembly GCF_028583685.1). NCBI lineage: Eukaryota > Metazoa > Chordata > Mammalia > Diprotodontia > Petauridae > Petaurus > Petaurus breviceps. The sequence goes on along the minus strand of NW_027185761.1, from coordinate 59,654,401 downwards.
TTGGGATGTGAGTTTTCCTTCTGTGGGTTCCCTAAAAGCTCCTTTGGCATGGCTCCAATAATGGAGGGGATAAGAGGGATGCCATTTATTTCATTCTGTCCCTATGTGCTTTCATTTCTTTTGCTAGATCTTTATATTTTGAAAGTTTTTCATCTCATGTGATTAGGAAAATAGGATTACTCAGTATAGTAACATCAATTAAAATCATTTTTGAATTTTTGATGGGCATTTTTTACATGTGGGTGATTAGGCAACAGTTCAGTCTTGAACAGCTTTGTTAAAGCTCTTATGTAATTTGTCAAATTCTCGAGAACAGTTTGTGTTCTGTGTTTGTACTATGGGTATTTATCATCTGTTCGTTTATAAAGGAAAGTGAATTTTTGGTGTATATATTCTTTTTTGTTTTGGTTTTCCTTTTTGAAAGGGGGAAGGCAGGGCAATTGGGGTTAAGTGACTTGCCCAAGGTTACATGGCTAGTAAGTGCTAAGTGTCTGAGGTCAGATTTGAACTCAGGTCCTCCTGACTCCAGGGCCAGTGCTCTATTCACTGCACCAACTAGCCACCCCCTAGTATACACATTCTGCTAATTTTCTGTAAACTGCAATGATATAGGACACAGGTTCTACCATTTCCCTGTAGTGTCTTCATGAAATCATGATAACCATTTTTGTTATTTCTGATGGTGATGATCTGAACTTCAATTGTAGTCACAAATCCTCTGTTTTGATAAACAAATCTGCAGGACATCCACTTGTTTGACTCCACTTCATGAAGATATCTTTAGCTGAGTTCATGTGAACATTACCCATAGAGGGCCTTTTGATTCCACCCTGAGATCAGAGGCATTTCTGACACTTCACCTGGCGGTGAATCTCCAACACTTCATTCACAAATCCAATAGCAGGATCATATTGTTTGCCTTTTCTGCTGCTTGATAATGCTTGTTCCAAAATTTCTGCATCTTTTTAACTTGGCTCTCAAGTGCTGTGAAGACATCTGTCAATCCACTTATTCTTTTTAGATGAGGAAATGTTACTTATTATTATCAGTGATAGTAGCAGTGGTAGTACTAATAGTAATAGGAATCTGTGACTTTAATGTTGTGAGGAACTTCCAGTGTGGAAACTCTCTCCAAGGGGATGTATAATACAAAATCTTGGAGACTTTCTTGTGGCACACAGGGGTTAAGTCACTTGCCTGGCATCATAGTTAGTATATGTCAGAAGTAGGAACTTGAACCCAGATTTTCTTGACCTTAAGTCCAACTCTCTCTCCACTATATGATGCAACCTCTCCTATATATTTTAATACTGCTTTTAAGTCAAGTCAAATCAATGAGCATTTATTAAGAATTTATTATGTGCCAGGCTATGTGCTATGAGCTGGGAATACAAATGAAAAGAAAAAGGTAGCCCTGGTCCTCAAGGAGCTTACATTCTAATTAATGAAGATAACATATACAAGATTAAATGAAGGGGGAAGGGGAGGAAAAGATGGGGGAGGTGCATGATGGCCAAATATAAAGAGTTTGGAGTAGAGTTAGAGGAGGAGTGATTGACAACTGACCTAGGAACTTGTACAATGCAGATTCTGGGAGGACTCAGAAGTGGTAAGAGGGGTTCCTGGGGTGGAAGAATCTTCCAGGATGAGAAAGCAGTTGAGATGTGGAAGAGACTGAAGAAAGAGGAGAGCAGAGTCTACTACTGATTTCATAAGTTTATGGTGACAGAAGACTTTTGCCAGCCTTAAAGTGCCTTAGAAATGTAAAATTATTGTAATTATCTTCCCCTAATTTACTACATGTTGTTCTCCACATACAGAAGGGAGTTCCAGGTGAGCCATATATCTGCTGGTACTTCTGATGAGAATGGATCTTAGAGATGTCTCAAGAATTCCTTTCTAGCTAATGAATTCAGGTTTTTGTTTTGTTCTGTTTTCTTTCCTCTTCTCTTCTTTCCCTCCTTTCTTCCTTCCTTCTCTTTCTTTCTTTCTTTCTTTCTTTCTTTCTTTCTTTCTTTCTTTCTTTCTTTCTTTCT